>NC_062216.1:96719488-97369988 GCF_902686445.1 Sciurus carolinensis | reverse complement strand
TCCTTTTGAAAAGAAATTAGGGGCTGAAGGTGTTTCTCAGAGATAGAGCATTTGCCTAGTATAAGCACAAATAGCCAAGATGGGAACAGACCTCAATGGATTCAGCAGTGCTGGTGCCATTTATTAAACCGTGGAGTCAGTCAGGATCAGAGGGGCTCATTTTCAGGGTAGAAAATGGCCCCTGGTTACAAGAGGGGTCTGTGTTTTATAGGTTACCACGAGGGTGACTTAATCATTGGAGACTTCAGCAGAACATGTGTGTCAGCTTGGGCAGTCAGGAAACAGGTTATAAAAGTCTGAAACCCATTATTGCTGGGAAAGGATGAAGTCTCAAGCCCAGTACTCTGCTTATCTTCTTCCTCTGGGGTCCATTGTCACTGGGAAAGGATTAATTGTTTGCTTGCCTTCTTCCCAGGGATTGTCGTTTTCCATATCTTTCACAAAACATGTTCAAGGCCTGGGTTTGATCTCCAGCACCAAAACAATAAACAAACATGAGAAGTTATCCATCTGGTACTTGCTTAAGGAGTTCTATTGTAATGCAGTTTCTTCAGGAACCCTTGACTTTGTACACTATCCTCTAGTTTATTTCTATATTTATCTTCCGCTGCTTGCAAAACAAGTTCAAATGAAAATCAGCTCAACTCTAGCTTGTTTAGCCCTCCACGTAGAAGTTTTAAGGCAAGGCTTTCTGGGAAGGAACTTGTGAACTTTTGTTGGGGTATTATACCTGAAAATAAAATCAGCACCACGTGCTACCTGTACATATTATTGTTATTTTTTAAAAGACTTCCCAGAAAGGAAGGTTCTAGTGCTATTCACTTCTCTAAAGCTTAGGAGACAGAGGTTAGTGAAGGAAAACAGGTTTATTCAAAGCCTGACTTGAGAAAGATAGAAGAGATCTTGTTGGTTTCAAATCTCCATCATCTGGGGGCTCAGCAGTGTAAACAACTTTTATGAGAGGAAAAAGGATTATAGGGGACAAAAGGCAGAAAATTCATGGAGCTTACCCTCCATCCAAAGCATCACTTGGGCTTCTTGAGGCAGCATCTACATTTTGCTTTCAGACAGATGTGTTACCTTTTGAGTTGAGGAGAGGAGCGGCTTATAGAGGGCTCCTTTAGGATAGAACAGGAAGTGACAAAATGTTAAAGATGGAGAGGGAGGAGGTTGAGAGGCGAAGAGAAAGAAAGAACTTTAAGAAAAACATCATCCCATTTGGGCACAGTGGCAGAAGAGGTGAGGCAGGAGTATTACAAGTTCTAGGCCAGCCTGGGCAACTTAGCAAGACTCTAAGCAACTTAGTGAGACTGTGTCTCAAAATGAAACATAAAGAGGACTGGGGATGTAGCTCAGCTGTAGAGTACCCCTGAGTTCAAACCCCAGTTAGAAAGAAAAAGGAAGGAAGGAAGGAAGGAAGACAGAGAGAGACAGATACAGAGAGAGAGAGAGAGAGAGAGAGAGAGAGAGAGAGAGAGAGAGAGAGAAAGGAAGGAAGACAGAGAGAGAGAGGGAGGAAGGAAGGAAGGAAGGAAGGAAGGGAGGGAGGAAGGAAGGAAGAAAAAAATCTCACCAAGGGAATCGGAGGAAATAATTTTGTTAAAGAAGAAGGAAAAATGAAAAACAAACAAACAAAAAACTCCCGAAATTGCTCTGTTTCAAGACCACTCTGCTGAGATACTCTGGTATGAGCAAAATCATCCTCCTTATTTTAGGTTGTTGTCTGACTGCTACAATGAATAGTATGCCCAAGTGGGAAAAGTCATGCTAAATTAAGATAAATCCATCTTTTCTTTAAGACATTATTTGCTGCACCCATTCATTATTTAGCAGGATGTAGACAGGATTTATTTATCAGAGCAACCCATACATGATTTACCTTCTTCCTAGGGAACCCTGATCATACTGAATAAGGATAGAGTAGAACAGACAGTAAAAGGAGACCAGGCAGTTAGGATAATGGGTCCCATTCAACCACACCAGGAAGCTAACTAATAAAGGGAACAATGAGCACCACCAAGGCCTATTTCAAATGCAGAAGACCTAGAGGTTCACCTACAGGACCTCTTTAGCCAACTCCTTTGTCCCAGAGGTGGAAAACAGAAGGTGGGGGGTCAACCCAGATGTTACAGGAAGGAAGTTACAGGAAGGAAGGTGGGGGTGAACCCCGATGGAAGTCATAGAAAGGCCATAGCCTTGATATTTTATCAGTACTTATTATACATATATTTTCCTCCATGCTCTGACCAGAAACGTATATAAACTTCTAAGCTTTCAGGTCACCTCCTGCATTGTGGGGGTTCTATCTTTTCTCTTCTCACTTAAATAAATTCTGCTCCGTTTACTCTTCCCTTCTGTGATTGTCCATGGATTTTATTCTTCAAAACTTGGGAGACCAGAACCCAGAAGGAAACTGGTGAAGTGTGGAATGGATAGGAGCTAAAGAAAGACCTGAAATTTTGACTTCAGTTCTCCTGAAAAACTTGAATTACATCCTCAGGAATTCACAGAGAGATAATCTAATCTAGAAAAATTAAGATCTAACTAACTATTGTTCACCTACCTGAGTTTGTGCTCTCACTTTTCTGTTGAGCTAAGTGAATGAGAGGAGAAGCTGGGACCGATCATGTGGCATATTGTAAATTAAGTACCACTAGTTTATGAGTCAGAAGATCTAAATGATGGTTTTGAATTAACTGTAACAAGTAATTTAACCTTTATGAAGCTCCACCTTAAAAAAAAAATCAAGGAATTGAGCTAGCAACTTCTATATATCTTTACATCCCCAAAGCAGCTTGTGTAATTAGCCACTAATTGGGAACTCTCAAGGAAATGTTGACTATACACCTCCTTCCTTCATAGCTGTCAGGTCGCTGAGTGTGACTTTTTATTTTTAGACTTACTTGTTTTTTACTCTTTTCTTTCTATCTATACATATACGTATTTTACAATATCACCATAGATGCGCTTCCTGACATACAATTCCTAAAACCCTTGCAATCTTCAAAATGATAAATATCCTTTTGTATAATGAATGGGCTGATGGCCAGCAGCCCCTAGGTAGCTTCAGAATGAGGACTGGTTGTAAGAAAGACAGGCAGGATCATAGGGTTGGGATCTTTCAGCTCTGCTCTCCAGTGTCCCAAGAGAAGGGCTGAAGGCTGGTGATCACTAGTGGCCACTGATTGAATTAATCATTAAAATTATTTTGCAGATAGCTGAACAAGTAGGGGTTCCTGGGGGGTGGTGCATCCAGGGAGGACATGGGAGCTTTGCATCCCTTCCCACAGGTCTTACCCTCTGTACCCTATAAAATAAATGAGTAAATATAAGTAAAGTGTTTCCTGGAGCTCTGTGAGCTGCTATAGCAAATTAATGGAATCTGAGGAGGGGGTTATGGGAACCCCATTTTTAGCCTGTGGATCAGAAACACAGGCAAAATAACCTGAGCTTTGATTGGCAGTGGAAGTTGGGGGAGTCAGTCTTGGGGACTGAGCCCTCAATCTGTGGGATCTGATATTGTCTCCAGGTACACAGTGCCAGTATTGATTTGGATAAGAGGACACCAACTGGTGTCCACTGCAGAATAGGTTGATTGTTGTGTGGGGAAACCATCCCCCACACCACCACATCTGGTGCCAGAAGTGTTCAATAGCATAATAATTGGAGGGTGTTTTCCTCAATATTGTCCTCCCTCCCTCTCTCCCTCCCTTTTATCATCATGAGGAAATGTATTATCTCACATAATGACAAGTCTAGATTTAGACTCTGCTGTTTTTTAATTTCATGACATGCAGAAATATTTTTTAAATCTCCTGGGGAAAAAGGAAAACACCTTGTAATTTTGATTACCCTTAGGATGTCCTAGATTTGGTGTGGGAATTTATGTACCTTTAGGGACTCTGCTAAAGTAAGAATATAATTATGGTTGCTTTGGTCCAATAAGTTCAGAAGTAGCCATTTAAATAAATCTGCCACCTGAGTCCTCAGTCTTCTGATCCTCCCTAGAGATTTATTAAATTGGTATGTTAGGGGTCCCTTTTGCTTTCTTTCCTATAATGGGGACTGACCCTGGGGCCTCACACATGCTAAGCAAGCATTCTTACCACTGGCTACTCTTTCCCCTACCTTTTTTTCAGAGGTTCTTTTCAATTGCCCAGACTGTCCTCAAATATGTGATCCTCCTGCCATTGCCTTCCAAATAGCATTATATAGGCATGTGCCAATCTGCCACAACTGTTTGGAGCTTTAAAAAAATTTTTTTTTCCTTCTACTGAGGATTGAACCCAGGGAAACTTTACCATTGAGCAACATCCACATTCCTTTTAATTTTTTCTTTTGGGACAGGGTCTCCCTAAGTTGCTGGAAATAGCCTGAAACTTGTGATCCTTCTGCATCAACCTCCTGAGTCTCTGGGATTGTAAGTGTGTGCCACTGTGCCTGGTTAGGAGCTCTTTTTATATGACTATTCTTTTTGTTGTTTTGTTTTAGTTGAAGGTGGACACAATACCTTTATTTTATTTTTAAGTGGTGCTGAGAACCGAATCCAGGGTCTCACGCATGTTAGGCGAGTGCTCTACCACTGAGACACAAGCCCAGCCCACATATAACTATTCTTACAACTTCACCTATCTCACTCTACTAAAACCTCACAAGAAGACCATAATTTCTATTTCTAATACACTGAATTAATGCCAAATAAAGGGCAGAACTATCCAAATAAAATATGAAAGAAATTTATGTGAGCAAGAGAATTAGTTTTGTCAAAAAGTTTAGTTCTATCAGGTTACCGCATTTACCTCTTCTGGCATCTTTTCCCAAATTGTCTGACTTGTCAACTTTTACACTCTTACCCACCAGCTAGTCTATTATTTTTCAGTCTTAATTATTCCTGTGTTAATCCAGGTTTCACACTGCAGTGTCACATACTTTATGTGTGCCATACTATACGGTGATATAAATGATATAAAACCTGACCTCACAGAGCTTGGAATTTGGGGGAAGCAAGATACATACATATAAAGTTATTACAAATCAGTATAAAGGGTTCATTTTTGCCTTGAAAATGAGAGTTAATGCTATAGATTGTGAAGTTCCTCATTATATGCCACAACTGGCGGAAGACTGAAAACAGAATAGAGAGGCAGTCAGAAGGATTCAGAAGGCAGGATCACTCTTTTTATAACTTACTCTTAGAGGAACTAACTCTGGTCTTTCAAGAAGTTCATTCATGTTTTTCAAGGGCACTACCCCCAGAAACTTAATCATCTTCCTCTAGGTCCCACCACTCAAGTGGGGACCTGCTGTAAGTATTCTACTCTAGCACAGGTGGCAACCTGTGCACACGAACCCTTGGACATACTCAAACCACATCCAAACCATAGCACACACTTTGTCATTTGTTTTACACAAATGTCAAAAAACAACATGAAATGATGCTTAATATCATTCAGTCACAGAAGAAATACAGAACAAAACTTCAATAAAATACTACAGTCCTCCTTGTAAAGGATACCTTCCAAGACCCCCAATGGATTCCTCAAACTGTGGATAGTAACAAAACCTATATGTATGGGGCTGGGGTTGTAGCTCAGTGGTACAGCGCTTGCCTAGTATGTGTGAGGCATTGGGTTCGATTCTCAGCACCACATATAAATAAATAAAATAAAGGTCCATGGACAACTAAAAAACTAAAATAAACAAATAAACAAACCTGTATGTACTGTTTTTTACTATACATACATATCTATGATATAGTAAGCAGTATGAATATTTTGAAAACAAATTGGTGGTTTCTTATTAAATGAAACACATCACACGGCCAAGCAATTCAACTTCTAGACACATCGGTCCCTCTGTATTTGTGGGGGATTGGTTCTAGAAGCCCATGGATACCACACTCCTTGGAAGTTCAAGTCCTTTATATAAAATGGCACAGTGTGTGCATATAGCTTATGTATACCCGCCTGCACACAATATTTTCAATCATTTCCACATTACTTGTAATTCCTATTATTATGTAAATGCTATGTAAGTAGTTGTTTTACCATATTTTTTTAGGGAATAATGACAAAGAAAAGTGTCTGTACATGTTCAAAAAATTTTCCCCAAATATATTTTGATCTGGGGTTGCTTGAATCTGGGGGTACCTGATACAGAAGACTGATTATACTTAAAATAAAAAGAAAAAAGAGGGCTGGGGAGATAGCTCAGCTGGTAGAGTGCTTGCCTTGCAAGCACAAGGCTCTGAGTTCGATCCCCAGTACCACAAAAAAAAAAAAAAAAAAAAAAGAAAGAAAGAAAATGTGTCCACATAAAGAATTGCTCATTGAAGGCTTAATCATGATAAAATATCCAAACACTGGAAACAAGTCTGACACAGTGTTACATGCTTATATCCCGACTACTAGGAAGGCTGGGCAAGAGGATCACAAGTTCAAGGCCAGCTTGGAAAACTGAGCAAGACCCAGTCTCAAATTAAAGAGGTTTAGGATGTGCCTCTTGATTCATTTCCAGGTACGAAAAAATAAGAAAATAAAAAACAAATAAATAAAAATAAATAAAGAGTCTTATTTGAACATGGTCATGCTCATTTATTTATGTATTATTTATGGCCACTGTTGTGCTAGAGTAGAATACTTACAATAGTGTGTGGCACACAGAGCCAATAATATTCATTATCTGACTCTTTACAAAAAGTTTGCTGACCCAGGATGAGATTAGTTCAACCACAGAAAAGTCAATCTCATAGTGGTAGGTCAGCCAGGTAAGCATTATAAAAGATAAAATTGCTGGGAACAGTGGTACACACCAATAGTCCAGTGACTTGGAAGCCTGAGGCAGGAGGATCATAAATTCAAGGCCAGCCTGGGCAACTTAGCAAGACCCTGTCTCAAAATAAAAATTAAAAGGGCTGAAATGTAGCTCAGAGCACCCTTGGGTTCAATTCCTACCACCACAAAAAATAAAAAAAACACATATACGAAAAGTTTACAAGTTTTCTTTAAGACTCTTTCTGTAAGGAGTAGTTTTATATCACAAACTTCAAGCACCAAGTTGTACTTAAAAAAAAAAAAAAAAAAAAAAAACTCTTTCAGCCTGATACCATTAAATATTTGGTCATCTAGCTTCCTTTAGTTTTTTTTTTTTTTTTTTTTTTTTTGGTATTGAAGACTGAACTCAGGGCTCCTAACCATTGAGCCACATCCCCAGTCCTTTTTATTTTTTTATTTTGAGACAGGGTCTTGCTAAGTTGGTTAGAGCCTCACTAAGTTGCTGAGACTGGCTTTGAACTTGTGATCCTCCTGCCTCAACCTTCTGAGTCACTGGGTTGACAGGCATGTGCCACCATGCTGGACTAGCTTCCTTTATTCTGATTCTGACTTTTGATTTCATAGTTAGGTCAACCTGTGGGGAAAACATAGCATCACAAGATCTCAACAGTATTTCTTCTTGCTGTCAGTGTTGTTTTTGCCTTATAAATGAGTGGGTCTTTGTGATTTGGCTTCTTAGGTAGCTTATTGCTAGGAGAAAATATACTCTTCATGCAAAATTAAGCATTCTGAGTTCATTGCAATTGCAAATTAAAGTATTGACTTCCTGGTCTTTTAGGGTCATCTCAATAGCCTACTTAAACCCTTCTCAAGAGATGACCTTGTGCAAGGCATGGTAGCATGTGCCTGTCAACCAAGTAATTTAAAAGGCTGAGGCAGGAAAATTACAAAGTTCAAGACCTCAAAATAAGGATTGTAAGACTCTGTCTCAAAATAGGAAATAAAAAAGACTGGGGATATAGCTCAGAGGTAGAGCACCCCTGGGTTCAATCCCTAGTACAGGGGGGGGAAAGCAAAAAAACAGATTTGCTCTTGGTGAACTCAGGTTCATAACCAGACAGCACCAAGCTCTTCATTAATTGTATTGATTAAGACTAAAAACTCAACTAAGGGGAGGAACGCATGGATAGAAGTTACATTATTATTCAATAAACTGCATCTGGTTTACAGGCGACATTCAGAGTCTATTTAGTATGATCCAGTTCCCATGAGTTTGCTTGCTCCTGAATGTTCAAATAAACGTAAGATCCTAGGCCCTGCAAAACAAAGGATTAGGATCTGGAAGTAGTTTGTCTGAGCATTTTTTATTCATTCATTATTCATTTATCAAATACTCATTGAATATCTGCCACGTACAAATCACTACAGGAGTTTTGGGGATTCAAAATATGAAAAATACATAATCTCTGCTCTCAGAGGAGCTCACAATATTCAAACGAAACAAGTCACAAATACAAAGATATGGCTGACCACGTCAGCACACACCTGTAAACCCATGCTCAGCAATTTAAGCCCCTAAGCAACTCAGTGAGACCCTGTCTTTAAATTTAAAAAATGAAAAGGGCTGGGATATGGCTCAGTGACTAAGTACCCTGGGTTCAATCCCCAGTCCAAAAAAAAAAAAAGTCAAAAACGAATACAAAGTTACGGAAGGGTATGAGCAGGAGCTGTGACGAGCACACACAAGGAGCAAGCCATCCAACTAAGAGACTTCAAAGAAGAGGTACCATCAGGGCTGAGGCTTGAAGAATGGACAGAATCCAAGAAGAGGACATTCGTGGGAAGAGAGGAAGTGAAGACATGAACAAGACAGACCCAAGGAACACAATGTCAGGAAGCGGTTAGGAATGAGCAGAGAAATGTATGGCAAGGTCACAGGTTTTCTTTCAATTACTTTTAAGGCAAATGGCTAATGAGATAACCTGTAGAAAAACACCAAGTGCACAAATCTTGCAAATGAACAGATAGAAACAAAGGAAGCCAGTTAAAGAAATACATCAAGAAAAAAGGATCAATGGGACTAACCCTTGACAGGGTCCACTGAGGTCATTCATTGTGTAGCTAGGCTTTGAACACTTAGGTGCCTCCATATATCCCAGAAGAGAGGTTTCTTTAGTAGTGCAGGTGCACTAAGGTAAATTCCAACCAACCATTGACCCCAATGCCCACATTAACATAGGAGGTACCTGTAAATGAAGCCCCTCTGAACAGGATGGCCACCATGACTTTTCTGGAGAAGACTCCACCGAGCACCTGTGAAGGAGAAGGAGTTGAACACTTGATTGGTGAAGCCTGTTGAAGGTGGTCCCTAGTTCTCAAGACAGACATCACACAGTAATACATTTGGAAGCAAGACTATTTCCTTTGAGGTTCTCAGCTCAGAGATGAGCCTGCCTGTGCGCCCCCCCGCCCCCGCCCCCATGCTGTTTCAGACTTTCTCTACATTCACTATGTATGGGGTGTGGAGAGTGGTGACAGAGGATGGGAGAGCAATGACTGAGATTGGGGATTTCTGACGACCTCATGGCTGTGGCTTGCCTGCTGCCTGGGAGTGTTTCTATACAAAGGCACAGGATGCTTAGCTGCTGTGGCAATGCCCTGCATGAGGAGGCTCTGTGCAAGAGTCCTATCAGCTCTGACCTTGATCTCAGGCACATACTTCCTGAGAATAGAGGAATTCTAGACAACCACAATGTTTCACCAGCTCTGCTTCTCCTGAGCCTGCTGGCTTTATAGTAACTTTAAACAATGGACTTTGCTGAGAGCTACACAAAGCTCCTAACATTGCACTCTGCAACTGTGGATTGCAACTGTGGAAAAGCTAAACTGAAGTCCTAGTTTCTGTAACTTTCCTGAATACAAAGAATAATGCTTGCATAGTCTTTAACCTGATAATGAGGCATATATAAATAAAGATTACTGGCAAAACTCTTTAGATCTACATCTCCATCAGAGGGCAGAGCTCCACTTGATCCCATCTTAATCTTCAAAATCTATGTTTGTGAATCTTTATTTTCCAATCCCCCTTCACCTCTCCCCAGAACCAAGAGTTTGGCAACACTGGTTGTGGCAATGGGGGACTCAACCCAGGAGTACTTGACCATCCCCATCTTTACAGGTCTCTCTAAGTTGCTTAGGGCCTTGCTGAATTGCTGAGGCTGACTTTGAACCTGCCTCAGCTTCCTGAGCTGCTGGGATTACAGGCATGTGCCACCATGACCAGCTATTTTCATTTATAAGTTCTCTTGAATGGCTTTTGGTGTCTAGATTTTCTTTCATCAGAACATAAGAACCGAGATTAGGAACTTTAGCTCCCTACTCTCCTGTGACAATTACTGTGTATAAAGGAAACTATCTACCGTTTGCTGAAACGGGGAAGTGAGCATGAGCCAGATTAAGAAGGGCCTTGGAAACCATTTTAGAGAGTCTCCCTTTAGGGGCTGGGGATGAAGTTCAGTAGTATAGCACTTGCCTAGTGTACATGAGGCCCTGGGTTCAATTCCAAGGAACAAACAGAGTCTATCTTGAATATTTTTAGAATAGTTCTAGGGCACTATTGAAAGTCACGCTAGCTAACATTGATTGAGATCTAGGATTAAGAGTTTTACATTCTTTAACTCACTTAATCTCAGTGATACTGTACATGAATATAATAAGACATAGAATGGTAAAGTAATTGTCCTGACACTAGGCAACATACTTTTGTATGTTGAACCAAGGTCTTTCTAACTCCAAAGGTGAGGTGCAACAGAAGCCCTGTTGAATACTGTCTTGCCTATAAATTTCAAAAGAAAGTTACCTAAAAACTACCACTTGAACTTTCTGCTTTGATTTTCATGTCAAACTCAAAAGTCATCTTCTATGCCCTGACCTTGAAAGTGTAACCGAAAGTTCAGTCCTTGTACCTGATGCCAATTCAATAATGAGAACAGGGTTTTGAGAAAAAAGGAAAGAGAAGGCTTATTGCTTTTCTAGCAAAGGAGAAACAGAGGGGACTCCTGTCCCAAAGGCTGTTATTCTGTCCATGAGGAAGAAGGGGATTTTAAAGGAGCTCTTCAAAGGCTACATTCCAGGTGTGCCCTGACAGGGGGTCCCAGGGCCCCTGATGGTGGATTAACATTCACTTGTTAATTTGGGAGATATTCACTTCCTAGATCCTCTGGCAGGTAAATGAAGGTAATCCTGTTCCCCCTCCCAGGTCAGGCAGCGGGAGAGGGAGAAGAGGAAAAGGAAAACATGTCTCTCTTAAAAATAAGCCTCAGAGTTATATTCAAAAGGTGAAGTGGACCACGTTACCAAAGCAACACACAAAACCCTTTCCATATGATGTTATCCACTTGTAGAAACATACATGGAAATAGCATAAATGCCAAGTTCGAACAAATTATGTTTGATTTTTGATTAAAGATAACTTCAGGGCTGGGGAGATAGCTCAGTCAGTAGAGTGCTTGCCTTGCAAGCACAAGGCCCTGGGTTCGATCCTCAGCACTGCAAAAACAAACAAACAAACAAAAAAGATAACTTCAACAATGATAAAAGCTTTTGCTTTTCACTTATTCCTTCACCAAGTCATACCTAAAGGGATCTACCCATAAACACTATTAAGGTTTGAAGACTTCCAAATAGAATGGAAAGGCAATAGGTATGTTAAGTGACTAAAAGGGATCAATTTTCATCTTTAAGTATTGGATAATTCTGTAACAGTGGTCCACTTCACTTTTTGAATATAGCTCTGAGGCTCATTTTTCAAAGGGCAAGTTTTCTTTTTCCTCTTCTCCCTCTCCTGCTCCCTAACCTGGGGGTGGGGAACAGGATTACCTTGACTTACCTGCCACAGGATCTAGGAAGTGAATATCTCCCAAATTAACAAGTGAATGTTAACCCACCATCAGGGGCCCTGGGACACCCCCCCCCCCCCCCCCCCCCCCCCCGTCAGGGCGCACCTGGAAGGTAGAAAAGAGCTCTTTTAAAACTCCCTTGTTCCTCCTGACGGGCAGAATCACAGTCTCTGGGACAGGAGTACCCGTGTTTCTCCTTTGCTAGCAAAGCAAAAAAACTTCTTTTTCCTTCTTCTCAAAACCATGTCCTCGTTATTGTATTGGCATCAGGGATAAGGACCGAGCTTTTGGCAGCAAGGATATTTGTTCAAAACACAATAGATACTTGTAATTTCTGGATTAACATTCCTGATCTGAAAAATAATCAGAAATCTTCCTTTAGCAATTTTTAGTTTTTCTAAGTCACATAGTGGAGTCTTAAGGACTTAGGCTGGTCTTAAAGTTCTGAGTGAAGTTTTATTTATTTTGCAATACTAAGGATGGAAGCCAGAGGCCCTCTACCACTGAGCTACCATCCTCAACCCTTTTTATTTGTTATTTTGAAATAAGGTCTCACTAAATCACCCAAAATGACCTCAAACTTACAATCCTCCTGCCTCAGCCTTCCCAAGTAGCTGGGATTACCAGCACACCCAGCTTGTTCTGTATTTTCTATTTCCTTCCTTCCTTCCCCTGCCACCTCCCCCTTAAGCTTCTTCCTCTTTCTCCTTTTCTCCTTCTCCTCCCCCTCCTCCCTCTTTTTTTCTTCCTCCTTCTCTTCTTCTTCCTTTTCTGCTCCTCCTCTTTCCCTTCCTCCTCTCTTCCTCCTCCTTTGTCATGCTGTGATCAAATCCAGGGCCTCAAGGGATGCTACACCTAGTGCTCTACCACTGAGCTACATCCCTAATCCCAAGCTTTTCTATTTGTAAGTAACCGAACTATGCCAAGGTCTCAGGAGTAGATCAAAGCACAGCATCACAAGTGAGTGGGGCAAGGAATACAAATAAGTCAAACTCAGTCAAGATTCTGAGCTCAGCTCCAAAATGGCAGTAGGCATATTGGAGAGGAGATCACGGTACTTTTACAGCGAGATTGCAATAAATCACTGAATCAATCTTAAAGCAGGAGATGGAACCATCTTTATTCACCAGCTGGCACGGTACCAGCTGGTGGGACGAGGGCAAACTGCAAGTTTGCACTCCTTGACCCTTCCAGGGATTAGAACAAATCATGTATAGTGCAAAATCACAAGTAAAGCATGTCAGTACATTAATCATAAGTGACTACTGCTATGATTCAAAACTACAAACAAACATCCTGAGATCTAAAATCATAAGCAGAAGGGGAAGTGGGTCAAAATGACCCTAGTTGAGTACAAGTTAAAGAATGGTTACTAATTTCTAGACAAACATTAACATTTTATGTGTTTAGGGCACATTGCACAAGTACAAGAATAAGAATAGAAGGAACAATTTTGCCATTTTGTGTTGCCAATAGACTGTGCTAAGCAACTGTTGGTAGGTACAGAAGCAGGGGTTTTTCCATGGGAGAAGCATTTCTTACATGCATGGAGTCTCTGGGTAAAATGGAATCTGTTTGGTCATTGCTCACACAACCTGGCCCATAAGAGTACATCCATCTTTTTCTTTTTGGTACTGAAGATTGAACCCAGGAGGCACTTTACCACTGAGCTACATCCTCAGTCCTTTTAAATTTTTTTATTTTGAGACAGGGCTTCACTAAGTTGCTGAGACTGGTCTCGAATTTGCCGTCCTTCTGAGTCTCTATGATTACCAGCATGTGCCACCAGACCCAGCTCCAATACATTTGGATTTTGAGTTCTATTTCTTCACTCTTGTTTCCTAAGTTTATACTCTCCTCTTTTTATCTTAATTTTGTGGCACTGAGGATTGAACCTGGGGGTATACCACCACCAAGCCACGTCTACAGCATCCCCACCTTTTTTTCCACAGCCTTTTAAAATTTTGAAACAGCATCACTAAATTGCCCACGCTGGCCTCAAACTTGTGAACCCTTCGCCTGGCTCCTAAGTCCCTGGGTTTAAAGGTGTGCTATACCAGGCCCAGTTCTCTTCTTTTTTGAGTTGCACTCATTTTGGTAGTACATATTCTTTGAGAGTAGTTTCTTTAGGAAAAGTAAATGGAAATTTAAAAAAAAAAAATTTTTTTTAACTCTTTGCAAGTCTTTGTCTATACCAACACTTATATTTACTTTTTGTGTTTCTTTGAGGCAGGGTTGTTGCGCAGGCTGGCCTGGGACTTCAATCCCCCTGCCTCAGCTTTCTTAGTAACTGGGTTATCGCCATGTGCCACCACCTCTGGCAACACTTGTGTTTTCTTTATTTATTTTGCCATGTTGGGGATCACACCCATGCTTGTGCATACTAAGCCAGTGCTAAACAACTGAACAACATCCCAACTCTGCAACATTTGTTTGGCAATTGGCTGAACAGAGAGTTCTCTGCTGGAATGTTTTCCTTTGGTATTTTAAAAGCATTGCCATAATGTCTTCCAGCTTCCTGTGTTGTTGAGAAATACAAAGCAATTGTAATTTCTGTTCCTCCTTTTTGTTTTTTGCTCCTCCCTTCCTCTCAGACCTTTCTTTCTGAAAGTCAGAGAATCTCCTCTTTGTCCTAGATGCTTTCAATTTCACAAACATATGCTTTGGTGGAGGACAATTTTACTTTATTGTGATTTGCTCTTTCAATTTGGCAGTTTATATTCTTCAGTTGGGGGAATTTTTCTTTAATCATTTCACGTGGGTTTCTTCCCCTGTTATTCTCTTCCTGCATATCCATTAATTGGTGGCTGAACTTCATAAACTTCTTTTTCTTTCTACTATTTTTTCTCTTTTTCTCTTTTTGATGCACCTGAAATTTATTTTTTTCTCAGTGCTGGGGATTGAACCCAGGGCTTTGGGCATGCTAGATAAGCGCTTTACCGCTGAATCTCACCCTTAGCCCCTGTACTTTTAAATTTTTATCTTTCAACATTTTGTTCAATTTCATTTTTTGCCGGTTGCGATGGCACACGCCTGTAATCCCAGCAACTTGGGAGGTTGAGGCAGGAGGATTCCAAGTTCAAAACCAGCTTCAGCAATTTAGTGAGATGCTGTCTCAAAATTTAAAAAGTGGGGGTGGTGTCCTGGGCAAGTTGCTCAGTGGTAAAGTGTCCCTGGGTTCAATCTCCAATACCAAAAAAAAAAAAGAATTTTTTTGTCATGTCTTTGGGCTGCATATCTAGTGAGGCCCTGGGTTCAACCCTCAGCACCATTAAAAAACAATAATAATAACAAAAAACTCTTTAACATGTATTTAGCTTATGTCTTCTTTTTTTTTTTTTCCCTTAAAAATAATATCCTGTTCTTGTTTTAAGGATCCATATCTTCTCTTACCTTTCTCACGACTGAGGAATGGAAAGCTAAGGAAACCACATGTGCAAAACAGGTTAACTATTTTGGCAAAAGCTGTGCTTGCACTCTTGTGTTCAGGAAACATAAGACCACACGGAGTTTCACAAACAGCCCTGCCTAGCCTACCAATGCAGTCACAGGCTCAAATCTGTAAATTCTAACCAATTTTTACCAACCGAACCCCCCCTTCCTTCCTGCCCTTCCCCCACTCCTGCTAACCCCACCCTAAATCTATCCTTTGACTATTCCCATGAAAACCTTTATAAAGTTCAAATGCCAGGGCGGTGGTTGTGGCTCAGAGGTAGAGCACTTGCCTTGCATGTGTGAGGCACAGGGCTCGGTCCTCAGCACCGCGTAAAAAATAAACAAACAAAAAAAATAAATAAATAGAACATACATCGTAAAACAGCACACAGATAAAACCATGGACATGTATTACAGGGTAGTGAATTTTTAAAAATTTAAAAATTAAAAAAAAAATTCAAACGCCAAAGTTACTCCACTTGAGCAATTTCATTTGGTCATTTTCTCCCTTGTTTGGCATATTTCTAATAAACTATGCTTAGTTTTTATTGTTATTCTTCGTTTTAGTCATAGTGGAGTTTTTCATTTTTTGTTCTAGGCAGGTGCTCTATTAATGAGGTACATCTGCACCCCGCTGCCCCTTTCCCCTATTTTTGGTACCAGGGATTGAACCCTGGGGCGCTTAACCATTGAGCGACATCCCCAGCCCTTTTTATGTTTTATTTTGAGACAGGGTTTTGCTGGATTGCTGAGGCTGGCTTTGAACTTGCAATCCTCCTGCCTCAGCCTCCCTAGCTGTTGGGATTATAGGTGTGCACCACCACACCTGCTCATGTCTCTTTTATTTATTCCCACTACTGTGGTTTTAGTAGTTTTAGGGAGAGAACAAATTTAGACTGGTATTCTAACAAGGACTTAGACTTCTTTTTTTAGTGTGTGTGGTACTGGAGATCGGACCCAGGGCCTTGTGCTTGGAAGGCAAGCACTCTACTGACTGAGCTATCTCCCCAGCCCTAGACTTCTTTTGCCTGCAAATGTCCAAATGTCTGAAGAAGTATGAAAGACTTGGAATCCCTGCCTCTCTTCCATATCTCTGTCCTTGACTCTGAGTCACCTTGGATTCCAGGAACAAGGCCTGTTCCCAGAAACAGCTGGTGAGAAGTCAGAGCTACCGGAGGTAACAGCAATTTTCTTATCCAGGACAAGGCCCTTGCCTGACCAATCCTGAGATAATGATGGACAGATCACACCCAATCAAGATCACTTGCTTTGGACTGTGAAAAGCCTTTGGTTCTCGAAACTCCCTAACGCTTACCATTTTTATAAAACCTCAAAGTTATTGTCAGTTCCTCAAAGACAGGGCGAAGAACATGGGTCCCTTTGTCTTCCCAGTGTAGCTGCATAACAGTGGTCCATTTTATGATTTGAACATAGACCTTGCTGCTCTGCCATTACAACTTATTTTTAATTTTGGGGGGATAACAGGGATTGAATTCAGGGGCACTCAGCTACTGAACCACATCCCCAGTCCTATTGTGTATTTGATTTAGAGACAGGGTCTCACTGTATTGCTTTGTGTCTTGCTTTTACTGAGGCTGCCTTTGAACTCAAGATTCTCCTACCTCAGCCTCCTGAGCAGCTAGGATTACAGGCATGCGCCACCGTTCCCCGGCTGACACTTATTTTTAAAATGGACGTGTTTCTCTTCCTCTCTCCTTGCTCCTCCCTAATCTCAGGGGAAACGGGATTATCTTTCTTCCCCATTTTAAGCAGGGTTATCTGTCCTTGAGTACACGCCTACCATAGGAACAAAGTCATCCACAATTTCGGGATGGCACCAGAAGATCTCAGAAATGACTGTCTCCCAAATTAACAAGTGAATTACAACTCCGACAGAGAACACATGGAATGTATACAGCCTTTGAACCACCTCTTTAAAAGCCCCCTGCTCCCCCTGATGGTAGAATCATAGCCTCTGATACAGGATTCCCCTGTGCTTCTCCTTTGCTAGCAAAGCAATAAACCTTTTTCCTTTTTCTCAAAACTGTGTCCTCTTTATTGGATTGGCATCGGGACAAGGACAGAGTTTTTGGCAACGGTTTGAGGTCAATCCGGATATTGTCTCTAGATTCTAAATAAAAAAATAGAGCTAAAAATAAAAATAATGAAATAAAAAAATTAAAAGGGGCTGGACACAGTGGCATTGCCTGTAATCCCAGCAACTCAGGAGACTGAGGCAGGAGGATTGCAAGTTCAAGGCCAGCCTCAGCAACTTATCAAGGCTCTAAAGTAACTTAGAGAGATCCTGTCTCAAGGTAAAAAAATAAAAAGGGCTGGGGATATAATTTGGTGACAGAGCATGCCTGGGTTAAATCCCAAGTTTCACAAATGACTACATGAATAAATAAATAACAAAAATATTGAATAAATTAAAAGTTGATTAAACTGTACACTCAAGATATTAATTTATTCTTTTTTCCATTGGAGAATTAGTATTTATTATGTGTCAATCTTGATGCTATGTACAAAGGTAAATAAAATATGCATATTTCTCTCCCTTATGATGCATATCATACCTCTATGTGGAGATTTCTACTTTTATATTTGTTGTTTTACAGTAAAGATAAAACCAATGAGCATGCCAGATGTCATTCTGAAAACACGTTGCACACCTGGTTCTGGAAAATGAACTCAGAGTTTTGTATGTGCCAGGCAAGCGCTGATCTATACCCCGTCCCCAACATACACAGTGCTCGATCAAGTCAAACAGGAATTGAGTCCTCTACCCTGCATACTTTCCAGATTAAATGAAAATTTCTTGCTTGTCAACTTCCCTTTGGTAGATATTTCACAGATCAGATTGTTAAAAACATTCCTTTTGTTGAGAGAATGAAATATCATTCATTAGTAAAATCTCTGCTTTCTAGTTGCAATAACATTCCAATCATGCTCTTCTGAGATAACCTCCTGCTGATATTGACTAGTTTGGGCCTGTTTCTACTCTTTGAATCTTTTTTTTTTTTTTTTTTGCGGTACCGGGGATCAAACTCAGGGCCTTGTGCTTGCAAGGCAAGCACTTTACCAGCTGAGCTATCTCCCCAGCCCTTACTCTTTGAATCTTAAAAAAAAAATTTTTTAAATAAATAAGTAGAAGGAAGGAGCACACCCAAAAGTTATAATAATCCAGGTATAATGATACATGTCTGTAATCCCAGCAACTACAGAGGTTAAGAGGATTGTAAATTTGCAGCCAAGGCGAACAATGTAGGTTTTTTTTTTTTAAGTATAATAAATACATGAATAACAATTGCTTATTAGTAATTTATTATCATTATTGAGTATTAATGTACTTTACATAATTATAAAACTAGCAGCTCAGTATATTTTGTTTCTACCAGAATTTTCATAAACACATAAACAGATGATCGATGTCTTGTGCTAACATATTAGTATGTCACTAGGCAATAGGAACTTTTAGCTTCATTATAATCTCATGGGACCCACATGTATGTGCAGCCCTGTGTTGACCAAAATGTCATTTTATGTGGCATATATCTGTATTTAAGACATGCATTCATAATCAGGGGTAGTGGCACATGTTTGTAATCCCAGAAATTTGGGAGACTAAGGCAGAATGATTGCCTGTTGGAGTCTAGCCTCAGCAACTTATTATGACCCTGTCTCAAAATTAAAAAAAAAGTTGGGTTGGGGATGTAGCTTAGTGATAAAGTGCCACTGAGTTCAATCCCCAGTACCAAAACAAACAAAGATATACAAAATATGTAAAAAGGGCTGGTGGGGGGGGTGTATAGCTCAGTGATGGAATTCTTTCCTATCATGCCAAAAACCCTGGGTTTGATCCCTAGCACAGAAAAAAAAAAAAAAAAAAAAAAGTAAAAACTAACTCATCAAGCCCAGGAATACCACAGGAATATCTAGGTAAAGAACTAAATGACTGCCAATGAATTTGAAATCAATTTACATGGCTCCACACCTTTCCCTCCTAAATTAACCCCTACCTGAATTTGATAGTCTATCATTTCATTGTATATTTATATAATTTTACAAAATACATATGAGTTCTTAAGCAGCCTACAGAATGGTTTGCATGGATTTTTACTTTGCTATCAAGGGTACTATATTATACTTATTCCACCACAGCTTTTTATTTTGGATCAACATTGTAATGTATAAAGCTGCTCCCCCACCCTTTCTGTTGCAGACATTTTCCCTGCCTCCGAACCACTTGTCAATCTGTGAACATCCTAGCTAGCTATTGGTTCATCAGTCAGCTTGCAAGTATCTTTCTCCGATATTGGTCCCCTGTTAGCCCAGCAGAATTCAACTGTTTACTGTAGCTACCCCGCCATCTTTTCTCATTCTTCTTCTGTCTCTTCTCCTCACTTTCTCTATCCTCCTGGCTTTCACACTCTCTCTAGCGCAGGCCCTTTCTCTTTCCCTTTCTTTTCCTCTCATTTTCTCTCTTACCCTGCAGGGAGACACTCTGTTTGCTTAATAAACTCCCTTATGTGATTTCCCGTGTCTGGTGTGGTTTCCGTGGGATTCCTTACAAACATAATATACCTAAATATGAAAAGCCTAAATAGAATATTTCATATTCAAATTTACTATATATCATCAATATGTCCTTCAATATTGATTTAGCAATTTACAATCCCAGCTTTCATTCTCTGTAGTATTAGAGTTCCTGTTACTTCAAATGTTCCTCCAAATCTGACATTGTCCAAATTTAAAATTTTTGTGGAATGATAGACTTAAAATTGTATTGAATTTCTGCTTTGATTTACATTCCCTGATAATCAGTGACGGAATCTTTTCCTATGTTAATTGACTATTTGTGATCTCCACTTTGATGCATATCTGTTAAGACTGCAAACTCCATATTGGATTGCCTCAGCTCAAGTCAGTTGGGGAAAGGGATAGGGAGAATGCCTGGGATCATTCTAATGGTTGGCTTCTAGGGGACTCAAGTAAAATAAACTATACTAGCTGGGCATGGTGGCACATTCGGGTAATCCCAGCCACTCAGGAGGATCAGACAGGAGGATTTGCAAGTTTGAGATCATCCGTAGCATCTAAGTGAGACCTTTAGCAATTTAGGGACACTCTGTCTCAGGGAAAAAAAAAAAAATTAAAAGGACTAGGGATGTAGCTCAGTGGCAAAGAATCCCTTGGTTCAACCCCCAGTACCAAAAAATGAAACTATAAGATCCATGAGTACAAGAACTTTGTATCCCTAGCACCTTGGGCAATGTCTAATATTGCCTAATGTATTATAGATACCTAATATGTACTGTGTGTGTGTGTGTGTGTGTGTGTGTGTGTGTGTGTAACTTCAACAAAGTACATTTGTAAAATATTGATGACAGTTTATAATGTAAATCCATTTTCAAGAAAATTTTTTTCTTAATAATTCATCAGCCTTAAAAAATGTGTTTTGCTTTGAATACTAACCTTTTATGGATTACATGGGTAGCAAATATATTATTTCTATTTATGACTTTTCTTTTTTTTTTCCCTGCACTGGGGATTGAACCTGGAAGTGCTCTACATTGAGCTACCCCCAACCTTTCTTATTTTTATTTTGAGATCAGGTCTCACTGCTGAGGCTAGCCTTGAATTTGTAATCCTCCTACTTCACCTCCCAAGTTGCTGGTTTTACAGGTGTGTGCCACTGTACCTGGCTCATTTGCCATTTTTTCCAGGAGCTAGGATTTCCCTTGCATATCCATTTATTCAGTTAAGACATCCAAGTTCCTCTCCACAATGGTTGTGATGCAGGATAGAAAAGAAAAAAATAAAAAAAGATAGGTGGAGAGGAAAGAAAAGGAAGAAAAGTGAGACTGTAACTTTAATCTAAAAGCCTTGTGATAAAATTCCTCAGACCTTCACTCTCCAAACAAATTTTCTATCAGGCTTGTCTTTCCCCAATCCAGCATTTCTCCCAGGCCTGTCATTCCCAAATTTCTGGAAAAATCTACATATTTTCATTCACAATCTTTAAGTCACTGGAAATTCATTCACTTACGAAAATTTCTCTGTACACATTAATTATCCCACAAATACATGTATTCTTAGGGTATATGGAGCAAAGGGAGATATGAAACCTAGAATCTAGAGTACTTTTTCAATGGAGAAGACACCGATCATCAATCTCAGGATCCCAAGAACTGCCAGATCACCACCAACCATCTTGTGATCAACAAACTGATGACATCCTCACATACTGTTCCATACTTATCCATGGCCAGTTTTCTTTTAAGAGAAGAGCCCAGGCGGAGGAGCTGGCGCGGTGCCGTGAGGCGGCAATGCCGGCCTGGGGCTTGGAGCAGCATCCGCGGGGAGCAGAGAACCCACGAGGCGGTAGGGGGCTGTGTTCCTGGAGGCTGTCCATGGAGCATGCTGCCAATAACAAGTTGCCAGCCTCCCAGCTGAGCCTCAGGTACTGTGCATTGAGAAGAGAAGTTTCCTTTACTCATCAACAGATACTGTATGTGTGCGCCAGCTGCTAGGCATAAAGTGGATGAGCATGAACAAGATGGCAACGAGCTTCAGACCACCCCCGAGTTCCGAGCCCACATAGCCAAGAAGCTGGGAGCCCTGCTGGACAGCTCCATCACCATCTCAGAAGTAGTGAAGGAGCCAAGGACAGCTAAGGAGCACAAGGTGGCCTCGGAGGATGACGTGAGGACAGTGACGAGGAGTGGCAGTGGTGCCAGGAGGCAGCCGTGTCGGCCTCTGACGTTCTCCAAGAGTCAGCCATCCACGTTCCAGTCAAGCTGGAGAAGGAGGCCAAGAAGAGGAAAAGGAAGCTGAGAAAGAAAGCCGACCAGGGGGCAGGCGCTGGTTCAGCCACAGCCGCCAGCCCCGCCCGCGGGACCGCAGTCCAGACCCAGGAAAAGACACAGGCCAGCGGGGACCAAGTATCACCGGGGACCAAAAAGAAGAAAAGGAAGAAAAAGGCAAAGAAACCCAGTGAGGTGTCGCCATTTCCAGCAGCAGAGAGTGAGGCCCCCATACCTGCAAACTGACCCAGTCTGTGGGCACCGCACGCCCAGGCTCCGAGGACGAGGCACCCACGGGCAGCACGACGCCGAGTTGAAGCGTTTGGCAAAGCCAGACTCCCCACAAGACCTGACAATGCCTGGGCTTGCCCAAGAGTCTGGGCAGAGACGTGGCTGTAGGGTGAGAAGCCTCAGCAAGGCCTGCCCCTCTGTTTCTACTGAGGGTGGGGGTGGCCCTGTACTTCTAGAGCATTCTATGGCCTCAGGGAATTGTCCACCTCTTCAAGACTAGTAGTCCAGTGGTAAGTTTCCATCTCCCATTACTCTCTGAGGTGGGCAAGATCTTTCTCCCTCCCCCACTTCTTCAGCTTGGTGTGGAAAAGTCTTTAGAAAATGAGGGACGGGGCCCCCAAGATGCCAAGTCCCAGGGAACCTTTTGCCCTCCCTCTACCCCACATCAGTTTTCCAGAACATTGGGAAAAGAGGAAGATTCCACCCCGCTGCCCAGTTCTCCAGAATTTTCTTTCTCCACATTTGTGAATTTATCAAACACAATGATGTCTCTGAGCCAACTAACTCATAAAAAAACAAATTGTCAGTGGGCTGGGGATGTGCATCCCAGCACCCGTGAGCCTAGTTTCATGCAGCAGGGGTTCTGCAAGGAGTAGACGCTCAAGATGAAGGTGCAATTCTGGCTTCGTCCTCTTGTGAGCATGCGCACTGCAGCCTGTCTCCACGCCTAGGCCCCCAGCCTGCCTCCGCCTTGGGTGACTCATTGACAAGCAAGAGGTTTCCACATGTTTCTTAGTGACTTTACTAAAAGTTAAATAAACGTACAGGCTCCCCACCCCCCAAAAAAAAAAAAAAAAAAAAAAAAAGAGAAGAGCCCAAAGTCCATCTCTCAAGAGAGGCTGAATTCTCCCTTGAATGCATACCCCTCATTTTCATAATTTCAGACTTGTGCTGAAATTCTTTTTCATCAGGTACATCAAAGACCCATTGTCTCCAGTTGAGGTCTCCTGGACCTGGACCTCCTCAAACTCTCTCTGGTGACAGCTGGTGATAGGCTGTCTTCAAATTATATGTGTGTATTAGGCCAGTTATTAAACAAAGACTGATCCTCATAATTGCCCTGGCATCATCTTGGGGACATAGAAGGACATCACTGCTGGTCCCCAGTGTGGTGTGCAACTCATTACTGATGCCCAGCACTACAGTTTAAAGAAACTGGGCCATTTTGTTGAAAAATGTCAACAACTGCCTGAGGAATTTTCACAGGCTTGGATCCTTGGTGAAACAATCAAAAAACCAGGTGCAGTGGCACAGGCCTCTAATCTCAGCCTCCGAGTAGGCTGAGGCAGGAGGGTGCAAAGTTCCCCCTTTCTTCCTTCTCTTCTAATAAACTTAGCAATACTTTTACTAAGTCTCAAGTTCAAGTTCAGTTTCAGTAATTTAGCCAGACCCTCAGCAACTTAGTAGGAACTTAGAAAGCCCAAAATAAAAAAATAAAAGGGCCTAGGGATGTAGCTCAGTGGTAAAGTACCCCTGGGTTCAATCTCTGGTACCAAAAACCAGAACAGAACAAAACAAGATGGTAACAATTGAACTGAGTGAGGTTTCTTCAGACCAGAGCAGTTTGCATGGAATGAGAGAAAGGAGCAGACTTGGATATCTGACGAATAAATGACAAGCCCCTAGTGGACGGCAAACCAAAAAAACATAAGTGTCACGAGAGCTCTGCACCAGGGAGATAAGACACCATCTGGACCAGAATTGGAAACAAGCCAAGAAGAAGGGTATATAAACTCCCCTCTCAGACAGCTCCTCGGCTCAGCCCAGATCTCCTGATGGATCCACGTCAGCCAGGTTCGGGAGCCCCACCGATCATCCATCCGTTGAGACTGTGGAGACTCCGCTGCTCTGACGGCTTCACGACCAGCGGAGCCTGCCTGTCCTCGATTCCCAGACCAGCGGCCCGAGGAAGTTCCGAGACCAGCCATGTCTTCTCTCCGACTAAGATACGTCGCATTTGGGGACGTCGGAACCAATAAGGCAGAGAGGACTTTGGACTATTTGATTGAGGTTTGTTTATTTGCCATTCGATTTGATTGATGTGTGATATTAGAAATACTAAGGTTTGTGTTATCCTGAGTGTGTCAAATAAAGCCAACTTGTTTGGAACCAAATTCTAGTCACTCGCCTCTCTGCCGATAGCGACAATGAACACCAATGTTATGAAAACAAATTTTATCCATCTAGTGATTCTTTCTATTCATTCTAAATGTAAGACTCACCAATAGCTGTGTTAGTGTTTATTCTAGCATGGAAATAAATTTTTATTGGCAACGCATTTGTTGGTGAGATGTGTGTTAGGTGGGTAAAGCGCTGGCCATGCTGAATGTTACCTGAACCCCACACAACTGGAAAACAGTAGGTTTTCTTTTTTTAAATCCCTTCATCCCTATGTGTTCTTAGAAGTAAAACAAACAAACAAACAAAATGGTTTACTCCCTGAAGCCACCCTTTCTCCTATTGTTAGATAGAAGTTAGACATTAGCAGTGGGTCAGGAGTTTAAGAAAATACTCAGTTCAGAGCAATTGGTTGAGGAGCAGCTCCACCTCAGTGGTGCCTCAGGGTCTGACATGATGGCTATTTCAGGACCCTTGGCTGACTGATCTCAGCCCTATAAACAATTTCTCCTGCAACAGGAGAAAGATAGATAAATTCAGGGGAGGACAAATGAATGTTTGCTCAGAAGGGCCTAATTCCTAAGACATCTTAAGCAAGACACCACACCAACAACACAGACCAGAGCTTCCCTGACCTAGGAAAGTAGGATGATTCAGCCCAGGGCCCATGACCATAGTCTATAAAACCAGTTCCAATCAGGACCTGTCCCTCAGGTGGACAACCAAGAGCTGCCCTTGGGTTGTTAGCTAAATTAGTCTGTCATTCTAGAGCTGAGAGGTGATACTTGGGTGGGACCTTCTGACAATCCCCCTTCCCCAATAAAAGTTGGGACACAAAAAAGTGAGTAGATACTCTCTTTCTGAGAAGACCCTCTCCCTTGAGGGTGCTTCCCCCTTTCTTTCTTCTCCTCTAATATACTTAGCTATACTTTTACTAAGTCTCATGTCTTGCTGGAATTTCTCTCATTTGAAGATACAAGAGCCAAGAACACAACATAATCTTCAGTCAGATCAGATCTCAGCTATGTTATCAATATGGCATAGACAAGACTAATGGAAAACCCCCTTGTTTACCTAGTCACTTGACCAACACAGGTCTCGGAAATTCCCATTCTTTGTCTCCTAAATAATTGACAGAACTGTTTGTACTGATCAATCTGAACAAAAATGGCAGCTGACCCAGCTTGACCAATCTTTAGTGAGGCTTTTCTCCTGTGAGGCCCCTGAACTCTGGCCTACCCTTGAGTTTAAACAAGCATCGCTGACTACGAAGAAAAAGTATTCAACAGTGCCACCTGCCCAGTGTGCCACTTGCTGACATCACGTGCCCCTACACTGTCCCTTCTAAACTTGTTGACTCCAGTGTAGGGTTCTCTCTTTTACAATACCTAGCTCCCGTATTGCAATAATCACCTATCCCCATTACAAGAGTCTTTTTGAAAAAAGTTCCTCCATACCTAAGTCTCAATGTTTTTATTTGACAATCTGGTATCATAAATATGTAGATGAGAATGGAAGGGATTTTATTATAGTGACATTATTCAATTATTTGAAACTTTTTTTTTTTTTTTTTTTTTTTAATGGTGCTGGGGAGCAAACCCAGGGCTTTGTGCTTGCAAGGCAAGCACTCTACCGACTGAGCTATCTCCCCAGCCCTACTTGAAACTTTTTTTTTTTTTTTTTTTTTTTTTTTTTTGGTATTAGGGATTGAACCCAGAGGTGCTTTACCACTGAGTCAAATCTCCAACCCTTTTTATTTTTAATTTTGAGACAGGGTCTCACTAAGTTGCTTTGGGCCTCACTAAATTGCTGAGGCTGGCCTCAAATTTGCAATCCTCCTGCCTCAGTCTCCCAAATTGTTGCATTTCAGGCATGTGTTACTGCACCTGGTTCCTTCAATTTTGTTGAAAGCAAAGGATTGGACCAGGTGCCTGTAATCCCAGTGGCTGGGGATGAGGTTGGCATTTCCTCTCAATCATGTAAATAAGGGATTAAATATGTGCACTTCTAATTGGCCTACTAAACTCAGAACTTAATTGGTCCATGCCATCATCCCTCATTTACATCCCCAACCAATCACCTGCACTGGACCATCAGAAATGCCTTTAAAAACCCCTAGAAAAAAACAACCGGGTGTACCTTCCCTTGAGACCCCTCCCTTACTGCTAGAGTCTTTTTCTGCTTCAGATACATCTTGCTTACTCTACCCTTCGTTGTCTCTGGATCTCATTCTCCAGATTCCTGGGTCAAGAACTCACCTGAGACCAGGCTCCACTATGACGTTGCCACTGGTCTCTTTTCTTCATCTTTACAGAGTAGCATTTTGTTGTTGCTGCCTCCTAGTGCCAGAGTCCTCAGCTTCAGGTTTACCAACAGCAGGGATCAAGAGAAGGTGGCTAGATGTCAGGAAGATCTGAAATGGGGTCAGGGGGTAATGTCCCTTGCAGAAAGAATATATAGAATGGCAAGAACTGATGACAAAAACACCTTAGAGTTTTCTTTTTTTTTTTTTTTTTTTTTTGCGGTGCTGGGGATTGAACCCAGGGCCTTGTGCTTGTGAGACAAGCACTCTACCAACTGAGCTATATCCCCAGCCTGAGTTTTCTTTTTTGATAGTACCAGGGATTGAACCCAGGACCTTGCACCTGCTAGGTAAGCGTTCTACCAATTGAGCTACATTCCCAACCTTTGGGTTTTTTTTTTTTTTAATCAAAATTTTTTAAAATCAATATTCAAGCAATATTTATGGAGTAGAATAGATAAATCTAATTAGAAGTGAAGGGTAATCCTAGACCCAGGCTTTCTAACACCTTTGTAATTCCTCCTCATGCAAAGACCAAAATGGGCTCAGAAATCCTCCTTGGAATGTTTAGGCTACTGGACACTGATGATGTTCCAAGTTCTAGGAAGTTAAACTGTCTTTGTTTCAAAGCTGTTGGCATAGAGAAGCTATAGCTGGGCTAACTAGAAGTGTAGCATCTGATGCAATTGTTAAGTGTAAAATAAATACATTTTTATTCTATTTGTTCCAAAATTGGAAGCAGAAGGCAAATGCTACGGAAGATGCCAGATAGTAATCAAGTCCCAGTCATTTGGGGCTGATTGTGACATAGGTTATTATTTGGCTTCCTGCGCTGATCGCTAGAGATGGTGGACTGACTTTCTATAAGTTTGACTCGTAGATAGACTGACTTCCTGAACTGGTTACTCTTAAGTAATGGTTTGGTTTCTTGAGCTGGTTGCTGTATAGCTCAGGGTTTTATGTTGATTTGTATAGTCATTCTCTTACCTATATACCCTAGGAGATTTTTTTTTTTTTTTTTTTTTTTTTTTGGAGGGGGGACCAGGGATTAAACCCAGGGGAGCTTAACCACTAAGCCACATCCCCAGTTCTTTTTATTTATTTTTTTGAGACAGAGTCTTGCTAAGTTGCTCTGGACCTTGCTAAATTGCTGAGGCTGACTTTGAACTTGCCATCCTCCTGCCTCAACTTCCCAAGTAGCTGTGACTACAGCATGTGCCACCATGCCTGTCCTACTCTAGGAGATTTTGATGCAACATCAATGAATAATTGAAAATCTGTTCCCAGTTCTTGGAGCTCACATGAGTTATATTTAACAAATAAATAATTACTGTGGTTCCAAAGTACTAGAGAAGCAGATAAATTATCAATATTTATGTACTATGGATATTTTGTGCATTAATAATGCTGTTCATCTTTTTTTTCCCCCCAAAGTACTAGGGATTGAACCAAGGGACACTCTACCAGTGAACTATACCCCCAGTCCTTTTTATTTTTTAACATGAGACAGGGTCTTACCAAGTTGCCAGGCTGGCCTCAAACTTGCAATCCTGTCTCAGTCTCTTGAAAAGGTGGCATTATAGGCGTGTCACTACACCTGATTTGTTCATCATTTTTCTTTCAGTAAGTTTACATTTTGTGCTTACTTTCAGAATCTTTGTTTGTTTGTTTAAATACAAAGTGTAGATATGGTTTGAGGGATTATTTTGTTATTGCTTTTTAAAATTTTATTTGAGAGATCATTTTGTGTGCGTGTGTGTGTATTAGTTGGTGCAAGGGGTATGTGTGTGTATGTAATGAAGAATAAAAGGGAAAATATTTCTATTTACTATCTTCCTTCCCCAATAGAAACACATTTACACCCAAATACACAGAGAATTACTGAAAACTGAGAACTTTGTTTTCTAATATAAAGGCATTCAAGAATTGATTTTATCCCTATGACGTTTCTCATAGAAACAGAAAAGGGAATCATGAAATTCATCTGGAAGAACAAAAGACCCAGAATAGACAAAGTAATCCTGAGCAGGAAGAGTGATACAGGAGGTATCACTATACCAGACCTTAAACTCTACTATAGAGCAATAGTAACAAAAATGGCATGGAACTGGCACCAAAATAGACAGGTAGATCAATGGTACAGGATAGAAGACACAGAGACATACCCACATAAGTACAGTATACTCATACTAGACAAAGGTACTAAAAACTTACAATGGAGAAAAGATAGCCTGTTCCACAAATGGTGCTGGGAAAACTGGAAATCCATATGCAGTAAAATGAAATTAAATCCCTATCTCTCACCCTGTACAAAACTCAACTCAAAATGGATCAAGGATCTAGGAATTAGGCCTGAGACCCTTCACCAAATAGAAGAAAAAGTAGGCCCGAATCTCCATCATGTTGGCTTAGGACCAGACTTCCTTAACAAGACCCCCATAGCACAAGAAATAAAAGCAAGAATCAATAAATGGGATGGATTCAAACTAAAAAGCTTTTTCTCAGCACAGGAAACAATCAATAATGTGAAAAGAGATACTACAGAGTGGGAGAGAATCTTTTCCACACACATTCAGACAGAGCACTCATCTCCAAAGTTTAAAAAGAACTTAAAAAACTTTACACCCAAAATACAAAGAACCCAGTCAATAAATGGACTAAGGAAATGGGCAGACACTTCACAGAAGAAGATATATATACAGGTGATCAACAAATATATATGCTCATCATCCCTAGTAATTAAAGAAATGCATATTAAAACCACCCTAAGATTTCATCTCACTCCAGTAAGAATGGCTGTTATCAAGAACACAAGCAATAATAAGTGTTGGTGTGGAAGTGGGGGAAAAGGCACACTCCTACATTTCTGGTGGAGCTGCAAATTGGTACAGCCACTCTGGAAAGCAGTATGGAGATTCCTCAGGAAGCTTGGAATGGACCCACCATTTGACCCAGCTATCCCACGCCTCAGTTTATACACAAAGGACTTAAAATTAGCATACTACTGTGATGCAGCCACATCAATGTTCATAGCAGCTCAATTCACAATAGCTAGATTGTGGAACCAACCTAGATGCCCTTCAATTGACAAATGGATAAAGAAACTGTGGTATATATATATATATATATATATATATATATATATATATATATATATACAATGGAAAATTACTCAGCCATAAAGAAGAATAAAATTATGGCATTTGCTGGTAAATGGATGAAGTTGGAAAATATCATGCTAAGTGAAATAGGCCAAGCCCAACAAACCAAAGGCCGAATGTTTTCTCTGATAAGTGCATGGCAATATATAATGATGCAGGGTGGCGGGGGGAAGAGAAGAATGAAGGAACTTTGGATGGTGTAGAGGAAAAAGTGATGGGAGGGGGTGGGAATGGAAAAACAGTAGAATGAAACAGACAGTATTACCCTATATATATGTATGATTACATGAATGGCGTGAATATGGTTTGTGTACAACCATAGAAATGAAAAGTTGTACCCCATTTGTTTACAATGAATCAGAATGAGTCTGTAAAAATAAAAAATATTTTAATAAAAATATCAGAAAAAAAACTTGATTTTAATTAGCTGCATTAAAATTTTGCATTTGAAAATACATCTTCCTATGGGGTACCTTCTATTAGCTTTGTGTTTAAATATATACACAGAATATCTTTGGTTCAGTTGCCTTTGATCTGACTACTCAGACATCGAATAATTTCTCTCATTTTTCCCCCCTACTTTCCTCCTGTATATTCCCCTTTATTTTCAAATAACTTGTCTAGCACTTGGTGAATATAATAGGCGTGGCAGCCTATAATATAAAAATCTCTGTTATAGTCCTCAGTTATGCCCCTGTAGCACAAAAGCGGACTAGAAAATGCACAAATAAATGAGAGTAGTGGAGTCACATCCCAGTAAAAGTTTGTTTTTTGTTTTGTTGTGTTTTTTTTTTTTGTTCTAGAACTTGAACCTGTAGACACTTTACCACTGAGCTACACCTCAGTCCTTTTTCATTTTTGAGATAGAGTCTTATTAAGTGACTGAGGCTGACTTCAAACTTGTGATTCTCCTACCTCAGTCTCCCAAGTTGCTGGGATTACAGGCATGCGCCTCTGTACCCAGCCCCAGTAAAACTTCATGAATACCGAAATTTGATTTTCTTAAAATTTCCATGTATCATGAAATACTTTTATACCCCAATCCTAACTATTTAAAAATAAAAACCATTATCAGCTTATAGTGCTGTACAAAAACAGCACTATATTTTTATAAGGCAGTGGACCAGATTTGGTTCACAGGTTACATTTTGCCAGTAACAGATTTAGACTACAAAAGGAATGGGGTAAATTGAGTGCCTTGGCCTGTAAGGATGGTTCATTTTTCCTGAATGATAATAAAGACTACCTCTGTAGCTTAGTTACTAGAATTAAGAACTGAAATGTTAGGGCTGGGGAGATAGCTCAGTTGGTAGAGTGCTTGCCTTGCATGCACAAGGCCCTGGATTCAATCCACAGCACTGCAAAAAAAAAAAAAAAAAAAAAAAAAAAAGAACTGAAATGTTATCCCTGGGAAATTCTTGTCCAGAAAGTTAATACTATAAATCAATAAATAACTTCACCCATTTGGGGGAAATTTTTGCAAAGCTAATTTTATCCGTAATCTGGATTTATCCAGGTAAGTTTTTAAAAATTTATCTGACAATAGTAGTTTACTTGTTATGACTCCCTTGAAGACCTCATCTTACTGTATTCACAAAACTGAAACTATTTCATGACACAACGTTGCCCAACCTTAATTTCCTTTCTTGAAATACCCACCTAAGGCACTGAGTTCAAACTCCAAAACCCTAAAACTGTGGCTACCAAAATCTGAAGAAGCTCAAGTCTCTGGTATAAAACGGTGAGGTGTTTGAATATAATCTATACACTCTCCTATACACTTCTTTTTTTTTTTTTTTTTTAATGTGGTACTAGGGATTGAACCCAGGGGTGCTTAACTAAGCCACATCCACTGCCTTTTTTTTTTTTTTTTTTTTTTTATTGTAAACAAATGGGATACATGTTGTTTCTGTTTGTACATGAAGTAAAGGCATACCATTTGTGTAATCATACATCTACATAGAGTAATGGTGTTTAATTCATTCTGTTATTTTTTCCTTCCCTGCCACCTCTCCCACCCCTCTTTTCCCTCTATACAGTCCCTCCTTCCTCCATTCTTGCCTCCCTCACGCCCCCCCATTACGTGTTATCATCCCCTTATCAGCGAGATCATTCGTCCTTTGGTTTTTTGAGATTGGCTTATCTCACTTAGCATGATATTCTCCAATTTCATCCATTTGCCTGCAAATGTCATAATTTTATTATTCTTTATAGCTGAGTAATATTCCATTGTATATATATACCACATTTTCTTTATCCATTCATCAATTGAAGGACATCTAGGTTGGTTCCACAATCTGGCTATTGTGAATTGAGCATCTATGAACATTGATGTGCTGTATCTCTGTAGTATGCTGATTTTAAGTCCTTTGGGTATAGGCCGAGGAGTGGGATAGCTGGGTCAAATGGTGGGTCTATTCCAAGGTTTCTAAGGAATCTCCACACTGCTTTCCAGAGTGGCTGCACTAATTTGTAACCCCACCAGCAATGTATGAGTGTACCTTTTTCCCCACATCCTCTCCAACACCTATTGTTGCTTGTATTCTTGATAATCGCCATTCTAATTGGGGTGAGATGGAATCTTAGTGTAGTTTTGATTTGCATTTCTCTTATTACTAGAGATGTTGAACATTTTTTCATTTATCTGTTGATTGCTTGTAGATCTTCTTCTGTGAAGTGTTTGTTCATTTCCTCAGCCCATTTGTTGATTGGATTATTTGTATTCTTGGTGTAGAGTTTTTTGAGTTCTTTATGTTCTGGAAATTAGTGCTCTATCTGAAATTTGAGTGGCAAAGATTTTTTCCCACTCTGTAGGTTCTCTCTTCACATTCCTGATAGTTTCCTTCACTGAGAAAAAACTTTTTAGTTTGAATCCATCCCAGGTATTGATTCTTGCTTTTATTTCTTGTGCTATGGGAGTTCTGTTAAGGAAGTCTGATCCTAAGCCAACGAGTTGAAGATTTGGATCTACTTTTTCTTTTATAAGATGAAGGTTCTCTGGTCTGATTCCGAGGTCCTTGATCCATTTTGAGTTGAGTTTTGTGCAGGGTGAGAGATAGGGGTTTAGTTTCATTCTGTTGCATATGGATTTCCAGTTTTCCCAGCACCATTTGTTGAAGAGGCTATCTTTTCTCCATTTGGCACCTTTGTCTAGTATGAGAACATTGTATTTATTTGGGTTTGTGTCCGTGTCCTCTATTCTGTACCATTGATCTACCTGTCTATTTTGGTACCAATACCATGCCATTTTTGTTACTATTGCTTTGTAGTAGAGTTGAAGTTCTGGTATTGCGATACCCCGTTTCACTCTTCCTGCTAAGGATTGCTTTAGCTATTCTGGGTTTCTTATTCTTCCAGATGAATTTCATGATTGCTTGCTCTATTTCTGTAAGGTACATAATTGGGATTTTAATTGGAATTGCATTGAATCTGTATGGCACTTTTGGTAGTATGGCCATTTTGACAATATTAATTCTGCCTATCCAAGAACGTGGGAGATCTTTCCATCTTCTAAGGTCTTCCTCAATTTCTTTCTTCAATGTTTTGTAGTTTTCATTGTAGAGATCTTTTACCTCTTTGGTTAGATTGATTCCCAAGTATTTTATTTATTTATTTATTTTGAGGCTATTGTAAATGGAGTTGTTTTCCTCATTTCCCTTTCAGATGTTTCATGCTTGTGTATAAAAATGCTTTAGATTTATGTGTGTTGATTTTATAGCCTGTTATTTTGCTGAATTCATTGATGAGGTCTAGAAGTTTTCTGGAGGAGTTTTTTGGATCCTCTAAATAGAGAATCATGTCATCAGCAAATAGTGACAGCTTAAGTTCCTCTTTTCCTATTCATATCCCCTTTTTTTTTTTTTTTTAATGTTTTATTTTGAGACAGGGTATCACTAAGTTGCTTAGGACCTTGCTAAGTTGCTGAGGCTGGCTTTGAAATTGCAATCCTCCTGCCTCTCAGGGTCCTGAGTTACTGGGATTATAAGCATGTGACACCAAGCCCGGCTACCCTTTTTACTTTTTATTTTGTGACAGGATCTCACTAAGTTACCCAGGCTGACCTCGAATTCACAATCTTCCTGTCTCAGTCTCCTTAATGGTACCACAGGCATGTGCCACCGTACCAACCTCCCAAACACTTTAAAATCATCTCCAAATTACTTCTAATATCTAATGCTTTCAAATGTTATGTAAATAGTTGACATACTTTATTGTTTAGGGTACAGTGACAAGAAAAAAGGCTGTACATGTTCAGCACAAATTTTTTTTTCCAAAAATAGTATTTTTGATCCAGTATGGGTTGAATCTAAGGATGCAGAAACTGTGAATACAGTTGGCTGTGTAGGTCAACCCTACCTGTATTCTACTGGCACATCTAGAATTGTGTTTTCAGCAAGGTTGAAATTATTTAAAAAAGGACTTTTTCTCCCAAATAACTTTATTGAGATATAATTCATATACCTTACAATTTGCTCATTTAAAGTATAGAATTCAATGGTTTGGGGTATATTGTTACTTCTTTTTAAAATTATGGTAAAATATGCATGACATGAAGCTTGCCACTTTAACCTTTTTTCAAAGTACAGTTTAGTGGGATTAATGAGTAAATCACAATGTTATGTGACTGTCACCACTATTTTCTAAACTTTTTCATCACCCCAACAGAAACTTGCTGGGCATGATAGTGCTACACCTGTAATCCCAGGTACTTGGGAGACTATGGCAGAAGGATCACAAATTTGAGGTCAGCCTAGTCAACTTAGCAAGACCATGTCTCAACAATGAAAACAATTAAAAAGACCAAAAAAAAAAAAAAAAAAAAAACAGGTCTGGGGATATAACTCAATGGTAGAGTGCTTGCTTAGCATGTATGAGGTCCTGGCTTCAATCCCCCTGTGAAAGAAAGAGGGGAGAGGAAATAGAAGGAAAGGAAAAAGGAAGGGAGTAAGACTGACTCCCACCATTAAACTATACATTCCCATCCTCCCTTCCAACCATTGGTAACCTCTAATCTACTTTATGAATTTGCCCATTCTAGATATTTCATATAAGTAGAATCATACAATATTTGTCTTATTTCACTCAGCATAATGTTTTCAAGGTTCATCCCATGTTGCAGTATGTTCCAGACCTCATTCCCATTTTTGACTGAATAATATTTCATCATACACACACACACACATACACACACACACACACACACACACTACATTTTATCCATTCATTTGTTGATGGGCATGTAGATTACATTCCTATTTTGGCCAATGTGAACAATGCTGCAATGAACTCTGGCTTACAAGTATCTTGTCCCAACTTTCAATTACTTTAATATGACTATTAATGGAATTGCTGAGTCATGTCGTAATTTTTTGTTTTTAGCTTTTCAGGAACCACCAAACTGTTTCAATCATGGTCATACTATTTTATATTTCCACAAGTAACATGTAGCAACTAAGTGGTAAATGGTAAATGCCTTTTTTAATCCTCCCCAAAGTCCTAAACTTATCCTGTGACATTAATGGGAACAATTGGTGAGAATGGCTTTGTTTTAACTTCACCTTGGATCAATAGTTCAACTACATAGAGAATTTTATGTGGGAAATTAAGTTCCCTCACATTTTTGGAGACATTACCAAGATACTTTAAGAATATCTTTTCTACATATGTTCCCTTACTACCATCATCTGGTATCCAAGACACAGAAGCAGAAAGTCACAAGGGAACCAGTTTGGAATATGAGGATTACCTCTATATACAGAATCATTTTATCATGTGCTTAACAGGATACATTAAAACAATTTTTAAAAAAATAATATAATCATGTGGTTCAAAAGACAAAAACTCGCCAGGTGCAGTGGTGCACACCTATAAACCCAGTGACTCAGGAGGCCAAGGTAGGAGGATCTCAAGTTCAAAGCCAGCCTCAGCAGAAGTGAAGTACTAAGCAACTCAGTGAGACCCTGTCTCTAAATAAAATACAAAATAGGGCTAGGGATGTGACTCGGTGGTTGAGTGCCCCTGAGTTTAATTCCTGGTATCCACCCACCAAAAAAAAAGTACCAAGCTGATGACTGTAATCCGAGTTACTCAGGAGGCTGAGGCAGGAAGATCACAAGTTCAAGAACAGTCTGGGAGACTTAGGGAGACTGTCTGAAAATAAAAAGAAAAGACTGGGATGTTAGGTCAGCAGTAGAGTGCCCTGGATGCAATCCCCAGTATTGTGGGGAAAAAAAATCTCCTTTCCAGTTCTATGAATAAGCTAATAAAAATGATGTATAAAGAGACACCAACCCTTTCTACTCATCCCAGCTATTTGGGAGATCGAAGCAGGAGCATCTCTAGATGTCAGGAGTTGGAGGCCAGCCCAGGCAACATAGTGAGACCACCATCTCAACAAACAGAAGACAGAGAAAAACACCAAAACTCAGTGGCATACAAGTATATATGTGTGTATATGTATTTATATACACACACACATTTACACACACACACACACACACACACACATATATTTGTATCTTTTTTAATTTTTATTTTTATTTGCAGGTCAGCTGATAATTCTGCTTCTGCCTAGGGCTTACGCTCCTGGGCTCCAAGTTTCATGTTGGGCCCCTGTTTCTGTTATGGGACCAGACTAAAGGACCCATGTTACTGGGGCACACTCTTCTGCTGGCAAATGGCAGGACTACAAGAGAAGTCAAACGAGGATCCACATCAAATCTGTTTAAGGCCTCTGCTTATGTTCCTCCTCTTAGTATTCAGTCGGATAGAGCAAGTCACAAGGCCAGACCTAACAAGTATATACTACATACAATGAGAGGGAAAGAAGAACAAATATTTTATTTATGCATTTACTTATTTATTTTTGGTACCAGGAATTGAACCTGGGGTGCTTTACCACTGAGCTACATCCCCAATCCTTTTTATTTACTTTTGAGACAGGGTCTCACTGGCCTTGAATTTACAAGCGTCAGCCCCCTGAGTGGTTGGGATTAGCAGAGTACACCAACATGCCTGGTGAGGGTGAATATAATTGAATAATAATGCAAACCACTATGCTAACCTATCAATCACTTAGTAGTTTTTCCATAAACAACTAATTTTCATTGGTGTTTACATTATACTTAAAATGATATATTATCCATACATAAGAAATTACATACATATTCTCTTTATTTCCTTTTTTTATACCAATGGTAACATTCAATACAATTCCCTAATATAATGGGTGTTATATAGCCTTGAAATGATGTCAAACACCTATGGAGTTAGTTATGTTAGTTATGTGAATGACATGTTTTGCTGTGACAAGAACCTGTAGTGTGCTCTCTCCCTTTGTGAATGTGGCTTTATTTATTTATTTTTTTTAGCAGTGGGGATCAAACTCAGGACCTGTGCCTGAAACTCAAGTGCTCTATCACTGAGATACATTCCCAGCCCACTCACTGCCTTCTAACTTTGAAGGACCTTACTATTATCATTTCAGATCTGCATTGAATGACATTTCTTCAGAGAACTATGAAGTTATGCCTTAATCTTTTCTTTTTTTTTTTTTTTTCTTTTTTGTGCAGCACTAGGAATGGGATCCAGACCCCCACTGAACTACACTCCTAGCCCCTATCTTAAATCTTTAATTAGACTTTACTGAGGCCTGCTTCCATACCAATTGTGCATTTTAATAATTTAGAACTTACTTAGTATGCAGTTAATGTACCTCATCTACCAAGAGTATCCCCTGTAAGATCTTTGTCATGTTATTTTCTATTTTCTAAGCATTGTTTATCTAATAAAATGTTTTCTTTATGGGACAATAAACTGAATTTGTGAAGTCATATTTTGAGCATCTCTTTAATGTAACCATACAGAACAACAGATCATCTTTAAAATAAACTGTGAGAGATTTGGGGCTCCCCCACTGCCTCATTTAATGCAAGATTATTGTCCTGTACACCACCTCTCATTGTACTTTCTGCTAAAATATGCTGACTGAGTCCAGTGCAGTGGTGCACACCTGTAATTCCAGTGATTTGGTGGCTGAGGCAGGAGGATCACAAGTTCAAAGCCAGCCTCAACAACGTAGGGAGGCCCTAAACAACATAGCAAGACACTGTTTCAAACTAAAAAATAAAAAGGGCTGAGGATATGACTCAATGGTTAAGTGCCCCTGGGTTTGATCTCTGGTACCCCCGCCAACCCAAAATATTTGGATTGAACACTAAATTTATTGCACATAGTATTTTTTATTTTGACCTTTGGTACTGGGGATTGAACCCAGAGGTGCTTTACCCTTGAACTACATCCCAGCCCTTATTTTTAATTTTGAGACAGAGTTTAAGTTGCTTAGGACCTTGCTAAGTTGCTGGAGCTGACCTAGAATTTGTCATTCTCCTGCCTCAGCCTCCAGAGCCACTGGGATTACAGGCATGCACCGTGCACCACCATGCCCAACTATGGAACATAGTGTTCTAATATTGAAAAAATTAGTAGCACTTGATTTGGAAATTTTTGCAACTGAAATTGTTAGTTTTTTTTTTTTTTTTTTTTTAAGGAAAGTACAGCAGAATATCTAAAAGCAGAGGTTTTGGGGAAAAACAATTTAAGTTGAGAGAGAGTTTTCCATGCTCCTACACTCCAGAACAGTATTTCTAGGAATGCTCATGCAAGCAAGTAACTTGGGAAAGACAAGAGATAGGGACTCCCCTAGGGCACAAGTATTTGCACTTCTGGATAAGATCAAAAGGGTGACTCCCTTCAAGAGATTTACAGTCATGGTTCCCCAGAGATATTTGTGCACATTCCAGTGTAATAACATAATATCTCTCTCTAGAAAGATGGGCAGATTTGCCAGCAGTCCTTTATAAGACCAGAGCCTCCTAAACTCAATCTTCGTCTCCCGTGATGCACCCAGAAAGCACCCTGAGGTACTCTCCAGAATCACTCCATGGGCTCGGGGGCTCGGAGTACAGAGCTCTGCTGTGGCCTTGGCTGTGAGGACACTCTCTGTCTCTGGTCCAGAGGTCTCATTGTTTTCTGCCAGTCTGTATAATTTGTTAACCTTCAAGTAGCTTAAAATATCACACCCTTCAGAGTTTATAACTTAAGGAGTTTAAAAGAGTCAGAAAAAAAAAATCTGGATGTCATTTGAGTAAATTGGGATGTCTGTCCCTTCCTAGAGTGACAGGGTGTATTGTCCTTGGAGAAAGGGAGAACTGTAAAACACACCATGTCCCAGAAGTGGTCCTCTCCACTTCCAAGAATCTAGCCATGTTTATGTAACAGTGAGTGCGAGTCTGGGCCAGAACGTCCAGATAAATATTATCTTGAAGGACACTGACTTTCTCTCATGCTGGGAATTAGGGCAAATTAGTTTTGACTAAAAAGTTGCTTTCATATGCACACCAAGTTCTTACGGCTCTTTCAACCTGAGGGCTAACTAACCTCTCCCTGTGTTGACTGGCATGGACCTCAGCACTGTGGGGAAGTGCTGTTGGCCACCCCTGGACCAAGTATCCTAAGAGACAGAGGTGCTACCTTCCGGGTAGCCTAGGAGGTGCTGTGAGAAACGGAGGTGCTACTTGTCACATCCATTGCCACTGGGCCTTCCCTGTAAGCATTTTTCGATAAGCTTATGTCTCACACCCCACCTCTGGGTGTCTTCTTTGGCCCCTTGGCAACTAATCCCACAATCCTAATACACTAATACTGTGAACAATACACAGAGTGACTCTCTTGTTTTCAAAACCATAGGTTTCATGGAGGTATAGTTGAAAATGTAGGAAGAGAGAAGTAGGCAGCTGTATTCCCCTGAGGTGACATAGGAGGTAAAATACATGGTCTCCAATTAAAACAAAAAGCATGATCCCTCTCCTGTGGTGGTGTTTTCTAATGAATACAAACGATAGACTCTTCTGGGATGAAGAAATGGGTTTTGATGATGAGAGATGATGGGGGTGCTCGTGTCATGAAATGAATGACATCAAACATGAACCGAGGCCTGGACACATCCACTTCCATTGTGACACCTTTCCTGCACCTGCTTTCTTCTTTCCCAGGCTGGTCTCAATGTCAGTTTCCTCGAGAGCAGGAATTTGCAAGGGTAGGTATTGAGGTTTGAGGAGGAAGCAAAGATGGAGGTACTCACCTCACAATGTGGTCCGTCCCGTCCAGGTTTCTTGGAGAGTTTGGCCCATAGAAGCCTCTTGGAAAGGAATTGTCCCAAGTTCTTGAAAGGCAGGGCCTCCCTAAACCGACTTGAGAGTCTTTGAAGGAGGGACTTATATCAACTATTAAGAGTGAGAGATTCATTAGAGAATAAGGAGCAGGGGACTTTCCTGAGTAAAAGCATAAATGACCGAACCAGGGAATAGACCTCAGCGAATCAGCAAGCTTTCTTTATTAAGCAAAAGAATGGCACATTTTCAGAAGAGAAAAATGGCAATTGATGACAACCAGAGTCTGATTTTTATAGGGTTAAAGAGAGATTGAAATCATGACAAGTGAGATTTGAGTTATGGCAAAAATGCACCAGTTGGGTGGTCAGGGGGAACAGTTGTGCAAGTTCAAAGCTCAAATCAGAGGAAACAGCTGCCAAAGTTCAAAACCCATTGTCGCTGGGAAGGTAAAAGTCCAGAGCCCATTGCTTGCCTTCTCTCCCTGGGTCACATTGTCCTCCTCTCTCCCTGGGGGTTGTTATTCTCCTTTTTCTCAGGTTGTTCTTTTTCTATCCTTTTCTGAGGATGATGGCAGTTTAAGAACTAAAAGGATAAGTTGTATAAAGAGAGAGGAAGAGGAAGAGAGGAGGATTCTTAGCGGGTGGGAAGTCAGGTATGTGTGGTCCAGAGTTTTCCTAATACAAACTGTAGATAAAGCTGCATGTGCTTCACTTTGTAGACTATTTTTAACCTCCTCCTCCTCAGATCATAAAATATGGTCCTCCAGGAAAGAGGAAATGTGTTTCCTTCTTGGTGCCCAGGAGATCTCTGGATACACCTTTGGGTGCCTTATCTCTAGCGGTTGACTCCAGGATGGTGAGCCCTCTCCATTGTGACTTTTCACTGAAGAAGTAGTTTAACGTTCAACCATGAGCACCATTTAGGTTTTTTTCCTCCATCTTTCTGCAGTACTAGGGATTAAGCCCAGGGCCACGTACATGCTGTAGAAGTGCCCCACTACTGAGTTACATCCCCAGCCTTACTAAGATGATTTAATTTGTTTAGGGGTTGTTTAAGGATTGTACCTCATGGAGTGGTGAAGGAAGAGTGTTTCTCGTGCCTATTTGCTTTGTAGTGAGCCAACTTGAAATACTTTCTAGAGACAAGATCATAGTTTCAGGAAAAAGAGCTTTTCATACCAGAACCACATTTTTTCTCTCAGAAATATTTTGTTTAAATAATTTTCACTTGGGAAAGAGTGAGGTACTACTAGTTAGAGCTTACTAAAAGAAAGTGAAATTCTTCATATCATTTGGGTCATAAAGGGTAATCTTTTTACCACTGATTCAGGGAATGAAAAGACATGTTAATTAAAATTCCAAATTTTTAATATTTTGTAATAAGTTTTTAAAAATTGGGGAGAGTACTGGGGATTGAACCCAGAGTCTTGAACGTGCTAGGCAAGCACTCTATCACTGAGCTACATCCTTAGCCTTTTTATTTGGCGACACACTCTAAGTTGTCCAGGCTGGTCTCAAACTTGTGATCCTCCTGCCTCAGCCTCCCTACTAGCTGGGATTACAGTTGTGTACCACCACACCTGGCTAAATTGTAATATTTTAATAACTTAATTTAACATTGACTAAGTTATACAGAGTATACGATGGTGCTCTGTAAATTTTTTTAAAAACCACTGTTAAATTTTTGAGACACTGTAGGCATTTTAACTAACATTTATAAAGAGATAAGACCAACTTCTGAAGTTGTCCCAGCCTTCTGCATACCAGAGATAGTTTAAATTTTTTTGCTTGGACATCTGGTTGATAAGAGGATGTTTGTTCCAAAACACAGGCTCAGTAAAATACTCAAGTCTTCTGCAAGGTTATCTCCATTGTTTTCATTAGTAGGTTGACCCATTTATGGAAAAATATAAACACTTGTTCAATATTTTACAATTTCTTTGCTGAATGCAAATGTGTTTTTTAACATGTATGTTGCTAAAACACATTAGCCCAGCCGCCTTGGAAAAATATTTAACGGTACTTCTAAAAGTTAAACAAAGAATTACTATATAACCCAGTAATTCCACTTTTAGGTATACATACCCCAAAGCATTTAAAACAGAAACTCAAATATATACTTACACACTAATGTTTATAGCAGGATTATTCACAAGAGCCAAAGGTAAAAACAACCCAAATATCCATCGATAGATTAATGGATAAAGAAAATTGTGATCTATATAATTATTCCTTTGGATGATGGAATATTACTCCGCCATTGAAAGGAATGAAGATGGTTTGCAGAGACTGGATGAAATACTAACCACTTCTACGCTAATTATTTATCAGAAAAGTAATGCTTTATTGTCTTATTTATTATGTCTTAGTATGGTCCCTGCCCTACGTATGCCTCCTCCAGTCACTTTCCATCTGCCACTGTGGGCCTCTGGACTGCTCTGATGCTGAATGCCCTTAACTTCCACACCCTGCCTGATAGAGAACAAAGACTTTGGGTTACTTCCACCAACTTCATCTCCTTTCAGCAGGAAGCAGTTTGGAGATGTCATCGACCATTTTTCCTTAGAAATAGAATATAGAAATTGACAGTGGGGAAATTTAACAGGATTATGCTCTGAATATAACCCTTGCTGCTCTGCCACTGCAACTTTTTAAAAACAGATGTTTCTGTTTCTTTCTCTTCCCCTCTTCCTTCCCCCCTAATCTCTTTCCCTCCCTAATCTCAAAGGAAACAGGATTACCTTTCTTCCCCATCCTAGGCAGTTATCTGTCCTTAAGCACACGCCCACCATAGGAACGAAGTGATCCAGACTTTGGGGATGGCTTCAGAAGATCTCAGAAATGACTATTTCCCGAATCAACAACTGAATTACTCCAATAGAGATCACGTGGAATGTAGCCTTTGAGTCAACTCATTTCTCCTTTGCTTGCAAAGCAATAAAACTTTTTTCCTTTTTCTAAAAATAAGAGGAAAAAAAAAAAAAAAGAAGAAAAACAGAAAAAGAGGAATGAAGAACTATTACATGCTACAATGTACATGAACCTTGAAAACATCGTGTAGGTAAAAGAAGCCAAATGCAAAACTTCATTTACTGCATACCTCCATTTTTATGAAATATCCAAAATAGGTAAATTTACAGAAACAGAAAGCAGATTAGTGATTTCCAGGGACTTTGGGGGGTAGGAGGAAAGTAGAGTAATTGCTTAATGAGGTTTTATCTGTTGTTGTTTATTTATTTTTGGTGGTACTGGAGATTAAACCCAAGGATGGTTTTTTTATTTTGAGACAGGGTCTCACTTAAGTTGCAGAACCTGGCTTTGAATCTGTGATTCTCCTGCCTCAGCCTGTGGAGTCACTGATTACAGGCTTGTGCTACTAAACGTGGCATTTTTATTTTTGGGTGATGAAAATGTTTTGAAACTAGATAGACGTAGTGGTTACAAAATAGTGTGAATGTACTAAATGCCACTGAATTATTCACTTAAAAATGGTTTGTTGTGGGCTAGGGATGTGACTCAGTGGTAAAGTGCTTGCCTACTATGCATGAGGTCACAAAAAAAAAAAGGCGGGAGTATCATATTTATCTGAATTTCACTTCAGTTTTTTAAAAAATGATGTGTGTCATGTCCAGGATAAGCACTGAAGGGCCTACTATGAAAACTAGAACTCCTTTTTCCCTAGCACAGCAACTGTCAATGTTCAAGATGGTAAGTACTCTGTCAGCCTCTGGAACAGCAGAACTGAATTTCTAAAATGAACAAAACTTCCTGCAGATTGTTGAGGGACCTTTAATTAGAGGGAGGAAACTTTAGTGCTTTTTTTTTTTTTTTTTTTTTTTTTTCACATTACTGTCATTTGGGGGTTGTTTGCCCATGTAACTGAGGAAGTGCTACTAAGAAGTGCAGCTGTCCCTCAGCACCTGAGAGGGATTGGTTCCAGGACCCCCATGGACATTGTAATCTTCAGATGCCCAGGTCTCTTGTATAACTTGGTATAGCATTCACTTACAGCCTGCACATATCCTCCCACAGTAAATCGTCTCTAGATGATTTATACTACCCAATACAATGCCAGTGCTATGTGATAGCTTTATACTAGACTGTTTAGAAGAGAATGACAAGAAGAAAAATCTTTACATGTTCAGTACATAGATTTTTTTTTCCCCAAATATTTTTGATCCACAGGTAGTTGCACCTGCAGATGCAGAACCCACAGATATGGGGGCGACTGCATAGGGGTGCGGGGAGTTTATTCAACAGAGAGTTGCTCTGAGAAGTTTCCCCCCAGGAAGCTGCATTTGAGCTAAACTCTGAAGTTCCAATGAAAAGACCGCGAAGAACAGTTCTGCCGCGAAGGCAGAACATTATGTCCCAAGCCCTGGAATGGATGAGAACACGGCACATTCGTGAATGTGTTTCAAATTTTAGAAACAAAAGAACAGTACGTGGTGAACACAATCTGGTGGAAAGGAGAGGAGCTTTGCAAGCCTTGTGAAATATTCCTGGGATGTGGGCTTCACTGGGGATGAGCCTAGGGCCTCCCACATGCTAGACAAGTGCTCTCTGAACATCACCAGCCCCCCATTTTTTTCTTTAATTTTATTTTGAGATATGGTCTAGCTAAATTGCCCAGGTTGGCCTTGAACTTGAGATTCTCCTGCCTCAGTCTCGTGAGTACTTGGTGTGTGACACCATAACTGGCAAGATTTTTTTGTGTGTGTGCTAACAACAGTAAATAAGAAGCTTAAATGGTGTTAATAAAAATCATGATGATAATATCTAAACTTCTTTAGTACTTATTATGTTTCAGTTATATTTTAAGCACTTTACAACTGTCATTATTTAATTTTTTTTTTTTTTATTTTTTAGTTGTAGATGGACACAATACTTTTATTTTATGTATTTATTTTTATGTGGTGCTAAGGATGAAACCCAGTGCCTGACACATGCTACTGGGCAAGCGCTCTGCCACTGAGCCACAACCCCAGTCCTGTTATTTAATCTTTTGCAAAAACTCCATGAACCAGTTATTATTATCTCTTACTTTACAGATAAAGCCATTAACATACAGTGAGGTTGTTGTTTTCTGCCCATTTTTAAAATAAAATTTGCCAAGTAGTAGAGCCAAGTTTTAAAACTAGGGACTCTAACATCTGGGTCACAACAAGACATTCTATGACCAAATTGTTAGGTAGTAGCTAATAGTGGGCAGTGAAATACATGCAAGGTCACTAGTGTTCTTTTTCAGAATCTTCTTTAAACTACTTTCAAGGCAGAAGAGAAAACAACTGGTAGTCGGTAACATGTAGAAAAATAATGGATGCTAGACCTTGAGAATAAAAACAGGAGCAAGAGGAGCTAGCTGGGGAAATACGTCAAGAGAGAAGGGTTTACAGGACTAACTCTTTTTTTTTTTTTTTTTTTTTTTTTTTTTTTTGCGGTACTGGGGATTGAACCCAGGGCCTTGTGCTTGCGAGGCAAACACTCTACCAACTGAGCTATATCCCCAGCCCCAGGACTAACTCTTGACAGGGTCCACAAGGTCAGGGCAGAGCTGGGAGTATGGCCACAGGTGCCTCCATGTATCTTGGAAGGGAGGTGATTTCTTTAGTAGCACAGGCACACTAAGGCAACTTCTCTGCAGCTACTGACCCCAATGCTCACACTGACACAGGACTGGCTTATAGATAGATGAAGCCATCTGAATAGGATGACCTCCATGACAGTCCTGGTGAGTCACCAACTACGGTCAAAAACTTCGCCACTGTACATGAAGGAGGAGTTCAACATCTGATAGGCGAAGAGAGCAGAAGGTGGATCCCAGTTCTCAGCACAAACATAAAACAGCAGTAAATTGAGAGATGGCTCTGTTACCATTGTCATTCTCTGCTTGGAGAGGACCCACTCTCTTGAAAGGGCTCTCTGCTTGAACTTTGCTTTCTTCTCACTTTCACAATAAAATTCTCTCTTGCATGGCTTTTGGCTTCTGACCTTAAATTTTCCCTCAGAAGAACACAAAGAACCAATGTTTGGAGCTTCAGCTCCCTGCTGTCCTGTGACTAAATCATATCGTTACTGCTTCAGATATGAAATCACTCATTTTTCCAATTAAAAGAAAATTATTCCTTTTAGCATATAGAAATCTGGGCATCAAATATGCTTAATACTACTGAAGTGACATTGTGTCTAGACTATTTCAGTGAACAAAATTAGGAAATAATCTTCTTTGGTTTTTTTCCTCTGGTATTAAGAATTGAATTCAGGGCCTCATGCTTGCTAAACAAGCACTATACCCTTGAACTACATCCCAACCACTTTTTGTTAAAAAGTTATTATTCTGAGGCTGGCAACAAACTTGCAAACCTCCTACCTCAGCATTGCATATAGCTGGGATTTCTGTGCCAGGCTTAGGAAATAATTTAGTTTTTAAATCATGAGTTGATACTGATATTGCCAGTTCAAATCTAACATTATAGATTTTTTAGGTTTTTTTCTTATTTTTGTATCTTATTTCTTTTGCTTTTAATTATTTTATTTTATTTTATTTTATTTATTTTATTTTATTTGGTACTGGGAATTGGACTCAGGGGTGCTTTACCAAAGAGCTACATTTCTAGTTCTGTTTTTATTTTTTATTTTGAGACAAGTTCTTGCTAAGTTGCTGAGGGTCTTCCCTGAATTGCTGAGGTTGGCCTTAAACTTGTGATTCTCCTGCCTCAGCTGCCAAATTGCTGGGATTATAAGTATAATATGCAAGCATGCCTGGCCCTCTGAACATATTTTATTATTTGCTTTATCATATATATATATATATATATATATATATATATATATAGTATGATATCTATATGTTATATAATATCACATATATATGATAGATACACACAAAATAGCTATATAATCTTTGAGATTTCAATGTCATAAAGAGTAGGCAAACAAAAAAGATGGGGTAGGTATTCTATTAGAAGTGAGTAAAAAGACAAGATAACCAAATACAATTCATAATCAACATAGTATTGAAAGTCCTAACCAGAGGAATTAGACAAGAAAAACAGAAAAGGAAGTAGTGAAATTGTTTGATTACTGGTGAGACAATCTTACATACAGAAAGCCTTAAATATTCACATGCAAAAAAAAAAAAAATCAAGTGTTTTTATAAACTGACAATGAACTATTCAAAACAGAAATTCAGAGAAAAATCCCATTCATGATAGCATCAAATGATAAAATAAAATATTTAGGAATAAATTTAACCAAAGAAGTGAAAGATATTGCTGTGGTTTTGGTGTCCTGATAGAGCAGCTCCATTGTGACTGAAGGCTCAGTCCACAGGGTGCTGCTACTGGGAGGTGGGTCCTAGCAAGAGGGCTTTATACCGCTGGAGGCATGCCCTTAGAAGGTAGTTCTAGTAGGACTCTTTGGTATTTTGGTGCCTGAGGGTATTGTTTAAAAAGTCTGACGTGGGCCAGGTGTTGTGGTGCATGCCTGTAATCCCAGGGGCTCAGGCACAGGAGGCTGAAGCAGGAGGATCTCAAGTTTAAATGCCAGCCTCAGCAACTTAGCATTAGAGAGATCTTGTCTCTAAATAAAATATTTTTTAATAGGGGTTGGGGGTGGGGGGTGGGGGGAAGGGAGAAAATAACAGAATGAATCAAACAACATTACCCTATGTAAATTTATGATTACACAAATGGTATGCCTTTACTCTATGTACAAACAGAGAAACAACATGTATCCCATTTGTTTACAATAAAAAAAAAGGGGGGGGGGGCGGGGATGTGGCTCAGTGTTTAAGCACCCTTGAGTTCAATCCCCAGTACCAAAAAAGAAAATAAAGATAATAAATACATAAATAAGTCTGAGTTTGGCCCCATTCAGTTCTCTCTGCTCCTGATTTGACATGTAATCACTTGCTTACTCCTGAATACATTCCTGTCATGCTCTCTACCATGATGTCATGGAGCCCTCGCTAGAACTGAGCCAATGCTGATGTCCATGAACCTCCAGAACTGAGCTAAATAAATGTCTCTTCTCCATATCCCCCCGCCCCCTCTCTGTAGTAGTAGTGGGGATTGAATCCAGGGGTGATCTGTTATTGAGCTACATCCTAGTCCTTTTTAAATTTAAATTTTATTTTGAGTCAGGACCTTGCTAAGTTGCTTAGGCTGGCCTCAAACTTGCTATCCTTCTGCCTTAGCCTCTTGAGTAGCTGGGATTACAGACATGTGTCACTGTACCCCAGCTAATAAACCTTTCTTCTTATTATATTAGCTGACTCAAGTGTTTTGTTGTAGTAATACCAAGTTGACTAACACAGAAAATTAGTACTGAGCAGTGTGAGCCATTACTAAAAGTATACTTGAGGAGAGTTTAGAATTGGTGTACAGGAAGTCATGCTAGTCAAGTGCTCTACCACTGAACTAAGTCCAGTACCTTTTTTTTCTTACTATTTTTGGGGGGTGGGTAGGAGGGAGTAATGGGGATGGAACCTAAGGACCCTTTGCCATTGAGTAACATCCCTGGTCCTTTTTATTTTTTAATTTTACAACAGGGTCTTACTAAGCGGACTATGGCCTCATTGAGTTACTGACACTGGCCTCAAACTTGTGAGCCTCCTGCCTCAGCCTTCTGAGTAGGTGGGATTATAGGCATGGACCACTGTGCCTGGCTAGATTTTCTAGTTTCACATGAAAAGAAGAAATTACACATATATACACAGATGTTAAGATAAATATGACAAATTTAACAGTGATTGAATCTAGATGAAAGGCGTATAGATAATTCATTGTATTATTTCAAATTTTCTTTGTGCTTCACTTTTTTTATACTATAAAATATTGCAGAAAATGCATACACAATAAAAGACACATTTTAGAAAAAATTTCAAGTGCTTAGAATAAGCCTAACACAGGAGGATTGTGAGTTCAAAGCTAGCCTCAACAATTTAGCAAGGCCCTAAGCAACTCAGCAAGGCCCTGTCTCTAAATAAAATATTTAAAAGGGATGGGGATATGGCTCAGTGGTTGAGCATCCCTGGGTTCAATCCCTGGTACCAAAAGAAAAAAAAAAAAAAAGTAGGGAACCTAAAAAAAAGTTTTCAAATCCTTTGTGGAGGAGATTATAAAAGCTTGTTGAGATTTAGTAAAGGGTTGGGATTGTAGCTCTGTGTTAGAGCACTTGCCTAGCACATGTGAGGCACTGGGTTAAGTCCTCAGCATCACATAAAAATAAATTTTAAAAAAAGGTATTGTGTCCATCTACAATTAAAAATATTTTTTAGAAAGAGATATATAGTGAAAAAAAATCTAAATATGAGATATACCATGTTTTTGGACAAAAAGAAAGGATCAATATATCTCTAATATATCCTAAGATTTATTTATAACTTGGCAATCTAATTCTAAAAGTATTATGGAATCCCTCATGCTCTTCCTTTCCATCTTGGCTTGGTGGAATTGTTCCTGCAAAGAAGAGAGAGAAAAAGGGCTATTAAGCAGTCACTGAGGCAGTGACTCCAGAACAACCCATCAACAACTTGGGCTTTAAGAAGCGTGCCCCTGGGATCCTCAAAGAGATCTGGAAATTTGCCACAGGACAGTGGGGACTTCAGATGTATTCACGGCACCGAGTTCAAGGAGGCTGTCTGGCCAAAGGAACGAAGACTGTCATACCATAGCCCTGGTTATATAAACAACATAATTAGGAGGAAGATCCACCCAACAAGCTGTATATGTTGGTTACCTATATGCTAAATACAAAGAAATTTGAGGAAAATGGTCAAAAGGCATTTCATAGACAGGAACCATAAATGTATATGAAAAAAAAAATGTTCAGCCTGCTGGACATGAAGGAATACAAAGTATAAAGATCATGAGTTGGCATTTATTACTATCAGATTTACAAAAAAAAATTTTTTTTTATCTAGTAAAGTTAAGCGTTGGCAAGAATGTGGAACAATGAAAACTTTCATACAGTGGTGGTCAGAACTGGTTCAAGCATTTGGTAAATTAATTTTACATTAAATTGGACATGCATATGACCTGAACCCCAGTAATTCTATGTCTAGAACATAACCCGAAATTTTGTGCTTGCGCACGAGGAGACAATACAAAAACATTGTTAGCAATACTTGTAATACCCTCCAACTAAAGACTAAAGTTAATTGGCCATTAGATATATTAATAGAATTATTAAATTATGACATACTTATCAATGGAACAAAGTAAAACTATCTGAATAAACTACAGATCACATCACATGGATAAATCTCAAAAAAAATTGTTACATGAAAAATAATCTCAGAATAATATATACAACATGATAAAATTTATGCTTAAAAATAGGCAAAAATTGAAAAATGAATTGTTTAGGAAACATTTACACTATAAAGAAACAATAGAAAAATAGAATTCACCACAGAGGAATGTGTAATCTCAGTGAGGCACATGGGAAGATTTTAAATACAGTGACCATGTGTCCTGGTTTGCCAGGAAAAGTCCTGATTTATACCTGTTGTCATGAAATTTATTTAATATATTCTTTCATTCTCAAAGTGTTCTGGTTTGAAAAAGAATTATATAATCTTCTTTCTTTAAAAGGACTAGCAATGCTCTGTTTTTAAGCAGAGTGGTGACTATATGGGTGCTTCTTGTTATTAAACTGCATATTATGTTATATTCACAGTTTTGTATGCTGATATATTTCACAATAAACATTTAAAAACAAAACAGCTGGACAGAAAGACAACAAAACACAGAACATAAGAGGGCCAGGTATGTGAGGAAGGAAAACCCACAGTACTGCCAGGCAGTATGGAGGTTTTGCCAGATAGTAATGTCTGGAGTTTATGAAATTTAGAATGCTACTAACAGACCTCATTTTATTTTTTCCACCAGGATTCTGTTACAGGTTACCATGGTGTCAGAAAAGAGATAGCATTCTATCAGATCATAATGGACTGAGAGTAGAAATCAATGACAAAATAAAAAACAGAAATTACTCCAATACCTGGAGACTAAATAATATGCTATTGAATGAAACATGGATAACAGAAAACATCAGGGAGGAGATTAAAAAATTCTTAGAGGTCAATGAGAATGATGATAAAATATATCAAAATCTCTGGGACACTATGAAAGCAGTACTAAGAGGAAAATTCATTGCATGGAGCGCTTTCCAGAAAAGAATGAAAAGTCAATAACTAAATGACTAACATCACAGCTCAAAGCCCTAGAAAAAGAAGAACAGAATAACAGCAAAAGTAGTAGAAGACAGGAAATAATTAAAATCAGAGCTGAAATCAATGAAATTGAAACAAAAGAAACTATTCAAAAAATTGACAAAACAAAAACTTGGTTCTTTGAGAAAGTAAACAAAATAGACAAACCCTTAGCCACACTAACAAAGAGAAGAGAGAATAAACTCAAATTACTAAAATTCGTGATGAAAAAGGAAATATCATGACAGACACCATTGAGATATATAACATAATTAGAAGCTACTTTGAAAATCTGTATTCCAACAAAATAGAATCTACCGAAGATATTGACAAATTTCTAGAGACATATGCTCCTCCCAAACTGAACCAGGAGGACATACATGATTTAAACAGATCAATATCAAGCAATGAAACAGAAGAAGTCATTAAAAATCTACCATCCAAGAAAAGCCCATGACCAGATGGATTCTCAGCCAAGTTCTACAAGTCCTTCAAAGAAGATCTCATTCCAATACTTCTCAAAGTATTCCAGGAAATGGAAAAAGAGGGTACCCTACCAAACTCATTCTATGAAGCTAATATCACCCTCATACCCAAACTAGGAAAAGACACATCAAGGAAAGAAAATTTTAGACCAATATCCTTGATGAATATAGATGCAAAGATCCTTAACAAAATATTGGCAAACTGTATCCAAAAGCATATTAAGAAAATCGTGCTCCACGATCAAATGGGGTTCATCCCTGGAATGCAACGATGGTTTAACATCCGTAAATCAATAAACGTAATACATCATGTCAATAGACTTAAGGATAAGAATCATATGGTTATTTCAATTAACCCAGAAAAAGCATTTGACAAAATACAACACCCCTTCATGCTCAAAACACTAGAAAAAATAGGGATAGTAGGAACATACCTGAACATTGTAAAGGCTATTTATGCTAAGCCCATGGCCAACATCATTCTTAATGGAGAAAAACTGAAACCATTCCCTTTAAAAACGGGAACAAGGCAGGGATGTCCTCTTTCACCACTTCTATTCAACATTGTCCTTGAAACTCTAGCCAGAGCAATTAGGCAGACTAAAGAAATTAAAGGGATACAAATAGAAAAGAGGAACATAAGCTGTCACTGTTTGCTGATGACATGATTCTATATTTAGAGGATCCAAAAAACTTCTCCAGAAAACTTCTAGACCTCATCAATGAACTCAGCAAAATAGCAGGCTATAAAATCAACACGCATAAATCTAAAGCATTTTTATACACAAGCGACGAAACAGCTGAAAGGGAAATGAGGGAAGCAACTCCATTTGCAATAGCCTCAAAAAAACAAAATACTTGGGCATCGATCTAACCAAAGAGGTAAAAGATCTCTACAATGAAAACTACAAAACATTGAAGAAAGAAATTGAGGAAGACCTTAGAAGATGGAAAGATCTCCCATGTTCTTGGATAGGCAGAATTAATATTGTCAAAATGGCCATACTACCAAAAGTGCTATACAGATTCAATGCAATTCCAATTAAAATCCCAATGATGTACCTTACAGAAATAGAGCAAACAGTCATGAAATTCATCTGGAAGAATAAGAAACCCAGAATAGTTAAAGCAATCCTTAGCAGGAAGAATGAAGCAGGGGTATTGCAATACCAAAACTTCAACTCCACTACAAAGTAATAGTAACAAAAACAGCATGGTACTGGCACCAAAACAGACAGGTAGATCAATGGTACAGAATAGAGGACACAGACACAAACCCAAATAAATACAATTTTCTCTTACTAGACAAAGGTGCCAAAAATATGCATTGGAGAAATGATAGCCTCTTCAACAAATGGTGCTGGGAAAACTGGAAGTCCATATGCAACAGAATGAAACTAAACCCCTATCTCTCACCCTGCACAAAAATCAACTCACAATGGATCAAGGACCTTGAAATCAGATCAGAGACCCTGCATCTTATAGAAGAAAAAGTAGGTCCAAATCTTCAACTTGTTGGCTTAGGATCAGACTTCCTTAACAGAACTCCCATAGCACAAGAAATAAAAGCAAGAATCAACAACTGGGATAGATTCAAACTAAATAGCTTTCTCTCAGCAAAGGAAACTATCAGCAATGGGAAGAGAGAGCCTAGAGTGGGAGAATATCTTTGCCACTCATACTTCAGATAGAGCACTAATTTCCAGAATATATAAAGAACTCAAAAAACTCTACACCAAGAATACAAATAACCCAATCAACAAATGGGCTAAGGATATGAACAGACACTTCACAGAAGATCTACAAGCAATCAACAAACATATGAAAAAATGTTCCCCATCTTTAGTAATAAGAGAAATGCAAATCAAAACTACACTAAGATTACATCTCACCCCAATTAGAATGGCAATTATCAAGAATACAAGCAACAATAGGTGTTGGAGAGGATGTGGGGAAAAGGTACACTCATACATTGCTGGTGGGGATGCAAATTAGTGCAGCCACTCTGGAAAGCAGTGTGGAGATTCCTTAGAAAACTTGGAATGGTCCGACCATTTGACCCAGCTATCCCACTCCTCGGCCTATACCCAAAGGACTTAAAATCAGCATACTACAGAGATACAGCCACATCAATGTTCATAGCTGCTCAATTCACAATAGCCAGACTGTGGAACCAACTTAGATGTCCTTCAATTGATGAATGAATAAAGAAACTGTATATATATATATATATATATATATATATATATATATACACATATATATATACACAATGGAATATTACTCAGCTATAAAGAATAATAAAATTATGGCATTTGCAGGCAAATGGATGAAATTGGAGAATATCATGTTAAGTGAGATAAGCCAATCTCAAAAAAGAAAAGGACGAATGATCTCGCTGATAAGCGGATGATGACACGCAATGGCGGAGGCGTGAGGGGGGCAAGAATGGAGGAAGGAGGGACTGTATAGAGGGAAAGGAGGGGTGGGAGGGGTGGGGCGGAGGGAAAAATAACAGAATGAATCAAATATTATTACCCTATGTAAATGTATGATTACGAAAATGGTATGCTGTTACTCCATGTACAAACAGAAACAACATGTATCCCTTTTGTTTACAATAAAAATAAATTAAAATTAAAAAAAAAAAAGAAAAGAAAAGAGCAAAGCACTGGGCTTACATAGGGTTGGAGTATTGCCAATTAGGTGCAATAAGAGCTCAGGAAAAAGAGTTTAACACACTTGAAAGAAATCAAAGCAGTAATTGGGTGGGAGCCAAATCTGGGTGGGAGTCAATAAAGTTACAAGAGTGATGAATAGAGACAAATTTTAAAATGTTAAAATCAGAAGATCAATTAGTTGAAAAACGATGAAAAATATATTCTTCCAACTACCTTTTTGAGTGCTTACTATGGGCTAAGCTCTTGGGGTAGACACTGGGAAAAGGACAGCTTCTCTGAGGAATGGCAACTGACTTGCCCCTAATGGATGAATAGGAGTTTACTCGATGAACTGCATATATTTATGCGTGAGTTGAAGAGTTCATTAAGACTATTTCAGGCAAAGTGCAAGAAATGTAATTATGTTTGGGAAGTGAGGTATTTGAGATTTTGGAGGTGAGAAAATGTCAGACAATAAGAAGTTCCAAAGTAGCACTGTTCATCAGAAATATGCTCGGGGGCTGGGGTTGTGGCTCAGTTGTAGAGTGCTTGTCTAGCAGACGTGAAGCACTGGATTCCACTCTAGGAATCACAAATAAATAAATAAAATAAAGGTCCATTACTAACTAAAATATATATATTTAAAAAGAGAAAGAAATATGCTAACTACTATACTGATCTTTCTGCTACTTACTTTTTTTTTTTTTTAATCAGTGTTTTGTGGATGTACACTGGTGAGATTCACTGTGGTATACTCACATATGTAAATAGGAAACTTAGGTTAGATTCATTTTACTGGAGCGGGGAGGGGAGGGAGGGGGAAATGCTTGGAACTGAATTAAAACAAATTATATTCCATGCTTTTATAATTATGTCAAAATGAATCCTAATGTTACATATAACTAAAAAGAACCAATAGAAATCAAGAAACTCTGTTAATAGAACTTGATAATTAAAAGAATAGAGAAAATGACTGATAAGGGCTCCCAGAATATAGGAAGAAGAGAATGTTTACAAGATAATGAAGATGACTCATTTATACTAGACATGACATATCTGCAGTTTATAAGTTAATAGAAGTTGACCTAAGGATGAACATTTAAAATAAAAAGAAATATGCTAGTTTTTAATTTTCTAGTAGACACAATAAAAAGGGAAAAAGAAACAGATGAAACTAATTAAAATTATAATATTTTCATATTATATATGTGTATGTGTATGTCCAAAATATTGTCATTTAAACATGTAATTAACTTAAAAATTAGTATATCTCAGTGATTAACAACATAGACTCTGGAAATCAAATAAACTGGGTTCAAATCCTTGCTCTACCATTTCCTATGCCAATTTAAATTGGTTTATTTAAATGAGCTAGACTTTACAATGATGCCATGAGGAAAACATTATGACTCATATTTTACAAATGAAGAAACTGAGGCACAAAGAGGTCAAACAACCAAGGATTATAGATCTAGTTAGGTATAAACCAGGAAGGGCACAGAAGTGCACACCAATAATCCCAGGTACTATGGAGGCTGAGGCTGGAGGATCACAGGTCAGCCTGGCAACCTAGTGAGAACTTCTTTCAAAATAAAATAATAACCAAAATGGAAGGTTGAGGCGGGGGGGACTTGGGATGTAGCTTAGTGGCAAAGTACTGGTTAGCATGCTTGAGAACCTCCTCCCCTAAAAAATGTACAGCCAAGACAGTCTGGCTCTTGGGCCCACACCAATGAGTACTATATAGAGAGGACTATATATAGTCTTCTGTTCAGATTCCAATAGGATACTCCAAAGGAGAGGCCCAGGAGGTCACTGAGAAAAATTTACCTACAGATGTAAGTTTGGAGTCTTCAGTCAATAACTAGTTCATACGAGCCTCACCTCAGTGGGCTGTATCTGAAAAATTTGTTTTCCCTCAAATTAGTGCTTTTCCCCCACTTTTCTTGTTTTTTTGTTTGTTTGTTTGTTTGTTTTTGTTTTGTTTTTTTTCTTTTCTTTTCTTTCCCCATCCTGCAGTACTGGGGACTTGAACCCGGGGCCTTGCGCATGCTTGGCAAGCACCCTATGAGATGGGCTATATCGTCAGCACTTTTTTTTCCTTTTAAAAAAGTTTTTTAATTGGGACTTGAACACAGATTTTGTGCATGCTAGGCAAGCACTCTACTGCTGGGCTACATCCCAAACCTTTTTTATTTTGAGACAGTTTTGCTAAGCTGCCCAGGCTGGCCTCAAATTTGTGATCCTTCTACCTCAGCCTCCTGAGTAGCCGAAGTGACAGGTAGGCTCCCAGTTTCAAATTAGTGCTTTCAACAACAACCCGTTAATCCCCTTTTTCTATATTTGAACAACATCACAGACAGATTTTATACTTTTCCCATTTGGACTCTTCATTTTAGTTATGAAAACTTAATTCACTCCAGTTGAAAGTCAGTCACATATCAAATTCAGGTCATCTCTGTTTTTTATGGACTGAATGTTAGTGTTTCCCCAAATTCATATGTTGAAATCCTGACCCCTAAGGCAATGGTATTAAGAGGTGGGACATTTTGGACCCCCATGAGTGTGATTAGTCCCCTTAGAAAAAGAGGGTTCATCACAAACAAAGTGGAGGGGACTTGGGATGTAGCTTAGTGGTAGAAAAAGAGGGTCCAAAGAAATCCTTACCTCTTTTGCCAAGCAAGGTTATAATGAAAAGACAATTGTCCATGAACCAAGAAGCAGGCCCTCACCAGCACTGTAAACTTTGACTTTGCAGTCTCTGAAATAATTTTTGTTATTTTCTAAGTTACCCAGTTTGTGGTATTTTGTTAAAGCAGTCAAAACAGATTAAGACATTGTCCTTTTTTAAAAAATATGTATTTTTTAGATGTTGATAGACCTTTATTTTATTCATTTATTTATATGTGATGTTCAGAATCGAACCCAGTGCCTCACACCACTGAGTCACAACCCCAAGACATTATTCTTTATTTCTTGAAAGAGTTATGGCTTAAGGAACAAGGGAGGATAGTCAGGAAGAGGGGTATGGTGAGCTTTGTTATTTCTCCCACTTCAGTGATATGAGATCTGGCTTTTATTTGACTTCTTCCATCCCCTCCCCACGCCACACCCCCGTTCACCTCCTTTTACAGCTGGGGTTACCTCACCCCACCAACAGGGTCTTAGTGTCAGATAAAGGCCAAGAAAGTATGTCTGACCCTGAGAAATACCAAAGAGCAAGAATCTCTCAGCAAAGGTTCGACTGAGGGAAGAAATGGGTTTCCTTGTTGATGGCATCCTGTCTCAGCATTTCTACTGGAGCCTTCTCCCTCCATTAATTTTTTTTTTTTATTTTCCCATCATTTTATTCTTTTTTTTTTTTTTTGTAAACAAATGGGATACATGTTGTTTCTGTTTGTACATGGAGTAACAGCATATTATTTGCATATTCATATATTTACACAGAGTAATGATGTTTGATTCATTCCGTTATTTTTTTCCTTCCCCCCACCCCTCCCACCTCTCTTTTCCCTCTATACAGTCCCTCCTTCCTCCATTCTTGCCCCTCTGCCACCCCCCATTAAGTGTCATCATCCGCTTATCAGTGAGATCATTTGCCTTTTGGATTTTTGAGATTGGCTTATCTCACTTAACATGATACTCTCCAATTTCATCCATTTGCCTACAAATGCCATAATTTTATTATTCTTTATAGCTGAGTAATATTCCATTGTATATATATACCACAGTTTCTTTATCCATTCATCAGTTGAAGGACATCTAGGTTGGTTCCACAGTCTGGCTATTGTGAATTGAGCAGCTATGAACATTGATGTGGCTGTATCTCTGTAGTATGTTGATTTTAAGTCCTTTGGGTATAGGCAGAGGAGTGGGATAGCTGGGTCAAATGGTCGGACCATTCCAAGTTTTCTAAGGAATCTCCACACTGCTTTCCAGAGTGGCTGCACTAATTTGCAACCCCACCAGCAATGTATGAGTGTACCTTTTTCCCCACATCCTCTCCAACACCTATTGTTGCTTGTATTCTTGATAATCACCATTCTGATTGGGGTGAGATGAATCTTAGTGTAGTTTTGATTTGCATTTCTCTTATTACTAAAGATGGTGACCATTTTTTCATATGTTTGTTGATTGCTTGTAGATCTTCTTCTGTGAAGTGTCTGTTCATATCCTTAGCCCATTTGTTGATTGGGTTATTTGTATTCTTGGTGTAGAGTTTTTTGAGTTCTAAATATAGAATCATGTCATCCGGAAATAGTGACAGCTTAAGTTCCTCTTTTCCTATTTGTATCCCTTTAATTTCTTTAGTCTGCCTAATTGCTCTGGCTAGAGTTTCAAGGACAATGTTGAATAGAAGTGGTGAAAGAGGACATCCCTGTCTTGTTCCCGTTTATAAAGGGAATGGTTTCAGTTTTTCTCCATAAAGAATGATGTTGGTCATGGGCTTAGCATAAATAGCCTTTAGAATGATCAGGTATGTTCCTACTATCCCTATTTTTTCTAGTGTTTTGAGCATGAAGGGGTGTTGTATTTTGTCAAATGCTTTTTCTGGGTTAATTGAAATAACCATATGATTCTTATCCTTAAGTCTATTGACATGATGTATTACGTTTATTGATTTACGAATGTTGAACCATCCTTGCATTCCAGGAATGAACCCCACTTGATCGTGGTGTACAATTTTCTTAATATGCTTTTGGATACAGTTTTGCCAATATTTTGTTAAGGATCTTTGCATCTATATTCATCAAGGATATTGGTCTAAAATTTTCTTTCCTCGGTGTGTCTTTTCCTGGTTTCGGTATGAGGGTGATATTAGCTTCATAGAATGAGTTTGGTAGGGTACCCTCCTTTTCTATTTCCTGGAATACTTTGAGAAGTATTGGAATGAGTTGTTCTTTGAAGGTCTTGTAGAACTTGGCTGAGAATCCATCTGGTCCTGGGCTTTTCTTGGATGGTAGATTTTTAATGACTTCTTCTATTTCATTGCTTGATATTGATCTGTTTAAATCATGTATGTCCTCCTGGTTCAGTTTGGGAGGAGCATATGTCTCTAGAAATTCGTCAATGTCTTCAGTAAATTCTATTTTGTTGGAATACAGATTTTCAAAGTAGCTTCTCATTATGTTCTGTATCTCAGTGGTGTCTGTCTGATATTTCCTTTCTCATCACGTATTTTAGTAATTTGAGTCTTCTCTCTCCTTCTCTTTGTTAGTGTGGCTAAGGGTTTGTCTATTTTGTTTACTTTCTCAAAGAACCAAGTTTTTGTTTTGTCAATTTTTTGAATAGTTTCTTTTGTTTCAATTTCATTGATTTCAGCTCTGATTTTAATTATTTCCTGTCTTCTACTACTTTTGCTGTTATTCTGTTCTTCAGGAGGTTCACCTCCCAATCGTCCGGCAACAGTCAGCAAACTGATCGCCAACTGCCAGTGGAGCGCCAGCTGCCTGCTGCTGCCTGGAAATTCACTGTTACAGTACCTGCAGGTTTGATTACACGTGGCTGCCGCCATTTTGAGACAACAGCCAGGCCCCATAGGACACCTGGCCAAACTGACTGAGCCCCGTCTCCAGGATCCCTCAGCCCAACCGATCACTCCCTGCCTCCAGGGAACTCACATCGACTGACTGCTCCCTGCCGCCAGGACCCCCAGACCAACTGACTGCGCCCTATCACCGGGACCCCAGACCAACTGATTGCACCCGGCCTCCAGGATCCCACAACCAACCAAACACACTGAACCTCCAGGATCGCCGCCAGACCAACTGCATCCCATCTCCAGGACCTCCTGCTGACCACACCCACACCCCGAGCTGCAGCTCCCCATTTGCCAACACATTTTGAAGCCAGAGCTGCCATCTTGGATAATCCTGGAAGCCATAGCTCCGATCTTTAGGTGCGGCAAATCCCATCCTGCGACGCCTGCTGGAGGTTTGAAGCTCATTGTCAGGTACCTCTCATGCATCAGGCTACTGAACACTGGGAGGTTTCATTAGTATATGACTGTTATACAGTAGATTTTATTTTTTCTCCTTTTTAAAAAAATTTTTTATTTCTTTACTTTTCCTGCTTTCTTTTCCTTTTGTTTACCTGTTCCCTCAGAGTCTCTTTCTCCCTTTGTTGCATGCTAACATCCGATTTCTTTTGATTACACTCTCACCCTTTCTATTTTCTAGAACTTCTGTATATTCTTTTCTTATCCCATTAACAGCCACATTTTACATCCCTCTGCATCCTCTTTGTCCTCCATTAGAAACTGCAGACCTTATTGCAAACCTGTTTGTTTTACCGAAGATAATATTTGAACTCATTTTGTTTATTATGACAATTTCATTATTGTCCTCATAGGGGCTATTTGGTCTAGGATTGCATACTGTTGGAATTGGGCACTGCTAATATTGATCTCTCCTTAGGGGGAAATCTGTAATACCCCAGATCTGCACTGCTACAGGGGAAGATACATGAACAACATGAAAAAACAAGGGAAGAAAATGATCCAAACCAATCTAGATTCTATAGTAATGGAATCCAATGACAGTATGTTAGAAGAATTGTCAGAAAAGGACTTCAGATTATACATGATTAAGATGATTCGCGAAGCAAAGGATGAGATAAGAGAGCAAATGCGGGCAATGAATGATAATACCAATAAGCTGAAAGAGCACCTGCAGGAAGCAAATGATCATTTCAACAAGGAGATAGAGATTCTCAAAAAAAAAAAAAAAAAAAAAAAAAAAAAAAAAAAAACAGAAATCCTTGAAATGAAGGAGACAATAAACCAAATAAAAAACTCAATGGAAAGCATCACCAAAAGAATAGACCACTTGGGAGACAGAACCTCAGACAATGAAGACAAAATATTTAATCTTGAAAATAAAGTTGCCAAACAGAGAAGATGGTAAGAAATCATGAACAGAATATCCAAGAACAATGGGACATCATTAAAAGACCAAATTTAAGAATTATTGGGATTGAGGAAGGCACAGAGATACAAACCAAAGGCATGAACAACCTATTCAATGAAATAATATCAGAAAATTTCCCAAACCTGAAGAATGAAATGGAAAATCAAATACAAGAGGCTTATAGAACACCAATTGCACAGAATCACAACAGGTCCACACCAAGGCACATTATAATGAAAATGCCTAACATTCAAAATAAAGATAGGATTTTGAAGGCTGTGAGAGAAAAGCATCAGATTACATATAGGGGGAGACCAATATGGATAGCAGCAGACTTCTCAACCCAGACTCTAAAAGCTAGAAGGACCTGGAACAACATATTTCAAGCTCTGAAAGAACATGGCTGCCAACCAAGAATCCTATACCCAGCAAAACTAACCTTCAGATTTGAAGATGAAATAAAATCCTTCCATGATAAACAAAAGTTAAAAGAATTTACAAATAGAAAGCCTACGCTACAGAATGTTCTCAACAAAATATTCCATGAGAAGGAAATGAAAAACAACAATGGAGGTCAGCAAAGGGAGGAACTACCTTAGAGAAAAACCACTCAAAGGAGAAACCAAGCCAAGTTAAAAACCAAAAATAAGCCAAATGACTGGGAATACAAATCATATCTCTAACAACCCTGAACGTTAATGGCCTGAACTCATCAATCAAAAGACATAGACTGGCAGAATGGATTAACGAGAAAGACCCAACAATATGCTGCCTTCAAGAGACTCATCTCATACAAAAAGACATCCACAGACTAAAGGTGAAAGGATGGGAAAAAACCTACCATGCACATGGACTCAGTAAAAAAGCGGGGGTTTCCATTTTTATTTCAGATAAACTGGACTTCAAGCCAAAGTTAGTCAGAAGGGATAAAGAAGGACATTTCATACTGCTTAAGGGAACCATAAATCAGGAAGACATAACAATAATAAATATTTATGCCCCAAACAATGGTGCATCCCTGTACATCAAACAAATCCTTCTCAATTTCAAGAATCACATAGACCACAACACAATAATTCTGGGTAACTTTAACACACCGCTGTCACCACTGGATGGATCTTCCAAACAAAATCCAACCAAAGAAACCATAGAACTCAGTAACACAATCAATAACCTAGACTTAATAGACATATACAGAATATTCCATCCATCAACGAGCGGATTCACTTTCTTCTCAGCAGCACATGGAATCTTCTCGAAAATAGACCATGTGTTATGCCACAAAGCAGCCCTTAGAAAATGCAAAAAAATAGAGATACTGCTTTGTGTTCTATCAGATCATAATGGACTGAGAGTAGAAATCAATGACAAAATAAAAAAGGGAAATTACTCCAACACTTGGAGACTAAATAATATGCTATTAAGTGAAACATGGATAACAAAAAACATCAGGGAGGAGATTAAAAAATTCTTAGAGGTCAATGAGAATGATGATACAACATATCAAAATCTCTGGGACACTATGAAAGCGGTACTAAGAGGAAAATTCATTGCATGGAGCGCATTCCAGAAAAGAATGAAAAGTCAACAACGAAATGACCTAACATTACAGCTCAAAGTCCATTAATTTTTTGAAAGCAAGAAGTATCACTTGATCAAGAGCAATTATGATCTCTCTCCCTGTTCCTACCTCCCCAGCCCTCTGCTTTATAGATAAGAGTTGGGGTAGCGTGAAAGCTGGTATGAATAAGGCTCATTCTACTGTCTGTCAGTAAACCTAGGGAGTGTGTCCTAGCCCAGGGAGGGCTAGCTATTTTTAAGACCTTCTTGCTTGCACATGTCTGTGATCCCAGTAATTAGGGTGGTGCAGGCGAAAGGATTCCAAGGTCAAGACTAACCTTAAGCAACTCAGTGAGACCCTATCTCAAAATAAAAAATAAAAAGGACTGGGGATATGGCTCAGTAGTTAAGTGCCCCTGAGTTCAATCCCCAGTACCACTCCCCGCCCCCCAAAAATTTCTCTCTCTTGCTGTGTGTGTAGGGTAGTGCAAGTCAGTAATTCTAGTAACTTCAGAGCCTGAGGCAGGAAGATTACAAATTCAAGGATAACCTCAGCAATTTAGCAAGACCATATCTCAAAATAAAAAGTAAAAAGGGCTAGGGATATAGATCAATGACAGAGCATCCCTGGGTTCAATCCCCAGTACCAGAAGAAAAAACATGTAAGTAATTAATAAGATTTTTAAAATGTGATTATGCACTGTCAGTGTTGGTCAAACATTAAATAACCATTGTAGAGATATGTCTTAAAATGTTGTATGTTGGCAAAATGTATCTAGAGTTGCCATGCTAAACAAACAAAGGACAGAATGCTTTGTGTTAGGTAACTACCTGTGAGAAAGAAATAATTAGGTCTCTGTTGGACAAACATACTAGAACAAAGTTATTCCAGGAGGGAAAAAAAGAAGAGATTCTCCAAAACAAACCTAGCGATTTGACACTGTCATCTCGTAGCTTCAAAGGCAGGAGGCAGGATTAAGGCTTGATGTCTTCCATTGTCCCAGAAGACCTGTCCAAGCCCAGCTTGATCGTGATGATTCAGCTTTCCAGGTTGAATGTGGTTTGGGAATCATCAATAGGAACCTACTGGAACTCTACTGAGAAGTGTTTATCTCATTACCTCCACTGTTTCCTGTTTCAGAGGGTTTCCCAACAAGTCATAGCACCTCTTCTCCAGGGGTCCTCAAACTGGATCTGTACCCTTGGGGGAGCCTGAAGAGTTCCCATGATGTGTATTGTAGTGGATAGCTTTAAAGAATCAATTTCTGAGTCTCAGCTTCCACTTTCACTTTTGTAAAAATGTCCTACTTGGAAATGTGTCTATTATCTGTTAGTATTCTAATCACTCTTCTCCCAGCCCACCAAACAAGACATATGGATCACCCGTCCCACAACTTGTACCCTATGTGGAGTGCAGGGAGAGGGGCTATAAGAACTCTTCTAAAACGCAAAATAAAGGGACCATCAGCCTTATTTCATCCAGATGCCTAACTCATGGCTTTACTAATGGTTGTCTATCTCACTGCACAGCAAATTACCCCAACACTCAGTAGCTGAAAACAATAAATACAAGTTCCTCAGGGTCCTTCATTCACTGTGGATGTGGCTCCATCATCAGACTGAACCACTGAGATACGTGCAAGACATCTTGATTTTAGAAGCTAAAGCAAAAGTTTTCCAGCAGGATATTGTGTCCTTCTGGTCCCCTAATCAAGCCAGGTGATCTAACTGGTTAGGCCAGTTGAAATCATCCATAACAAAACCGACCTTGGACTTGATAATGGAGATTCATATTATAAACAGCACATCATAAATTCCATTGCCCTTATATTGGTCATGGTCTAAAACTAAACACCCAGGTTTTCTCAAAGAGTGTTTCCAGTCCAGTTAAAAACAGACCTATTGTCCACACAGTCCTTATTAATGATCTTTCCTTTAAGGGCCTTTGGTGTCAAATTGAATAAACTGAGGTTTTTACACAGATTTGGAAAACATCTAAACACAGAGAACTTACCTTCACATGGAGATCAATTGTTCACGACATATATTGGAAGTGCTTGTAGTACTTATTATGGTTCATGATGCATTTTCGGTATTCAATAAGGGAAGGGAAAGAAAAAGCAATATTTATGGACCCCATTTCTCTTTCTGTCTTTGCCTTTTCCCTCTTCTAAGCATTTTTATTTCCCCATTTCCACTGTAGTTCTTCTCTCAGCTATTTATAGTTCTGTTTCCTAAAAGGACCAGTGTAACCTTGATGTTCAGGTCCCAATTTCCTCCCTTTCCCATGCTGATTATATATTAATGTCTTTTATTCCTTGATACCTAGGTTCTGGATACTATTAGGGTATTTTTCAGTTTATCCCCAGATAGAAGCTAGGCTTCCTACTTCATAAGATATGACAGACTTGATATCTTCTCCCAACTTACAATCAAACACCACAATATTAATATCTATGTTCCTACTCACCAGGTTTTTTCCTAATAGGTTAAAATTGCTGTGTAACTTTTTATGTTTATGTGAGCATTTCATGGTTGATTGTATTTACCATCTTAAAATTTCCTTTGTGACCTGAGTTCTTCACATTAAATTTGTTTTTAATTTTCAGGAAGATTGAATTTTAGTGTTGAATCTTTTTTTTTTTTTTTTTTTTTTTTTTTTTTTTGCAGTGCTAGGGATTGAACCCAGGGCCTTGTGCTTGCGAGGCAAGCACTCTACCAACTGAGCTATCTCCCCAGCCCTGTAAATCTTGTTAAGAAATGATTTTCTGGAATAATGAAATCTCCTTTTAAGAGGTCATCTGTGAGGAAGTTCAACACAGCAGATCTAGAAGCTCAGTCACCCCATCTACAAGACAGCCTAGAGCCATGATTGACTCTTGGCAGATCCTTGGAAATGTGTTCTTCAGGATGTTCTCTATGTCATTAATTGATGATGTTGTTGTGCATACCTTGAGTGGCATACTGTGACTTACAAGCTTATCCATTTGCTTTGCTTATATTTAAGTCTGATGATGAAGCCAGGCTTGGTGGTGCATGCCTGTAATCCCAGATACTGGGGAGGCTGAGGTGGGAGGATCATAAGTTCCAGATCAGCCTGGCAACCTAACACAGCCCTGTCTCAAAATTAAAATAGATAAATAAAAAGGGGCTGGAAATAGTGCGGTAGTAGTAACCTAGTATGTGTGAGACCCTGATTTCAATCTCCAGTACTGCTAAATAAATAATGGACTGGGGTGTAGCTCAATGGTAGAGTGCCCCTGGGTTCAATCCCCAGTAGTACAAAAAACAAAAACAAAACCAAAAAACTGAAGATGTACACCTGACTTCATTGTTGGGATCCTGAGTTTTGGTTGCTATGGCTAGTAGGAAAGCAGCCTATGTCTATGTGACCAGTTTCCCACAAAAACCTCAGAATCTGAAACCTGAATGGCTTCCCTGAGTAGAGACCTTCCACATACGTCTCTGTAGTACATTTCAATAGAGAAAGCATGTCTCGTGTGGCTTCAGGTAAGAAAGGTCTCAGAATATATGTTGGACCATTCTTGACACCACCAGGTGTGTCTTTTTCCTATTGCTTTTCCTCCCTATACTTTGATATAATAAATTTTGGTGGTCAGTTTAACTTGATACCAAGTCTTGTGAGTCCTGTGGCAAACTACCAAACTAGACAATCTTTTTTTTTTCCTTTCAGTACTAGGTATTGTACTCAGGCAGGCTTTACCACTGAGCTACATTCTCCCAGTACTTTTTATTATTTATTTTGACACAGGGGCTCTCTAATTTGCCCAGGCTGACCTTGAACTTGTGATCCTCCTGCCTTAGCCCCCTGAATTACTGGGATTACAGGCATGTGCTACCACACCTGGCTTAGAGATAATATTAAAATTCCCCAAATACCATCTACTCTAACTCACATTTATGTTGCCTTATGTTTCTGCTAACAGGTCAACCTATCTCTACAGAAATATGTCCAGTTATGGTGAACTCACTGCTTCTTGGTGGTACATGAATTTAAGAATAAATTTATTTTACCAACTATAGAATGCAATATTCCCAACTAGAACTTGAAAATCAAAGTTGAGTGATAAGTGAAATGTCCAAGTCAACGAGTCCCCCAAAGATTACCAGGGAGCCAGAGTCCGATGCAAGCACAAAAGGACCATTTATTAGCAGACTCGAGTTCGGACTGTCATCCAACACACCGATGCAGCAGACGGAGGAGGAGCGGCCCCAACTGTTACAAGGGTTCTTTTTTAATAGGTAAAAACCTCAAGCAGGGAGTTGGGGACCACAGACGGGGGTTTCATGCCTTAGTGTTTCGGGATTGGATAAGGATATGTGGGGTGTACCTGACCTTGTTGGGGATAGGTCAGGGGGTGGGCATGATCTTAGAACAGGAATTTCTGAGCTCATAGGGACTTTCCTCTTGCACTATGAGTGGTCTGGGATTGGGATTGGGGGCCCAACTGAGATGGAGGCTCTTCCCTAAGATGGAGTCAGTCAATTGAGTCCCTCCAATAAGTAAGCAACTATTCTGGCAAAGTACTAATCCTCTTTTAAAATGCAGGATAGCCTTAAGTTAGTAAATGTTTTTTTTTTCCATCAGGGATTATATTTGGAAGCTTTAAAGAAAAATTCCATTGTTAACCATGGCAAAACAAATAACAAGAATTGGAGGTGATATGGAGAAACAGAAATCCTCACACAATGCCAGCAGGAATGCACTGTGGACACCAGCATGACAGTTCCCCAAAATGTTAAGCATGGAATTATAGATAACTTAGCAATTCCACTCCTAGATATTTACCCAAGAGAAATGAAGACACATCCACATGAAAACATTCAGAAATGTTCACAGCATCATTTATCATACAAAAAGTTAAAAAAAAAAAAAAAAAAAAAAAAACTACCTAAGAGTCCTCAAGCAATGAATGACCAAATAAAATGTGGAATATTATTTGGCAATAAGAAGAAATAAAATATCAATAGGTACTACAACATGATGGTCCTTGAAAACGTGCTAAGAGAGCCGAGCATTGTGGTGCACACCTGTAAACCCAGTGGTTCGGGAGGCTGAAACAGGAGGATCACAAGTTCAAAACCAGCTTCAGCAACTTAGCAAGGCACTTAGTGAGATCTTGTCTTAAAATAAAAAATGAAAGGGACTGGAGCTGGGGTTGTGACTCAGTAGTTAAGCACCCCTCCATTCAATACCCCATACCAAAAAAAAAAAAAAAAAAACAAAAAACAAAAACAGCAGCAGCTAAGTAAAAGGGAGCCCATCACGAAAGACTATATATGATATGACTTTGTTTATATGAAATGTGTAGAATAAGCAAACCTATACATACGTATAAGTCTTTATACAGACGAATTGGCAATTGTTTAGGACAGTAAAGTTTGGGAGAAAATGGAAGTGCCTGCTAATGAGTATGGAATTCCTCTTTGGGGTAATTAAAATGTTCTAAAACTGATCATAGTGGTTGTGGTATAATTTTGTGAATATATTGAAAATCATCAAATGGTGCATTTTAAATACTAATTCTAGGACACGTGTGAATTATATCTCAAGGATGATTATAGTTTTAAAAGGCCACCATTGGAATCTTTGATTAATTATTAATAGGCTAACAAAAATGTTGTTATACTGTAACCTTGCATCACGAATAATTTAAAAGCATGAATTGCTTGTGTGTGTGTGTGTGTGTATGTGTGTGTGTGTGTGATCATAGGGATTTTAACCCAGGGCTTTGCACATGCTAGGCAAGCACTCTACCACTGAGCTACATCCAAAGCCCAAACAAACTGTTTTTATGATAAAATATTTTAAAGTTAAATCTGCTAGAATCTCTTGCTAGTTGTTAATTCTAACTAGATAGAACTCAGATTCTGTTAACTTAAGAGATTTAGTAGTCACAGATTTTTCTCTTCTCTACCCATCCTCTATCCTTATGCGCAAAACAGAATGATGATCCTGATTTACAAAGTAATGTTACAAGAATTTATATTATTTACACTTGCAGTAACATTAATTGCAGTATTAATAACAGGGCAAGAAATGATCAAGTAAAGTAACCAATCAGAACTGCAAGCTCTGAGGAAGGAGTTGAGTCAACACATCTGCTTATTTCCAGGAGTGCCTGGTATCGTCATAATACTCGACCATGCTTTGGGAACTAAACTCTTGGAGTTAATTGAAATAGCCTCTAGTTAAGGGGTGGTTTTATGCTCCTCAGGTACTGAAGTATGATGTGTCAGATTTTTATACCTTAACATAAAATCTGGGGTTGAGGTCTGTACTTGAGGTTAAGTAGGGGGATGTGCCTATGTGACCAAATTCCTATAAGAACTCTGGGCCCTGAGTCCTAAGTGTATTTAGCTGGGTAGAGAAATCTCACATGTTACCATAATTTGCAGTCAGATTGAAAGTACTTTAGCATGATGTGCATGGAGGGAGGACCTGGAAGTCTGCATCTGGCCTTTCTGTTCTTCACCAGTACATACATATTTTTTTACTTTCCTGTATCACGTCCTTTGCTATAATAAACTTTAACCATGAGTATAACCTGTTACTAAGTCAAATGAGTGTTTCTAACAAATCTTCAAACTATCATATTCTCAAGTCCCTTAAAGCAAAGCATTTCTCCAAAGACTATATTCAGGAACGGAGCAACAAAGTTCCTAAGTCTTAGTTTTATAAAAGTCCTATTTTTCAAAGAATTTCATACTATAATTAATATAACATGTTGGAAGCAGTTATGAATATTCACACTACATATTGCACAGAAGAAAAATAGTTGATATTTTATCAATATCCACAATTTAACATTTCACAAAAGCATGTATTTTGAACAAGTTTTATGTCTCAGAGAGAGATCTTTCTCTGTGTGCTATAAGGGAAAGAGGGTGTATCCTTCATCTTTTTCCTAGACTTCTTTTGGGAATTATAAAGATTTGCATTGGTAAACCAAGCTCTTGATTTTCATTAATTAGCACTGTAAGCAAAAAGCAGGCCTGTGATATATTTGGCTGTCATAAACTCATGGAAGAATGAATAAGATCTAATAATCACAGGGACATAAGGAACACATCATGTTGGGAGCAGCAGATGAATTATGGGTCTTGAACTGCCCAGAGGCAGAGGCCCTACCTCTCTTGGGAATTTCTCGGCACAAAGGCACTGATGGAAGATTGCCCAGTTACTATGGTGACACCCTGTTCACCAATGTGTCTTGTTCACCAATGTATTCCATTCAACTGGAATAATGCCTCACACATAGTAAGGAATTAATGAACATTTGTTAGAAGACTCTCACATTACTCTTCTTACTTTTTGCCCTTTACTAACATTGACTTTGAGTTCTAAAAAAATGCTTTGAAAAATTTTTTCTTAATACCTTAGCATATGCTGTTTACTCTGTTCAGAAAGCTCCCTGCTGTCACGCATTTAGTTAATAGCTACCTGTTTTCAGATCTCAGTATACATGTCACTTTATAATTTGCTAATCTATAGTCTAAAAGAACTAGATCAACAAATAAATATAATTGCCAATTTTCACAAGTACTAAGAAGGAAAATATAGGCATAAGAGGATTATATAACAATGACCTTACCTTGTCAAGAATATCAGGGATACTAAAGCTAAAGGAGCAAACTTTGGGCAGTAAAACAGGTTAACACATACATAGCATTAGTAATATACATTAAGCATATTTTTATTGGCCACATGAATAAATAATTACATATTTAATATGTAATTGTGTGTATGTGTACGTATGTGTAAGCAAATGTGATTAAAGATTGTGGCCAAGAAAAAAAATAATTTCTTCTATGATATAAAGCAGCATGAGGGCACTTTAGATGACTTTGTTGGAGGTTTTTGAGGAAGTGACATTTGATCTGTGAACTGAAGTTCTCCAAAGAAACTGCATGTATATTAAAGATCCTGCAGGTTGATGTCAATTGACTAGAGTGTTGTGATTTGTAGAAATAAAGTGTTCTAGGTCATAAGTAAAATCGCCCTGGGCTAGGACTGGGGATGTGGTTCAATGAAACAGTGCTTGCCTGGGGAGCACTGGCCCTGGTTTCCACCCCAGCACCTCAAAGGCAAAACAAAAAGATACCTTGGGCTATTTCAGGCCCTTTACTAGTCAATTACCTTAACATTTCTTTCTGACCTAGCTTTCTCCTCTCTAATAGATAACTTCTCAGAATGTATCACTAAACCTAGCAGACCTCCAGCTTCCACCAACCCTAAGGCTAAGAATGCTCTAACATCTCAAACCCACGAAGAAATTTCTATGCTTTGTTGTAACCTGCCTACATGATGCTCAGTTCAGTGTAACAGGGAAATGTATTGATTTATAGCTTTCTTTTGTCCTGTGACTATAAAAGTTCCTGTAACTTCTTCTACAGTGCGACAGGTCAGGCAGGGTGATTTGAATACATGTTCCTAGGCCATAGTCACTCATATTTGGTTTACAATAAGAAAACCATTTTCTTATTTCCTCCAAAGCAAGAGTTTTTATTTTATGTTGACAGATCTGAGATTTGAACAGAGAAACAGCCCAACATGCTGGGTGTGGTGGCACATGCTTATAATCTCAGCAACTCAGGAAGCTCAGGAAGAAGGATCACAGGTTCAAGGCCAGCCTCAGCAATTTAGTGAGGACCTTAGCAACTTAAAGAGACTCTGTCTCAAAATAAAGAATTTGAAAAATGGAAGGGGGAGGCTGGGGATGTAGCTCAATGGTTAAGTGTCCCTGGGTTCAAACCCTTGTACCAAAAGAAAAAAGAAAAAATCAAACAGAAGAAAAAAGGAAGAATGTTAAAAACTGTGAAACAACAAAAGCAGATGCCCTGAGACAATAAAGAGCCAGTATTACAGGGCTGGGGTTTGCTGTGAAACTGAGGCAGTTGTAGGGACCTCCTCTTCAAACCCCAGTTTTTGCAATCATGCCAGAAAGACATGTCTCTCTGAGTAACAGGCATGAGTTATTAGAAGGGACGGAAAAGAGACAAGGGGACACTCTCAAAAGAGAGAGTGGGTCTTCCTAGAGAGGAGAAGGACGGCATGCCTCTCCTGCCCTCAGTTTTATTGGGGACCCAAGGAAGTTTCTAGAGAGTCCCATACAGGTCTACCTCCTGACTTTTGACCGATGGCAGGATGACATCAGACTTTCAAGTTCCCACTTCCCCACTTCCATGACAACTCTAGTTCACTTTGTCCCATGCTGACTGGTTAATTGGAACCTATTCTGACAGATTTTATGGTTGGGGGAATTATCTCCCTGAGTTCTGGGATCTGGTCTATGTAAGGCTCATAAAAGTTCTGTTGACCCCTTCAGGGTAACTTGTGTTCTTGTCAGCATTTGGGGCCTGCATTTCTCCTACAGATAACAGGTAATTTGCTGAGGAATATAGCATATCCTGTCAACTGAAGTTAAGCAGGGCTGCAGGTAAATTGCTTTGATAATGAAAGGAAAACAAGTGAAGATCAGCACAGTGGGATCAGTTTATAGAATTATTCCCTTAACTTCATGTTCCCAACCCAGTTTGTCTTTCTCTATCACCAGGACTGAGGAAGAAGGCTTGGGGAACTAAAGGGAGAGCTATGTAATAGCTCCAGTCAGAGAAGTTGAAAAAGGCCATGTCAAATACCTTGGAGTCCTTGAAAGAAATTTTGAATTTAGGAAGTCCATGTGGTGGCACACTTTGGAGGTTGAGGCAGGAGGACCTCAAATCGGAAGTCAGTCTGAGCAACATAGTGAGACTGCTTCAAAAACAATAACAATCAAAAAAAGAAATTTGGAATTTCTCTGAAATGTATTGAAAATCCATTATATTATTAAAGAACAACATTAAAACTACATTTTGAAGGCTGGGATATGGCTCAGTGATAGAGCACTTGCCTAGCACACGTGAGGCACTGGGGTCAATCCACAGCATCACATAAAAAAATAAAACAAGTAGGAGCCGTGTGCCCTGGCACCAAGTGGTCCCAGCCAAGGCGCCTGCCTGTCTCTTCAAGTACGTAATCATCAGCAACACAGGTGTTGGTAAATCATGCTTACTGCTACAGTTCACAGACGAGGTTTCAGCCAGTACATGACCTCACTATTGGTGTAGAGTTTGGTACTCAAATGATAACAATTGATGGAAAACAGATAAAACTTCAGGTAGGAGGTACAGCAGGGCGTGAGTCCTTTCCTTCCATCACAAGGTGGTATTACAGAGGTGCAGCAGGGGCTTCACTAGTGTATGATATTACAAGGAGAGATACATTCAACCTCCTGATAACCTAATAAGATGCCACCAGCATTCCAATTCCAACATGGTCATTATGCTTATTGAAAATATAAGTGATTTAGAATCTAGAAGAGAGAAAAAGAAGAAGGTGAGGCTTTTGCAGGAGAACATGAACTTATCTTCATGGAAACTTCTGTTAAGACTGCTTCCAATGTAGAAGAGGCATTTATTAATACAGCAAAAGAAATTTATGAAAAAGTCCAAGAAGGCATCTTTGACATTAACAACAAGGCAAATGGCACTAAAATTGTCCCTCAGCATGCCACTACTAACAGAACCACAGGCAATAAGGGAGGACAGCAGGCCCAGGAAGACTGTGGTTGAGTCTGTTTACTGTCTAGCTGCCCAAATAGAGTTACTCATTTACTCTTTTCACCCTCTCTCCTGCTCAGCTGAGATATGAAACTATTCGAAATGGCTTTATGTCACAGAAGACTTTAATCCTTCAAACTCTGGTATAGTTTTGAATAAATGGTTCATGTTCACTTAGAAAAAAGATTATGGAGATTGTATTCATGTCAATTTGCATTTGATTTCTAGGTCAGTTGATATGATTATTTTGTTAAATGTTGTCTTGTGTTCTTAACTACAAACTGAATTATATTAAACACTACAAAGTCATCTTGAATATTTTAAATTGATTTGTGTGATTAAGTTTCCAAACACCTATGGTTACCTAATGTTTAATATTATAAAATCATCCTCAGAAAGTTTGTCATTTTTTTTTTTTTTCTTTTTTTGCGGTGCTGGGGATTAAACCCAGGGCCTTGTGCATGCAAGACAAGCACTCTACCAACTGAGCTATATCCCCAGCCCAAGTTTGTCAATTTTTAAGTCTGTAGGGAAAAACAGAAGGACTCTTAATTCTGTATTTATCATTTACTCTCTGTACATATAGTTTAATAACTTGCTTGGATGTAATTTGCCAAGCTTGAATTCTTTAATGCATTGCATAAATTCTATACTGTTTAGAGCTTAAAGCTACAGAAGCATTGTTAGGAATAGCTTGGACACTGAATTTTAAACTTTTTGACATTATTAACAAGCATGTTCATCTTTTCTTGCCACTAGTAAAAAAAAAAATGTTTAATGTATATGACTAAAGGCTATGTATGTGTTAACCTGTTTTAATGACAAAAATTTGCCATTTGTCCACAATTTCCTGTTGGGAAAAACACAATATAATGAATGGAAAGGCAGAAGCATGGAATCCCTACATTTAAGTGACTCCAAGAAGAATGAGTATCCACATTTAGATGGCACTTTTTAGGGACTTTAATCTTTCCTTAAACACAGTAATGTCTTCTTTTTCTTTTATTTTTTAATTTTTATTTATTTATTTATTTATTTGGTTGTGCTGGGAATGGAACCCAGGGCCTTGTGCAGGCTAGGCATGCACTCTACCAGCTGAGCTATAACCCCAGCCCCTTCTTTTTCTTTTATTCACATGATTTCTCAGTATATTTTTCAGGCAGGATAGTTTTTCAACCTTGATGTAAAGTGACTGTGTAAAATTTTTCTTTCAGTGGCAACCTGTAATCTTTAAAATATCATTATCAATTACTTTCTGTATGTATAGTTTAATAACTTGCTTGGGTGTAATTTGCCAATCTTGTCTGTTTTGAAGGGGATATGACAATAAAGCTATCAGATGGAAAATCCTGTTAAAAATAAAACAAATAAGGTTATTTTAAAAAAATAACATTTAAAGATTTTAAATCTACATGTACATTTTAAATCTACATTTTAAAGATTATTCTGGGTGAAGTACACTGAATGAATTAGAGGGGGAAGAAAGACTGAAATGGAGTTAAAAGACTTTTATACTAATTCAGGTGAGAAACTATCAGGTAGCTAAAATGAGGGTGGCTATAGAAGAGATAGGGAGAACGAAACAGATTAGAGAGAAAATTAAAAGTTAAAATTAATCAGATTTGGTGATTGATTAGATATTAACATTAAAGGAAGAAGAAGGTCCCCAGACTCCTGAAAGGAGAAATGCTGAATGATAGTGCCATTTGCTGGGACATCCAAGGGGAAATGTTAAATGTATTGTTGAAAATAGTTCCAAGGAGTTTTGCTAGGGACATATCTGTCCTTAGATGACCACTGAAGCCATGAATGGATAGTAATGCCCAGGAAGAAAGCATAAAGTAAGAAGAGAAGGCAGCCCAAGCTAGCTCTTGAGAAACATGGGTGTTTAAAGGCAAGTGATCCAGAAATAGTGTCAAGTCCCTATAATCCCAGCAACTCTGAAGACTGAGGCAGGAGGATTGCACCTTTGAGGCCAGCCTCTGCAACTGAGTAAGACCCTGACTCTAAATAAAAAATAAAAAAAATTGGGAATGGAAAGGGAGAAGTCAGGTGACCGCTGCAGCTGCCACCAGTTTGTCATCAGAAGGAAGATGGCAGATCTGGAGGAACAGTTGTCTGATGAGGAGAAAGCATGTATATCAGTGAAATTCATCATTCATGCCCCTCCTAGAGAATTTAATGAGGTTTTCAATGACACTGGTGACTACTTTATAATGATAATCTTCTCAGGGAAGGAGCAGCCTATCCTTTTGCACAGCCTATCCATTCGGACCAGTTACTCCAGTAAAAATGTAAGGTTATAAAGATCAGGTATTGATGAAAGAACATGGGGAACTGGGAAATGAAAAGTTTTTGGATCCAAAAACAGAATCCGTTTCAAATTTGATCACTTAGGAATGGAAGTAACTGATCCAAGACCTTACAAAGCAGAAAGTGTGATTGAATTATGGAGAACTTCAGTAGAACTGCTCTGCGAGCTAACATAAAAGAACATTACCATGAGGGAGGCTGCGTTCCTTGTCGCTCCGTAACTCTGGTTTAAAGCAGAGGATATCTGTTTCTTGATTGCTCAAGTAAGGCGCCTATCATCCGCCATTTGCCAGCTTCTTGCCTGTCCATCACCTGCCTTACACCTGTCCATCACCCAACACACCAGGTCACCTCCCAATTGTCAGGGACCAAGAAGAAGTTCTCATTCTGAGAACATTCTGACCTTTACGATAAGCAGCAGCGCCCCTCCCCTCTCCTGGCTGATAGTTCTGACAATATGGCGCCTATGGCGCCGTCCCTGCTTCTCTTCCGGGATTTCACCTTCCCGCCGGCGCGAACTTGCACCCTATCAGGAGGCCAATAGAAGAACACAGCCAACCAGCCTGCACCTCGTCATACCCCTCATTCCCTCAGCATAAACACCCGTGAGAACAATAAAAATTTGCAGCTTGATCAGAATTCCTGTCTTGCTGTCACTCCCTGCGTCTCTTGTCCCTTTCATTCCTTCTCTCTTAGGTTCGCCGTCCCCCATTGATGTCCTGCAGGCCGGGACACCTGATCATCCGACAACAGTCAGGAAACTGATCGCCGACCTCCAGTGGAGCACCAGCTACCTGCTGTTGCCTGGAAGTTCACTGTTACAGTACCTGCAGGTTTGATTACATGTGGCTGCCGCCGTTTTGAAACAAGAGTCAGTACCTGTAGGACCCCTGGCCAGACTGACTGAGCCCCATCTCCAGGATCCCTCAGCCCAACTGATCACTCCCTGCCTCTGGGACCCTCACATCGACTGACTGCTCCCTGCTACCAGGACCCCCCCAGACCAATTGACTGCATCCTATCACTGGGACCCCAGACCGACTGATTGCACCCGGCCTCCAGGATCCCACAACCACACCAAACACACCAGACCTTCAGGACCCCTGCCTGACCAACCGCATCCCCCCTCCAGGACCTCCTGCTGACCACGCCCACACCCCGAGCTACAGCTCCCATTTGCCAACACATTTTGAAGCCAGAGCTGCCATCTTGGATAATCCTGGAAGCCATAGCTCCAATCTTTAGGTGGGGAAAAACCCATCCTGCGACGCCTGCTGGAGGCTTGAAGCTCATTGTCAGGTACCTCTTGTGTATCAGGCTACTGAACACTGGGAGGTGTCATTACTATATGACTGTTATACTGTAGATTTTATTTTTTCTCCTTATTGAAAAAATTTAAGTTTTTATTTCTTTACTTTTCTTGCTTTCTTTTCCTTTTGTGTACCTGTTCCCTCAAGGTCTCTTTCTCCCTTTTTTGCATGATACCATCTGATTTCTTTTGATTACACTCTCACCATTTCTATTTTCTAGAACTTCTGTATATTCTTTTCTTATCCCATTAACAGCCACATTCTACATCCCTCTGCATCCTCTTTGTCCTCCATTTGAAACTGCAGACCTTATTGCAAATCTGTTTGTTTACTGAAGATAATATTTGAACTCATTCTGTTTATTATGACAATTTTGTTATTGTCCTTATAGGGGCTATTTGGTCTAGGATTGCATACTGTTGGAATTGGGCACTGCTAATATTGATCTCCCCTTAAAGAAAGGATTTTGGAAACCTATAGGGCCACTATAAGCCTATAGGGGGAAATCTGTAATACCCCAGATCCGCACTGCTACAGGGGAAGATACATGAACAACATGAAAAAACAAGGGAAGAAAACGATCTGAACAAACCCAGATTCTATATTAATAGAATCCAATGACAGTATGTTAGAAGAATTGTCAGAAAAGGACTTCAGATTATACATGATTAAGATGATTCACAAAGCAAAGGATGAGATAAGAGAGCAAATGCAGGCAATGAATGATAATACCAATAAGCTGAAAGAGCACCTGCAGGAAGCAAATGATCATTTCCACAAAGAGATAGAGTTTCTCAAAACAAAGCCAAACAGAAATACTTGAAATGAAGGAGACAATAAACCAAATAAAAAACTCAATGGAAAGCATCACCAAAAGACTAGACCACTTGGAAGACAGAACCTCAGACAATGAAGAAAATATATTTAATCTTGAAAATAAAGTTGCCCAAAGAGAGAAGATGGTAAGAAATCATGAACAGAATATCCAAGAAGGATGGGACATCATGAAAAGACCAAATTTAAGAATTATTTGGATTGAGGAAGGCACAGAGATACAAACCAAAGGAATGAACAAGGGGCTGGGGAGATAGCTCAGTCAGTAGAGTGCTTGCCTTGCAAGCACAAGGCCCTGGGTTCGATCCCCAGCAACCAAAAAAAAAAAAAAAAAGATGCCCCCCAAAGGAATGAACAACCTATTCAATGAAATAATATCAGAAAATTTCCCAAACCTGAAGAATGAAATGGAAAATCAAATACAAGAGGCTTACAGAACACCAAATGCACAGAATCACAACAGATTCACACCAAGGCACATTATAATAAAGATGCCTAACATCCAAAATAAAGATAGGATTTTGAAGGTCGTGAGAGAAAAGCATCAGATAACATACAAGGGGAGACCAATAGGGATAAGCAGCCGACTTCTCAACCCAGACTCTAAAAGCTAGAAGGACCTGGAACAACGTATTTCAAGCTCTGAAAGAACATGCCTGCCAACCAAGAATCCTATACCCAGCAAAACTAACCTTCAGATTTGAAGATGAAATAAAATCCTTCCATGATAAACAAAAGTTAAAAGAATTTACAAATAGAAAGCCTACACTACAGAATGTTCTCAACAAAACATTCCATGAGGAGGAAATGAAAAACAACAATGGAGGTCAGCAAAGGGAGGAACTACCTTAGAGAAAAACCACTCAAAGGAGAAACCAAGCCAACTTAAAAACCAAAAATAAGCCAAATGACTGAGAATACAAATCATATCTCTAACAACCCTGAACATTAATGGCCTGAACTCATCAATCAAAAGACATAGACTGGTGGAATGGATTAACAAGAAAGACCCAACAATATGCTGCCTGCAAGAGACTCATCTCATACAAAAAGACATCCACAGACTAAAGGTGAAAGGATGGGAAAAAACCTACCATGCACATTGACTCAGTAAAAAAGTAGGGGTTTCCATTTTTATTTCAGATAAAGTGGACTTCAAGCCAAAGTTAGTCAGAAGGGATAAAGAAGGACATTTCATACTGCTTAAGGGAACCATAAATCAGCAAGACATAATGATAGTAAATATTTATGCCCCAAACAATGGTGCATCCCTGTACATCAAAAAAATACTTCTCAATTTCAGGAAACAAATAGACCACAACACAATAATTCTGGGTGACTTTAACACACTGCTGTTACCACTAGATAGATCTTCCAAATAAAAACCAACCAAAGAAACCATAGAACTCAATAACACAATCAATAACCTAGACGTAACAGACGTATATAGAATATTCCATCCATCAACGAGCGGATTCACTTTCTTCTCAGCAACACATGGAACCTTCTTGAAAATAGAACATATGTTATGCCTCAAAGCAGCCCTTAGGAAATGCAAAAAAATAGAGATACTGACTTGTGTCCTATCAGATCATAATGGACTGAGAGTAGAAATCAATGACAAAATAAAAAAGAGAAATTACTCCAACACCTGGAGACTAAATAATATGCTATTAAATGAAACATGGATAACAAAAAACATCAGGGAGGAGATTAAAAAATTCTTAGAGGTCAATGAGAACGATGATACAACATATCAAAATCTCTGGGACACTATGAAAGTAGTACTAAGAGGAAAATTCATTACATGGAGCGCATTTCAGAAAAGCATGAAAAGTCAACAACTAAATGACCTAACATTACAGCTCAAAGCCCTAGAAAAAGAACAGAATAACAGCAAAAGTAGTAGAAGACAGGAAATAATTAAAATCAGAGCTGAAATCAATGAAATTGAAACAAAAAAAAAAACTATTCAAAAAATTGACAAAACAAAAAGTTGGTTCTTTGAGAAAGTAAACAAAATAGACAAACCCTTAGCCACACTAACGAAGAGAAGGAGAGAGAAGACTCAAATTACTAAAATTCGTAATGAAAAAGGAAATATCACGACATATACCACTGAGATACATAACATAATGAGAAGTTACTTTGAAAATCTGTATTCCAACAAAATAGAAACTAACAAAGACATTGACAAATTTCTAGAGACATATGCTCCTCCCAAACTGAACCAGGAGGACATACATGATTTAAACAGATCAATATCAAGCAATGAAATAGAAGAAACCATTAAAAATCTACCATCCAAGAAAAGCCCAGGACCAGACGGATTCTCAACTGAGTTCTACAAGACCTTCAAAGAAGAACTCATTCCAATACTTCTCAAAGTATTCCAGGAAATAGAAAAGGAGGATACCCTACCAAACTTATTCTATGAAGCTAATATCACCCTCATACCCAAAGCAGGAAAAGACACATCAAGGAAAGAAAATTTTAGACCAATATCCTTGATGAATATAGATGCAAAGATTCTTAACAAAATATTGGCAACCCGTATCCAAAAACATATTAAGAAAATTGTGCACCACGATCAAGTGGGGTTCATCCCTGGAATGCAAGGATGGTTTAACATTCGTAAATCAATAAATGTAATCCATCATGTCAATAAACTTAAGGATAAGAATCATATGGTTATTTTAATTGATGCAGAAAAAGCATTCGATAAAATACAACACCCCTTCATGCTCAAAACACTAGAAAAAATAGGGATAGTAGGAACATACCTGAACATTGTAAAAGCTATTTATGCTAAGCCCATGGCCAACATCATTCTTAATGGAGAAAAACTGAAACCATTCCCTTTATAAACGGGAACAAGACAGGGATGTCCTCTTTCACCACTTCTATTCAACATTGTCCTCGAAACTCTAGCCAGAGCATTAGGCAGACTAAAGAAATTAAAGGGATATGAATAGGAAAAGAGGAACATAAGCTGTCACTATTTGCTGATGACATGATTCTATATTTAGAGGATCCAAAAAACTCCTCCAGAAAACTTCTAGACCTCATCAATGAATTCAGCAAAATAGCAGGCTATAAAATCAACACGCATAAATCCAAAGTATTTTTATATGCAAGCGATGAAACAGCTGTAAGGGAAATGAGGAAAACAACTCCATTTACAATAGCCTCAAAAAAAAAAAAAATACTTAGGAATCAATCTAACCAAAGAGGTAAAAGATCTCTACAATGAAAACTACAAAACATTGAAGAAATTGAGGAAGACCTTAGAAGATGGAAAGATCTCCCATGTTCTTGGATAGGCAGAATTAATATTGTCAAAATGGTCATACTACCAAAAGTGCTATACAGATTCAATACAATTCCAATTAAAATCCCAAAGATGTATCTTACAGAAATAGAGCAAGCAATCATGAAATTCATCTGGAAGAATAAGAAACCCAGAATAGCTAAAGGAATCCTTAGCAGGAAGAATGAAACAGGGGGTATCGCAATACCAGTACTTCAACTGTACTACAAAGCAATAGTAACAAAAATGGCATGTTATTGGCACCAAAATAGACAGGTAGATCAATGGTACAGAATAGAGGATACAGACACAAACCCAAATAAATACAATGTTCTCATACTAGACAAAGGTGCCAACAATATGCATTGGAGAAAAGACAGCCTGTTCAACAAATGGTGCTGGGAAAACTGGAAGTCCATATGCAGCAGAATGAAACTAAACCCCTATCTCTCACCCTGCACAAAAATCAAATCACAATGGATCAAGGACCTTGAAATCAGACTAGAGACCCTGCATCTTATAGAAGAAAAAGTAGGTCCAAATCTTCTACATGTTGGCTTAGGATCAGACTTCCTCAACAGGACTCCCATAGCACAAGAAATAAAAGCAAGACTCAATAACTGGGATAGATTCAAGCTAAATAACTTTCTCTCAGCAAAGGAATCTATCAGCAATGGGAAGAGAGAGCCTACAGAGTGGGAGAAAATCTTTGCCACTCATACTTCAGATAGAGCACTAATTTCCAGAATATATAAAGAACTTAAAAAACTCTTCTCCAAGAATGCAAATAACCCAATCAACAAATGGGCTAAGGATATGAACAGACGCTTCACAGAAGAAGATGTACAAGCAATCAACAAACATATGAAAAAATGTTCACCATGTTTAGTAATCAGAGAAATGCAAATCAAAACTACACTAAGATTCTATCTCACCCCAATTAGAATGGCGATTATCAAGAATACAAGCAACGATAGGTGTTGGAGAGCATGTGGGGAAAAAGGTATCCTCATACATTGCTGGTGGGACCGCAAATTAGTGCAACCACTCTGGAAAGCAGTGTGGAGATTCCTTAGAGAACTTGGAATGGTCCCACCATTTGACCCAGCTATCCCACTCCTAGGCCTATACCCAAAGGACTTAAAATCAGCATAATACAGAGATACAGCCACATCAATGTTCATAGCTGCTGAACTCACAATAACCAGATTGTGGAACCAACCTAGATGTCCTTCAATTGATGAATGGATAAAGAAACCGTGGTATATATATATATACAATGGAATATTACTCAGCTATAAAGAATAATAAAATTACGGCATTTGCAGGCAAATGGATGAAATTGGAGAATATCATGCTAAGTGAGATAAGCCAATCTCAAAAATCCAAAGGACAAATGATCTCACTGATAAGGGGATGATGGCACATAATGAGGAGTGTGAGGGGGGCAAGAATGGAGGAAAGAGGGACTGTATAGAGGGAAAAGTGGGGTGGGAGAGGTGGTGGGGAGGAAAATATAACAGAATGAATCAAAGATCATTACCCTATGTAAATGTATGATTACGCCAATGGTATGCTGTTACTCCATGTACAAACAGAAACAACATGTATCCCATTTGTTTACAATAAAAATAAATTTAAAAAAAAAAGAACATTACCCAAATGGGGTCTGCACTGTGTTTGGTAAAAAGAGAAATAGACGGACAGCAAACATAAATAATACGAAAATGTTGAGTCTCAGTTCCAAGGAAAAATCTTTTGGAATGGACATTGGCGGTCAGAGTGGATGTTTACAATCACTCCTTTGACCACTCAAGTGATTGGTATCTTGAAAATTCAGGTTCCTTATTGTGAAAATGGTAATGTTCAGCTAGTGAGTCATAAAGATATACAAGATTACCTAACAGAAATGAGGTGCGGACAACAAAAGAATTTATATAAGTATTGTAGAAGCTGTAGAAATTGAATACCAGACTGTCCTCAGTGAGAAGTATCAGACAATGTCTGGCACTACTTTCAAAGCCTTACATTCACAGTTGCCAGTTACACGTACTAGATTGATTGGAACAAGATTCTTAGTTACAAGATTGGCAAAGAAATGCAGAATACATAAGACGAATGTTGCATGACCAGATCAGTTTAGTGCGTTTGCATTAAAAAAAAATTGTAAAAATATTCAGAACTGTCAAGCTGCCTAGTCAACATGGGCTATTACCATTTAAAAATGTAATTAATTAGGTTGGTTAGAGCATAAAGTTTAGACAATTGACCATTATTTTTCATTTCTTTTTTCAAAGAGGGCTAAAAATGAGTTTAAGTGTCTCTTGCTTTCTGTTATTCCTTCCTTTCTTACAATGAAAGGATGATTCCTCTAGTTTATGGTTGAAAGTTTTTGAAGTGTTTCAAAAATATTTTACTTGCCATAACCCTAACATTGTCTTTTGGCTTATGAAATGGGTAACTTTGATATTAGTCCAACTCTTTTTAATGAGGGTCCATAATGGACCTTCTAGTTTAAGGTGGTTGATAGACTTAGCCAAATATGATGCTAAAGAAATTATTTACATTTTTCCTCTTATCTCTTCCATTTAAGTAAGATTGAAATTTGAGGAAAAACATTTTCTATGTAAAATGTAACCCCTGCTCCTCAGGAGGTTAAGGCTGGAGGATCACCAGTTTGAGGTTAGTCTTGGCAATTTTGCAAGACCCTGTCTCAAAAGAAAAACAAAAAGGGCTTGGGTATAACTGTATGGTAGAGTGCTCTGAATTTAATATACAGTACTGAGGCAAATGAGAGAGAGAGAGAGAGAGAGAGAGAGAGAGTCTAATATGTGTCACACTGAGCTAGCCATAAATCATAAAGACTTAGACTTAGTAATGAATATAATATAGAGCTTGAGCATCTCTAATACAAGAATCTAAAATCCTCCAAAATTCATAACATTTTGAACACTGACATGATACCACAGGTGAAAAATTCGTCATGAAATGGGTCATAGTCAAAACTCAGGTGCACAACACACAAACTTTATTTTATATACAGAATTATGAAAAATATAATATAAAATTATCTCTAGGCTATATATCATACAGATTATATATATTTGATGTATATAAACTATGTATACATATATATTATGTATATAAAATATAATGAATTTTGTGTTTAGACCAGGGTCCTTTCCCCAAGATGTCTCATTATGTACATGCAACTATTCCAAAATCCAAAAAAACTGCAAAATCCCAAACACTTCTGGTACTAAACATGCCAGATAAGGGATGCTCAACTTCTACTAATCCAAGGCTACAAAAACCAAAGAGATTAGTGAATTAGGTAAATAAGTGAATTGACATCATATGCTACAGATTGGATCTTAAATGTCGCCCAGAAGCCCACCTGTTACAGGCTTGGTCACTAGCCTGAGGTGTTACTGCAAGATGGTGGAACGTTTAAGGATGGAGTCACCAGGGCTGTGCCCTCAGGTGGGTGTGGGACCTTGATGCCTTCCTCTTTCACTTCCCGGCTCTCACAAGTTGAGCAGTCTTGTTCCACCGCGTGCTTCCCACCATGCAATGCTGACTCATCACAGGTCCCATAATGATGGTGCCAACTGTGAACTCTGAAACTGTGAGTCAAGATGAACATTTCCTCCTTTTAAGTTGATTAATCTCAGATATTTGTCACAGCATCTAGGAGCTAACAGATGGTGTGATAAAGTGAAACTGAAAGTATATTATTTTAGATACAATTAGGAACATTTTTTTCTGTTGCCTTCCACGACTCATTCTCCCTTTGATTTTGCTACTTCAGTGTCTGATACGTCTTCTTACCCTTCGCTAATTCCTCTACAATGCCCCAAACTTTAAATTTTAAAGTACACTAAATTCATTCTTTGGACCTCTTCCTGTCTACTTTTATTCCTACAGTATATTTAAATAAGATCATCTACAAGCTGATAACTCCCCATTTATATTTCCGGCCCAAACCTCTGAGCATTCCTCTGAATTCCTATTAGACATCTCCACTTAGAAGTCAAATAGATATCTATGGCTCTGCTTATCTAAAAACAAACTCCTGATTTCTTCCTCAAGCCCATTCCTATAGCATCTGCATCTCGGTGAGAAAAAAATTTCTTTTACAAGTTTAGGACAAAAATCTTGGAGTCACTTTTGACTTCCCTTTTTTTCTCATACCTTCCATAAATCTCTAAATAAATCTTATTGATTTTCAATTCAAAACATAATATATCCATAATATGATCACTCTTTACCACATCATTGCTACCATTCTGGTCCAAACAATCATTTGCCCAGAGTAGTGCAATAATTCCCAAATAATCTCTTCATCTGTGTCTATTATTCATACCTTACAGTAAGTGATCCTATTAAGATGCAAATAAGATCAGGGGTTTTTTGTTTTGGTTTGGTTTGGTTTGTTTTGGTATTTGGGATTGAACCCAGGGGTACTTTATCACCAAACTACATACCTGACCCTTTATATTTTGAGAACGAGTCTAGCTACATTGCCCAGATTAGTTACTTGTGATCCTTCTGCCTGAAAGGAGCAGACTTGGATGTCTGACGAATAAATGACAGGCCCCTAGTGGACAGCCAGCCCAAAAGACTTAAGTGTCACGAGAGCTCTGCACCAGGGAGATAAGACACCATCTGGACCAGAATTGGAAACAAGCCAAGAAGAAGGGTATATAAACTCCCCTCTCAGACAGCTCCTCGGCTCAGCCCAGATCTCCTGGCGAATCCACGTCAGCCAGGTTCGGGAGCCCCACCGATCATCCATCCGTTGAGACTGTGGAGACTCCGCTGCTCTGACGGCTTCACGACCAGCGGAGCCTGCCTGTCCTCGATTCCCAGACCAGCGGCCAGAGGAAGTTCTGAGACCTGCCATTGTCTTCTCTCTGACTAAGATACGTCGCATTTGGGGACGTCGGAACCAATAAGGCAGAGAGGACTTTGGACTATTTGATTGAGGTTTGTTTATTTGCCATTCGATTTGATTGATGTGTGATATTAGAAATATTAAGGTTTGTGTTATCCTGAGTGTGTCAAATAAAGCCAACTTGTTTGGAACCAAATTCTAGTCACTCGCCTCTCTGCCGCTCGCGACAGTGCCTCAGCCTCCTGAGTTGCTGGGATTACAGGTCTGCATCACTGCACCTGGCTTTATGTTGTATTTGAACTCAAAGCTTCTATGACTTCCTATCTCACTCATGGTTTTACAAACCAATCCCCAGCCTCCTTAACATTATCTCTTTATATTCTTCCCCTTGGGTTCCTCAGCTCTGGTCATACTGGTTTCCTTTTCATTTCCTGAACACCAGTGTACTTCCACCTCAGGACCTTTGCATTTACTCTTCCCTCTGCTTGGATTACTTGCTCCCTCACTTCTTTCATGTCTCTTTTCTTGATGGTGATACTGTCCTGTCCACCCATATAAAACAATATTCCTACGTCCCATCATGGCCATCTTGTTTTCTCCCCTAGCATCTATTACCATTTGTTTAGTAGACATACTTGAGCCCTTTGTATCCATAGGTTCTGCCTCTATGGATTCAATCGAATGTGAATCAAAGAAAGATACTTTTAAAAATTATATTTGTACTGAACATGTATAGACTTTTTTTGTCATTATTCCCCAAACAATTCAGTATAACAACTATTTACATAGCATTTACGTTTAAGGTATTATAACTAATCTACAGATGGTTTAAAGTATGAGATGATGTACATAGATTATATGCAAATACTGTGTCATTTTATTTTTTTATTTTTTTAAAAAATATTTTTTTTAGTTGTTGATGAACCTTTATTTATTTATTTATATGTGGTGCTGAGTATCGAACCCAGTGCCTCACACATGCTAGGCAAGTGCTCTACCACTGAGCCACAAACCCCACTCCTCGTGTCATTTTATATAAGGAATTTGAGCATCCATGGATTTTGGTATTTTGGGGGAATCCAGGAACCAATCTTAACTATGTTATCTATTTATTGTAGTTTTTGTGCTGCTCAATTAAGTGTAAACACCCTGAGAGCAAAAACATAATTTTGGTCACTGTTTAGGCCCAGACCCATTGTGGGAAACAGACTAGTCAGGAAAAAACCAAACAACAGTGAGAATGGGACAGCTCAAGTTTAGTTCACTGGCGGACCCAGAGGAGTCTCTGCTCTAAATTCTGGACCCTGATCCACAGTTTCTCACAACATACATGGGCTGTTAGTGTCTCAAAATTTCTAAGACATGACTAAAGGCCTTGCATGGGGTTTCTAGCAGGAAGCCTGTTTACAGAAGCAAAAAAACAAGAGAAATCCAATCTTTTTGCAAGCATCTGATAAATCTCTAGCCTTGAAAGCCTCACACAGGGGTGTTTACATTTCAAAGTGGTGAAGTCAGGCTCTTAGGGACAATTATTTACAATCCAAAAGGTAGGGCCTCTTGGTTAATTAGGTGTCCTGATGAAAGGCTCTCAAAAGGGGAGGAAGACCAGTCTTTCCCTCAGGCATTTGTTGTAATATCATTTTACAACCAGGTCTGGTTTTGCCATCTCATTTCCTGCTTTGATGCACTCTTCACCTTTTTAAGGGGCAGCACCTCTGTCCACGTCCTCTAAGTTAATCTCCTGGTAACTCTAGAGAACCATTTGGAACTTTATGGCCTCTAGGTGGAAGGAGATAAGTCAGTATGTTAAGGATGCAGGGACCAAAGAGAAATGCCATAAGGAGCATCACAGTAAAAAGACCAAAAAGAGCAGTCCACTTATCCCAGTTAGCGGTCGGTTCCTCAAGCTTCTGCCATGTGTAGATTAGCCAGCTTCTGGAGCAACTAAAGCAGGGCTGTTGTCCCTGGGGACATTCGGGGTGCAGCCTGTTTATTTTGTGTTCTAGATCAGGAATGCGCTCCCAACCATAACAGGCTAGTTTTACCCTGCTGTGATGAATCAAAGGGCCATCTTGGCCATCTTCACTGCAGTACGGGTGGATAAAATGATAGTGAACAGACCCCTCCAAAGATGCTTTAGGGGTTGGACATTTCATTCTTTTACTCAAATAGCATCTCCTGTTTAAAGGGGTGGTATAATGGTGTTTAATTTTTAGATCATCTTATACCTTTTATAATAGGAGGAGGGCACCTATAAAGAATCTCATATGGGGAGAATCCTGTCGGTCCAATAGGGTTAGACCCAATTATTAACAAAGCAATTGGCAACACTTGATCCAGTGTAGGTGGGTTTCCTGATTCAGTTTGCTTAGTTGTCGGGGTTTCGGCCGGACCCCTGGCCCTAGGTGTGGCAAGGCTAAGATGGCGCCTGGCAGTGAGCCAGAGCAGTTAACTTTTGCACAAACAACTGACATTATTTTGAGGAAGTTCCAGGGATTGGCTAAGCTCCCTGATGGACAGTACAGGTCCACTATATGCCTGCCTTCGCTGCCTGTATCTGTTAATGCTCTCCCCTCGTGCGAAAATGCTGATTGGTTACAAGTACTGTATATATTGGAGTGTAAGTTCCTCAAAGAGAGGAACAAAGGAAGAACTGGGAGGATGGGGGTGCGCGCAATAAAAGGGCCGAAAAGAACCAGGTGTCGTGTCTCTCTGCGGGCAGGGAGCGCGACAAGTGGCGCCGAAACCCGGGAGCCAAAGAGCAATAATTTTTCACAGACAAGGGTAAGTTAAGTGGTAAGTAATAAAGTAATAAAATAATAAAGCAATAAAGTAATAAAGTAAGTAAGGCTAGAAAGCCCGGTAACAGAGAAATATTTATAGGCTTTAAGCCCGGTAACAGAGAAATATTAATAGGCTTTAAGCCCGGTAGCAGAGAAATATTAATAGGCTTTAAGCCCGGTAGCAGAGAAATATTAATAGGCTTTAAGCCCGGTAACAGAGAAATATTAATAGGCTTTAAGCCCGGTAGCAGAGAAATATTAATAGGCTTTAAGCCCGGTAGCAGAGAAATATTAATAGGCTTTAAGCCCGGTAGCAGAGAAATATTAATAGGCTTTAAGCCCGGTAGCAGAGAAATATTAATAGGCTTTAAGCCCGGTAGCAGAGAAATATTAATAGGCTTTAAGCCCGGTAGCAGAGAAATATTAATAGGCTTTAAGCCCGGTAGCAGAGAAATATTAATAGGCTTTAAGCCCGGTAGCAGAGAAATATTAATAGGCTTTAAGCCCGGTAGCAGAGAAATATTAATAGGCTTTAAGCCCGGTAGCAGAGAAATATTAATAGGCTTTAAGCCCGGTAGCAGAGAAATATTAATAGGCTTTAAGCCCGGTAGCAGAGAAATATTAATAGGCTTTAAGCCCGGTAGCAGAGAAAGATTAATAGGCTGAAAGCCCGGTAAAAGTTCACAGAAGGCAGGTTCGTTGCCCGGTAAAATTAGTTAGTTTCAATTTATGAAGTGGTACCAAACTGTGTGTGTGGTGTGTTATTTTTGTGTTTGTTGTGTGGCTTGTTTGTGTGCTCGGAGCTCTTAGTGCTGTAAGATTTAATCATAGGAACAGAACTGTCTAAAACTAGAATGCAACAGCCTCTTAGGGAGTTGCTAAAAAGTCATGGAATGTTCCACAGTGGGAACATAAAATAGTAGCCATAGTCCCCACAAGTATTGGGAGATAATTGTTTCATAATTTTCTGCATTCAAACCTAACCTGATTTCTCAACCAGGTAAAAAAGGGTTAAAAAGTCCTGGGTGATCCTCCCTCCCCCTGCCACATTGGAATGTAACTACAGCGTCTCAAGGAGAAAAGGGGGGTAACCTAAAGATAAGAAGAAAAGAAGAAAAAAAAGTGTCCGTTTTAAATTCCTGGGCCGCTGCATAAAACTGACTTATTCTTCAGGATTCTTGTTTTGTTTTGTTTTTTTCTTTAATGCTGTATTTTTGAGCTCATAATTTTAATCCTACATACCTAGGTTAATGATTTTATTTTTGATCAGTTCTATTTTTTATTCAACTGAAGTTTTTTAAACAGCTGTTTCATTGCAATGAACATTTACCTATAAAGTTACAAGGCCTTTGATTTTGTGTTATGTTTTATGTTGTGCTGTCTAATGTCCTGTTTTGTCTGCGTCAAAACTGAGAGCTCTTAAATTAAAATTTAAAAATGGATCCAAATACTTTTATTCACGTGATTTAAAAGGGTTCAATTTAAATTGGGTAAACTAATAAAAGTAAAATATTTTTAAAAATAACTTACAAGTCTCCAGGTGGTCAAACTAATGAAATGTTAATGTTAAACAATGTCTAATATCAATTGCTTCTAGGACTTTTCTTCAGCAGGAAAGAGGCAACGGATCCTGTTCAGGACACTTGTCTGATATCTTGGTTTTTATAAAATAAATAAATTGGAGTTAACATGTATGGGATTACTCAAATGTGTTTGTAGAGACGTCTGGTTAATTTACAAAGTTAAAATGCTAATTGTTAAATAACATCAGGTACTCTTAACTCCTTTTATTCCATGGGGTATCATACTTAAACCTTATTGGTGTTCTCATAGGATGGTAAATAAAAGGGTTTAAAATTGCTTTGTGTCATCACTAAACTAAAAACAAGGTTACTAAAAGTTATGTCCTAACAAGTGGAATTCTATATACATAGGGTCCCAAAAGTTTCAACTGTGTTTCAATTAAGAGTACTATAAACAACAATATATTTAATCTTATTAAAATAGGGTGACTTATTTAAATTCAGAAATTTCATAAGAGTTGTTTCAGAATGTAAACAAAAAGGGGTCAACAAATAGGAAAGAGAAAATAAAAGGTTCTGGGTATGGAAAATGTATTTAGTAAAAGGAAAAGAAAATGTTTCTGGATAAGAAAGTCTGTGTGTAACAAAGGGCAAGTTTCAACAAGTCTGTGTGTAACTAAGTTGGTTGTGTGTATGTAAACAGCTAAAGCTATTTAAGGTTTTTCCTAAGGTGAAATACTAATGTTCTAATATAAGCCAAAGTTCAATCTACATGGTAAAAGGACATGATAAAATGGCAAGGATTTCTTAGAAACACTAATTTACTCTTAACTTTGTGTCTCTTAAGTTTTATTCTTTAAAACAATTGTCTTAAAAATAGGGGTTTATACAATTATGGTTAAGCAACTGTTAAAGATTGTACTGCATTATAAAGTCTAAATTTTTCTTTAAAAACTAAAATTGGTAAGAACCAATTCCTCACTAAAATTAAAATAACTCTAACCACAGATGTACCTTATAACCCACAAAAACAAGGTATTGTTGAACATACACATCTCACCCTCAAAAATGCTCTTTATAAACAAAAAGGGGGAATAAAGGAGACCTTCAGGTCCCCTAAAGATAAACTTTCTCTTTGTCTCTTTGTTTGGGTTTTTTTTTTAACTGTGGGTAATAAGGGTAACCCGGTGCTTTACTGGAGCTGCGGCTCAGTTTGTGTGTTTCCACGGAATAAACTAACTTACTACCTCTTTTTAGTCTCTTAGGAGGAACAGTTCAACTATGTAACAAAACAACTGCTTCTCTCAATTGTACTTCAGATTTGTGCTATCTCTCAATGTTAAAATGCTTCTAGGTTCCTGCTGGCAGACTTAATGTGTGTTCCTACTTTCTTGCCCATACCAGTTTCTGTTACAGATGATGAATTGCCAGTATTGCTTTCTAGAAACAAGAGAGACTTTGGAATCACCGCAGCAGTCATTACCACCATAGTTACATCAGCAGCAGCAGCAGCCGCAACAGCTGTAGCCTTGACGACATCAGTACAGTCAGCAACTAAGCTTAATGAAGTGGTCCAGCAGACAGCTACTGCTCTGTCTACTCAACAAACAGTAGATCAACACATGAAAGCGGGAATTCTCTTGGTGAACCAGAGGGTGGACTTACTCCAGGAACAAATGGACATTTTGCAGGAACTGTTAAGCGTAGGATGCATTTATCACCTAAGAGGACTTTGTGTTACACCCATAGCTTATCATAACTTCAGCTATGCAGCAAATTTGTCTAGAATCTTGTCTGTTCAGCTACGTTCCAACTGGTCTTATGAATTTGATAATCTTACTGCTATTCTTAGATCTCAAATTGTTAGTCTCTATGCTACTAGAGTTAATGTAGCCCCTATGTCCGAAGTGCTAAGTTGGCTATCCTCTTCTTTCAGTTTTGTAAAACAATGGGCAGGTATGGGAGCCTTTTGTATGTTCATGGTTATTACTGTTGTCTTCCTCACACGCTTTATCATGCGCATGCGCCGAGATCAAGCTAGAGATCGTATCATTTTCCATCAGGCCATGGCTGCCCTAGAGGCCGGCAGTTCCCCACAAGTATGGCTCACGATGCTGGATCGCTAGCCAGACGGGTAAGGAAGGAGGTGACCACCGTACCGACCTAAGACAGGAGCTGTAGCATGCTCTGCAGTTATCCGATGACGGGTAAGGACGGTGGTTGACCACTCCGCCTAAGACAGGCACGGTCCCGAGCTTTCCTTTTCTTTTTAAAAGAGAAAAGGGGGAACTGTCGGGGTTTCGGCCGGACCCCTGGCCCTAGGTGTGGCAAGGCTAAGATGGCGCCTGGCAGTGAGCCAGAGCAGTTAACTTTTGCACAAACAACTGACATTATTTTGAGGAAGTTCCAGGGATTGGCTAAGCTCCCTGATGGACAGTACAGGTCCACTATATGCCTGCCTTCGCTGCCTGTATCTGTTAATGCTCTCCCCTCGTGCGAAAATGCTGATTGGTTACAAGTACTGTATATATTGGAGTGTAAGTTCCTCAAAGAGAGGAACAAAGGAAGAACTGGGAGGATGGGGGTGCGCGCAATAAAAGGGCCGAAAAGAACCAGGTGTCGTGTCTCTCTGCGGGCAGGGAGCGCAACACTTAGTGGTAACTTCTACGTGATCTTCAACCCCTTTGCCACCAAATGTACCACCTTAGCCATGAACACTGGCCCATGTGTGGCTGTGCTTTCATTATAACTCTCCTGCCAGGTATTTAAGACCAGATTGGTCACAACTCACCTTGTCCCTATCTATTGTCAGGAATCAATTGAAATTCCTCAGGGGATCACTCTTGGGAACTTGCAAGAAACCTCTTAGCTTCTCTAGTGCCATCTGCTAAGATAGGTCAAGGTCTTGTTGACCATGTGTGTCTTCCCTAGGAAGCATTAGGCATTTTACTCTACAATGACCCTCCTCTTTGCAGCATGTGCACTGTTTGGCTTCCTGTTTTCTAGGGTCCCATTGATTCTCCTGACTGAGAGGTCAGGTGGCCCAAAATTGTAAAGGTCTTAGAGAAGTTCCATTGTTCCCTTGGTCCTAGCTGATCTCAGAGGGCCAGAGCCAAATATTGGCTATTTTCCTTGGCCCTTTTATTTTCTTAACTTTAGTCTCCAAGTTTTGGTTTTAAACATTTAGCAGGCCAGCTTCAGTCTTAAAGTAGGAGTAGTGGGTTTTAACTCTAATGTCTATAATTTTATAGTCTTATATTTTATCTGGCCTGTAGGTGATGGCTCATTAACTCAGTTTATTATGTTAGAAGTTATATTTCTGCAAAGCTCTGACAGACAATAGTTATGAAGTTTACAAGGAAAATACAAAATGAAGTTAATAAGAGTAACAGCCTAGTTATATAATAGCTATGAACCAAGAAACATAATTTTTATAATCCCAAACCTTTATTTAGCTATATATTATATTCCCTGTTTATTTTAAGATCACAGTCAGGCTTATAATAAAAAATATCTACGTTTTGAACTTAACTTCAAATGAATTTAAGTGGTTATCCTAACACGGAATAAGGTGAGAGGCAGAGTCTTAACTCAGGTGAGGTGGCCTCTAGACAAATCTTAGGTAAGGTGTTCAATTTCTGAAACTGATCTTTTCCTCTTCCTTAAATTTTATTTTATGAAGTTCTCATATATTGTTTCCTGAGCCTATATGAATATCAATTAACATAATCCAACATTACATCTGAAACAAGAGTCAAACAACCTAAAAGGTTTTAGCTCTTTTTGTGGGAAAGTGGCAAAATATCCTTATATCCTATATTGTCAACCTTTAATAATTCAGACTCTACTTATTACCTTCCAAAAATGCATTCAAATTCCCATCCCAATGTAAAGAGTAACACAAAATTTTACATATCATTTATTGATGATAGGTTATTTTTATCCAATTACAAAATGTTACATGACATTAATAAATTTCCAACTAAATTTATTGTTTTTATATAAGTCTGAAAGAGACTATTGCTACAGAAGACTATAGTTTGGAGAGTATCGGCTTGGTAAAATGTTCTCCTAAACCTTATATTTTAAAGACTTGTATCCTTGAAGGACATGAATACATCTAAAATGTAAAGAAGGTAGTAACAGTTAGCATCACAATGACACTGATGTCCTTATATTAACCAAGTTTAACTTTAAGAAAAATTTAGAATCCGTGGTATAGTATAATAATCTATAATGACAGTTATTTGTTTAACCAGAGTTGTAAAAACCTTAATCCCTTTAAGATTAGTTCTCCTAAATAACAAAACCTAACAGACACAAGAAATTATCTGGATAGATAAGAGCAGATTAATGTTTAAGAAACCCTTGTTACTTTAACACAGAGAATTAAATTCTGGTTTATACCAGTATTTTAATATTTGATCACAGCATTTCCCTTAAATAATTTCAACTGATTTCACTAATTATAGCCACTTTAATCACACGCAAACCTTTTGAAATTTACCCTCCACAAACCTTGTGTAACTTACTCTACAATTTGTTTACCATACAAAAGATTTGCTCGTCCAGAAACATTTTTCCTTTCAATTTTTCATAATAAAATATATTTTCATATCTAGAACTTTTTTACCCCTTTCCTAGTTGTTGACCTTTTCTTAAATTTATATTTTGAAACAGTCCTTATGAATTTTTCTAATTACTTCATTTTAATAAGATGAATTACTTTGTTATTTACACAACTAAAACTTTTTATACTTTTTATATAGAGAATTATACCTGTCATAATTTTAACTCTTGGTAACTTTGCTCTTAGTAAAGACCCAAAAACAAAGCAATCTTAAACTCATATGTGTTTAGCCAATTTAAACTGAACTTTTTCTTAAATGCTTAAGTCGTGTGGACTAAAAATTATTTGGATAGTGATGGACACAGGGCAGGTGAAGGCATGGGAGCCACTGCAGCTGGTCAGATTTTCTTCCCTCCTCATTGTTGACATCACTCCTGGAGGCAGAAGTCAGGGAGTTCTGGTCTTAAGGAGTCCTACAATTTGAGTCAGAATGCTGAAGGTTTTAGGATAGCTCCCTAAGTCCAAATAAAACAACAGTGTTTTATCATCTTTTAAGTTCCTTTTCCCTTTTATCCTAGGACTCTTTCTAACACGAGTCTCAGAGGGCCATCTGGGGCAATGTTGGTCTTTTCCCCTGCCGGTATCCTCTTTCTCTAGGCTAGAGTTTCTGTTTTTTGTTTTAACCTAAAGGCTCATTCCCAGCAGGTGGTTTCTTGCACTCTCCCCCATCCTGCTCTCCTGAGTGTGGTCTTGCACTTCTGAGTAAAGGCTTAATTCCCCCTTAGGCCCAACTGGAGCAAACAGGAAAAAAAATGCAGGAGTAGGATGTCCCCTGATATGCCTGGGTCCATCAGGCTCTCTTATCAGGCATTTGCAGAAAATTACAGAGTTAATCCCTGCAGTTTGGGCCAATGCCTGTTTTGTTCAAGCATCCTTAAAAGGTCCTGGTCTAGTTGGTCTTTAGATCCCCTCCAATTGTTCCTCCTGTTTTCTAGCATTAGGGAGGAACCACAGAATCCCAGAGCACAAGAACAGATCCAACCATCATTTCTGTCCCACAGCAGCTTGGATTTAAAAGTGACACTTTCTTCCTTCTCTGGTTTCAAACTACTTTATGCTACCTGCTCGTGTAGCTCTTTATTGAGTGACCCCTCAGAGGATCAACCTACTCTGAATGAAGGCCAATTTATTTCAAGGAAGGTCTGGAGTTTTCAGGGAGTTAAACTCCATAGTATCCAGAATACCTCTTTCTTAAAGTTCTTAAGCATACAGTCTAAAACTGTAGGCTTAGAATGGGTCCCCACATGTTCTGCCCAGTGCTGATGTTGCAAGACAGAAAAGGGGCAGGTCACACAAGGTTTCCAGCTAGCCATACCCTCAAAGGGAGCTTAGGTGCCTCTTGGCTGAAGGCATACGGGGTAATTCCCAGGTCTGGTCAGAGGTCCTGTTATAGGATGTGAAAGTTCGGTATGCCATACAAAGTAACCACGGGACCAGAGGTGAGGACTCACTCAGGCTCCGTAGCACAGAGCCATGGAGCCACAGATGTTCTGCAGTCACTCATGCACTCAGGGGATTACTTCCCTGATACTGGCGGCCTCCTTGCCGTGGTCTTGGGAGGTGATCAAGCTCCCCTTCTGTCCTATGGAGAGGCTTCACCGATGTTCTGAGTCCCAGGATTTTACCTTTATCCTGATGATTCTGCAGGAGTTGGTCTGACTCTCCAGGGAGTCCAGGTGACAGTCCTTGCTGTGGAGGTGCAGGTCCCCAGGTGAAGGAGATCCTGAAACTCTTGGGTGGCCCCAGCACGTTAGATTTAAGTGACCTGCTGCACAGGTGCTCAAAGGGCCAGCATAGTTGTCAGGGAACCAAAATCGTGCAAGAAACAGACCGAATGGGAAGCACCAAGTGTTAGGGGTCGCTGGCTCAGTTGTGGCTCGTAGGAAGCTCCCAGAAAAAATGCTCCGCATATACGAGATCTCACGCAAAAGGCTTTATTTATGGGGACAGATAAGGTCCGCTTGGGGTGGAAAAAAGAAAAAAGAAAAAGAAATGGCTTACAGCTTCTCCCAGATATTGGAATTTCGTGGGCTGGGAGGAACCAATCGTGGTGGAGAATTCTTGCAGACTGACTGACCAATAACATGTTAGGACAAAACGTGGGAGGCAGGAAGATGACGGCAGCGTAAGCCGGAAATTCCTGCAACATAAGAGGCGGGCAGAACGCAGACTGACAGGTGATGGGGAGGCCGGAAATTCCTATAACGGAAGAGGCAGGCGGAGCACAGATTGACAAGTGGTTGGGAGGCAGGAAATTCCTGTAACGGGAGAGAAGGGTGGCTTTATACTTTACACCAAGCATCACTCAGAGAATGGGAGAACTCACGTCTATACTTCCACAGCCCAGAGCAGTCTCTGCTCCAAATTCTGGATCCTGATTCACAGTTTCTCACAACATTTATTGGCTATTTGGTGTCATAAATTTTCTAATCTATGTGACTGAAGGCCTCACAAGGGGGGCAGTTGGAGCAGGAAACCTATTTACAGCCTGTTTACAGAAGCGAAAAAACAATAAGAGAAATAGGCTCTTTTCACAAGCATCTGGTAAATCTCTAGCCTTGAAAGCCTCACACAGGGGTGTTTACATTTCAAAAGGGTGAATTCAGACAATTATTTACAATCCAAAAGGTATGGCCCCCTCTCCAAAGAGGAGAGGAACTGACCCTTTCCTTAGGCATTTGTTTCTCAATTAATGTTCTTCTAATATCATTTTACAACCAGGTCTGGTTTTGCCATCTCAGCTTATACCAATGGCTCTCCTATATTGGGTACTCAATAAATATTTGTTGAATGTATGAATAAATTAATCATAATGACCTGGAGAAAACCCACCATAGAATTATAAGCAATAATTATATTTGTTCAAACCTTGGAAATTAAAACACAAAATAACAGACATAGATATTTGGAAGTGTTTCTATTCTGTTGGAAAATTAGCCTGGTCATCCATAAAGAAGACAGTTCTAGCTTATGCCTGTTGTCCTAGTGTGGTTTTTAATGGCTCCTTCTCACTCTCTTGCCTCCTAGTTGTGTAATAAATTATGTGGTCACTCTACCAAAATCTACATCTTTCTTATAGTCAAGTCTAGTCTTTGATAATTACTTTTTTCCTCCACATGGCAGCTTCAGGTTGGTTATAACAACAGAAGAGCTGACTTCAGAGAGTAGAATGGCTTCAGTGAGAAACAACATCTCAACTAATAACTAATAACTCAACCAGTAACATTCACAGTTGAAATTTACTGGTATCGCAGGATGAGTGGCACAGGCCTGTAATACCTGCAACTTGGAAGTCTAAGACAGGAGAATCACAAATTTGAGGCCAGTCTCAGCAATTCAGTGAAGTCCTAAGAGACTTAGTGAGACACTGTCTCAAAATTAAAAAAATAAAGTGTTGGGGACATAGCTCAGTGGTAAAGTACCTCTGGGTTCAATACCAGTATCTACCAAAAAAAAAAAAAAAAAAAAAAAAGCTCTACTACTTCCTAGCTATGTTGCTTTGAGGAAATTAATATGAAAAGAAAAATCAACCAAAGCACCATTACCATTATTAAAAAATGTCAGATCTGAGAAGATTATTACCTTTATTAAAAAATGTCAGATCTGAGAAGATTCCAAAAGGAGCTAAGGAATAGTCTGTCTAAGGAAGGAAGGAACAATAACTTTTGCTTGGGTGGAAGAGGGTGTGTCAGCCTAAATTCGGCTAGTTTGGGGAAGATTTTGTCTTGGAAGAGGGAGGAATTTTTGTTGTGGATTAGCAACCACTGGGCAATTTGGATTTGCAGACTGGATGGGAGGAATAGTTAGGGACTAAGATCCTATGGAGAAGAGGAGGGAGAATACCCGCAGTCACGTGCATGGACAATTTTTGCATGAGGAAAATTCTCAGGACTCCAGGGTCTCCTACCTCAATAACTTGTCCAAGGCTCATTTTTCTCATCTGGAAAAGGAGGATGATAATAGTTTAAATTGTAGTCCTGAGGATTGCAGTTACCGAGATGTAAGTGTTCAATGAACAGTAGCCATTATCATTTCTTTGAGTCTCTTCCCCAGTTATGTCCCTAAGTATAGTAGCTAAGGGTGTGATTGTATTTATACTTTATATAAGTTTAAGAAAATATCGTGTGTTTATAATTAAGAATGACAATTGCAAAAGGCATCCATGGTGAGGCAGAGTCTATAGAGAGATTGTGGAGGAAGGGAACCTGCAAAGCTGTTTGGAGGGCTAGGGTTGTGGCTCAGTGGTAGAGCACATTCCTAGCATGCGTGAGGCACTGGGTTTGATCCCTGGCACCACATAAAAAAACTAAATAAACAAAATGAAGGTATTATGTCCATCTACAACTAAAAATATTTCTCAAAAACCCAAAAAACAAAAAAACACAACTGCTTGGATTCTACTCACTCAACAGATGGGAGCATAGGGCAATGATATATGGGAGGGCTTTTTTGTTGGGTGTGTTTTTGGTTTTGTTTTTTTGCAGCAGGGATTGAACCCAGAGGCACTTATTAACCACTGAGCCACATCCTCGGCCCTTTTTATTTTTTGTTTTGAGACAGGAACTCAAGTTGCATAGGGCCTCTCGAAGTTGCTGAAGCTGACCCTGAACTTCAGATTCTCCTATCTCAGTCTCCTGATGCAAAGGGGATGGAGGTGAGCCTCATTGTACCCAGCTGATTTTTGTTATCCATTGCTCAAAGGTTTTACTATATTTTCTCTGGAGGAAAGTGGAGGAAAGGAGCAGGAATCTTCCCTCTTGGCCTTTTGAAAATAAGGTAGATTTCTTCAGATGTATTAAAATATCAATGACCAATCCAATCATTTTTTTTAGCCATAAGACTAAAAGAATAGTAATTAACTCTCATCTATCATTTAGTAGTTTCATTCCTAACATTCACAAAATTTCCATTATTTTCTTGCCAGAAAATGACCAAATTCTGTCTAGAATCATAGTCTCTGGTATTACAGTCAATTCCTATTATATGAGCATTCTACACGATTTTACCCTCTCAGAACAGTACTTTACAGACATGTCCTGCTATTGTTCTTCAAGGCCTGGAGAGACTGATCTTTTTTAAAATTTTATTTCCTATGTTAATAATGAGGAAATCAGCCCCTTCTGAAGTCCATCAAATCTCATTACATATTTCTGAAAGTTAAAAACGCCTGTAATCATAGCAGCTCAGGAGGCTGAGGCAGGAGGATCACAAGTTCAAAGCCAAAATAGCAACTTATCAAGGCTCTAAGCAATTTAGCAAGACCCTGTCTCAAAATAAATGACTGCAGATGTGGCTCAGTGGTTAAGCACTCCTGAATTCAATCCCAGGTACCAAAACCAAAAAATAACACAAAACAAAAATACCCAAAAAACTCATCTAACGAAAGTGATACTTTAGTACTTTAGTGATACTTTTATGCTTACTTCACATGCACAAAGCCCTGGGTTTGATCCCTAGCACTGAAAAAGAAAAAGAAACAAAAAATACTTCACATTTTATTCTATGGATATAGAAATGTAACAGTTTTAACAAAATTGGATTACTGTTTCTCAATTTCAGATTTATTAATTATTTTTTTCCTTTTTTCAGTACTGGGGATTTAACCCAGGGATACTCTGTCACTGAGCTACATTCTCAGTCATTTTACAAATTTTTTTATTTTGAGACAGGGCCTTTCTAAGTTGTCCAGACTGGCCTTGAACTTGCAATCCCCTCTTGCCTCAACCTCACAAGTTGCTGGGATTATAGGTATGCACCATCACTAAGATTTACATCTTTTGGCTTAAGACCACAGGCCTCAGGTCTTATCCCACGAGTCTATAAATTTTTAGGTAACTTTTTCCCTTCATTTTTATTGTTTTATTACAAGTGATTCAACATTTTATTCTACTCCTCTATATTTTCCACATTTTATATTGAACAAGTACTATTTTTATAAGAAAAAAGATAATCATGAAAAAAAAATATATATATATAAAATTTACATCAAATAAATGACAGGATAGGTTATAAGGGCAGAAAGAGGTTAGAGGAAAAAGGGATAAAAACCCGAGGTGGTTCCAGAATACTTTGGGAAAGATGTGGCATTGAAATGGGCCTTGAAGAATGTATGTAGGATAAGAGGAGAAGGAAAAAAACTGAAAAAACAAACAAAGAAGCAAAAAACCCCAGAAGATCCAGGAGAGTAAGAACAACACAGAATTGTGAAGTTTACGTTGGTGGGGAAATAAGTCAGTTTGTCAGAAGTGAAATATTTATGCAAAGGAGAACGTTTGGGCATGTAGGGTCTGTATTATAAAGAGTTTAGAATAGGATTTAAGGAATTTTATAGTGTATTCCACAAAACTCAGACACAATTTTGAGAACTGACGAGAGTTTTAACTTGCATTTGCAAAAGAGATAAGTTGTTATATGTGGCCAACAATTCCAACCAGAATTGGAATTTTGTGTCGGTTTTGATAAAAAGAAAAACAAGATGTTTTTGTCCTTTGAATTAAAAGAATAACTTTATGGCTTATCTCGGAATTCAAGGCTTTTTGAATGTTCTTGTTTTTCATGGTTTATCTGAGAGTGGAAAGCTTTTAGGAATGTCAGCCTTCTTCTCTAGGCCAGGGCGTGTGGCATGTGCTTGATTAGTCATTGTGGTAGACTGGGTCAACTTTCTTTCTCATTCCTATTAGAGTATAAAACCTCAAATACTTCACATGCTTTATTATCAGAGTTTCCTCTAACCTCTACAGGCTTTGGGTAGAGCTGTACCTATTGTACATGTTCTGCACTGCACAACTCTAGGAGATATTGTACACACAGTGCCCCCTGGAGTTACAAAATGTAAAATCTGCTCAGCCACACTTGACTTAGAGGCCAGGCAGGTAACACAAATCGGTGAAACTTTGGCCCATCTGAAGCATTTCAGCTAATCAAACTCAGAACCCTGTGAAATTGCAACAAAGCAAGTTTGCAGACTATATCCAGCCTTGGAGTTCTAGTTTGGGATTTCTGCCACAGAATTTAGAGTCAGTTAATAGATAGATAGATAGATAGACAGATATAAATATAGATATAAGTATAGATTTTTTTTTCCTCTTTCCATGAGCAGGGTAATAAGGCATTAAAGTGAAACAGATTATACAGAAAAAGAGACAATTCATAGATGTAATTCAATAATCTAGGGCTGAGAAAACAGGGCCTGGTTCAGGGCCATGAGAACAGGCATAGAAAGGAAAGAAGTAATGGGATTCAGTGATAACATTCTGACCTGGTTCAGAATTCAAATCAATTCAGACTTGATTTCCTACCAAAGCAAGAAAGGAGCAGCTGAGAGGAGACTAGAGTAATACAGGGTTTTGAACTTGGGTCCTTAGGAAAATACCTGGGCGTAAAATATTTATTTTGGAAATAAATTCAGATTCTTTAATAGATCTTTTTAGAAAATGATAGTAAAAACCACGTTTTGAAATATTACATAATGTTATGGTGTTGTGGAAATCGGGCAAGAAGCGGCAAATGGCACTCGGAGAGAAGGAGAACTCAAACTTTATTTTATGCTGGTGGGCCCAGAGGAGGTCAGACTCCAAATTCTGAGTGCCCAGCACCAGTTTTTCGTAATATTTATAGGCTCTCCAGTGTTATAGATTTTCTAGTCTACCTGATATATGGTTGTGCACAGGGTTTCTAGCAGGAAGCAGAGTGTGATAAGGGGAAGAACTGGCTCCTCTTGCAAGACCTTTGGTAAATGTCTAGCCTTGAGCCAGAGCCTCCACAGGAGCATTCACACCTCAAAGGGAGTAGTTATATCCCCAGGGGAAGTTACTTACAAACCAAAAGGTAAGGGTGGGTGGTGTTAATCAGTTTCCCTGAAACTGACAAGAAAGGGTCGGGGAACTCTCCCTTTCCCAGGCAATAACTCCCATGACACTGTTCTTACAGTTCATCTTCCATCCAGACCTGGGTTTGTCACCCATTACAACGGTACTTTTCATAATAAAAAAATATATGGGGGTTGAGGGTATATTTAGTGGCAGAGTGCTTACCCAACATCAACAAGGTCTTGGGTTTGATCCTTAGCACTGGAAAGAAAAAGAAAGAGAGGGAGAAAGAAAATTGGAAAAAATATGCAAAACTGTCAACAGCAGTTATCTCTAAGAATAATATGATTAGGTGTTGCAACCATTTTCTTTATAAATTTATGTTTTTTTGTGTATTCTATATTCTAAGTTTTCTAAAATGAATGTGCTATATTACAAACAAAAAAATTTAAAGACCCCAGGGACTTCCCTCTTACATAGTCCATACATTCAGTATTTATTACTTTGTTTTTTCTGCAGCCATTTGTAGTAGTAAATGTAATAAACTTGGCTTTTTGGTGTTGGGAATTGGTCCTGTGCTTGGGTGCTGGATACAAAGTCATTGTAATCTCGAGAAGATAAAGATTTAATACAGTTTGCTTAGACATTATTTTCTGACTCTAAACTAATTTCAGTTACGCTAACATTTTAAATAAGATACAGCATGGGGAGATTGCTTTTTGTTTTGGGTTATTTATTTATTCTATGGTACTAGGGTTCAAACCCAGGGACACTCTACCACTGAACTATATCCCCAACCTTTTTATTTTTTATTTGGAGACAGGATCTCACTAAATTGCTGAGGCTGACCTTGAACTTGTGACCCTCCTGTTTTTGTCTCCTGAGTTGCTGGGTGTTTGGAGATATCTTAGAATTAGCTATTGGCCCTTCCCAAGTTGTTCATGCCTTAAAGTTATCTGAGCTTTTGCCTAGAACACAGATCCAAGGCAGGAAGTAAAAATAGTAGTAGCAACAATATAGATAATGTTTATAGTACTTTGAAGTTGTTTTTTTTAAAAAAATGACTTCACATATATTTGATGTGAGGCTTATTTATCTTTAAAAAAAAATGAGCAGGTGATCATGCAGGTTTATAAGCTCCATTTTGCACAGGAGACATTGATACTCACAGAGATAAAGTATTTATTCAATATCGCAGTTACCAAATAGTGATATCAAAATTCAAATCAAAGTATTTCATATCCGAGTATGTGTTTTTTCTTTGAGATTGACAGTTGGAAAGCATGAAAACTGCCTTCTCAATCAGGTTAGACCTTCTGCCTGTACTAACCTCTGGGCCTTTTAAAGTCCTTACCACCAGTGTCCTGACCTATGACCTGGTCAAGCTCTAGCCTCTTACTGTGATCTAGCTCACACCAACCTAGTGAAATCTAAAATATAACAGAGCAGAACAGAAGGCGATTAACAACTCTAATTTATTTAAGATATATTTAAAATTTGAACAGTGGTTTGTAAACAAGCCCTTCCTCAAAAGAGTACAAAAATCTAAAAAAGGAAAATGATTGAAAAGTTTACAAGTTTAGGGCATTAAGTCCACACCCACCAGCAGAAAAAATTTGAAGGCACAAATCTTATATTTATCCTATGTGGCTAAATTAGGAATGCACAACTGTCTTGAATCATCTGAAGCAGAACTCTAAGAATCAGCTTCAGTTCCACAGGGTTCTCCCCTCGAAATTAGTTTTCTCTTTCTACTTCTTTCATGTTATCTCGTTTGGCAGTTACACCCACTTGGTGCAGGAATTTTGTATTGACCTGTGATCAGGAGCATTCATTTGTCTTAACTAACGTTCTACTGTTCGTCATGCAAACTTGATTTTTTACTTTGAACACGGTTTTGATTTTGCACATTCTCAGATTGTTCTTCATGCATGCCTGGGTTTTCATTTGCACCATTTTTTCCTGCCAGGATTATTAACCTCTGACTAACACTATTTGAGTACTCATTCATGCTTTTATGCTAACACCTGTACTTCTTTGGGCTTTGGGCAATTATTGTTGTATAATTTGGATATACTAGCAAATAGCTCATGTGTCACCCTACCTATCACTTTAACAAACTTTGCTTTTTGGAAAGCTTGTATTAAAGTCACAGTCAATAAATATTTTTTCAAATGAATGATTAAATAGATGTCAGTTAAGAAAAGAGGTAGTGTGACAAACTTAATGGGATATCACAAAAAGTAGGAGATTCTAATTTTTAAAATATTTTTGATGAACAATAAAAATGATTCAAGTCCATTAATAATTTAGAGTTTGAGAGGGGATCCAAGATGGCGGACTAGAGGGAGGCTGCGTTCCTTGTTGCTCCATAACTTGGGTTTCAAGCAGAGGATATCTGTTTCTTGGTGAGGCAGGATTTGCTACTTATTGATCTCCTGCTATTTACCCTATTTGTCTACTGCGATCACCTACAGTCTGCCAGCATATCGAGTGCAGATTGCTCACTGTCAGGTGCCTATCATCCGCCATTTGCCTCTTGCCTGTTCATTGCCTACCTTTCACCTACCCATCACCCACCGCCCGAGGTTCACCTCCCACTTGTCCGACAGCAGTCAGCAAACTGACCACAGATGGCCAGTGGAGGATCAGCTGCCTGCTGCTGCCTAGAAGTTCACTGTTACAGTACCTGCAGGTTTGGTTACACGTGGCTGCTGCCATTTTGAGATAACCCCATAGGACCCCTGACTGAACTGATTGAGTCCCATCTCCAGGATCCCTCAGCTCTACCCATCACTCCCTGCCTTCGGGGCCCTCACATTGACTGTCTGCTCCCCACCACCAGGATCCACAGACTGACTGACAGGACCCCCAACTGACTGATTGTACCCTGCCTACAGGATCCCACAACCAGACCAACAACACCCCACCTCCAGGACCTCTATCTGACCACGCCCACACCCCAGTTGCAGCTCCCCATTTGCCAACACATCTGGAGTCAGGTGGTCACCTTGGATAATCCTGGAAGCTGTATCTTCCATCTTTAGGTGGGGCAAATCCCATCCTGAGAGGCCTGCTGGAGACTGGAAGTTCATTGTCAGGTACCTCTGATACATCAGAATACTGAAGAATGGGAGGTTTGAATACTATATGACTGCTGTAGTGTAGATTTTCTTTTATATCCTTATTGAAAATTTTTAAGTTTTTATTTCTTTACTTTTCTTGCTCTCTTTTCCTTTTGTTTACCTGTTCCCTCAGAGTCTCTTCCTCCCTTTTCACATCCTAACAACCAACTTCTTTTGATTACACTCTCACTCTTTCTATTATGTAGAACTACTATATATTCTTTGCTTATCCCATTAACAGCTACGTCCTGCACCCCTCCACATCCTCCTTGTCCCCCATTAGAAACTGCAGACCTTATTGCAAATATATTTGTTATACTAAAGATAATAATTCAACTCATTCTGTTTATTATGACAATATTGTTAATGTCCTCATAGGGGCTATTTGGTCAAGGGTTGCATGCTGTCTGAAACAGACTCTGCTAATATTGATTTCCCCCTCAAAGAAAACGTATTGGAAACCTATAGGGTCACTATTCCTATGGGGGGAAACTACAATACCCCAGATCTGCACTGCTAGAGGGGAAGATACCTGAGCAACATGAAAAAACAAAGGAAGAAAATGATCTGAACAAACCCAGATTCTACATTAATAGAACCCAGTGACAACATGGTAGAAGAAGTGTCAGAAAAGAACTTCAGATTATACATGATTAACATGATTCCTGAAGCAAAGAATGAGTTAAGAGATCACATGCAGGCAATGAATGATTATACCAATAAGCAGTTGAAAGAGTAACTGCAGGAAGCAAAAGATCATTTCAACAAAGAGATAGAGTTTCTCAAAAAAAACAAACAAACAAACAAAAAAAAAAACCAAATGGAAACCTTTGAAATGAAGGAAACAATAAACCAAATAAATACTCAATGGAAAGCATCAACAACAGATTAGACCACTTGGAAGACAGAACCTCAGACAATGAAGATAAAATACTTAATCATGAAAAAAAAGTTGCCCAAACAGAGAAGATGGTAAGAAATCATGAACAGAATCTCCAAGAATTATGGGACATCATGAAAAGACCAAATTTAAGAATTATTGGGATTGAGGAAGGCACAGAGATACAAACCAAAGGAATGAACAACCTATTCAATGAAATAATATCAGAAAATTTCCCAAACCTGAAGAATGAAATGGAAAATCAAATACAAGAGGCTTACAGAACACCAAATGCACAAAATCACAACAGATCCACACCAAGGCACATTATAATAAAAATGCCTAACATCCAAAATAAAGATAGGATTTTGAAGGCTGTGAGGGAAAAGCATCAGATTACATATAGGGGAAAACAAATACAGATATCAGCAGATTTCCCAGCCCAGACTCTAAAAGCTAGAAGTGCCTGGAACAATATATTTCAAACTCTGAAAGAATATGGCTGCCAACCAAGAATCCTATACCCAGCAAAACTAACCTTCAGATTTGAAGATGAAATAAAATCCTTCCACGATAAACAAAAGTTAAAAGAATTTACAAATAGAAAGCCTGCACTACAGAATGTTCTCAACAAAATATTCCATGAGGAGGAAATGAAAAACAACAATGGAGGTCAGCAAAGGGAGGAACTACATAGAGAAAAACCACTCAAAGGAAAAACAAGTCAAGTTAAAAAAAAAATCAAATGACTGGGAATACAAATCATTTCTCAATAATAACCCTGAACATTAATGGCCTAAACTCATCAATCAAAAGACATAGACTGGCAGAATTGATTAACAAGAAAGACCAAACAATATGCTGCCTTCAAGAGACTCATCTCATAGAAAAAGACATCCACAGACTAAAGGTGAAAGGATGGGATAAAACCTACCATGCAAATGGACTCAGTAAAAAAGTGGGGGTTTCCATTTTTATTTCAGATAAACTGGACTTCAAGCCAAAGTTATTCAGAAGGGATAAAGAAGGACATTTCATATTGCTTAAGGGAACCATAAATCAGGAAGACATAACAATAGTAAATATTTATGCCCCAAACAATGGTGCATCCCTGTACATCAAACAAATCCTTCTCAATTTCAAGAATCACATAGACCACAACACAATAATTCTGGGTGACTTTAACACACGCTGTCACCACTGGATAGATCTTCCAAACAAAAACTAAACAAAGAAACCATAGAACTCAATAAAACAATCAATAACCTAGACTTAATAGACATGTATAGAATATTCCATCCATCAACAAGTGAATTCACTTTCTTCTCAGCAGCACATGGAACCTTCTTGAAAATAGAACATATGTTATGCCACAAAGCAGCCCTTAGGAAATGCAAAAAAATAGAGATACTGACTTTTGTTCTATCAGATCATAATGGACTGAGAGTAGAAATCAATGACAAAATAAAAAATAGAAATTACTCCAACACCTGGAGACTAAATAATATGCTATTGAATGAAACATGGATAACAGAAAACATCAGGGAGGAGATAAAAAAATTCTTAGAGGTCAATGAGAATTACGATACAACATATAAAAATCTCTGGGATGCTATGAAAGCTGTACTAAGAGGAAAATTCATTGCATGGAGCACTTTCCAGAAAAGAATGAAAAGTCAACAACTAAATGACCTACAATTACAGCTCAAAGCCCTAGAAAAAGAAGAACAGAATAACACCAAAAGTAGTAGAAGACAGGAAATAATTAAAATCAGAGCTGAAATCAATGAAATTGAAACAAAAGAAACTATTCAAAAAATTGACAAAACAAAAAGTTGGTTCTTGGAAAACAAACAAAATAGACAAACCCTTAGCCACACTAACAAAGAGAAGGAGAGAGAAAACTCAAATTACTAAAATTCATGATGAAAACAGAAATATCATGACAGACACTACTGAAATATGTAACATAATGAGAAGCTACTTTGAAAATCTGTATTCCAACAAAATAGAAACTACCGAAGACATCATCAAATTTCTAGAGATATATGCTCCTCCCAAACTGAACCAGGAGGACATCCACAATTTAAACAGATTAATATCAAGCAATGAAATAGAAGAAGCCATGAAAAGCCTACCACCCGAGAAAAGCCCAGGACCAGATGGATTCTCAGCCAAGGTCTATAAGACATTCAAAAATGAACTCATTCCAATACTTCTCAAAGTATTCCAGGAAATAGAAAAGGAGGGAACCCTACCAAACTCATTTTATGAAGCTAATATCATCCTCATACCCAAACCAGGCAAAGACACATCAAGGAAAGAAACTTTTAGACCAATATCCTTGATGAATATAGATGCAAAGATCCTTAAAAAAATACTGGCAAACCGTATCTAAACACATATTAAGAAAATTGTGCACCACGATCAAGTGGGGTTCATCCCTGGAATGCAAGGATGGTTCAACATCTGTAAATCAATAAATGTAATTCCTCATGCCAATAGACTTAAGGATAAGAATCATATGGTTATTTCAATTGACACAGAAAAAGCTTTCAACAAAATACAACACCCCTTCATGCTCAAAACACTAGAAAAATAGGGATAGTAGGAACATACCTGAACATTGTAAAGGCTATTTATGCTAAGCCCACCACCAACATCATTCTTAATGGAGAAAAACTGAAACCATTCCCTTTATAAACAGGAACAAGACAGGGATGTCCTCTTTCACCACTTTTATTCAACATCGTCTTGGAAATAAGAGCAAAGGCAATTAGACACACTAAAGAAATTAACGGAATACGAATAGGAAAAGAGGAACTTAAGCTGTCACTGTTCGCTGATGACATGAATCTCTAATTAGAGAATCAAAAAAACTCCTCCAGAAAACTTCTAGACCTCATCAATGAATTCAGCAAAATAGTGGTTATAAAATCAACGTGCATAAATCTAAAGCTTTTTTTTTTTTTTTTTTTTTGGGTGCTGGGGATGGAACCCAGGGCCTTGTGCTTACAAGGCAAGCACTCTACCGACTGAGCTATCTCCCCAGCCTCTAAAGCATTTTTATACATAAGCAATGAAACATCTGAAAGGGAAATGAGGAAAACAACTCCATTCACAATAGCCTCAAAAAAAAAAAAAAAAACTTGGGAATCAACCTAACCAAAGAGGTAAAAGATCTCTACAGTGAAAACTACTTATCCTTATGTCTTCAATGAAAACATTGAAGAAAGAAATTGAGGAAGACCTTAGAAGATAGAAAGATCTTCCATGTACTTGGATAGGCAGAATTAATATTATCAAAATGGCCATACTTTCAAAGGCGCTATACGGATTAACATAATTCCAATTAAAATCCCTGTGACATTTCTCATAGAAACAGAAAAAGCAATGATGAAATTCATCTGGAAGAACAAAAGACCCAGAATAGACAAAGCAATCCTGGGCAGGAAGAGTGATACAGGAGATATCACTATACCAGACCTTAAACTCTACTATAGAGCAATAGTAACAAAAACAGCATGGTACTGGCACCAAAACAGACAGATAGACCAATGTTACAGGAGAGAAGACACGGGGACATACCCCCATATATACAGTAACCTCATACTAGACAAGGGTGCCAAAAACTTACAATGGAGAAAAGATAGCCTCTTCAACAAATGGTGCTGGGAAAACTGGAAATCCATATGCAGTAAAATGAAATTAAGCCCCTATCTCTCACCCTGTACAAAACTCAACTCAAAATGGATCAAGGATCTAGGAATTAGGCCTGAGACCCTTCACCAAATAGAAGAAAAAGTAGGCCCGAATCTCCATCATGTTGGCTTAGGACCAGACTTCCTTAACAGGACCCCCATAGTGCAAGAAATAAACGCAAGAATCAATAAGTGGCATAGATTCAAACTAAAAAGGTTTTTCTCAGCACAGAAAACAATCAATAATGTGATTTCTCCCACTACAGAGTGGGAGAAAATCTTTTCCATACACACTTCAGACAGAGCACTCATCTCCAAAGTTTATAAAGAACTTAAAAAAATTGCACCCAAAATACAAAGAACCCAGTCAATAAATGGGCTAAGGAAATAGGCAGACACTTCATAGAAGAAGATATATAGGTGATCAACAAATATATGAAAAAGTGCCCAGCATCCCTGGTAATTAGAGAAATGCAAATTAAAACCACCCTAAGATTTCATCTAACTCCAATTAGAATGGCTATTATGAAGAACACAAGCAAGAATAAGTGTCGGCGTGAATGTGGGGAAAAAGGTATACTCGTACATTTCTGGTGGAGTTGCAAATTGGTACAGCCACTCTAGAAAGCAGTATGGAGATTCCTCAGAAAGCTTGGAATGGACCCACCATTTGACCCAGCTATCCCACTCCTCGATTTATACCCAAAGGACTTAAAATCAGCATACTACAGTGATGCAGCCACAACAATGTTCATAGCAGCTCAATTCACAATACCTAGATTGTGGAACCAACCTAGATGCTCTTCAATTGACAAATGGATAAAGAAACTGTGGTATATATATACAATGGAAAATTACTCAGTCAAAAAGAAGAATAAAATTATAGCATTTGCTGGTAAATGGATGAAGTTGGAAAATACCATGCTAAGTGAAACAGGCCAAGCCCAACAAACCAAAAGCCGAATGTTTTCTCTGATAAGTGCATGACAATATATAACAATAGGGTGTGGTGGGGGAAAGAGAAGAATGAAAGAACTTTGAATGGTGTAGAGGAAAAAGTGGTGGGAGGGGGTGGGAATGGAAAAACAGTAGAATGAAACAGACAGTATTACCCTATATATATGTATGATTACATGAATGGTGTGATTATACATTGTGTACCACCATAGAAATGAAAAGCTATAACCCATTTGCGTTCAATGAATCAAAATGTGTTTGTAAAAATAAAAAATATTTTAATAAAAAATAATTTAGAGTTTTAAATATTTTAAGATACTGTGCCAAACAACAAAGGGTGAACTTGTATGAAGATTTTACCTAAACCACCATATACAGTAGCTTCTCAGAGGAAGCAGAGCCCACCCTCTTCCCTAAAGCCAATTCCTCCAGTACCTTTTTATCTTTACCTTAGAATCTTAAAACAACAAACACGTTTCATCTCACATACAGGCTTGAGATGTAAGGAATTGGGAAGCAGCTCAGCTCAGAGCATCTCATGAAGGTTACAGATAAAAGGTAAGTCAATGTCGCAGTTATCTTGGGCTCACTGAAAAGGGAGGCCCACTTCCAAACTCATGCACAAGGTGGTTGGCAAGAAGCCTCAGTTCCTCACCACCTGTGCTTCTTCAGTGGGCTGATGATGACACTGTTCCCACAAAACAATGATGGGTGGCAGGGAAGTGCCACAGTGTCTTCAATAACCTAATCTCAGAAACAGCAGAACATCACTTCTGCCACAATCAGTCACTCAGACCATCCCTAACACAACTTGTGAGGAATGACACTAAGGTGTGGAAACCAGAAGCAAGAATCACTGGGGGCCATCTTGGAGGCTGGCTACCACAATTCACTTGTATCCTTTATGATTCTTCTTTACCTTTTCAGGAACCTTGATCCATCACTTACTCTCTTGCACATAAAGCACTGATTACTTCCTTCATTCTATTTCTTCCCCCATTTTGGTTCTAGATATTCTGAAACTATACTTTGAAACTTCACATACTTCTATCTTGGGAAAAATGAAAAATAAACCCTGTCCTTGTTGCGTGTGGTTGCAATGATGAGGTAGGACCAGTGGTTACACTATCCCAAGTGCCAACCCCTGAGACAAAGCATAGAAAAGGAACTCAGTCTCCCTGCAGGGAGATCTGAGGAGAAGAACTTTACTCAGGAGAGATGGAGTACTTGTCACAGAGGAAGCTGCTTCTGTCTTTACTGCCTTTAACACTGTCTTTTATATGCTTGCAGTTAAGCTAGTCATGCATCTTCAAGGTCAAATTTGCATAAGCAATTACTAGCCTATTTGGCAGATTATAACAGAAAGTAAAAACAGTCATGTGAACATAGAAGGTGTCAGTTTCACAGACACCAAAGAACTGACCTACAGACCACAAAAGAACATCAGTTCACAGAACACAGAAAAAGGGGGGTGGGGCCCAGTCCTCAAGTGGCCTGAAAGTCGTATCTGTCTCCCGACAGAATGCCACATAGGCCTCCTTCCAGGAGAAGGGGCCCACGTCTCCTATATGATAGGTTCTGTCTAGTTACTATGCTATCTCCAAGACTGTTTCCTGAAATAGAAATTCTCACATGACTTCACTTCCCCTTTTTCTGTTTATTCTTTAGCCACAGCAATTTGATCTTCCCTCTCAATTGAAAATGGTGATCCCCAGATAACAAGAATATTGCATTATCTTCTTGGTTGGTGATCCCAGTGCATTTCTGAGTCCTTACTTAATCTCTGTAGACATTGTTTTCTTGGCTCTTTTCTCTTGGATACTGCAAACACCATTCTTCCCTGGCTCTTTTCCACTGATCTTCCTTGTCTCTCTATAAATATTAGTACTTTCTACCATTCCTACCCTCTTTTCTGTAGGGGTCTTTAGCCCCCTTGCTCTTCTCGACCAGCGACAAGGGAAGGGAGCACTCCCCAACAAGGCCAGACCCGGAAAGGTAGGGCCGACTGACTGCCCGCAACCAGCCCTCTGGGCGGAGGACAATCAGACGAGTCAGGGAGACCCGTCACAGCAGGAACTCGTTTATTGAGGAAGTCACACAGCTTTTATGTAGGGTGGGGGGCTAGGCGGGAACCAATCAGCTTAAAGGTCAGCAAGGCAGTGGGGTTCACACAGGTGAGAGTCCCATAGGACTATTTGGCAAGCATGAACTGATCACGTTCAGAAACTGTTGTTAACCAATCCCTGACAGTGGTCCGATTTATCATCATTAACTTTTGAAACCGCATTTGAGGCCTTGATTTGCTCACTCACCAGGAAGTAAGGAGTCAGCCTGAGTTAGTTAACGTGTCATTAGTCCCAACACTTTTTTCTCATTCTAAATGTTCTCACTTTATAACAACTTCTATGCCAATGGCATAACCTACCTTCTGCAAGCTAATGACTACAAAATGTAAATTCTTAAATTAGTTCTCTTTCTTGAGTTCCACACTTTTTTTTTTTTTTGTAGTACTGGGGATTGAACCCAGGGCTTTGTGCTTGTGAGGCAAACACTCTACCAACTGAGCCATATCCCCAGCCCCCACACTATTATAATCAACTCTTTGCTGAAGAGTTTGAAAGTCCTACAGATTTCTCCACTAGCAGATGTATTGACAGTGGCTCTTGTCTGTGAAATCTTCTGTATCAGGTTCAATTGCATTTCTTACAACTGAGCCTTCCCCAGGAAGTGGGAAGCAGTGCCTGATACGTTACCAGACAGAAGGCCTCTACTGTTTGGTCATGAGCATTTTTTACTATGTATATTTATTTTATTTTTCATTTACTGGGCACCAGGAATTGAACCCAAGCATGTTTAACCACAAAGTCACATCCCCAGTCTTTTTAATGTTTTATTTTGAGTCAGGATCTTACTAAGTTGCTTAGGGCCTCGCTAAGTTGCTGAAGTTGGCTTTAAACTTGTGATCCTCCTGCTTTGGTCTCCCGAGATGCTGGGATTACAGGAGTATGCAACCATGCCCAGCTACTGTGTATTTTTAAAAGCTAAATCAACTGGTTGGTGGATGATATACTATTAGAACAAACCAATATTGAGTTATGCATGCAGCAAGTAATTCAATAAATTCCAACACCATGGACCTGCTTTTCACTATTGGATAATTAAAGTTCCTTTTAAAATCATCTAGATCTGAAGATTAGATTAGTTCACCCATTGATGTAGGACAGATGAGGCCAGACACAAGAGGAATTTGTGGGAAGCAGGTTTATTTAAACTGCAGTTGTCTGGAGGGGCTAACAACAAAAACCCCCTGGACTCCAGGTTGGGAAATTCTTTGAGATTTACACTCAGTGGGTGTTTACAAAACAGTGAGTGGTTACATAGCAGTTACTTTTTATCCCAAATTTTTAGGTCAGACAGAGGTTTTCCAGTTTTTACCAAGGAAAACAAAGAGTAACTTTAGCACAACAAACTTTCTTGAGACAGAGTCTATTATACATCATTTGTCTGCAGCCCTGGCATTTAGGAGAAAGAGGACACTTCAAACCACAGTGAGATTTCTGCAAGAAAAAACATTTTAAATCCTGCTGACAGTCTTTGTAAAGATTTTACTCACAAGAAGAGAAGCTTATCCAATGGCTCAGGAGGCTGAGTCAGGAGGATTGCATATTCAAAGCCAGCCTCAGCAAAAGTGAGGAACTAAGCAACTCAGTGAGACCCTGTCTCTAAATAAAATATAAAATAGGACTGGGAATGTGTGTGGCTCAATGGTCAAGTGCCCTAGTACAAAAAGAAAAGAAAAGAAGAGAGAGAAAGAGAGAGAGAGAGAGAGGGAGAGGGAGAGAGAGAGAGAGAGAGAGAAGCTTAATTATGGTAGGGATCCTTTTGGTGCTACACCACTATCATTCATTCCTACTCTTATTTCAATTTCCCTTCCTATTTACTCATTTATTTATTTATACATACATGTTGGAAATTGAACCCAGAGCATTTTACCACTGAACTACATCCCCAATCTTTTTTACTTTTTATTTTGAGACGGGGTCTTAATAAATTGCTGAAACTGAACTGGATCTTGCAATCCTCCTGCCTTAGCCTCCCAAGTAGCTGGGATTACAGGCATGTTTCACAGTACAGGCTTCGTTTCCTTTTTTAGAGAAAGAGGAAAAGCTAAAAAAAATTACTATTGAATTGAAGGAAGGGATGGTCTCATGATTCAATTCTGGGTAATGGAATGTAAACTGCCTCTTCTACTTCTTTTTTCCTGCCTGGAACACATGTGTTATGTCTGAGGCCCAGCAATCATTTCAGAGTACAATACAGGGCAAGACAGAAGGTGTTTGCTTCCTCGATGGCATTGTTGAGGTACTATATCAGCATTGGATTTGCCATTCTGACTCCTGATGTTATGGTGGGATTGCAATAACTCACTTAGTTGATCTTAAAGCAGGAGATAGAACCATCTTTATTCACCAACTGGTGGTCCAGATTCACCAGCTGGTGGGATGGAGGGACAGGCTGCAAGTCTACACTCTTCAACACCCCCCAAAGGGTTAGAGTACCCTTTTTATACCATAAGTAAAGCATGTCAGTAGATTAATCATAAGTGACTGTTGCTACGATTTAAAACTACAAACATCGTGAGATCTAGAATCATAAGCAGAAGGGGAAGTGGATCAAAATGACCCTGATTGAGTAAAGTTAAAGAATGGTTACTAACATCTAGACAATCATTCTCTGACAGGATACAAGAAAAATGGGAACCAAAAAGAGAACAATTTTTTATTGTATAAGAACAGAAACATTTTCACTTCTAAGCAAGGTGTGCTAAGCAAGATCTGTTTGGCAGAGGCAGAGATTTCTCATGGGAGAAGCATTTCTTATATGACATGGAGTCTTAGGGTAAAATGGAGTCTGTTTGGCTATTGCCCATTTAGCCTGGCCCATAACACTGGGACATGAGATAATGAGGGTCCTTACTGGTTTTGTTTTACTTTTAGTTTTAGCAGTCAAGTACTATCCTAATATATGTATTTATAAATTCAAATTCTATTCTGTGATAGACTGAATACTGGTCCTTTAAAGATGTCTATGTCCTAATCCCTGGAACCACTGAATATATTGCACATAAAATGGGACTTTGCAAGTGAGATTGACTTAAGAACTTCCAGATAGGAAAAGTGGCCTGGATTATCCAGGTGTGGCCAATGTCATCACAAAGTTTCTCATAAGTTAAAGAGGGGGAAAGAGTGGAGGAGTCAGAGAAAGTGATATGACAACATATGCAGGTTTGGGGAAGTGCTGTTTCTGACTTTGGAAGAGGAGGAAGGGAGCCATAAAGTAAGGACTGTGGGCAACCTCTAGAAGCTGGAAAAAGAAAGGGCACAGGAGGGAATATGGCAGAGTAGAGAAAGGAAGCAAGCCCAGCAGTTCCTCAGCACCAGACTTATAAAATGGGAAGAAGTCTCCTCAGTGAGGTGAGTAAAATGACCCTCACTAAAACATAATACTGAACTGTAATTTTAAAAAAAAAATTCATAGAGGTACAGAAAGTTGGTAACTTGAGCATAAGGAATAATACCTTAGAGATGTGTCCTCCCACTACCAACAGAGCAGAGCAGAAAGTGCAGACGAAAGAGATGTGTGGCCGGGGAATAAAGAAATTTAAAAATAAAGAAAATTTGATTTAGTCAGGCCTGGTGGTGCATGCCACCAGTGGCTCAGGAGGCTGAGGCAGGAGGACTGCAAGTTCAAAACCAGCCTCAGCAACTTAGTGAGGCCCTAAGCAACTAAGCAAGACTGTGTCTCTAAATAAAATATTAAAAATGGCTGGGGATGTTGCTAAGTGGTTAAGCACCCCTGGGTTCAATACCTGGTGAAAGAAAGAAAGAAAGAAAGAGAGAGAGAGAGAGAGAGAGAGAGAGAGAGAGAGAGAGAGAGAGAGAGAAGGAAAGAAAGAAAGAAAGAAAGAAAGAAAGAAAGAAAGAAAGAAAAGAAAAAAGAAAGAGGGAGGGAGAGAGAGAGAAGGAAAGAAAGAAAGAAAGAAAGAAAGAAAGAAAGAAAGAAAGAAAGAAAGAAAGAAAAGAAAAGAAAAGAAAAAAGAAAGAGGGAGGGAGAGAGAGAGAGAGAAGGAAAGAAAGAAAGAAAGAAAGAAAGAAAGAAAGAAAGAAAGAAAGAAAAGAAAAGAAAAAAGAAAGAGGGAGGGAGAGAGAGAGAGAGAAGGAAAGAAAGAAAGAAAGAAAAAGAAAAAGAAAAAAGAAAGAGGGCTGGGGAGATAGCTCAGTCGGTAGAGTGCTTGCCTTGCAAGCACAAGGCCCTGTGTTCCATCCCCAGCACCGCAGGAAAAAAAAAAAGAAAGAAGAGGGAGGAGGGGGGAGGGAAAAAGAAAATTTGACTTAGGGAAACCTGTGGTTTACAGAGGAAGGCTGATTTCAACGGACATAGAGTTGGTAGTAAAAACAAATCCAAAGTGGTCCTCTGGGGTGATAGCATTCCATGGGGGCTGCAAGCCCTCCACATGCAGCCCCCCACCAGGCAGAACATGCTGGCAGATGAGGAAAACATTCTCAGGGGCTGTAGCTCGCACCACTCAAGCACCTAACAGAGATGGGGAACCCAGGAAACATAAAGAAAGTTACCAGCAGACAACAAAAAGATTCCAAGAGGGTGCCTGAACCAGAGAGACTGAAACAGGCACAAAGAACATTTTACGTGGGCCATTCAGCGGTGGGTCCAAAGGGAGAAAGATCCCATGATGGCTGGAACCCCCTGTGCTATTGTGATGATGCTCATTGCAGCCAGGAAAATGCATCTGCACTCTGGGGTGAATACTGGGATGTCACAATTCATCCGCACTCCCCTCTCTATCCTGCCCAATATTGGGAGGTTGGAAGCTGAGAGCTACTACACCCAGCTGGCAGGACAAGGAGTCAAAAATAAAGACTGAAAATCTAACCCTTCCAGCACCTTTGACCACCATAGTGGAACCAAACACTTTATCTTTCATTAAAACATTTTTTCTTTTTCCTTTTTCATTATTTTTTTCTCCATATGTCTTTTTTTTTTTAACTTTGGAGTTTTTATTAGTAAAAATAGCTTAATGCAATGTTTTGTTTTGTATCATCCTTTGATATGATTATATAGCTTTTCTTTGATTTGTTGATGTAATAAAATATGTTGCTAAATATCCTTGTAGTAAATAATTTCTTTTCTTTTTTTTTAATTTATTTTTATTGTAAACAAATGGGATACATGTTGTTTCTGTTTGTACATGGAGTAACAGCATACCATTTGCATATTCATACATTTACATAGAGTAATGATGTTTGATTCATTCCGTTATTTTTTTCCTTCCCCCCCACCCACCCACCTCCCTTTTCCCTCTATACAGTCCATCCTTCCTCCATTCTTGCCCCCCTCCGACCCCCCATTACGTGTCATCATCCGCTTATCAGTGAGATCATTTGTCCTTTGGATTTTTGAGATTGGCTTATCTCACTTAACATGATATTCTCCAATTTCATCCATTTGCCTGCAAATGCCACAATTTTATTATTCTTTATAGCTGAGTAATATTCATATATATATATATATATATATATATATATATATATCACAGTTTCTTTAACCATTCATCAATTGAAGGGAATCTAGGTTGGTTCCATAGTCTGGCTATTGTGAATTGAGCAGCTATGAACATTGATGTGGCTGTATCTCTGTAGTATGTTGATTTTAAGTCCTTTGGGTATAGGCCAAGGAGTAGGATAGCTGGGTCAAATGGTAGGTCCATTCCAAGTTTTCTAAGGAATCTCCACACTGCTTTCCAGAGTGGCTGCACTAATTTGCAACCCTACCAGCAATGTATGAGTGTACCTTTTTCTCCACATCCTCTCCAACACCTATTGTTGCTTGTATTCTTGATAATCGCCATTCTAATTGGAGTGAGATGGAATCTTAGTGTAGTTTTGATTTGCATTTCTCATATTACTAAAGGTGGTGAACATTTTTTCATATGTTTGTTGATTGCTTGTAGATCTTCTTCTGTGAAGTGTTTGTTCATATCCTTAGACCATTTGTTGATTGGGTTATTTGTATTCTTGGTGTAGAGTTTTTTGAGTTCTTTATAGATTCTGGAAATTAGTGCTCTATCTGAAGTATGACTGGCAAAGATTTTCTCCCACTCTGTAGGCTCTCTCTTCCCATTGCTGATAGTTTCCGTTGCTGAGAGAAAGCTATTTAGTTTGAATCTATCCCAGTTATTGAGTCTTGCTTTTATTTCTTGTGCTATGGGAGTCCTGTTAAGGAAGTCTGATCCTAAGCCAACAAGGTGAAGATTTGGACCTACTTTTTCTTCTATAAGATGCAGGGTCTCTAGTCTGATTTCAAGGTCCTTGATCCATTGTGATTTGATTTTTGTGCAGGGTGAGAGATAGGGGTTTAGTTTCATTCTGTTGCATACGGTTTTCCAGTTTTCCCAGCACCATTTGTTGAAGAGGCTATCTTTTCTCCATTGCATATTTTTGGCAAATTTGTCTAGTATGAGAAAATTGTATTTATTTGGGTTTGTGTCCGTGTCCTCTATTCTGTACTATTGATCTACCTGTCTATTTTGGTGCCAATACCATGCTGTTTTTGTTACTATTGCTTTGTAATATAGTTGAAGTTCTGGTATTGCGATACCCCCTGTTTCATTCTTCCTGCTAAGGATTGCTTTAGCTATTCTGGGTTTCTTATATTCCAGATGAATTTCATGATTGCTTGCTCTATTTCTGTAAGGTACATCATTGGGATTTTAATTGGAATTGCATTGAATCTGTATAGCACTTTTGGTAGTATGGCCATTTTGACAATATTAATTCTTCCTATCCAAGAACATGGGAGATCTTTCCATCTTCTAAGGTCTTCCTTAATTTCTTTCTTCAATGTTTTGTAGGTTTCATTGTAGAGATCTTTTGCCTCTATGGTTAGATTGATTCCCAAGTATTTTGTTATTTTTTTTTGCGGCTATTGCAAATGGAGTTGTTTTCCTCATTTCCCTTTCAGCTGTTTCGTCACTTGTGTATAAAAATGCTTTAGATTTATGCGTGTTGATTTTATAGCCTGCTATTTTGCTGAATTCATTGAATAGGTCTAGAAGTTTTCTGGAGGAAGTTTTTGGATCCTCTAAATATAGAATCATGTCATCAGCAAACAGAGACAGCTTAAGTTCCTCTTTTCCTATTCGTATCCCTTTAATTTCTTTAGTGTGCCTAATGCTCTGGCTAGAGTTTCGAGGACAATGTTGAATAGAAATGGTGAAAGAGGACATCCCTGTCTTGTTCCCGTTTATAAAGGGAATGGTTTCAGTTTTTCTCCATTAAGAATGATGTTGGGGGAGTTTTCAAGATGGCGGACTAGAGGGCGGCTGCATTTCACGTTGCTCCAGGACGCAAGATTCAAAAGAGGAGATAGTGAGAGACTTGGGACCAACTCAAAGCTGCCGGGTGAGTCTCTCCTGTTGGGGAGGCATCCCGAATGGGGCGGTAGCCCCGGAACGCAGGGAATTTGTGAAGTGGAGTTGCTCGACGAGACGCCCCTCCCCCCGCTGGAGCGGTAAACACGGACAACTGGGATCATCGTAGAGGAGGCGGCTCAGCATAGCGCTTGGACTCGAACAGCCGCTGGGGCTCCGGGTGGCTGCCTGGGGAGGAGCTGCGTGGCGAGCTGTTTGGACCCAGAGTGACCGCTTCCGAACACTGGGGGGTTGCCCGGAGGAGGAGGAGAGGCCCGGCGGGTCGCTTGGGTCTAGGAGTGACTGCATCAGAGCCACGGGCGGTTGCCAGAGGAGGAGCTGCGTGGTGAGCTGTTTGAACTCAGAGTGGGCGCTCCTGAGCGCCGGGGGACTCCCCGGAGGAAGAGGAGGAGCGCGGTGGGACGCTTGGTCTGGGAGTGACTGCATCAGAACCACAGGCGGTTGCCAGAAGAGGAGCTGCGTGGTAAACTGTTTGAACCCAGAGCGAGCGCTCCTGAGTGCCGGGAGGTTGCCCGGAGGAGGAGGAGGAGCGCGGCGTGTTGCTTGACCTGGGAGTGACTGCATCAGAGCTGCGGGCGGTTGCCAAAGGAGGAGCTGCATGACGAGCTATTTGAACTCGGAGCAGCTGCTCCAGAACACTGGTGGCCTGCCTGGAGGAGGAGAGCGGTGGGACGCTTAGCCTGGGAGTGACTGCATCAGAACCACAGGCAGTTGCCAGAGGAGGAGGTGAGTGGTGAGCTGATTGGACTAAAAGCAACCGCTCCTGAACACCGGTGGCCTGCCTGGAGGAGGAGCGTGGTGAGTCACCTGGTCTCGGAGCCACCGTTCCTGAACACCTGGGGGGCTACCCCAAGGAGGAGGAGGAGGAACAGGGCCGGTCACTTGGACTTGGAGTGACTGCCTAGGGCTACGGGTGGTTGGCGGGAGGAGGAGACCCGAAGTGAGTTGTTTGGATTCCTAGTGACTGTGTCGGAAACCGGGCGGCTGTCCGGAGGAGGAGGTGTGTGGCGGGTCTCTGTGTCTCGGAGCTATTGTACGGGGCTCCAGGTGGTGGCTCAGGGGAGGGGCTGCATAGCCAGGCGATTGGTGCAGAGCAGGGTCCCAGGAGCTAGGTGGCTCCTTGCTGGAAGAGCCGCACAGAGACACGCCTAGGGGCGGAGCGAAGTTTCCAGGGCTGCGGGCAGATTCTCTGGGAGAGGCAGCCTAAGGAGACTCGCCTGCGAAGGGTGAGGCTCCCAGGCCCAGGACATAGGTCCGGGCCCCTGGGATCGTTGCAGAAGAAGACAGCCCAGCCCAGGCGGTAGTTGTAGATTGAGGGGAACCTCTAGGAGGGCAACTGACTAGCGAGAGGTCCCCACCGAGTGACTCTTCCCGGCCGGGGGAGGTTTTCCCACAGGGACGGTAAAGCCAGAGACATAGGCACAAACAGGCCTTGCCTCAGCCCACAGTCTACTTCCCCATTGGATGATCATTGGTCAACAAGTGGAGGCACCTCCGCCCACTAGCAGAGAATATACGCCACCTGAGGGTTACCACACCTAGAGAGGCAGCTTCTTCGTGGAGCTCTGCGTTATCAACCTCCTCCAAGACTTCAGGCTACTGAAGGATAAGAGGGGATATACTAGCAATCTTCAGGGACATTATAAGTTGATAGAGGAAATCTGCAATATCTTAATGACCCACTGATCCCTGAACAATATGAGAAAACAAGGGAAGAAAATGCCCCAAACAAATCTAGATGTTATATCAATAAAATCCAACAACAGCATGGCAGAAGAAATGACAGAAAGGGAGTTCAGAATGTACATAATTAAAATGATTAGGGAAGCAAACGATGAGATGAAAGAGCAAATGCAGGCATTGAACGATCGCACCAATCGACAGTTAACAGAACAAATTCAGGAAGCAAAAGATCATTTCAATAAAGAGTTAGAGATATTGAAAAAAAACCAAACAGAAATCCTTGAAATGAAGGAAACAATAAACCAAATTAAGAACTCCATAGAAAGCATAACCAATAGGATAGAACAGCTGGAAGACAGAACTTCAGATATTGAAGACAAAATATTTAACCTCGAAAACAAAGTTGAACAAACAGAGAAGATGGTGAGAAATCATGAACAGAATCTCCAAGAACTATGGGATATCATGAAAAGGCCAAATTTGAGAATTATTGGGATTGAGGAAGGCTTAGAGAAACAAACCAAAGGAATGAACAATCTATTTGAAGAAATAATATCAGAAAATTTCCCAAATCTGAAGAATGAAATGGAAAATCAAGTCCAAGAGGCTTATAGGACTCCAAATACACAAAATTACAACAGACCCACACCAAGGCACATTATAATGAAAATACCTAACATACAAAATAAAGACAGAATTTTAAAGGCTGTGAGAGAAAAGAACCAAATTACATTCAGGGGGAAGCCAATACGGATATCAGCAGATTTTTCAATCCAGACCCTAAAAGCTACAAGGGCCTGGAACAACATTTTTCAAGCTCTGAAAGAAAATGGATGCCAACCAAGAATCTTATACCCAGCAAAACTTACCTTCAAATTTGACGATGAAATAAGATCATTCCACAATAAACAAAAGCTAAAAGAATTTACAAAAAGAAAGCCAGCATTACAGAACATTCTCAGCAAAATATTTCATGAGGAAGAGATAAAAAACAAAGAAGCAAATCAGCAAAGGGAGGAATTATCCTAAAGGAACTGTCAAATAAAGGAGGAACCAAGATGTGTCAAAAATTTTAAATATGAACCAAATGACTGGGAATACAAATCATATCTCAATAATAACCCTGAATGTTAATGGCCTGAATTCATCAATCAAAAGACATAGACTGGCAGATTGGATTAAAAAGAAAGATCCAACAATATGTTGCCTGCAAGAGACTCACCTCATAGAAAGAGATACCCATAGAATAAAGGTGAAAGGATGGGGAAAAACATACCATGCACATGGGCTCAGCAAAAAAGCTGGAGTATCCATCCTCATTTCAGATAATGTGGACTTCAAGCCAATGTTAGTCAGAAGGGATAAAGAAGGACATTTCATACTGCTTAAGGGAAGCATAAATCAGCAAGATATAACAATCATAAACATCTATGCCCCAAACAGTGGCTCATCCATGTATGTTAAACAAATCCTTCTCAATTTTAGAAACCAAATAGACCATAACACAATAATACTAGGTGATTTTAACACGCCTCTTTCACCACTGGACAGATCTTCCAAACAAAACTTGAACAAAGAAACCATAGATCTCAATAACACAATCAATAATTTAGACTTAACAGACATTTATAGAATATACCATCCAACCAAGAGCGAATACACTTTCTTCTCAGCAGCACATGGATCCTTCTCTAAAATAGACCATATATTATGCCACAAAGCTAATGTCAGCAAATACAAGAAGATAGAGACACTACCTTGTATTCTATCAGATCATAATGGATTGAAGTTAGAAATTAATGAAAGAGTAAAAAACAGAAATTACTCCAACACCTGGAGATTACACAATATGCTACTATATGATGAATGGATAACAGAAGATATTAGGAAGGAAATTAAAAAATTCTTAGAGGTAAACGAGAACAAAGAAACAACATATCAAAATCTCTGGGACACTATGAAAGCGGTACTTAGAGGAAGATTTATTTCATGGAGCGCATTTAATAAAAGAAGTAAAACTCAAAAAATAAATGACCTAACACTACAGCTCCAAGCCCTAGAAAAAGAAGAACAGACCAACACCAAAAGTAGTAGAAGACAGGAAATAGTTAAACTGAGAGCTGAAATCAACGAAATTGAAACGAAAGAAACAATACAAAAAATTGACAAAATAAATAGTTGGCTCTTCGAAAAAATAAACAAAATTGATAAACCTTTAGCCACACTAACAAAGAGAAGACGAGAGAAAACCCAAATCACTAAAATTCGGAATGAACAAGGAAATATCACAACAGACACGACCGAAATACAAAACATAATTAGAAGCTCTTTTGAAAATCTATACTCCAACAAAATAGAAAATTTCGAAGACATCAACAGGTTTCTAGAGACATATGAATTGCCTAAACTGAACGAGGAGGACATACACAATTTAAATAGACCAATTTCAAGTAATGAAATAGAAGAAGTCATCAAAAGCCTACCAACAAAGAAAAGTCCAGGACCAGATGGGTTCTCAGCCGAGTTCTACAAAACTTTTAAAGAAGAACTCATTCCAATACTTCTCAAAGTATTCCAGAAAATAGAAGAGGAGGGAACCTTCCCAAACTCATTCTACGAAGCCAATATTACCCTGATTCCTAAACCAGACAGAGACACATCGAGGAAAGAAAATTTCAGACCAATATCCTTAATGAACATCGACGCAAAAATTCTCAACAAAATTTTAGCAAATCGCATACAAAAACATATTAAAAAGATAGTGCACCATGATCAAGTGGGTTTCATCCCAGGGATGCAAGGTTGGTTCAACATCAGAAAATCAATAAATGTCATTCACCATATCAATAGACTTAAAGTCAAGAATCACATGATTATTTCGATAGATGCAGAAAAAGCATTTGATAAAATACAGCACCCCTTCATGCTCAAAACACTAGAAAAAATAGGGATAGTGGGAACATTCCTTAACATTGTAAAGGCCATCTACGCTAAACCCATTGCTAATATCATTCTAAATGGTGAAAAACTGAAAGCATTCCCTCTAAAAACTGGAACAAGGCAGGGATGCCCTCTTTCACCACTTTTATTCAATATCATCCTTGAAACTCTAGCCAGAGCAATTAGACAGACCAAAGAAATTAAAGGGATACGAATAGGAAAAGAAGAACTCAAACTATCCCTATTTGCTGATGATATGATGGTATACTTAGAGGAACCAGGAAATTCCACCAGAAAACTTTTAGATCTCATAAGTGAATTCAGTAAAGTAGCAGGATATAAGATCAATGCACATAAATCAAAGGCATTTTTATATATAAGCGATGAATCTTCAGAAAGAGAAATTAGGAAAACTACCCCATTCACAATAGCTTCGAAAAAAATAAAGTATTTGGGAATCAATCTCACAAAAGAGGTGAAAGACCTCTACAATGAGAACTACAGAACACTAAAGAAAGAAATTCAAGAAAACCTTAGAAGATGGAAAGATCTCCCATGTTCTTGGATAGGAAGAATTAATATTGTCAAAATGGCCATACTACCAAAAGTGCTATACAGATTCAATGCAATTCCAATTAAAATCCCAATGATGTACCTTACAGAAATAGAGCAAGCAATTATGAAATTCATCTGGAAGAATAAAAAACCCAGAATAGCTAAAGCAATCCTTGGCAGAAAGAGTGAAGCAGGGGTCTCGCAATACCAGATCTTCAACTCTACTACAAAGCAATAGTAACAAAAACGGCATGGTATTGGTACCAAAATAGAAAGGTGGATCAATGGTACAGAATAGAGGACACGGACACAAACCCAAATCAATACAATTTTCTCATACTAGACAAAGGGGCCAAAAATATGCAATGGAGAAAAGATAGCCTCTTCAACAAATGGTGTTGGGAGAATTGGAAATCCATATGCAACAGAATGAAACTAAACCCATATCTCTCACCATGCACGAAACTAAACTCAAAATGGATTAAGCATCTCGGAATCAGACCAGAGACCTTGCATCTTATAGAAGAAAAAGTAGGTCCAGAGCTTCAACATGTCGGCTTAGGACCAGACTTCCTCAACAGGACTCCCATAGCACAAGAAATAAAAGCAAGAATTAATAACTGGGATAGATTCAAACTAAAAAGCTTTCTCTCAGCAAAGGAAACTATCAGCAATGCAAAGAAAGAGCCTACAGAGTGGGAGAAAATCTTTGCCAATCATACTTCAGATAGAGCGCTAATCTCCAGAATCTATAAAGAACTCAAAAAACTCTACACCAAGAATGTAAATAATCCAATCGACAAATGGGCTAAGGAAATGAATAGACACTTCACAGAAGAAGATATACAAGCAATCAACAAACATATGGAAAAATGTTCAACTTCTCTAGTAATAAGAGAAATGCAAATCAAAACCACCCTAAGATTCCATCTCACCCCAATTAGAATGGCAATTATCAAGAATACAACCAACAACAGGTGTTGGCGAGGATGTGGGGAGAAAGGTACACTCTTACATTGCTGGTGGGGCTGCAAATTAGTGCAGCCACTCTGGAAAGCAATGTGGAGATTCCTTAGAAAACTTGGAATGGAAACACCATTTGACCCAGCTATCCCACTCCTTGGCCTATACCCAAAGGACTTAAAATCAGCATACTACAGAGATACAGCCACATCAATGTTCATAGCTGCTCAGTTCACAATAGCCAGATTGTGGAACCAACCTAGATGTCCTTCAATTGATGAATGGATAAAGAAACTGTGGTATATATATACAATGGAATATTACTCAGCCATAAAGAACGATAAAATTATGGCATTTGCAGGCAAATGGATGAAACTGGAGAATATCATGCTAAGTGAGATAAGCCAATCTCAAAAAACCAAAGGAAGAATGATATCGCTAATAAGTGGATGATGACACATAATGGGGGGTGGGAAGGGTTAGTGTTGGGGTTGGAGTTGGGTTTAGGGAGGGGGGCAGGAATGGAGGAAGGAAGGACTGTATAGATGGAGGGGAAGGGTGGGAGGGGAGGGGGGAAGGGAAAAAATGGCAGAATGAATCAAACAACATTACCCTATGTAGATTTATGATTACACAAATGGTATGCCTTTACGCCATGTACAGACAGAGAAACAACATGTATCCCATTTGTTTACAATTTTATAATAAAAAAAAATATTCATCTTTGAAAAAAATAAAAATAAAATAAAATAAAAGAATCAAAAAAAAAATGATGTTGGGGGAGTTTTCAAGATGGCGGACTAGAGGGCGGCTGCATTTCACGTTGCTCCAGGATGCAAGATTCAAAAGAGGAGATAGTGAGAGACTTGGGACCAACTCAAAGCCGCTGGGTGAGTCTCTCCCATTGGGGAGGCGTCCCGGATGGGGCGGTAGCCCCGGAACGCAGGGAACTTTGTGAAGTAGAGTTGCTCGGTGAGACGCCCCTCCCCCCACTGGAGTGGTAAACACGGACCACTGGGATCATCGTAGAGGAGGCGGCTCAGCACAGCGCTTGGACTCGGAGCAACCACTGGGGCTCCGGGCGGCTGCCTGAGAAGGAGCTGCGTGGCAAGCTGTTTGGACTCAGAACGAGCACTTCTGAACACCGGGGGGTTGCATGGAGGAAGAGGAGGAGCACGGTGGGTCGCTTGACCTAGGAGTGACTGCATCAGAGCCACAGGCAGTTGCCAGAGGAGGATTCGAGTGGTGAGTTGATTGGACTAAAAGTGACCGCTCCTGAACACCGGTGGCCTGCCTGGAGGAGGAGCGTGGTGAGTCACTTGGTCTCGGAGCCACCGCCCCTGAACACCCGGGGGGCTACCCCAAGGAGGAGGAGGAGGAACAGGGCAGGTCACTTGGACTTGGAGTGACTGCCTAGGGCTACGGGCGGTTGGCGAGAGGAGGAGACGCGAAGTGAGTTGCTTGGACTCCTAGTGACTGTGTCGGAAACCGGGCGGCTGTCCGGAGGAGGAGGTGTGTGGCGGGTCTCTGGGTCTCGGAGCTATTGTACGGGGCTCCAGGTGGTGGCTCAGAGGTGGGGCCGCATAGCCAGGCGATTAGGTGCAGAGCAGGGTCCCAGGAGCTAGGTGGCTTCTTGCTGGAAGAGCCACACCGAGACACGCGTAGGGGCGGAGCGAAGTTCCCAGGACTGCGGGCAGATTCTCTGGAGAGGCATCCTAAGGAGACTCGCCTGCGAAGGGTGAGGCTCCCAAGCCCAGGAGGTAGGTCCGGGCCCCTGGGAACGTTGCAGAGGAAGACAGCCCAGCCCAGGTGGTAGTTGTAGATTGAGGGGAACCTCTAGGAGGGCAACTGACCAGCGAGACGTCCCCACCAAGTGAGTCTTCCCTGCCGGGGGAGGTTTTCCCACAGAGATGGTAAAACCAGAGACACAGACACAAACAGGCCTTGCCTCAGCCTGCAGCCTAGTTCCCCATTGGATGACCATTGGTCAACAAGTGGAGGCACCTCTGCCCACTAGTAGGGAATATACACCACCTGAGGGTCACCACCCCTAGAGAGGCAGCTTCTTCATGGAGCTCCGCATTATCAACTTCCTCCAAGACTTTAGGCTACTTAAGGATAAGAGGGGATATACTAGCAATCTTCAGGGACATTATAAGTCAATACAGGAAATCTGCAATATCTTAATGAGCTACTGATTCCTGAACAATATGAGAAAACAAGGGAGGAAAATGCCCCAAACAAATCTAGATGTTACATCAATAAAATCCAATGACAGCATGGCAGAAGAAATGACAGAAAGAGAGTTCAGAATGTACATAATTAAAATGATTAGGGAAGCAAATGATGAGATGAAAGAGCAAATGCAGGCATTGAATGATTGCACCAATCGACAGTTAACACAGCAAATTCAGGAAGCAAAAGATCATTTCAATAAAGAGTTAGAGATATTGGAAAAAAACCAAACAGAAAACCTTGAAATGAAGGAAACAATAAACCAAATTAAGAACTCCATAGAAAGCATAACCAATAGGATAGAACAGCTGGAAGACAGAACTTCAGATATTGAAGACAAAATATTTAACCTCGAAAACAAAGTTGAACGAACAGAGAAGATGGCAAGAAATCATGAACAGAATCTCCAAGAACTATGGGATATCATGAAAAGGCCAAATTTGAGAATTATTGGGATTGAGGAAGGCTTAGAGAAACAAACCAAAGGAATGAACAATCTATTCGATGAAATAATATCAGAAAATTTCCCAAATCTGAAGAATGAAATGGAAAATCAAGTCCAAGAGGCTTATAGGACTCCAAATACACAAAATTACAACAGACCCGCACCAAGGCACATTATAATGAAAATACCTAACATACAAAATAAAGACAGAATTTTAAAGGTTGTGAGAGAAAAGAACCAAATTACATTCAGGGGGAAACCAATACGGATATCAGCAGATTTTTCAATCCAGACCCTAAAAGCTACAAGGGCCTGGAACAACATTTTTCAAGCTCTGAAAGAAAATGGATGCCAACCAAGAATCTTATACCCAGCAAAACTTACCTTCAAATTTGACGATGAAATAAAATCATTCCATGATAAACAAAAGCTAAAAGAATTTACAAAAAGAAAGCCAGCATTACAGAACATTCTCAGCAAAATATTCCATGAGGAAGAGATGAAAAAGAAAGAAGCAAATCAGAAAAGGGAGGAATTATCCTAAAGGAACTGTCAAATAAAGGAGGAACCAAGATGTGTCAAAATTTTGAATATGAACCAAATGATCGGGAATACAAATCATATCTCAATAATAACCCTGAATGTTAATGGCCTGAATTCATCAATCAAAAGACATAGACTGGCAGATTGGATTAAAAGGAAAGATCCAACAATATGTTGCCTGCAAGAGACTCACCTCATAGAAAGAGATACCCATAGAATAAAGGTGAAAGGATGGGGAAAAACATACCATGCACAAGGACTCAGCAAAAAAGCTGGAGTATCCATCCTCATTTCAGATAATGTGGACTTCAAGCCAATGTTAGTCAGAAGGGATAAAGAAGGACATTTCATACTGCTTAAGGGAAGCATAAATCAGCAAGATATAACAATCATAAACATCTATGCCCCAAACAGTGGCTCATCCATGTATGTTAAACAAATCCTTCTCAATTTTAGAAACCAAATAGACCATAACACAATAATACTAGGTGATTTTAACACGCCTCTCTCACCACTAGACAGATCTTCCAAACAAAACTTGAACAAAGAAACCATAGATCTCAATAACACAATCAATAATTTAGACTTAACAGACATTTATAGAATATACCATCCAACCAAGAGCGAATACACTTTCTTCTCAGCAGCACATGGATCCTTCTCTAAAATAGACCATATATTATGCCACAAAGCTAATGTTAGCAAATACAAGAAGATAGAGACATTACCTTGTATTCTATCGATCATAATGGATTGAAGTTAGAAATTAATGAAAGAGTAAAAAACAGAAATTACTCCAACACCTGGAGATTAAACAATATGCTATTATATGATGAATGGATAACAGAAGATATTAGGAAGGAAATTGAAAAATTCTTAGAGGTAAATGAGAACAAAGAAACATCATATCAAAATCTCTGGGACACTATGAAAGCAATACTTAGAGGAAGATTTATTTCATGGAGCGCATTTAATAAAAGAAGTAAAACTCAAAAAATAAATGACCTAACACTACAGCTAAAAGCCCCAGAAAAAGAAGAACAGAGCAACACCAAAAGTAGTAGAAGACAGGAAATAGTCAAACTCAGAGCTGAAATCAACGAAATTGAAACAAAAGAAACAATACAAAAAATTGACACAATAAATAGTTGGCTCTTCGAAAAAATAAACAAAATTGATAAACCTTTAGCCACACTAACAAAGAGAAGACGAGAGAAAACCCAAATCACTAAAATTCGGAATGAACAAGGAAATATCACAACAGACACGACCGAAATACAAAACATAATTAGAAGCTCTTTTGAAAACCTATACTCCAACAAAATAGAAAATTTCGAAGACATCAACAGGTTTCTAGAGACATATGAATTGCCTAAACTGAACGAGGAGGACATACACAATTTAATTAGACCAATTTCAAGTAATGAAATAGAAGAAGTCATCAATAGCCTACCAACAAAGAAAAGTCCAGGACCAGATGGGTTCTCAGCCGAGTTCTACAAAACCTTTAAAGAAGAGCTCATTCCAATACTTCTCAAAGTATTCCAGAAAATAGAAGAGGAGGGAACCTTCCCAAACTCATTCTATGAAGCCAATATTACCCTGATTCCTAAACCAGACAGAGACACATCAAGGAAAGAAAATTTCAGACCAATATCCTTAATGAACATCGACACAAAAATTCTCAACAAAATTTTAGCAAATCGCATACAAAAACATATTAAAAAGATAGTGCACCATGATCAAGTGGGTTTCATCCCAGGGAAGCAAGGTTGGTTCAACATCAGGAAATCAATAAATGTAATTCACCATATCAATAGATTTAAAGTCAAGAATCACATGATTATTTCAATAGATGCAGGAAAAGCATTTGATAAAATACAGCACCCCTTCATGCTCAAAACATTAGAAAAAATAGGGATAGTGGAAACATTCCTTAACATTGTAAAGTCCATCTACACTAAGCCCATGGCTTTTGGTTTTTTGGTTTTTTTTTTTTTTTTTTTTTTTCCGGTACTGGGGATTTGAACCCAGGGCCTTGTGCTTGCCAGGCAAGCACTCAACCAACTGAGCTATAGCCCCAGCCCGATAGCCCATGGCTAATATCATTCTTAATGGTGAAAAACTGAAAGCATTCCCTCTAAAAACTGCAACAAGGCAGGGATGCCCTCTTTCACCACTTCTATTCAATATCGTCCTTGAAATTCTAGCCAGAGTAATTAGACAGACCAAAGAAATTAAAGGGATACGAATAGGAAAAGAAGAACTCAAACTATCCCTATTTGCTGATGATATGATTGTATACTTAGAGGAACCAGGAAATTCCACCAGAAAACTTTTAGAACTCATAGGTGAATTTAGTAAAGTAGCAGGATATAAGATCAATGCACATAAATGTAAGGCATTTTTATACATAAGCGATGAATCTTCAGAAAGAGAAATCAGGAAAACTACCCCATTCACAATAGCTTAGAAAAAAATAAGATACTTGGGAATCAATCTCACAAAAGAGGTGAAAGACCTCTACAATGAGAACTACAGAACACTAAAGAAAGAAATTCAAGAAAACCTTAGAAGATGGAAAGATCTCCCATGTTCTTGGATAGGAAGAATTAATATTGTCAAAATGGCCATACTACCAAAAGTGCTATACAGATTCAATGCAATTCCAATTAAAATCCCAATGATGTACCTTACAGAAATAGAGCAAGCAATTATGAAATTCATCTGGAAGAATAAAAAACCTAGAATAGCTAAAGCAATCCTTGGCAGAAAGAGTGAAGCAGGGGGTCTCGCAATACCAGATCTTCAACTCTACTACAAAGCAATAGTAACAAAAACGGCATGGTATTGGTACCAAAATAGAAAGGTGGATCAATGGTACAGAATAGAGGACACGGACACAAACCCAAATCAATACAATTTTCTCATACTAGACAAAGGGGCCAAAAATATGCAATGGAGAAAAGATAGCCTCTTCAACAAATGGTGCTGGGAGAATTGGAAATCCATATGCAACAGAATGAAACTAAACCCATATCTCTCACCATGCACGAAACTAAACTCAAAATGGATTAAGGATCTCGGAATCAGACCAGAGACCTTGCATCTTATAGAAGAAAAAGTAGGTCCAAAGCTTCAACATGTCGGCTTAGGACCAGACTTCCTCAACAGGACTCCCATAGCACAAGGAATAAAAGCAAGAATTAATAACTGGGATAGAGTCAAACTAAAAAGCTTTCTCTCAGCAAAGGAAACTATCAGCAATGCGAAGAAAGAGCCTACAGAGTGGGAGAAAATCTTTGCCAATCATACTTCAGATAGAGCACTAATCTCCAGAATCTATAAAGAACTCAAAAAACTCTACACCAAGAATGCAAATAATCCAATCGACAAATGGGCTAAGGAAATGAATAGACACTTCACAGAAGAAGATATACAAGCAATCAACAAACATATGGAAAAATGTTCAACATCTCTAGTAATAAGAGAAATGCAAATCAAAACCACCCTAAGATTCCATCTCACCCCAATTAGAATGGCGATTATCAAGAATACAAGCAACAACAGGTGTTGGCGAGGATGTGGGGAGAAAGGTACACTCATACATTGCTGGTGGGGCTGCAAATTAGTGCAGCCACTCTGGAAAGCAGTATGGAGACTCCTTAGAAAACTTGGAATGGAAACACCATTTGACCCAGCTATCCCACTCCTTGGCCTATACCCAAAGGACTTAAAATCAGCATATTACAGAGATACAGCCACATCAATGTTCATAGCTGCTCAGTTCACAATAGCCAGATTGTGGAACCAACCTAGATGTCCTTCAATTGATGAATGGATAAAGAAACTGTGGTATATATATACAATGGAATATTACTCAGCCATAAAGAATGATAAAATTATGGCATTTGCAGGCAAATGGATGAAACTGGAGAATATCATGCTAAGTGAGATAAGCCAATCTCAAAAAACCAAAGGAAGAATGATATCGCTAATAAGTGGATGATGACACATAATGGGGGGTGGGAAGGTTTAGTGTTGGGGTTGGAGTTGGATTTAGGGAGGGGGGCAGGAATGGAGGAAGGAAGGACTGTATAGATGGAGGGGAGGGGTGGGAGGGGTGGGGGGGAGGGGAAAAAATGGCAGAATGAATCAAACAACATTACCCTATGTAAATTTATGATTACACAAATGGTATGCCTTTACGCCATGTACAGACAGAGAAACAACATGTATCCCATTTGTTTACAATTAAAAAAAAAATCCTATCTTTATTTTGAATGTTTGGCATTTTCATTATAATGTACCTTGGTGTGAATCTGTTGTGATTTTGTGCATTTGGTGTTCTGTAAGCCTTTTGCAATTGATTTTCCATTTCATTTCAGGTTTGGGAAATTTTCTGATATTATTTTATTGAATAGGTTGTTCATTCCTTTGGTTTGTATCTCTGTGCCTTCCTCAATCCCAATAATTCTTAAATTTGGTCTTTTCATGATGTCCCATAGTTCTTGGGGCATCTGTTCATAATTTCTTACCATCTTCTCTGTTTGGGCAACTTTATTTTCAAGATTAAATATTTTGTCTTCTTTGTCTGAGGTTCTGTCTCCCAAGTGGTCTAGTCTGTTGGTGATGCTTTCCATTGAGTTTTTTATTTGGTTTATTGTCTCCTTCATTTCAAGGATTTGTGTTTGGCTTTTTTTGAGAATCTCTATCTCTTTGTTGAAATGGTCTTTTGCTTCCTGCTGGTGCTCTTTCAGCTTATTGGTATTATCATTCATTGCCTGCATTTGCTCTCTTATCTCATTCTTTGCTTCGCGAATCATCTAAATCATGTATAATCTGAAGTCCTTTTCTGACATTTCTTCTAACATACTGTCATTGGATTCTATTACTATAGAATCTAGATTTGTTTGGATCATTTTCTTCCCTTGTTTTTTCATGTTGTTCATGTATCTTCCCCTCTAGCAGTGCAGATCTGGGGTATTGCAGATTTCCCCCTAAGGGGAGATCAATATTAGTAGTGCCCAAATCAGACACTATGCAATCCTAGACCAAATAGCCCCTATGAGGACAATAACAAAATCGTCATAATAAACAAAATGAGTTCAAATATTATCTTCGGTAAAACAAACAGGTTTGCAATAAGGTCTGCAGTTTCTAATGGAGGACAAAGAGGATGCAGAGGGATGTAGAATGTGGCTGTTAATGGGATAAGAAAAGAATATACAGAAGTTCTAGAAATAGAAAGGGTGAGAGTGTAATCAAAAGAAATTGGATGTTAGCATGAAAAAAAGGGAGAAAGAGACTCTGAGGGAATAGGTAAACAAAAGTAAAAGAAAGCAAGAAAAGTAAAGAAATAAAAACTTAATTTTTTTTAAAAAGGAGAAAAAATAAAATCTACTGTATAACAGTCATATACTAATGATACCTCCCAGTGTTCAGTAGCCTGATGCATGAGAGGTACCTGACAATGAGCTTCAAGTCTCCAGCAGGCATCACAGGATGGGATTTGCCCCACCCGAAATCGGAACTACAGCTTCCAGGATTATCCAAGATGGCCACTCTGGCTTCAAAATGTGTTGGCAAATGGGTAGCTGCAGCTCACGGGTGGACGTGTCAGCTGGAGGTCCTGGAGGGGGGATGCGGTTGGTCAGGCAGGGGTCCTGGAGGTCCGGTGTGTTTGGTGTGGTTGTGGGATCCTGGAGGCCGGGTGCAATCAGTCGGTCTGGGGTTCCCGTGATAGGGCGCAGTCAGTTGGTCTGGTGGTCCTGGCGGCAGGGAACAGTCAGTCGATGTGAGGACCCCAGAGGCAGGGAGTGATCGGTCGGGCTGAGGGATCCTGGAGATGGGGCTCAGTCAGTCTGGCCAGGTGTCCTATGGGGCCTGGCTGTTGTCTCAAAATGGCAGCAGCCACGTGTAATCAAACCTGCAGGTACTGTAACAGTGAACTTCCAGGCAGCAGCAGGCAGCTGGTGCTCCACTGGCAGTTGGCGATTAGTTTGCTGACTGTTTTTGGATGATCGGGAGGTGAACCTCGAGCGTTGGGTGATGGACAGGAGTAAGGCAGGCGATGGACAGGCGAGAGGCAGGCAAATGGCCTCCATATGCCTTTTTAAAATATTTTTAAAACTTTAACATTCTTTAAATATCATTTTATCATATTGCATTATTCTATACTTCTTTTTTCATTATGAATAATTTTTGTGTATGTGAGTGTGCACATTAATTACTCTCTCCTGTAAGTGTTCGTTATTTTTTTATTATTATTATTGTACACAAATGGGATACATGTTGTTTCTCTATTTGTACATGGAGTCAAGGCATACCATTTGTGTAATCATAAATTTACATAGGGTAATGTTTGATTCATTCTGTTATTTTTTTTCCTTCCCCCCACCCCTCCCACCCCTCTTTTCCCTCTATACAGTCCTTCCTTCCTCCATTCTTGCCCCCCTCCCTAAACCTAACTCTAACCCTAACACTAACTCTTCCCACCCAGTGTTCGTTATTTATCTTAGATTAGACTTAGGCAGGTACAATTACACAAGAGTTCTAATTGTTTCAATTTTACATTTTTTGGTTCATTTATACCTAGGTTCTGGGCCCTCCAATCTGCCTTCTTCACTCTCTTCCTCAACTAATAGTCAAAATTTTGTATTCCCTCTTCCTCTGGTTTTTTTTTTTTCATTACTTCCAGTTAATTTATTAGTCCTTCTTTACTGACTTTACTCCTTTCAGGAGCTGACTCCTGCTCCCTATCTCTTGCCTTTCCTTTGATCACTTTTTCAAAGACTTCAAATTTTTTCTTGCCTTCCTACCTTATTTTCTCTTACTTATGAACTGTACTCCCACTAAATAATAGAAATTATATGGACTATGTAATTCCTACCCCATTCAAATTGTGATTATTAATATATGGACAAAATAGTAGACACCTGCTATCAAATGCCTTCACAGTTTTTCATTATTGGTACTATGGTTAAATGCTAATTCCACCATTCCTAAATAGGTGGCAATTAGTGTTACAGATGTCAAAGTCAACACCAGACATTTATCTTAAGGCTGTACATCTGTTGCTAACATTAGTGCCATTCCAGGCCACCCTCCCTCTAATAGGGCCTGGAAAGAGATTGGACCACTTGAAGATCACAGAGTAGGATATAAGCAGCTAAGAAATACATCTTGATCAAGTGACAGTGAATCTCACTCTGCACACAGTCTAATCCCATCTGAACCCTGACATTATTCCAACTCAAAGAAATGAGGAGACAAAAGTCCTAAACCAAAAGCTTAAGAGATAGCTCCTCTTGGAGAGCACTCAGCTAGCATGAAGAAGGACCACGGTTCAAATCCGTGGATCCTCAGAAGGGGCAGGGACAGAAAAGTCCTAAACCAACAAAAAGGACCCAAGCAGGAGCAATCAGAGAGGGACCTCAGGTCCCACCCTTTGACATCTACTCACAAATCAAAAATAAAATTCCCAGAACAGTTAATAGAATTGCACACAAAAGGACATGTGTAAAAGGGGAAGGGGAATCCATCTCAATTGATGTGCAAGTCTAAGACCTCTGAAAACATGAAGAAACAAGCAAATAAATTTCTCCCTCCAAAATCACAATCCCTCAACAAAGGATCCTACTGATATTGATGTGGATAAAATCCTGAAGAAAGATTATAAAAAACTCATTATTGCCAGGCACCATGGCTCATGCCTGTAATCTCGTGCTTGGAAGGCTGAGGCAGGAGCATTGCAAATTTAAAGCCAGTCTCAGCAACTTAGCAAGGACCTAAGCAACTTAACAAGACCCTTTCTCTAAATATAAAAAATACCTGGGGATATAGCTCACTGCTTAAGCATCTCTGGGTTCAATCCCTGGTACAAAAAAAAAAAAAAAAAAAAATCAAAAACCAAAAAACCCCAATTATTAAAATGTTCAATGAACTAAAGGAAGATCAAAATAATGAATTAAGAGAGCAAATTCAGGAGATGAAAGATCACATCAATAAAGAAATAGAAATAGAGAAAGTAAGTCAATCAGAACTCCTAAATATGAAAGACACAACCAATCAAATTAAAAATTTACTTGACAGCATCACTAACAGATTAGATTGTGTAGAAAATAGAATGTTAGCCCTTAAAGACAGAACTTCAGGTATTGAAGACAGGGTACATGAACTCAGGCACAAAATTCAATAAACAGAAAAAAAAAGCTATGTAACATGATTAGAATATAGAAGAACTCTGGGACAACATCAAAAGATCAAACCTAGAATCACTGGGATATAAGAGAATGTGGAGTTACAAACTAAGGCATTAAGAATATTTTCAATTAGATAGTTACAGAAAATCTTTCCCATATGAGAAATGAGGTAGACATCCACATACAGGAGGCTTACAGGACTTTACAAGACACATTATAATTAAGACCCCTAACATAGAAAATAAGGAAAGACTACTAAAAGCTGCAAGAGAGAAACATCAAGTCACATTCAGAGGCAAACCAACAAGGCTCACTTCTGATTTCTCAATTCAGATCTTAAAATCAAGGAGGGCCTAGAATGAGATATTTCTGGCTCTAAAAGAAAACAACTGCCAGCCAAGATTACTATACCAAGCAAAACTCAGTTCAAGGGGGAAATAAAAACTTTCCATGCCAAGAAAACTAAAAGAATTCATTACCACTAAGCTAGCACTCAAAGATAAACTGTACACAGAGGAACTAAAAAAACAAATCCCAAACTCTCAAATAGAGAAAGATCAATAGAAGAGTAAGCCACTATATGATAATTGAGAGAATTGAATGTAGTAAAAAATCAAAATGACTGGAAACCACAAAAACATATCCATACTAACACTGAATGTTAATGGTCTTGACTCCCCAATTAAAAGACATAGATTAGCATGATGAATCAAAAAACAAAAACAACTATTTTCTTTTTGCAAAAGCTTCATAAGTAAAGACTTGCATGGGCTGAAGTTGAAAGGATGAGGGAAAAACTTCCATGCATATGGACTCTGAAGACAAGTAGGAGTAGCTATTCTCATATCTGACAAAGCTGGTTTCAAATAAGAATTAGTCAGAAAAGACAAAGAAAGGCACTACATTCTGGTAAAGGGAACAATCCAGCAAGAAGATATAATAATAGTAAACATGTATGCCCCAATTGTCAGCACACCCAATTATTTAAAAAAAAAAAAAAAAAAGAAAACAAACTCCACATTAAATCCCAAATAGACCCCACCCAGCACAAGGATACTGGGTGGTTTCAACACACCCTCATCATTAATAGATAGGTCCTCAAAACATAAAATCAATAAAGGTATCTCCAACTTAAATAACACTGTAAATCAAATGGACCTAACAGACATCCAGAGTACCTTCTCCAGGAGCTCATAGAACTTTTTCTGAAATAGACCATATTCTAAGTCAAAGATAAATCTTAGCAAATAAAAAAAAGATACAATTCCATACATTCTATCAGATCATAAAGGAATGAAACTAGAACTCAACAACAAGAAAAAATAATAGAACCCACATAAACATGTAGAGGTTGAACAATATTTTCTTAAATGAAGAATGGATCAAAGAATAAATGAGAATAGAAATTAAGAAATTTTTTGAAGTGAACAAGAAAAGATACAACATATCAAAACCTCTGAGACAGAACAATAGACAGAACAAGGGAATGCAACAGAGGTGGGCCAAGTCGCTGCCATTGCCATGACCCATGGGAACCAGTGTGAGTTCACCTGCCACAATAGTATGAAAAAGCAGAGTGACTCAGTTAAAGGAAAGCACCAAGATGATAGGCTTTTGACTTCCACCTGCAAGCAGAGGGACTTGGAGATCATGCAGTAGAAGGAGAAAAACACAAACAAGAAGGAAGAAACCAAGTAGCTTTGTGGCTTCATGTCCAACTCCCTTGTCCTTTGCCTGTGTGCCTGAAGCTAGTCCTACCATGCTGGCGTTTCCTCCTGTAGTGCTCACAGGTCCCAGCACCGATGACATTCCCTTTGCCCTGAGTTTGCAGTGGGTCCCTTTTGTGCTTTCTTATCCTCAGGTAGCCTCTCTCTTCTGGGGGTAAGGGATTACCCCTTCCCAGTGTTTTCATTCTGTGGGACACAACCCAAAGTATTAAAAGTAGCTTTGTAATTAAAAACAAAAATCTCTGGGACAGTATGAAATGAGTTGTAGGAGGAAAACTTACAGCACTGAGTGCCAACATTAAAATAAAAATAAAAAAAAAAGAGAGATCCCAAATAAATAAATAAGTTTATGCTTCACCTCAAGGCCTTAGAAAAAGTAGAATAAACTAATTCCAAAATAAGTAGAAGACAGGAAAAAATTAAGATCAGAATCAAAATTAATGAAATTGAAAATAAAAAAAAATACACAGAATCAATGCAATGAAGAATTGGTTCTTCAAAGAGATAAATATGATGGATAAACACTTAGCCAAACTAACTAAAAGAAAGATAAGCCCCAAATCAATAAAAATAGAGATGAAAAAGGAGATATCACCATGGACCCTTCCAAAATCAAGAGGATCATCTGAACCCATTTTGAAAACTGATACTCCAAAACAATGGAAAATCTAGAAGACATTGACAAATTTCTAGACACATATGACCTGCCCAAATTAAACCAAGAAGATATAGAGAACCTGAACAGACCAATATCCAGTAACAAAATTGAAACAGCAATTAAAAGCCTTGCAGGGGCTTGAGTTGTAGCTCAGAAGTAGAGTGCTTGCCTAGCATGTGTGAGGCACTGTTTGAAGCATGTGTGAGGCACTGGGTTTGATTCTCAGCACTGCATATAAATAAATAGATAAAATAAAGGTCTGTCAACAACTAAAAAATGTAAAAAAAAAAAAAACCAAAAAAACAAAAAACCCCAGGATGGAATGGAATGGATTCTCAGCTGAGTTCTACCAAACTATTAAAGAAAAAATAATAAATTCTCAAATTATTTTATGAAATTGAAAGGGAGGGAACACTCCCAAAAACATTTTGTGAAGGCAGGATAACCCTGATGCCAAAATCAATAAAAGATGCATTGAGGAAAGAAAACTACAGAACAATATCCCTGATGAACATAAATGCCAAGATCCTTATTAAATATTAGCTGACTGCATTCGGAAACACATCAAGAAGATGCTACACCATGATCATGTGCATTTTATTCCATGGATCCAAGTTTGGTTTAACATATGCAAATCAATAAATGTAATTCACCACTTAAACAATTAAGGACAAGAATCACATGATCATCTCGATAGCTGCAGAAAAGGTCTTCAATAAAATCCAGCACCCATTCATGTTTAAAATGCTGCACAAGATAGGAATGGAAGGAGAATAGCTCAACAACATAAAGGTTATTTCTGTCTGGACCTAACAGACATCTACAGAGTATTTATGACAAAGCCAAAGCTAACATCATACTGAATGGAGAAAAACTAAAAGAATTTCTACTAAAGCCAGGAACAAGACAAGGCTCTCACCACTCCTATTCAATATAGTTCTTGAAACTTTAGCAGAACAATCAGGCAAGAGATGGAAATCAAAGGGATTCTGATAGGAAAAGAAGAAGTCAAACTATCTCTGTTTGCTGATGACCTGATCTTATATCAAGAAGAACCAAAAAACTGCACCAGGAGACTTCTAGAGTTTATAAATGAGTTTAGCAAGGTAGCAGGATACAAGATCAATACCCATAAATCAATAGCTTTCCTATACTCCAACAGTGATTCAGCCAAGGACAAAATCGGGAAAACCATTCTAATCACAATAACCTCAAAAAAAAAGGGAATTAATCTAACCAAGGAGCTCTATAATGAAAATTATAGGACACCAAAGAGATTGAAGAAGAGATTAGAAGATGGAAAAATGTCCCACATTCTTGGATAGGCAGAATTAATATGGTCAAACAGCCATAATACCAAAAGCAATCTATAGATCCATGCAATCTCCATCAAAATATCAATGATACTTTTCATAGAACTAGAAATAAAATTCTTAAATTCATTTGAAGTATAAGAGACACAGAATAGCAAATGCAATACTGAACAGGAAAAACAAAGCAGAAGACATCACAATACCTGATCTGGAAATATACTACAGAACTGTAGTAAAAAAAAAAACAACAACAACATGGTATTAGCATCAAAACAGACATACAGACCAATGGAACACAATAGAAGGCACAGAGACAATCCCACATACCTACAGCCATCTGATACTTGACAAAGATACCAAAAATATATTTTGGAGAAAAGACAACCATTTCAACAAATGGTACTGAGAAAACTGGATAACTAAATGTAGAAAATGAAACTAGATCCCTATTTTTCACCCTGTCCAAACTCAAATTGAAATGGATCAAAGACTAAGAAATTGGAAAACTTGCAACTGCTAGAAGACAATATAGGGTCAACACTCCATCATATTGGTGCTGATACTGACTTCCTTAACAATACACCTAAAGTGCAAGAATTAAAACCAAGAATCAATAAGAGGGATGTCATCAAAATAAAAAGTTTGTGCACAGCAAAAGAAAACAAGAGCATGAATAAAGAGCCTACAGAATGAGAGAAAATATTTGCCAGCTACTCCAATAGGGGGTTAGCATTCAGAATACATAAAGAACTCAAAAACTTAAGACACACGCACACACCACACACATACACACACACACACACACCCCAAATAACCCAATCAATAAATGGGCAAAAGAACTAAACAGACACTTCTCAAAAGAAGAAATACAAATGACCAACAAATATATGAAATAATGTTCAACATCTCTACCAGCCAGGGAACACAAATCAAAACTCCACCAAGATTTCTATTTTTTTTCTATTTTAGTTGTAGATGTATTTTATTTTATTTTTTTCATGGAGGATTGAAACCAGTGTCTCACATATGCTAGGCAAGTGCTCTACCACTGAGCTACAACCCTAGCCACCAAGATTTCTATCTTACTCCATTCAGAAGGCCAATAATCAAGAATACAAACAATAATAAATGCTGGTAAGAATGTGGGGACAAAGGTACACTTGTAATTCCTAGTGGGAATACAGAAAAATACAACCACTCTGGAAGGCAGCATGGAGTTTCCTCAAAACACTAGGAATGGAACCACCCATTGCCCCAGCTATCCCACTCCTGGATATTTCTCTAAAAGAACTGAAATCAGTATACTACAGCAATATAACCACCTCAATATTTATAGTAGCACAATTCACAATAGTCGAATTATGGAATCAACCCCGGTGTTCATCAATAGATGAATGAGCTAAGAAAGTGTGGCATATATACACAATGGAGTTCTACTCAACCATAAACAAGAACAAATTATGGCATCAGCTGGTAAGTGAATGGAAATGGAGAGTATCATGCTAAGTGAAATAAGCCAAACCAAAAACTCAAAGGTTGAATGTTTTCACTCATATGGGGAGGCTAGAGAAAAATAAAGGAAAGGAGAAGGCAAGGGTAGTAGTATGTCATAAAGATAAAGGTAAGATATGTATTGTAAAAGAAGTAGATCAAGAGGCAAAGTGGTGCTGGGCATGGTGCCCCATGCCTGTAATCCCAGTCACTGGGGAGGCTGGGTAGGAGAATGGTGAGTTCAAAGCCAGCCTCAGCAATGTTTTGAGGTCCTAAGCAACTCAGCAAGACCCTGTCCCTAAATATAAATAAATAAAAGGACTGGCATGTGGCTCAGTGGTCAATTCCCAGCAAAGCTCCCCCACCAAAAAAAAAAAAAAAAAAAAAAAAAAAGGAAAGAAAGGAATTAAAACAAGGTCCAGACAAAAGAAAATTGTCTTTGACTAGAGTGAATGAATACACCAGGTCTTCACAGGAAACAAGGAAGAGGCAAGTTGTGTAGCCAGAGCAAGGAAAGTGTGGGAGAAAATAAATGACAAAGTGACCGAGATCTTATAGGCCAGGTGCAGTAGATGAAGCATGAAGCATATACTCCTACCAATCTTGAGTCTAAGCTGGAGTTTGGGACCTGGTTTTACCAATATAATGAGTATGAAGTAATGTTATCTGAGCTCCAAAGCCCAGGCTCAAAATGCCTTGCACTCTCAAGTTTTGCTTTTTTGAAAAGAAGGCATTTTACAGGAAGAAGTTACTTATAAAGGAATACCGTATGAGGAAGCATCTCCTCCTTCATTCTTCTTCCACTACTTTGCCAAAATCTGATCATAAAGTCTTAAAGGTAACGTGGAGGGAAAGGTGAGGCAATGCAGAATGAATTCTTAAAAGATTGTGTTATGTGCATATATAAATACACCCCAGGGAATTTCACTTTCATGTGTAAGTAAAGAGAACCTATCAAATGTAAATAAATAGATGAGCAAAAGGAAGTCTAGTAGAATAGAGGAAGAAGAATTGGGGAGGGGAGGGAGGACAAGAAGGGAAAGGGGGAATTGTGAACTGAAATCAAATTCCATTCATGAATGAATTTTTTTTGCATGAATCCAACCACAGTGTATAACTATAAAGCTCTAATGAACAAAAAATGGGGGAAAAGAACATTAAGCACTATTAAAATGGTTGCCATGAAATTAAATAGTAGATTATTAAAGTTAAACCCATTTTTGATTTATGAAAAAGAAAGGAAACATATTCCTCTCTAGTGCCTCTAGAAGGATTGCAACCCTCCCAAGCCCTTGATTTTAGCCTAGTGACTGTGTCAGTTTTCTAATATACCAACATCAAAGACAATAAATTGGTGGTGTTTCAAATTTATAGTTATTTGTTATAGCAGCAATATAAAATTATTATTTTAAGTGTGATGTAAAATTTTTATATAGCATAACATAAAATTATGAGGGGGTCAAATGAAATCACTTCTTCTCAGTGCAAGAGTTATCTAGTTTTTATTTTTTAACTCCTTTCCTTTTTTATTTTTATTTTTTGTTGGTGGAGAATTGCTGGGGATTGAACCCAGGGCCTTAGGGCATACCAGGCAAGCACTCTACCACTGAACTATATCCCCAGCTCTCTAGTTCTTAAATAGAGATCAAGCAAAAAGAGACTTAACTTTAGCAGGCAATGTATGTCAGTTGTAGAGCATTTACCTGCTATCTTCAAACCCCAGTTTCATGAGAAAGAGAGAGACAGAGAGAGGCATAACTCCTTTATGGAATTTTTAAAAATCCCCACAAACCTAGGAATAGGCTGATATTTTTATCACCTGGGAACAAATGATGCTGGTTTTAACCCTACTTAATTGATCAGTGACACTTTGCTTCAGTTAACACATCCCAGTAACAGAAAATGAGCTTCTGTAAGCCGTGCTTCTAAGTTTGCCTTTCCACATACTCCTTCTTTAGTAACACTATTTCCTAGAGCAAACCCTTCCCATAAATCTTCTATTGTACTGTCCTTTTTATGATTAAATCATACTCCAATGTATGGATATGCCACATTTTATTTATTCACTCACTTGATGACATTTGGGTTGTTTCCATTTTTTAAAATTTGTTCTATTTAGTTATACATGACAGCAGAATGCATTTCAATTCCTTGTACACAAATGGAGTACAACTTTTCATTTCTCTGTACACAATGTATAGTTATACCATTTGTGTAATCATACGTGTATGATGTTCATCTCATTTCACTGTATTTACCTTTTTTGACTGTTATATAAAATGATGAGAACAATTTTTCATTATACAAAAATTGCCATTTCATCATTTTGTATTGCCAAAACAGTCAAGCTAAACAACTGTTGATGGGTATAGAGGCTGGGCATTCCCATGGGAGAAGCATTTCCTACATAACATGGAGCCTCAAGGTAAAATGGAATCTGTTTAGTTATTGCCCATATAGCTTGGTCTGTCACATTTTCATGGAGTCAAATATGTCAATCCATCACCTTTCTCATTGGTTTTATGTACATAATCAAATCATTGATCTATTTTTAGTATAGTAGTGATTGTAGTGGGTGCATAACACTATTAGTTTAACAGATTGGATTCTATCTCTAACATATTTAGTTAAACAGTTTATCATACTTGCCCCAATTAAAAGCCCCAACATAACTAGGATAATAATAATAATAATTATAATCAGTTATTAGAGTAGGTAACCAGGTGGACCAAGAGAACAGATTTTGGTATGAATTTCCCTCAGGTTTTCAGCTTTTCCTCCCCACCTTTTTTTATGAGCCTTTTCCTAATCAAAGATAAACTATCACGAATGACACCTGAATGGTTAGTATTGGAACAATAGGTTTCCCTTAAGGTCATACATAATCTTCCTTATTTTAAAAACAGTAAATTTAATCCTCTTTTGTTTTATAAAACTAACTCAGCAAGTGAATCAATGCATTAGCCCCATTTGTTCCCTTCCTCCCTCCCCATCATAATAGTACACCTGGGGAATGATGTGAACAGTAACACAGAATTCAGCATATTTGGTAATCTTGAAAAGTTGAAGGGCCAGGCATGGAGTTAATCCTGAAGTACAAGTAAACCGTGTTCCGTCAGGGGCCACAAGATGGTTGTCATATAGGCCTGAGGAAGTCCCAAGTACTACAGTAGAAGAGTAGGAATAAGCAAGAGAAAAAAACATGATTAACATTTTTTTAGTCTTATCTTTAGAGGGTGGTTGGGGTCTCTTAGGAGTATCTATTTTTTGTTTTGACTCAGATGTGATGAATCCATGTTGTGAGTAAGGTCCCCTCCATTTCAGGTGGGTGTTAGTCCTTCTTTCTGGAACTGTTTGATGTAAATGTAGTCTTCTGGCTAAAATGGGTGTTGGAGATCAGTGTCTCTTGGGGCTGGTTCTTTCGTAAGTTGAACCTGTTGGAGAGACTTAACAACAGATGGGAACAGGAGCAGGTTATCTTGGTAAGGGTGGAGGAAGGGCTCTAGAAGCATTAACATTTTCATCTCTCAGAGGTCATTAGCCTCCAACTTGCTGGACCCAAACTGACCTTTATTTTTGTGATTTAATCCAATTATCTATCTAAATTGACTGTCTTTTAATTTTTTATTGTTACCTCTCTAATTTTAGGGACTCTATACTACTGTAAGCCAAAAGGGCAAAGACCACTTTTGTTGCTTCAAGCTGAGGGAGGTGGTGTGGGTTGTTCCCATAAAAAGGCCTAATGAAGTCTAACAAGGCTGGAGAGGATAAGGTCTTTATTTGTAAATTTTTAACATTGTCGGAGTTATCAGGAATGTAAACACAACATTTAGTAGTTATCTAATGTCATCTGATTTTTGTAAAATATCTTTTTACTGGCATGATCTCTTTTTTTGTAGAAATCTCTTTATTTTTGTTACTTGGGGCTAGAGAATCATACTAGCAAACATTGATTAAGTCTACCTGTATCAGAGGTTAGGAAGATCTGTAGGTCTTAAACTGACTAAAAACTTATAACTCTGGCAGTTTCTCTTGATAGTTATCAGGTATTTTTGTCTAAGAATCTTTTTGTCACCTCTAGTTTTACTTATTTTGGGGGACTAACAGAAGTATACATGTCAAGTTACATTAAAATAACTATTGTTTTATTATTTTTTTTAATGTCCAGGAATGACTGTGTTTTGGTTTTAACTGTTTTTGCTAGGTGTTTAAGATCAAGTTGGTCAAATTGACCTTGTTTCTATCTGTTGTTAAGAGTAAGCTGAGTTTCCATAGGGGTCACTCATGGTGAACTTGAGAGCAGCTTCTTAGCTCCTTTAGTTCTATTCTCTAGGTAGGGTCTCCTTGATGAGGTGGCTTCCTTTGGAAGCATTAGGGATGTCTCCCTTTTCCAATGACCCTCCTCTGCAGCAGGTGCACTGATTGGCTTCTCATCCCCTAGTGATCTCATTAATCTCCCTGATCAGGAGGTCATGTGGCCCAGAGTTGCAAAGCTCCTTAGAGAAGTTCTTTTTTTCCCTGGGTTCAGGCTGACTCTGAGGGCAAGAGCCAAATATTGATTATCTTGGCCCCTTTATTTTAATCACAATCTTTAAGGCTTGATCTTAAACATCCACCAAGTCAGTTTCACCAGTCATACAGTAAGAGTATTGGGCTTTAACTTTAATGTTTATGACTTTACAGTTATTTACCCACTTTTATTTAATTGGGATCTATATTATCTGTCCTATAGATGATGGCTTATTATCTCAAATTAATTCAGATTGTTTGTTCTTGAAGCAGTACCTCTGCAAAACATTAATCAGACAACAGTCTTAGAGTTCACAAGAAAAATACAAAATGGAATTAACAACAGTAAAAACATATTTAGTTGTGTAATAACTATCTTAAATTTTGACTGAGCTAAATGTTACATCCCCTGTTTGAGATCACAGTAATTTTACAACAAAAAAACAGTCTTTTTGATATAACTTTAAATGAGCTGAAGTCTGGCTTATTTTGGAGCCATTGTAACATGCAGCAAGGTGGGAGACAGAGCCTTATCTCAGGTAAGGTGGGGCTCTTCATAAATCTTAGGTAAAGTGGTATAGTTGTGAAACTTACCTTTGTCTTCTTTTAAAATATCATTTTATAAAGTTTACATATATTGTTTCCTAAGTCTATATGAATGTTAGTTAACACAATATGATATTACACCTAAAACATGAATCAAAGAAAGCTGTGAGAGTTTTTAACTTTCCTTTTGTGTAGTAAAGTGTTTTCCTGTTTCATGCTATTAATCTTTAAACAGATCAGGCTCTCATTATCTTTTAGAAATACATTTACACTTTTATCCCAGTGTAAAGGTAACATAAGGTTCAGGTCTAGTTACAGAACATTAAATGATATAAATAAATCCTCAATAAAATTTGTTATTCTGATACATTTAAAATTACCATTATAACTTTAGGTTGGAGAACACCAGCTTGATAAAATGTTCTTTTAAACCTTTTATTTTAAAGATTTGTATACCAGGAAGATATGAACACATTTAATATATAAAGAAGAGTAATAGAATCATAATTATATTGATGTTTTTGTATTAACCAAGTTTAGCTTTCAAAGAAAATTCAGACTTTGTAATATAGTATGATACTCTAAAATAACAGTTGCTGTTTAACCAGAGTTGTATAAACACCTAATTTTTAAGACTAGTTGCTTTATAAAATAAAACTTAATGGACACAATGTTAAGAGTAAATTAATGTTTTAAGAATTATTGGTCATGGCTGGGATTGTGGCTCAGTGGTAGAGTGCTTGCCTTGCAAGTGCGAGGTACTGGGTTTGATCCTTAGCACCATATAAAAATAAATAAATAAAGATTTTTTTAAAAAAAAGAATTATTGGTCATTTTAGCATATAGACTGAACTTTGTTTTATATCAGTACATTAACATTTGACCTTAGGAAAAAACCTTGAGTAGTTTTAACTGTTGTGTTACTTATATATACACATAAACCTTTTAAATTTTACCCTTAATTTACACTTTTTAAAATCTTTTAATTAGACCCTCTTGCTATTTACTTAGATGTATTACAGCTTTATTTTATCATATAAATACTGTCTTTAACCTAGAAATATTTTTTCTTTTACTAAATATATTTTTATATCTAGAACCTTATAATTTTTTAATCTGTTGATTCCCTTTTTTTAAAACTTATATTCTGAAACAACTCATAAATTTCTGAATTTAGATAAATTACTTCATTTTAATAAGATGAAATACTTTGCTATTTATAGAACTTTATTTGAAATGTAGCTGAAACTTTCAAACCCTTTATATAGAATTATACCTGTTGAGACTTTTAGTGACCTTGTTTTCAGTGATGACACAGTAATTTTAAAGCCTCTTTTAAATTTACCAATTTATGAAAACACCAATAATGTTTTAAGTATGTTACCCTATGGAATTTAAGGAGCTAAGAGTACTTGATGTTATATTTGACAGTTAGAATATTAACTTTTTAAATCAATCAGATGTCTCTAATAAACACATCCATGATTAATCCCATATAAGTCAAATTTAATTTAGTTATTTTTAAAAAACCAAGATATCAGAGAAGTGTATTGGGCAGGATTAGTCATTGCTGCTCTGTAGATGAAAAATCTAGAAAAATGGATATTAGACATTTTATAAAATTAATATTTTATTATTTTTGACCACGTAGGAACAAAAGTCTGTTAGTAATTTAAAAGCCATACTTTTGTTTATCTAATTTAAAAACCTTTTAAATTGTGTGAATCAAAGTCATTTGGACCCATTTTTTAAAAAATCTTAATTTATGAACTCATGTGTCAATTTTGGTACCAAACATTTGTAGGCATGACAATACACTGGTGTACAGATACATAAAACAGACAGACAAAGGCCTTGTAGCTTATTTTTAAAAACCCACTAGATTGAGAGTTAACCCTTGTACATTGGTCTCTGAATGAAACAGAGCATTAGAAAGACTTTATAGTTGGATAAAATAGGTCTGATAAAAAATTAACTTAGGTGCACCAGATCAAAATGATGAACTTAAACAATGGAATTTTAAAAGTTTTATTGGCCTCCATCCTGATGTGGTCCAACTCATTAGAGATGAAAAGAATTAAGAGAATATAGACAAATGTTATGCCTTATTCCTCCCTGAAGGAGTTTCTCACAGAGATAGCAAGGAAGCCTGCTTCCATTAGTCTCCCGGGAGAGCCCCCTGAGTTTGGGGTGTTGGGAGTGGTGATGAAGGATGGGAGAGCAGTGACTGAGACTGGGGTCTTTAATGCCCTCATGGCTGTGGCATGCCTGGTACCTGGGAATGTTTATGTGCAAGGGCACAGGATGCCTAGCTGCTATAGCAATGCCCTGCATGAGGAGGCTCTGTGCAAGAGCCCTATCCATTCTAACTTTGATCTCAGGCACACAGCTCCCGGGAAGGAGGAAGGAATTCTTACGCTAGACAACCACAATGTTTCACCAACTCTGCTTCTTCGGTTCTTGGCTGCCTTACAGCAACTTTTAACAATGGATTTTCTCGAGAGCTACACAAAGCTCCTAACATTACACTTTGCAACCATGGATTGCTACTGTGGAAAAGCTACATAGATGTCCTAGTTTCTGTAACTTTCCTGAATACAAAGACTAATGCTTGCATAGTCTTTAAACTGATAACAAGACATAAATAAAGATTTCTGGCATAATTCTTCAGACCTGCATCTCCATCAGAGGGCAGGCTCCACGTGATCCCAGCCTTATCTTCAAGATCTGTACTTGTCAATCTTTATTTTTCAATCCCCCTTTGCCCCTCACTGGACCCGAGTTTGCCCACTGATAGCTACATTGGGATCTTTTTCTAAATCGGTTTTTCTGGTCTCTTGGATAGTAGCCATCAAAATTTTAGCCTGGCATTTTGGTGGAACAACTCCAATAGTTGGGAGTTCCTGTTGGCAGCAGTTTACATTTTAATGTAAGCTTTAGTGAACATGGTTAAAAACCTTTTTAACCATTTTTCCCCAAATTTGAATATAAAACATTTGATCAGGATATCCAGACTGCCCAAAGATAATTTGGTGGTTCCCTGAGGGGGCCATCCAACCTCAAAAGTTGTCCATTCTCTCTCACAGAATTTAGAGAAAGAAAAGATGTCACAGCAGGTCCCGATGTTAGCAGCCCTTCTCTGGAATTCCTGGAAATTGGTCAATATGCATTAAAGGGGGTACATGACAAACAAGGGAGATTGACCCGTGTTCACACTGAAGGACAACAAAAAAACAGAAAAAGATGAACAAACACAGAACAGGTAAGAAGCCAAAGACAAAGACAAGTGGCCACTCCTGATTCCTGACCTGAGGGTCTGGGCAATGTCTTGCCAGTCCTGGACTCGGGAAGTAATGCTGCATCCAGTCTTCCTCAGAGTCCTCAGATACAGATCTGCTGGAAACAGATTTATTGGTCCCCTGGGAGCACAGAAACAGGTGACTCTTAGAGAATTTAATTCAGTCCTGGGGTGGGACTCCACAGACCATGCAGCCTGGGACTGAGGAATGTCTCTCAGAGGGCCTCCCCTAGGAGCAATGATGTGGCCTCTTCTCTCCACAGGAGTTTCCAGATCAGTGATGAGCAGTGATTATCCAGCAGGCAGAGAGGATCTCCCTGGGGCCTACAAATGTCATGGAGTGCAACTTAAGAACAGACGGATCACCACTAAGAAGTCCAAATTTGAGAGTCTTTATTAAGCCAGCCGGCTGACTGTCTCACACAATGCCCCCAAAATGGCTACTGGGAGAACAGCCCCAATCATAGGGTTGCAGGAGTTTTTATACCATAAATCAATACACCAATCATAAGTGTCTGTTGCTATGATTCAAATTTACAAACTAACATCACAGGATCTGAAATCATTAGCAGAGGGGGAAGTGGGTCATAATGAACTTATTTAGGTACAAACTAAAGAATGATTACTAACATCTAAACCATCACTGTTGACATCATTGTTAACATGGTACATTGTTTAGGAAGCTACGAATCAAAAAGAGAACAATTTTTCATTATACAAAAATTGTCAGGCTGGGGAGATAGCTCAGTTGGTAGAGTGCTTGCCTCGTAAGCACAAGGCCCTGAGTTTGATCCCCAGTACCAAAAAAAAAAAAAAAAAAAAAAAAAAAATTGTCTTTTCATCACTTTGTATTTCCAAAAAAGTCATGCTAAGTAACTGTTGATGGATACAGAGGTGGGGCATTCCCATGGGAAAAGCACTTTCTACGTAACATGGAGTGTCAAGGTAAAATGGAGTCTGTTTAGTCATTGCCCGTATAGCTTGACTCCATTTCCATGGAGTCAAATATGTCAACCCGTCACAATTAGAATTTCTGAATTATTGCTTCAATTATATTTTTACTTTTTTGTGAAAAGTCTCCCTTGCACAGGGTATGATGGCACATGCCTGTAATCCCTGTGGCTCAGGAGTCTGAGACAGGAGGATCCCAAGTTCGAGGCCAACCTCAGCAAGTTAGTGTGGTCCTAAGCTATTTAGCAAGACTCTATCTCAAAATAAAAAATGAAATGGGTTGGGATGTGGTTCAGTAGTTAAGTTCCCCTTGGTTCAATCCACACTACCCACCCCCAAAAAAGTTTCCCTTAATTCAGCTAAAAGCTTATCTTTCTTGTTTTTTTCATGTAACCAACTTTTGGATTATTTGTCAAATGCTACCATTTGTTGTTTTCTAATTATGTCATTTCTATTTTTATCTTTTTAATGTCTATCTCTATTTTCTTAAATTTATTTTTCTGATCTTTAACATTATTTAGATGCTCATTCCACATGTGTTGCTCCCTGTCGGGCAACAAGGTCTGATGTTCCTCCTCAGGGCCCGCCTGAGGAGAATACGGGGCCGAGAAGGATGATGAATGTAGGTGGCAAAGGAACCACGCCAGAGCCAGAAGGTCTGTCAGCGCACAAGGCACAGCAGGAATCTCGTTTATTGAGGAAGTCACACAGCTTTTATGTAGGGTGGAGGCTAGGCGGGAACCAATCAGCTAAAAGGTCAGCAAGGCATGGGGGGTTCACGCAGGTGAGAGTCCCATAGGACTATATGGCAAGCACCAGCTTGTCCCGACCCACGGGACATCAACGCGGAACGGCAAACCTAAGAGAGAAGGAATGAAGGGACAAGAGACGCAGGGAGAGGCAGCAAGACAGGAATTCTGATCAAGCTGCAAATTTTTATTGTTCACACAGGGGTATTTATATGCTCAGGGAATGAGGGGTATGACGAGGTGCAGCCTGGTTGGCTGTGTTCTTCTATTGGGCTCCTGATAGGCTGCAAGTTCGCGCCGGCGGGAAGGTGAGGTTCGCAACGGCGGGAAGGTGAAGTCCCAGAAGAGAAGCAGGGACAGCACCATAGGCGCCATACTGTCAGAATTATCAGCCAGGAAGGGGGAGGGGCGCTGCTGCTTATTGTAAAGGTCAGAATGTTCTCAGAATGAGAACTTCTTGGTCCCTGACATTTCCCCCTTTCTTATATAAAATTATTGACCATTTTTCGATAGCCATATTTTAAGGGGGTGATAGAGGTTATGTGGCGAGACGGGGGCACAGCTTGCCTGAACAGGTATAGGGCTGGAGTGACAATCCCTCGGGAACTGCGCCTGTCTTAGGTTGTCCGTGAGAGAGCAACATCCTTACCCGTCATTGGATAATGAGGCTCTAGCCCTCATTTCCTGTCTTAGGTTGGTATGAGCTCTTACGAATCTTACCCGTCATTGGCTGTCCAGTTCAGCTCACAGGGGTGATGGTCTTTTAAGATCACCATCACGATCCATCATCTCCAGTCGATGGTAATGAACCTGAATAGGTTTCGCCTGTATAGCCTCAATTTGAGCTTTAAGAAAAGCCATGATCTTGTTGAATATCAAAGGACCTATAGATACAATAAGCAGCAAGCAAAGGAGGGGACCTTAGCAGGGTCCTCAAGTCCTGCATGGCTGTGGGAGAGCAGTGAACAGGCAGCCATTATCCAGAGAAGCAATGGTGTGCAGTCACAGGGTCTGTCATTCAGGGGATTTTTCGCATAGATTGTCGGCTGCATCTATAAGAGAGGAAGATTCATCCTCAGGGGGAAGGTTTCCGTCCCTGGGTTGTGGTAAATCATTGACCTGTTTGACCAGGCGTCTGGTAACCATCTTGGGGCTGCTTGTTCTTGATCTAAAATACAAGCTGAGCCTCGTCCCCAAATGAGGACGGGATCTGGGCCTTTCCATTTATTTGTTAAAGGATCGCGCCACATAACAGATGGGCGAGCAGAATTAGAAGAGGGATGCCAATGTCTGTCTGCGGTCGAATGTCCTTCATTGTCTAGGGTAAGAAAGTTAAGAGCAAATAATGCATGATTAAGGCGATCCCTGGGAGTGGTAAATGCAAGGGAAGAGGCCTTAAGGTGGGTAAGCCAGGTTTTTAAGGTGAGGTGTGCACGTTCCACAATGCCTTGACCTTGAGGGTTATATGGAATTCCAGTAGTATGAGAGATTTAAAGAGTGGCACAAAACTGTTTGAACTTGGTACTGGTATATGCAGGGCCATTATCTGTCTTAATATGTGCTGGCTTTCCCATTATGGAAAAGGCTGAAACAAGATGAGAAATGACATCCTTGGTAGCTTCTCCGAAATGCGGTGATGCAAAAATAAAGCCACTAAAGGTATCTATGGAAACATGTATGTACTTTGTTTTCCCAAATTCAGGAAAGTGAGTAACATCCATCTGCCAAATCTGATTGGGCAGTAATCCTCGAGGGTTAACACCCAGATGTTGAATAGGAAGGGAGACAACGCAAGCAGGACACGCTTTTACAATTTCCCTTGCTTGTTGCCTGGTAATTTTACAGAGTAACCGAAGGCTCTGAGAATTTAAGTGGTGAAGTTTGTGTAAATCTGTGGCCTCTTGGATGGATCCAATAAGAACTGGGAAAAGGGACCGAGTGGCTGCATCAACCTGAGCATTACCCCGTGATAGGGGACCGGGAAGATCAGAATGTGCTCTAATGTGTCCTAAGAAAAATGGATGTTTTCTAGCCTGAATTAGTTGTTGAAGCTGGTTAAACAAAAAGGCTGCGTTGGAGGAAGCCTTAATGGCGGGTGAAATCTCCAATAGGGGCACAGAATGAGCAATGTAAGCACTGTCTGTATAAATATTAATAGGTTTATCAAAAAATGTCATAAAGACTTGTGTTATAGCAAACAATTCTACAAGCTGTGCTGATGGATAAGCAGTGTCAAAGGTGGTAGGCTGATTATCAACAACAAAGGCTGCACGGCCATTGCTGGAGCCATCTGTAAAAACAGTAAGGGCTTGTGGAATAGGAGCCTTCCGAGTAACCCGAGGAAAAATAAATGGATGTAACTGAGCAAAATGCAAAAGGGGGTCATTGGGAAGGTGGTTATCGATTATTCCCAAAAAGCCTGATAGAGCAATACCCCATTCATCCCTCGTCTGTAGCAAAAATTGGGTTTGATCCTTAGTGTATGGAATCAGAATGTTATCAGGGTCTTTGCCAAAATGTTGTCGAGAAAGCAAGCGACCTTTAATAATGATAGAAGCTACCTGAGCAGGATAGACAGCAATAACTTTAGAGGATGTGGCGGGCAGATGAACCCAGAGCAAGGGGCAACCCTTATTTTTAAAATGTGGATCCCGCTGCCAGAATAGTCCCGTGGGTGTATGAGGGGTGTGTAATATAACCAAAACCAAAGGAAGGTTATAAGATATTTGTGTAACAAATTGTTGAGCGATGGCTTCTGTGACTTGAATTAATGCTTGCCGTGCCTCGGGAGTAAGCTCTCGAGGAGAAGAAGGGTCAGAATCTCCCCTTAAAATATCATTAAGAGGCAAAAGCACATAGGTGGGTAGTTTTAAATATGGTCTTAGCCATTGGATATCCCCTAGTAATTTTTGGAAATTGTAAAGAGTGTGGAGATGGTCCACACGCAATTGTATATTAGGGATTTGAATTTGATTAGTTTGAAGTTTGAGGCCCAAGTAGGTGTAGGGGTCCTGTGTTTGAACCTTATCAGGGGCTATCTGAAGTCCCAAGGCAGTAAGGACTTTATAGAGATCCAAATAACAATTGTTAAGATCATAGGTATTAGGTGCAGCAATTAACAAATCATCCATATAATGTAATATATAAACTTGTGGCCACCGCTCTCTCACAGGGTCTACTGCTTGAGCAACATATTTTTGGCAAAGACTAGGGCTGTTAGCCATACCCTGGGGAAGGACCTTCCATTGAAATCTTTGCATAGGGCCCTGAAAATTGATGCGGGGGAGGCTGAAAGCAAAATAGGGTCTGTCATCAGGATGTAAAGGAATAGTAAAAAAGCAATCTTTTAAGTCGATGACCATTTTATAATAGTCCCTAGGAATAGCTACCGGTGTAGGGATGCCTGGCTGTAATGCCCCCATCGGGCGCATAACCTTATTGATAGCGCGCAAATCCTGTAAAAGGCGCCATTTGCCTGATTTCTTCTTAATAACAAAAATAGGAGTGTTCCAGGGTGAGGTTGAGGGTTCCACATGGCCGGCTGTCAACTGTTCCTGTACTAACATGGAGGCAGCCTCTAATTTTTCTTGGGTAAGGGGCCACTGATCCACCCACACAGGAGTTTGAGTTTCCCAAATAATTTTGTCTGCATGGGGTACAGGAGGGTCAGGGACCGACACTAAAAATCCACATACCCAAGTCCAAATTTGTCTGTTTTTTGTATGGGCTGTACAGGCTCAACCTGTCCTTGTCCTAGCCTTCCAAGGCCTGTACCAGGGATAAAGCCCATACGAAGCATTTGATGAGTGACTAAAGAGTCAGGACTAGCAAGAATAACTTTCATTTGGCTTAGAATGTCTCGTCCCCAAAGGTTGACAGGGAGATCAGGAACAACGAAGGGGGTAACGGTTCCTTTATTCCCTGTGTTATCTTTTGTGTCAGTCCAATTAAGCACCCTGGAGCTAACTAAGGGGTTTCTTGACTGCCCTATTCCTTTAAGGTCAGTTAGTGATGAGGTGAGGGGCCATTCTGATGGCCAATATTTTTGAGAAATAACTGTGGCGTCCGCACCAGTATCTAGGATCCCTTGGAATTTCTTTCCTTCAATAAATAAGGTAAGAGTGGGTCTTTTGTGGGAGATAGGTTGGACCCAATACACATCAGAGGAACCTAAAGAGGCTGTGTTTCCTGGTGAATTTCCTGAATTGAGGGGAAGGAGTATTAATTGTACAATTTTTGTTCCTGCAGGGATGGCAGCTACTCCGTTAACAGCTGTGGCCAGTATTTTAATTTCTCCAGTGTAATCATCATCAATGATGCCAGGGAAGACCTGAACACCTTGTAAGGTGGTAGGAGCTCTCCCAAGAATAAGAGCACACATATGAGGTGGAGGGGGGCCTACAACCCCAGTGGGTATTATTTGAGGTCCTTGCATAGAGTCTAATATTGTATCGGTGGAGGCACAGAGGTCCAATCCTGCGCTGCCTGGGGTAGCGCATTGGAGGGAGGTGATTGTGGAGAAGGACAGGGGGCCTGGATTGGGTTGGGAGTCTGAGAGGGAACAAACCTTATTGCCCCTGGGTTTGCTCTGGGGGTGGTCGGGGCCAGGGGCTGGCCCCGAGAGGAGTTTCCCGAGAAGTTAGAGGGAATAGGCTGTCCAAGGGCATTGGTCTTCGATCTACACTCCTTGGCCCAGTGGCGACCTTTACCACATTTAGGGCAAAGGGTGAGCGGAGGTGGTTTAGTCCCTGTTTGAGGAGATATGGGTCCTTGACCCAGTCTCCCTGTTGGGCAGTCTCGCGCAAAATGGCCAGGTTGTTTGCAAGTAAAGCAAGTACGTGGGCCAGGGTGGTGAAGGGCCTTGGTGAAGGCGGCACCAATGGCGAGACCCATGGCATGGGCTGTTCCTACCCCGGCACACAGCCTAATGAAGTCAGAAAGGTCCCCTTTATCTTTGTGGGGCCGAAGAACATCTTGACATATTGGGTTGGCATTTTCAAAGGCAAGATATTTTACAAAGGAGCTCTCACTTTCACTTGGTCCAAGTAAGCGCTCCGCAGTTAGATTAAGCTGGGCAACAAAGTCACTGTAAGGCTCGTCAGGACCCTGACGAATTTTTGCTAGGGAGGTGGTGGCCGAGCCCTTTTGAGGGAGCCGTCTCCAAGCATGCAAACCAGCAGTTTGAACCTGTGCTAGGAGCCCAGTAGGAAAGCGTGCCTGTTTAGGGTTAGTATCAAATGGCGCATTACCCACTAGTTTAACATAGGTCCAGGATTTAGAGGAAGCCTTGGTTGAATTTTTTTGGGCAGTTTCCCGACAGTATTCCCTAAAGTCTGCGTTCCACAACAGGAAGTCACCCGCACTGAGGGTGGCTCGGGCCAAAAATTTCCAATCATTAGGGGTGAGCCACTGTGTACTATGGTTCTCTAGCAAGGCCAGTGTATAAGGTGCAGTGGGGCCATACTGTGTACAAGCCTTTTTAAGTCTTTCAAGAAAGCGGAGGCTCAGCCTTTTATAAGAACCAAGGGCTCCACTCTGTCCAGAGGTGGGCTCCTCCTCATCCCCTGATTCCTGGTCCTCCTCTTGTTCCCTCTCTGGTTCTACCTCTTGTTCCTCCCCTGATTCCTCTTCCTGACTTCCTTTTAAATTCTCTGCTTCAGTTTGTGCGGGCTGATCTGCTTGACTGCGAGTGACTGGAAAGGCAAGAACAGGCTGACCACGTGGCTTCACCTTACGAGTATTGAGGGGTCTTGGGCCAGTTTGTGTTAACTCCGTGCCCAAGGCCAGTGAGCGAAGCTCGGCATCAAGGGCTTTTAGTTCTTTTAAAAGTTGGATTTGTTCCCGCCTATGTTGGAGAGACTCGCGTAAAGGGGTTAGATTAGGCAAGGGAAGTGGGGAAAAAATGTCTGGGGGGGCAGTAGGTCCCTGAGGGGCCGGAGCACGAAAGGCAGGGGGTGTATAAGTGGGAAGTGGATTTTTAAGAGGTGGCAGGTCTGGAGAATGGTATCGAGCCGCTGCCTCCTCCAGGGTAGCCTCATCCTCTGGGGTCAACTCATCATAGGGATTTAAAACCGGATAAATCTTAGGGGGACTTTTAGGGGACTTTTTTGGTAAGGTGGGGTCTGGGAGGTTCCCGGGGTCTGGGAGGGTCCCAGGGTCCTGAGAAGGCTGAGTAGGGGGCATTTGAATACTAACCAAAGGGCATGCCGATGGGGGGCGAGAGGTGGATTGCATTGCCTGCTCCCCAATCTTTACAAGTTTTAAAGTACCACTGTCAAAGGGTGAGCTTTTAAGAATCTCATTAATTAAATTCCAATAAGAAAAGGCAGTGACAGGCACCTTTTGAGGACCAAAAGTCTCATAATAATCTTTGAGGCAGTCTCCTACTCTGAGCCACCTTTTACCATCAATTGACCCCTCGAGGGGAAACCAAGGACACAAATCCTCTATGTATGAAAAGAATGATCTTAAATCCTTTTTCTTAACACGCGCTCCCCGAGTCTTGAGGGCCTCCTCGAGACCCGTCAGAAACAAATCATGTGACGAAACTGCTTGTCCCATGGTGCGTCACTCACCTTGCGCTGGCCTCAATTTCCTCCTGGATCTGACTCCCGGTCGCGTCCACCGAGGAGATCTCGAATCCTGCTTGGCCAAGTCTTCCCCAGAGGGCAGCGTTCGCTTCTCAAACAAAGGCTCGAGCCAACCACGTTGGGCGCCAACTGTCCCGACCCGCGGGACATCAACGCGGAACGGCAAACCTAAGAGAGAAGGAATGAAGGGACAAGAGACGCAGGGAGAGGCAGCAAGACAGGAATTCTGATCAAGCTGCAAATTTTTATTGTTCACACAGGGGTATTTATATGCTCAGGGAATGAGGGGTATGACGAGGTGCAGCCTGGTTGGCTGTGTTCTTCTATTGGGCTCCTGATAGGTTGCAAGTTCGCGCCGGCGGGAAGGTGAGGTTCGCAACGGCGGGAAGGTGAAGTCCCGGAAGAGAAGCAGGGACGGCACCATAGGCGCCATACTGTCAGAATTATCAGCCAGGAGGGTGGAGGGGCGCTGCTGCTTATTGTAAAGGTCAGAATGTTCTCAGAATGAGAACTTCTTGGTCCCTGACACCAGCTGATCACGTTCTGTTGTTAACCAATCCCTGACGGTGGTCTGATTTATCATCATTAACTTTTGAAACCACCTTTGAGGCCGTGATCTTGCTCACTCGCCAGGGAGTAAGGAGTCAGTCTGAGTTAGTTAACGTGTCATTAGTCCCAACACACACGTTTTCATTCATATTAGCTAACAAAATTTTCCAGCTCCTTTATGATTTGTTCATCTGTGGATAAAACCTCGCTTGGAGGTTTCATCAGCTTCTAAGATAAATTTGTGTCAAACATAATTGTCGGGAGCAGCAGAGAGGCGAGTGACTAGAATTTGGTTCCAAACAAGTTGGCTTTATTTGACACACTCAGGATAACACAAACTTTAATATTCCTAATATCACACATCCATCAAATCATATGGCAAATAAACACACCTCAATCAAATAGTCCAAAGTCCCCTCTGCCTTGTCGGTTCCAACGACCCCGAATGCGACGTATCTTAGTCGGAGAGAAGACATGGCTGGTCTCGGAACTTCCTCGGGCCGCTGGTCTGGGAATCGAGGACAGGCAGGCTCCGCTGGTCGTGAAGCTGTCAGAGCAGCGGAGTCTGGGCAGTCTTGATGGATGGATGATCGGTGGGGCTCGCGAACCTGGCTGACGTGGATTCGTCAGATCTGGGCTGAGCCAATGAGCTGTTTATATACCCTTCTTCTTGGCTTGTTTCCAATTCAGGTCCAGATGGTGTCTTATCTCCTTGGTGCAGCGCTCTGGTGACACTTATGTCTTTTTGGCTTGCCGTCTACTAGGGGCTTGTCATTTACTCATCAGACATCCAAGTCTGCTCCTTTCAATATCCCAGAATATGTGCAAACTAGATCTACTTAAAAAACAAAAGCACTCAAGCAGGCACTGATGCCCAATGACAGAAGTGGTCAAACTTGGCATAACTTCTGTCTGCTCTAACAAGGGTAGCTAGGCTCTGGATGTTAAACAAACTCTCTGCCCTGTAACTTGCTTGCTCCATCTCAGACCCAAACCCTGCCTGCCTAACATGCCTGCCCAACGTGCCTAACCAAAAATTCAAATATGCTGCCTCAATCTTCCTATTGCAATATTTGACACAGTTGGTGAAGTTCAAGACTGTCCTTTGTGATTTCAGTTCAGCCCCTTCCTCTTTCCACAGTCACCTGTTTCAGGCCTCTGTACATAAAAGTTTTGCTTGCCTACCTCTTCCCTTACATGTTTCTGGCTATGTTTAGTATCTCTTCCCATTGCAGTAGTCTCCCTTACATAAGTTTTGTCTGGGTAAATCCCAACTTAGGCTTTTGCTTCAAAAACAAGAGTTGGAAGACACTTTGATTCCTGGAGTGCCGTTACTTTTTGTATTATAATTTTGAGGCTAGTGACTTTTTCTTATTAAATAGTATGTATGTTGTATACATAGAGTAGGTTTTTGGAATTGTGTAATACAATCCCTAGCTACTCTGAACAAATCCAGGTCAACATGAGGTTGGATAGAAGAATTAAAGATAGTTGGAAAGGAGACAAGCAGGAAAGAAAAGAACTGTAGCATTAACTCTAAGACCTTCCTGGTCTCCCTCACTTCCTGGTCTCCCTCCTAAGGCCTGATTTCCTCCAGGCCTAAATTCTTAACACATTCAATAAATCTTAAAGTACTGTAAATCCTGTTAATTAATGCTTATATACCTTGTTAGTTTATAGAATGTATTTTTAGACTAATTAAAAGAAGTCGAGAGAGAGAGAGATTGTTAGAAACCCATGACACAGGAACAGTCCAAGTACTGTCTTTTAACTAGGTTATTTCAACCTAAAGATTAAAAGAAGCAGACCACCATGACCCACTCTGCTCCACATGGAAAGAATCACATTCATTGAACTTAGGCTGCCCCTTGTGCTTCTCATGTTCACCCTTTAAAGAAGCCTGGCCCAGCAAAGTGCATCTCACTCTCAAGGGGCACACCCCTTCTCTTTAGGGCCATAGTGCACTATTGTTTGCTTTCCTGAATAAATCTCTGCTTGTGCCTCTTGACACCTCCTGAAATTACTTTCTGTGGAGTAAGTCAAGAAACTGATAGGGGGCTGGGGAGATAGCCCAGTTGGTAGAGTGCTCGCCTCACAAGCACTAAGGCCCTGAGTTCAATCCCCAGCACTGCAAAAAAAAAAAAAAAAAAAGAACCTGACAGGACTAAGTTGAGGTCCCCTTTTTCCTTCTGGGGACCTTTTTGGATCCAACCAGTGACAAACACTCTTGCTACTGTGACATACTGTGAAAGTATTTTATTTTTTGCTTTGTTTCTTAATATAACTTTTGTTGTCTATTTGTAATTTGACATAATCTTAGAAGTAAATGTTGAAGAGAATTTCAGAAAATTTTTCATCATTCAGAGTTTGTAATGAAAGTATTTTAAATATTTCCTCTGAACACTGCTTTAGCAATATCACATAGGTTCTGATATGTAATGCTTTCATTGTCTTTCTTTTCTCAATAGTCTGCAAGTTCCATTTGGATTTTTCTTTTGAACCCAAGAGCTGTTTAACCTGGGATATTTTATTTTTATTTCTAAGTGGGTAGGAGTTTGTTTCTTTGTTATGTGGTAGAGATTTTCTCAGAGCAAAGAAAAAGATAACATGGTACTACCAGTATCAAAGTGAGACTTCCACAACTCAGTTGTAACATTGTTGCTATAGTACAGAAATAGAAAGCCCAACCAGGAATGCGTAGTACCTTATATAGCAGACAAAGAACTAGTATGTAAAAGGAAACTAATAAAAGTATAAAAGGCTAAGCCACCCTTGCACGAAAGGTGGTGTTGGGATAAGAATCCACTGAGCCAGTGCTGGCACTAATAAACACTGCTTCCTGCTGATAGCCCTGGTGTCTCCTGCCTCTGCCCATGTCCAAAACATTATTGCCTTCTACTTTTATTGCACTACTACTAGAGAAAATTGCCATTACTGTTTTATCTTTTGTTTTTTTTTTTTAAAGAATCACAGAACTTGACATGTATCAATTAACTCAATCTTATTAGTTACGTTGTTTAAGTCCACTATATGCTTCCACATCATTTAACCTTATTTTTTAATTTATACTTTCCATCTTCTTGTTTCTCTTCTCGGCATTCTGGACCTGTTCATCTATACTATCTTTGGTAACAAATTCTCACGTGAGTTATTTAATCTACTAGTTAATCCTTCTACTGAGTTCTTCTCTACCCCCTAATTATATATTTTTATTTTTAGTTCCTTTGGATTATTTCCAAAATATTTTTGTTCATACCTGAGTGTTTCTAGTTGAATGTTCACTTTTAAAATTACAATCTTTAGTTGGGCTGAAATGCCCAGGTTGACGAGTCCCCCAAAGACCACCAGGGAGCCAGAGTCTGATGCAAGCGCAAAAGGACCATTTATTAGCAGACTCAATTCCAGACCATCATCCAATGCAGCGACTCAGCGGGCAGAGGAGGAGCAGCCCCAACCGTTACAAGGATTCCTTTTTTATAGGAAAAAAAACGACAAGCAGGGAGTTGGGGACCATAGGCAGGGGGTTTCATGCCTTAGTGTTTCGGGGTTGGGTAAGGGTATGTGGGGTATAACTGACTTTGTGGAGGATAAGTCAGGGGGTGGGCATGGTCTCAGAACAGGAACTTCTGAGCTCATAGGGACTTTCCTCTTGCACTATGATTGGTCTAGGAGTGGGCTGTTTTGTTCTTGCAGTTTTTCCTATAACAGTTTGTTCTTTGGGGAGTTGAGGGCCGGGCTGAGATGGAGGCTCTTCCCTAAGATGGAGTCAGTTTGGTTCAATTGAGTCCCTTCAGGGCACAGTGTCCCATACCTCTAATCCCAGTGACTCAGGAGGCTGAGGCAGGAGAATCAAGTTTCAGGCCAGCCTCAACTGGAAGGAGACACTGTCTATAAATTAAAAATAAGCAAAAGGTCTGGGAATATGGTTCAGTGGTAAGAGCTCCTGGTACCAAAAATAAAACATAATAATCTTGTGGAAATGACAAGTTGGCACTCGGAAAGTAGGAGAAACCAAACCTTATTTTACACCAGCAGGCCCAGAGGAGATTAGCACTACAAAATTCTGAGCCCTGATCCACAGTTTCTCACAATATTTATAGGTTATTTCACATCATCTTAGATTGATCCTATCATTGGGACTTTTTCCTCTTTTTTTAAAAAAATTCCTGGGGGGATCCAAGATGGCGGACTAGAGGGAGGCTACGTTCCTTGTCACTCCCTAACTTGGTTTTCAAGCAGAGGATATCCATCTCTTGGTGAGGCAGATTTACTGCTTATCGATCCCCTGCTGTTTACCCCATTTGTCTACTGCAATCACCTGCAGTCAGCCAGCATATCAACGAATTTTGAGTGTAGATTGCTTACTGTAAGGCGCCTATCATCTGCCATTTGCCTGCCTCTTGCCTGTCCATTGCCAACCTTTCACCTATCCATCATCCACCACCCGAGGTTCACCTCCTGATCGTCGAATAGCGGTCAGCAAACTGAACACCGACCACCAGTGAAGGACCAACTGCCTGCTGTTGCCTGGAAGTTCACTGTCACAATACCTGTAGGTTTGGCTGCCGCCATTTTGAGACAACAGACAGGCCCCGTAGGACACCTGGCCATACTGACTTAGCCCCATCTCCAGGATCCCTCAGCCTGACTAATCACTCCCTGCCTCTGGGGCCCTCACATCGACTGACTATTACTTGCCAGTCAGTCAAGGACTGAGTGAGACCTATCACCAGGACCCCAGACTGACTGATTCACGGCGCCTCCAGGATCCTGCAACCACACCAAGCACACCCCACCTCCAGGACTCCTGCCTGACCAACCGCACCCCACCTCCAGGACCTACAGCTGACCACGCCCACATCCCAAGTTGCAGCCCCCCATTTGCCAACACATTTGGAAGCCAGAAAAGCCATCTTTAATAATCCTGGAAGCCATAGCTCTGATCTCATGGTGAGGCAAATCCAATCCTGAGACGCCTGCTGGAGAGTAGAAGCTCATTGTCAGATCCTTTCATACTGAAGACTGGGAGGTTTGAATACTGTATGATTGTTATAGTGTAGATTTTCTTTTTTCTCCTTATTGAAAAATTTTAACTTTTTATTTCTTTACATTTCTTGCTCTTTTTTCCTTTCGTTTACCTGTTCCCTCAGAGTCTGTCCCTTTTTGCATGCTAACAACCAATTTCTTTTGATTATCTAGAACTTCTATATATTCTTTTCTTATCCCGTTAACAGCTACCTCGTACGCCCCTCAGCATCCTCTTTGTCCTCCATTAGAAACTGCAGACCTTATTGCAAATTTGTTTGTTTTACTGAAGATAATAATAGATCTCATTCTGTTTATTATGAAAATACTGTTAATGTCCTCATAGGGACTATTTGGTCTAGGATTGCATAGTGTCTGAATTGGGCACTGCTAATATTGATCTCCCCTTAAAGAAAAGGTTTTGGAAACCTATAGTGCCACTAAAAGCCTATAGGGGGGAATCTGCAATACCCCAGATCTGCACTGCTAGAGGGGAAGATACATGAACAACATGAAAAAACAAGGGAAGAAAATGATCTAAACAAACCCAGATTCTATATTAATAGAATCAGTGACAGTATGGTAGAAGAAATGTCAGAAAAGGACTTCAGATTATACATGATTAAGGTGATTCATGAAGCAAAGGATGAGATAAGAGTGCAAATGCAGGCAATGAATGAGTTGAAAGAACAACTGCAGGAAGCAAAAGATCATTTCAACAAAGAGATAGAGATTCTCAAAAAAAAAAAAAAAATGGAAATCCTTGAAATGAAGGAAACAATAAACAAAATAAAAAACTCAATGGAAAGCATCACCAAAAGACTAGACCACATGGAAGACAGAACCTCAGAAATTGAAGACAAAGTATTTATTTAATCTTGAAAATAAAAATGACCAAACAGAGAAGATAGTAAGAAATCATGAACAGAAGCCCCAAGAACTATGGGACATCATGAAAAGACCAAATTTAAAAATTATTGGAATTGAGGAAGGCACAGAGATAAAAACCAAAGGAATGAACAACCTATTCAATGTAATAATATCAGAAAATTTCCCAAGCCTGAAGAATGAAATGGAAAATCAAATACAAGAGGCAAAGGAAGGAACTACCTTAAAGAAAATTCCATTGAAAGGAGAAACAAAGCCAAGTTAAAAACCAAAAATAACACCAAATGCACAAAAATCACAACAGGTCTACACCAAGGCACATTATAATAAAATGCCCAACATCCAAAACAAAGATAGGATTTTGAAGGCCGTGAGGGAAAAGCATCAAATTACACATAGGGGGAAACCGATACAGATATCAGCAGATTTCTCAGCCCAGACTCTAAAAGCTAGAAGGGCCTGGAACAACATATTTCAAGCTCTGAAAGAAGATGGTTGCCAACCAAGAATCCTATACCCAGCAAAACTAACCTTCAGATTTGAAGATGAAATAAAATCCTTCCACGATAAACAAAAGTTAAAAGAATTTACAAATAGAAAGCCTGCACTACAGAATATTCTCAACAAAATATTCCATGAGGAGGAAAAGAAAAACAACAATGTAGGTCAGCAAAGGGAAGAACTACCTTAAAGAAAAATCCATTCAAAGGAGAAACCAAGCCAAGTTAAAAACCAAAATAAGCCCAAATGACTGGGAATACAAATCATATCTCAATAATAACTCTGAACGTTAATGGCCTAAACTTATCAATCGAAAGACATAGTCTGGCAGAATTGATTAACAAGAAAGACCCAACAATATGCTGCCTTCAAGAGACTCATCTCATAGAAAAAGACATCCACAGACTAAAGGTGAAAGGATGGGACAAAACCTACCATGCACATGGACTCAGTAAAAAAGCAGGGGTTTCCATCTTTATTTCAGATAAAGTGGACTTCAAGTCAAAGTTACTCAGAAGGGATAAAGAAGGACATTTCATACTGCTTAAGGGAACCATAAATCAGCAAGACATAACAATCATAAATATTTATGCCCCAAACAACAGTGCATCCATGTACATCAAACAAATCCTTCTCAATTCCAGGAATCAAATAGACCACAACATAATAATTCTGGGTGACTTTAACACACTGCTGTCACCACTGGATAGATCTTCCAAACAAAAACTAAACAAAGAAACCATAGAACTCAATAACATAATTAATAACCTAGACTTAAGACATATATAGACTATTCCATCCATCAACAAGCAAATTCACTTTCTTCTCAGCAACACATGGAACCTTCTCGAAAATAGACCATACGTTATGCTCAAAGCAGTCCTTAGGAAATGCAAAAAAATAGAGATATTGCCTTGTGTTCTATCAGATCATAATGGAATGAAATTAGAAATCAATGACAAAATAAAAAATAGAAATTACTCCAACACCTGGAGACTAAACAATATGCTATTGAATGAAACATGGATAACAGAAAATATCAGGGAGGAAATAAAAAAATTCTTAGAGGTCAATGAGAATGACGATAAAACGTAAATCTCTGGGACACTATGAAAGCGGTACTAAGAGGAAAATCATTGCATGGAGCACATTCCAGAAAAGCATGAAAAGTCAACAACTAAATGACCTAAAATTACAGCTCAAAGTCCTAGAAAAAGAAGAACAGAACAACACCAAAAGTAGTAGAAGACAGGAAATAATTAAAATCAGAGCTGAAATCAATGAAATTGAAACAAAAGAAACTTCAAAAAATTGACAAAACAAAAAGTTGGTTCTTTGAAACACTAAACAAAATAGACAAACCCTTAGCCACACTAACAAAGAGAAGGAGAGAGAAAACTCAAATTACTAAAATTCGTAATGAAAAAGGAAATTCCATGTCAGACACCACTGAAATACGCAGCATAATGAGAAGGTACATTGAAAATCTACATACCAACAAAATAGAAAATACCAAAGACATCGACAAATTTCTAGAGACATACACTCCTCCCAAACTGAACCAGGGGAACATACACAATTTAAACAGATTAATATCAAGCAATGAAATAGAAGAAGCCATCGAAAGTCTACCATCCAAGAAAAGCCCATGACCAGATGTATTCTCAACCGAGGTCTACAAGACCTTCAAAAATGAACTCATTCCAATACTTCTCAAATTATTCCAGGAAATAGAAAAGGAGGGAACCCTACCAAACTCATTCTATGAAGCTAATATCACTCTCATACCCCAAACAGGAAAAGACACATCAAGGAAAGAAAATTTTAGACCAATATCCTTGATGAATATAGATGCAAAGATCCTTAACAAAATACTGGCAAACTGTATCCAAAAACATATTAAGAAAATTGTGCACCATGATCAAGTGGAGTTCATCCCTGGAATGGAAGGATGTTTTAACATCCTTAAATCAATAAATGTAATCCATTATGTCAGTAGACTTAAGGATAAGAATCATATGGTTATTTCAATTGACACAGAGAAAACATTCAACAAAATACAACACCCCTTCATGCTCAAATCACTGGAAAAAATAGGGATAGTAGGAACATACCTGAACATTGTAAAGGCTATTTATGCTAAGCCCATGACCAGCATCATTCTTAATGAAGAAGAACTGAAAGCATTCCCTTTACAAACAGGAACAAGACAGGGATGTCCTCTTTCACCACTTCTATTCAACATCGTCCTGGAAATAATAGCCAAGGCAATTAAACACACTAAAGAAATTAACGGAATACGAATAGGAAAAGAGGAACTTAATCTGTCACTATTTGCTGATGACATGAATCTCTATTTAGAGGATCCAAAAAAACTCCTCCAGAAAACTTCTAGACCTCAGCAATGAATTCAGCAAAATAGCAGTTATAAAATCAATGTGTATAAATCTAAAGCATTTTTATACATAAGCAATGAAACATCTGAAATGGAAATGAGGAAAACTCCATTCACAATAGCCTCAAAAAAAAAAAAAAAAAAAAAAAAAAAAACTTGGGAATCAATCTAACCAAAGAGGTAAAAGATCTCTACAGTGAAAACTACAAAACATTGAAGAAAGAAATTGAGGAAGACCTTAGAAGATGGAAAGATCTCCCATGTACTTGGATAGGCAGAATTAATGTTATCAAAATGGCCATACTTCCAAAGGCACTATACGGATTTAACACAATTCCAATTAAAATCCCTGTGACATTTCTCATAGAAACAGAAAAGGCAATGATGAAATTCATCTGGAAGAACAAAAGACCCAGAATAGATAAAGCAATCCTGAGCAGGAAAAGTGATGCAGGAGGTATCACTCTACCAGACCTTAAACTCTACTATAGAGCAATAGTAACAAAAACAGCATGGTACTGGCACCAAAACAGACAGGTAGACCAATGTTACAGGAGAGAAGACACGGGGACATACCCCCATATGTACAGTAACCTCATACTAGACAAGGATGACAAAAACTTACAATGGAGAAAAGATAGCCTCTTCAACAAATGGTGCTGGGAAAACTGGAAATCCACATGCAGTAAAATGAAATTAAACCCCTATCTCTCACCCTGTACAAAACTCAACTCAAAATGGATCAAGGATCTAGGAATTAGACCTGAGACCCTTCACCAAATAGAAGAAAAAGTAGGCCTGAATCTCCATCATGTTGGCTTAGGACCAGACTTCCTTAATAAGACCCCATTAGCATAAGAAATAAAAGCAAGAATCAATACATGGGATACATTCAAACTAAACATTTTTTTCTCAGCACAGGAAACAATCAATAATGTGAAGAGAGCCTACAGAGTGGGAGAAAATCTTTTCCACACACACTTCAGACAGAGCACTCATCTCCAAAGTTTATAAAGAACTTAAAAAACTTTACACCCAAAATACAAAGAACCCAATCAATAAATGGGCTAAAGATATGGACAGACACTTCACAGAAGAAGATATATAGGTGATCAACAAATATATGAAAAAGTGCTCATCATTCCTGGTAATTAGAGAAATGCAAATTAAAACCACCCTATGATTTCATCTAACTCCAATTAGAATGGCTATTATCAAGAACACAAGCATAATAAGTGTTGGCATGGATGTGGGGGAAAAGGTACATTAGTACATTGCTGGTGGTTTGCAAATTGGTATAGCCACTCTAGAAAGCAGTATGGAGATTCCTCAAAAAGCTTGGAATGGACCCACCATTTGACCCAGCTATCCCACTCCTCGGTTTATACCCAAAGGACTTAAAATCTGCATACTACAGTGATGCAGTCACATCAATGTTCATAGCAGCTCAATTCACAATAGCTAGATTGTGGAACCAACCTGGATGCCCTTCAATTGGCAAATGGATAAAGAAACTGTGGTATATATACACAATGGAATATTACTCATCCATAAAGAGTAAAATTATGGCATTTGCTGGTAAATGGATGAGGTTGGAAAATATCATGCTAAGTGAAATAGGTCAAGCCCAACAAACCACAGGCCCAATGTTTTCTCTGATAAGTGCATGACAATATATAACAATGCAGGGTGGTAGGGGGAAGAGAAGAATGAAGGAACTTTAGATGGTGTAGAGGAAAAAGTGTTGGGAGCGGGTGGGGATAGAAAAACAGTAGAATGAAACAGATAGTATTACCCTATATATATGTATGATTACATGAATGGTGTGAATATACATTGTGTACAACCATAGAAATGAAAAGTTGTATCCCATTTGTATACAATGAATCAAAATGTGTCTGTATAAATAAAAAACATTTTAATAAAAAAAAGCCTTCAATAACAGTGACAGTTAACTAAGCCCACTAATAATGGCAAATAATGTATATTTCTTAACGTAACAAATGCAGTATAAATATGTTTTTTCTGAGGTGATGCTAAATTGAGTAGAAATGCTAACCGTTGTTACAATGTAATGTTTATATTAAGCTTTTTCACACATAACTTATGCCAAACCATACAGAATGTTTTACATAACTGATACCAGAATTTTTCTTTCTTTAAAACTCTGCATAAGACAGCTAATATAATGACTGACATATATTGAGCATTTAATAAATATTAGGTAATTTCTGGCCTAGAAAATAAAAAATAATATAAAATAAATAAAATAAAGGCATTTTGTCCATCTACAACTCCAAAAAAAAAAAAAAAAAAAAAAATCCTCACGCAGTGTGTGTCTATACTTAAAAACTTTGAGAAGTCTAAATCTGTTGTTTGTTCTGCTGACCCTCACTCACGATGATTATGATGATTTCCTTCTTATATGTTCAGTAATCTTGTTTGTGTGTTGTTGTTTGATGGTAATCTGTGGAATTCTGTGGACGAAACTTAGTTGTCCTCCAAACAAGCTTTTGTATTAATTTTTTTTTTTTAGTTGTAGATGGACACAATTCCTTTATTTTATTTATTTTTATGTGGTGTTGAGGATCGAAGCCAGGGCCTCACGTGTGCTAGGCAAGTGCTCTACCACTGAGCCACAACCTCAGACCCAAAGTTTGTTTTGATTCCTGTCATTAACCAGGAATACTCCAACCCTCCATAAGGTTTTGACTCACAGCTTGTCCATGTGCTTGCCATTCTGAGGTTTAGTTTCTACAAGTGTGTTAGTGTAGGACTACTTCCTCAGGCCAACACTGCTGGCTCTCTACTGCTGTACAAGCCAGTGGGAATTTTGCTTATGACCTAGCATTTAGTGAGTGAGTTTGGACTCTACTTTTCCATGTAGTGGAGATGGGCTGGTATAGGGAAGTTCCCAATGTGATATCTCTCTTCTTCTCTACCATCATGGATGCAAACTTCTCTCATACAACTTGTCTGTGCCATACATGTTACTGTACTTTCTCTGCTTCTTAGAACCATATGGTTCAGGGAAAGTCCTGAAACCAGACCAAGAATCTCATTCTTGCCTTTGAAACAAGAAATTTAGGTTCTATGGCAAAACTTAAGTTTTTAACCTTCAAGATGTATATTTTGCTGGGTATGGTGGCACATGCCTGGAACTCCAGCCATTTAAGAGGCTGAGGTAGGAGGATCACAAATTCAAGGCCTGCCTCAGCAACTTAGCAAGACCTTGTCTCAAAATAAAAAGTAAAAAGGGTTGGGGATGTAGCTCAGTGGTAGAGTGTCCCCGGGTTCAATGCTCATTACTAGAAAAAAAAAAAAAAAAAAAATGCTGCATAACACTAACCTTGACCCAAATCCAACTCCAATCACTAAATAAAATACTTTCTAAAAATCACATTTTCAGGGCTGGGGATATAGCTCAGTTGGTAGAGTGCTTGCCTTACAAGCACAAGGCCCTGGGTTCAATCCCCAGCACCACCAAAAAAAAAAAAAAAAAAAAAAAAAAAAAAAAATCACATTTTCATCCCCTCTACTTACTCTTTTTTTTTTTTTTAATTGAAGGTTGAACCCAGCTGATTACCACTGAGCTACATCTCTAGTCCTCTGTGTTTTTTATGTTGAGACAGTGTCTTGCTAAATTGCCAGCCTCCAACTTTGATCCTCCTGCCTCAGCCTCCCAAGTCTCTGGGATTGCCACCACATCTGGTTTCCATTTATTCTTTAATTTAAGAATTTGTCTCATAGCTTCTTTTTCTCATTCTGCTTATTACTTTTGTGTGATTTCACCTCAAAAATGAAAAGTGCTAACTCTACACGTCCATGTTCCAATATTAAATCCTGCTATATTCTTAGAGGTAATCTCACTTTTGAAGATACCTCAGGTGCTTGGAAAACTGCTGGGGCTGGGAACATAGCTCAGTGGTAGAGCACTTGCACAGCATTTGTCAGGCCCTGATTTCAGTCCCCAATACTGAAAAAGAAAAAAAAGAAAAAAAAAAAAAAAAAAAGAAAGAAAGGAAGAAAGACAGAGAGAGAAAGAAAAACTCTTTTTGGCACTGTGTCTCCACTAACTTTCAGTTACCAAGTGCAGCTCTTCTTGGTTTGAACTACATTCACAATGCCTACTTATGTTTTCATGTGTTTCACATCATATAACTTTCTATCTACAGAGTTTTTCAAAAAATGCTAGGAAGGACTTTTAAAATGTTTCACTAAAGCAAAATATAAAGATGAAAATAGTAATGTGATTATTCAGATTCAGAATGTCATAAATATAAAAAACAAACAAGACCATCATTTTTATTTTATGGTGGTACATTATAATCATACAATAATAGTGGACTTCATTGTTACATATCCATACATGCACATGACATAATTTGGTCCATTTCATTCCCCAGTATTCCCCTTTCCCTCCCCTTCTCCCTCCTCTCGGTCCCCTTCTTGTATTCTACTGGTTTTCCTACTAATTTCATAAGATTCCCCTCTTTTTTTCATTTTTTCTTTCTAGCTTCCACACATTGGGAACTCTATTTTTATATATATAAATAGGCAAATGATAGTTTTGTACAAACAAGTAAAAAGAAAAATATAAAAAGAAGTGTGAAAGTAGGTAACCAAAAATGAGCAAACCCACTATTCTTTTTTTTTTTCACATTGTGCTACCTTCTAAGAAACTTGTCAAGTTTGGGCATTAAGTTAGTAAGACTTTCATTTCTTTTTGTGGCCCAGGCTGGCCTTCTCGTCTTCTACTGGGGTTGCTCCTACCTCAGCCTCCCAAAGTTGCTGGGATTATACCCTTCCCCAACCTCCCACTCCTGATTTCTTTCATTTTGATTTCTAATAAAAATCTTTGACCTCTGGTAAACTGATTAAGATTTTCATTACTAGAACAAAACATTTTAGCATAAAATTAAAGTCAATAGAGACCCAAACAAATACCTTATTTACAAAAATAGGTAGTTCTTCTTTGTTATCAAAAGTTTGGTTTTTTGTTTGTTTGTTTGTTTGTTTTTGGTACTAGGGATTGAACCCAGGGGCTCTTAACCACTGAGCCACATCCCCATCCCTTTTTATATTTTACTAGAGACAGGGTCTCACTGAGTTACTTAGGGCCTTGCTAAGTTGCTGAGGCTGGCTTTGAACTTGTGATCCTCCAACCTCAACCTCCTGAGCCACTGGGATTACAGGCCCGAGCCACTGTGCCCAGCTCTATCAATAGTTTTGTAAAGAAAATAATGGTGAAATTATCAGAAAGATGTTCAGAAAGCAAAACAAGCTGCTGGTAAAATTACATTGTCAGGTGACTTGTTTGACATTGTATACAACCAATAGCATTCATTGTGAAAGAGGAACTATGCAGGATTCAATATTGGTGGTATACCAGCTACCTAAGCACCCAATGAAGGGTGCATGTTTTTAACATCAATGTGTGCATCCTTCTATTCATAAAGACTAGTGGATGGTCAATAACATGCTTCCTATCTTATTTGAGGGAAACTGAAAAAAAAAAAAGTGAATAAGGTAAACAGTGGCTACTGCATGTTCAACTTACCAACTTACCAGTATACAGTATAAAGACGACTCTGGTCTTCTCATTCAATCAGATGTTTACCTGCTTCTTTTACAAACCATTTCCTATCATAGTTGCCAATCATTTTCATCTTGCCAGTGCTAATGATTAGTTCTCTGCCCAAATCATAGTTAATCCCCTAGTAGCATTTGACCATCCTTTGTTTTTCAAAGACTTTCTTGTCCAAACCTTCCTGAAACCACATTCTGTTTCCCTCCTTCCCCTCCAACTGCTCCTTCTCAACCTCTCTGCTAGAACCCTTATGCACCAAGGCAGGAAGCTAGTCTCTACCACAAACACTCAGAAAAACAGGTTTTATTCAAAGTAAGCTTTGAAAGAAGACAAAGGAAATTTTTTTTGTTGTTGTTTCAAATCACCATCTTCAAAAAACAAAATAAAACAAATCACCATCTTCAGAAAACTCAAGGATGGTGAGGAAAGCTTCGGGAAGAGAGGGCAGAGTGGGACAAAATGCAGGAAACACACATGTCGCTTCAGTTAGGCAGCGTTAGAGAACGTGTGCCCAACTTGGGCAGGGCAGGTAGCTTCTATTCGCAGCATGAAGAAATTTATTAGTTAAAATAATTACAAATTTTAATTCTCAGATTGAGAGTATTAGGTCCAAAGCTTAACATTTGCACAGCCATTTTAAATCCTTACCTCCATTTTATAAAATAAGTTTCGCTTTCCTGTCCTAGATAGGTATTATCATCAGATCTACCATTTTGCTGCCTCCGTTATTCTCCGCTCCCAATACCATTTTACAAGCCAGATTGTTAGCTCACGAAATTGCACTACTTAGAATGACTCCACCTCCATTCTTTCTCTCTCTCTCTCTCTCCTCCTCACACTTGCTCTCTCTCTCTTTCTCTCATCCTGCAGGCAGGCACTCTGCCTGTCCGCTTAATAAAATCTCTTGCGTGAGTTCCCTGCTCCAGAGTGGTGTCTGAGAGCTTTCAATAGGTGCTTGCAGAAGAACCAAAAGTTAGCAGACAGCTCTCCGTCCCCCTCACCATCTGTTAACCAACCTCACTGAAATATCTCCTTGTTCTCCTAGTAGCCCACCGCAAGGCTCACACAGCTCGTGCAAGCTTAAGCAAGCAGTCCTATAAAATACCCCAGAGTAAGATTTTCCCTGTCCTCTCTCACCTTTTCTGAGACTCTGACAAAACTTTCTACGCGTGAATCTCCTTGCTTGGTTTCTGAGTTCATCTGCATCTCACTTTCCTTTCAGAGGAAGTGTCCTTAATTTCAGAGGGATTCTGTTTCAGAACCTGCCTTTCCCCGCCAACACTCTGATTACTGGGGGTTGAACCTAGAACCTCACACATGCTAGGCACGTGCTCTACCACTGAGCTACATCCTCAACACCCAATCATGTTTTTTCCTTTCCTCTTCCTCTCTCCCTTTCCCTCTCCCACTCCTTTCCCCCTCCCTCTCCCCTTCTTCCTCCCTCTTCCCCGCCCCCCTTTCTCTCTCTCTCTCATCCCCACCCACAGACCTGTTTATTTTGAGATACCGCGTGACTAAATTATCCAGACTGGCTTTGAGTTTGCCATCCTGCCTCAGTCTCCCCAGTAGCTGAGATTACAGTGTTCCAAGTGCCATCACTGCTATGACAGCAATGCAGGATTGAAGTCACCAGAGTCTGGGCACCAAGGTCTTACAGATGCACATGCTGCTTATCACCGCCATCACCATCCTTCTCTATTCCTGGAGGGTACCTTCCACCTCATGAGCAGACTAAAGATTCTCAGAGGGATCCCAGAGACTCTGGAGGCTAAGGCAGGAGGATTGCAAGTTCAAAGCCAGTCTCAGCAATTTAGTGAGGCCCTAAGCAACTTAGCAAGACCCTGTTTCAAAATTTAAAAAATGCAAAGGGCTGCGAATGTGACTCAGTGGTAAAGTACCTCTGGGTTCAATTCCCAGTACGAAAAAAAAAAAAAAAAAGATTCTAGGAGGGGCTAGAGAGAAGCATTGCTAGTGAGGATGCTACCACTAGACTCAGCCCTGCTCAACAGCTATGATTCATCTCTCACAGTCTGCTCCATTTTCACATTGCAGCCCAAATAGTATCAATCGCCTCATTCTTTTTTTTTTTTTTTTTTGTACCAATAACTGAACTCAGAGATACTTAACTACTGAATCACATCCCCAGCCCATTTTATTTTTTATTTTGAGACAGAATCTCACTAAGTTGGGTAGGGCTTCGTAAGTTGCTAAGGCTGTCTTTGAACTTGTGATCCTCCTCATCAGCTGGGATTACAGGCATGTGCCACCATGCCTGGCAATTTCCTCATTCTTGAAAGTCCTGTGTCCACTTACTGTTTTGTTTGTGTGCTCCTCTAGCTCTCATACTAGAATGTAAGTTTCTAGAGGACATATTTGTTTCTTCATAGATCCTGTCTGGCACATAGTAGGCATTAAATATTTGTTTGAATGAATGTAATTAATGGGGTTTGAGTCTAACTATGTGATAGAAATATTGGGCATTGGATTCCATTGCAAATTACTAATAATTATGAGTGGAGATTATATAACTTATAAAAAATATGGGGCTTGGGATATAGCTCAGTTGGTAGAGTGCTTGCCTCGCATGCACAAGGCCTTGGGTTCAATCCCCAGCACCTCCAAAGAAAAAAAAATAGAACTAACAAGTGAAGCTAACTAGAAAAGATGATGGCTTAAGCTCTCAGCATCCTGATGGACAAAAATTGTCACCTCTTCCACTTTTAAAAATTTAAAATAATTTTTATTTTGGCTCATACTGTCATTCTTTCTAATTTTCAAAATGTTTCTGATATTTAATTACTTTTAAAAAATCAGTGATTTGGGGCCTAGAGGTATAGCTCAGTGGTAGAGCATATGCTTAGCATGTGCAAGGGCCAGGGTCCAATCCCCAGCACTAAAGTAAAAAAAAAGTCAGAGATCCGTTATGAGTTGAATATTTTCCACTTCCTGCCTCAACTCTATGCTGGGCACTGAGAAGCTGACCTCTAGGGATTGAACAAACTGGGATCCTTCAATCTTAACTTCTGGCTGGGTTGAAGTAATGAGAAGCATCTCCAAGAGATAGAAACGGGGATAGAGAATGGGGTTAGAGTATTCTTCCAGCTGTTCTCTGTTGGGTTGGCACAGGCTGACCAGGTTCCTTCACCAACCCAAAGGCCACAATTCCCTTTAAGTGGCTACACCTATGGCTGCTCTCTCACGTTTTGGTAACTGTTCCCTCTCTTTGCCCTCTCAGGACAAGAAAAGGTAAGGGTTTCCTGTTCTTGCTGGCCTTCGGGTACTAATTCACTCTTACTCTTCCAACTCTTTCCCCCCTCCCCAGTGCTGGGATTCAAACCCAGGGCATCCCACATGCTAGGCAAATGCTTTATCACTGAGCTACAGTGCTAGACCCTGCTTATACCTTTGTAAACAGGTACTTTATTAATATCTTTCTGCTTATCCTGTTTGCATTTGTCCATCTGTTTCCTGCTTGGATCCTGAGTCATACATTGTATGCCTCAAACTCCTGAAAATTTAAGACTCAAGTCTATATCCTAGAAATAAATTGAATCAAGCATTTCAAGCCAATGGAAAATTTTAACAATATTAAGAATCCACAAGCATGGGCATTATTGTTTTCAATTTGGAGTATGACATCACATGAGATATTAAAAGAAACTAAGTAAAAAGATCATGTGTATTTTCTCACAGGGATGAGTTAAGGGCTCTCTTATTTGGAAATAGCCTGTGCATGTTAGGATATTCATCTGGCTTATCACCATTCTGTTTATGTGAATCATAAGTACATACATAGAAGACATAGTTCATCATTTATATGCTTGCATTTATTATACATTTTAGGCGTCCATATATATTATTCTATGAGTTAATACCATGATGTAAGAAAAGTAATCTCATTGTTCTTACATAACTTACCCAGAGCAACAAGTTCTAATAAAGGCTTCCTGATGTGATGTGAATAGTAGAAAATGGAAGAGGTTCTGAGCTAGAGGAAAACTATAGTAAAGCAGGCTCAGCAAGCAAAGAGAGGAGAAAAAAAAAATGACATCCAGAAAGACTTCCATTTCCAATAATCTTGCATTCCAAGATAAAGCATGAATAATAGGAACCTGCTAAAGGCCTTGACTAACAGGAAATCCTAAAAGCTTTGCCTCCAGAGATAAGCTACAAAAACAGGAACATCCTGTTTTCCCTACCAAAAGACAGGAAAATATTGTTCTTATCCGATTTGTTGTATATATATATATATATATATGGTGTTTCTTTATTCAACAACAGAAATGGGGATGTGCACGCAATTACACTTTTCATGAAATGTCGGTATAAAACTAATTTTTAATAAGATGGAAACTTAAGTTTGTAATTTACCCTTAAGTTAGAAGGATTTTAAAGCTAGTTAACACAGTAGAACTACAATGTCCTTGTTGATATCATTTTAAAAGATACTGGGATGATTTAATAACTGCTAATCTACATAATGGTAAGTGGCATATTTCTACAAAGGAAACTATAAATTCCCATCCTCTAAAATTAAATTTCTTGAGGTTTGGAAAACTTGAAAATACATAACTTTAAGCAATTCAACAGAACTTATTAAAAACAAATTTATCTGCCCGCAGAGAGAGACACGACAAACGTCTGAAGCTTTGGAAGTTTATTATGTACAGTCCCTCTCCTACACTTCCCTTACTCCTAGCTTCCGCGCACTCCCAGCTTCTCTCAGCTTCTCCCAGCTTCCGCTCACTCTCAGCTTCCAGCTCAGCCTCCGCCTCCGCCTCCGCCTCCGCCTCCGCCTCCGCCTCCGCCTCCGCCTCCGCCTCCGCCTCCGCCTCCGCCTCCGCCTCCGCCTCCGCCTCCGCCTCCGCCTCCGCCTCCGCCGCTTCTTCCGCTTCTGCCTCTCCACTCTCCCACCCACCAGGCTTATATACACTTCAACCAATCAGGGGAGAGTACACGAGGTAAACGAGGACAGCTGCAAGCATAGGATAGGTACACGAGGCGGGCATGCTCTAGTCACATCGTTAACTAGCCAATCATTGGAATTCGCTGGTTGTTTACTGTATAGCTGGCCGCTTTTGGCTCAGCGTCAGGCGCCATCTTGACCATGCCCAAGGCTGGGGGTCCTGGAAACCCCGACACAAATTTTTGGTATAATAGTAAGATAGCAAATTAATTCAGAAAAATAGAATTTCATAAACCTAGAGTCATATTCAAACCTAAATTTCTTATCAATAAAGTTTACATTATTAACATTTACAATGTGTAAGCAGTAATGTCATAACTTCCCAAACAAAATGGAAGCTTTCTTCAGCCCAACCTGTTTTTATAATCTGAAATATCAAAAACATATTTTACAATTACATTATTGTAATTAGAATTATATTGCTTAGAAGTTATCTACCACATGTAAACAGTAAGCAACAGTTTTCCTACAATAACCCCATTTTAACAAAATATTTAGATCAAATAAAAAAAATACAGGGATTTTTAGTATCCTTTTACTATTTCTTTAAGCACAAATGCCCACACAATTTTGCGTACAAGGTATATCTATACAGAATAAATTAAAATGTTAGTGAAATTTGTATTAAAAACTATGTATATAGTTTACAGGGTACATAACTATGCTTCTCCTATCAGAGGACAATTATAGACGAGGTTCTCTAGAAGAAAGTGCAAAATGAACATGACCACTCATATTTAAAATGCTAGGAGTTCTCCCTGAAGTTTATGCAGATGACTTTTTCTTGTTTTTGCACAGTGTGAATTTGTAGGGGAAAACAATATAATACCCTTGGGTCCCATTCAGGCAAATTAAGATTGCATTCTTCAGGCTGTTTGAATAGCACTGGATTTGGCTATTCCCTGTAGCACTTGATAAGGCTATTAGATATTATTCAAACATATTTTGTTAAACATACAGCATTTGTGAATGTGCTCCTTCTTCATTCATTTTGGTATAGATAACTTTTCATTCCTTTCTGTTGATGGTAAGGCTACTTGAAATAGTTCTGTAACTATAAAATTAAACCATTTGATAGCTTTTTCAAATTGAAGTTAAATATCTTCTCTCTTAAAAGAACTAACAAAGCACCATGTAAATAAAAAAGCACCACCAAGATATTCCATGCTTTCACCTAAACATTGAACAGGATAAACCCTCCTGAAAGACAAAAATCCTGTCTTCATACTAGTTCCATCCAAAGAAAAATGAGAAAAAGTTACTTCTGGTTATATACAATGGGGTATGAATAATTATAAAAATTAAGGCAAATTTTCTCCATCCCATGACTTAAAAGTTATAACATGAATAAGTGTAGTAAAAGTCTGTGATGTGAACACAGTGTTTCCAAGACACAATCTTTAGTAAAATTAGCATATCAGTCCTTATTAAAGAAATTGAAAAATGGAAAACATTTGCCCCCTTCCTTAATATCAAGGTTAGCTTCTAGAAAACATTTATATATGTGTAGCCTTAAAAGACACTGACATTCTTTAATCTTATCACACCTTATTATACGTAATTAAAATTGTTATCAAATCCTAGAATAGCAGAATGTGTATTAGAAAGTGTGGCATGGTTCTAAATTATAAATCATCTCCAAAACTTTGATTTTTATAAAATTACTGGAAAACAATTATGTCTCTTGCAGATATAGGATGGTTACGAGTTGGCAGAAATTGGGAAGATTTAGTTCTCTGAGGAATATCTGATTAAAACTCACAACTCTCACCTTTGGGGCCAAAGCTATTATTCTGAAAAGGCAATAATCTTTCTTTTCTTAAATGAAACCATGGCTGACAAATGTGGACATCTTAAAAGGAGGGAACTTTAAAAAAAAAATCACAAAAATTAATGGCGTATGAATTTTAAAATATTCAAAAAGTGAAAGAAGTGGTATGGAGACGTTTTATCCAAAAGTAACAATTATGTCAACCTATTAATAAACTGGATTTTAGCAACAGCTGTAGCTAAAATTCAGTTTATTTGAAGGGTAGGATTATGCAAGTACAAGTAGAATCTGACTTACTATCGTCGCAAAGCTAAGGAAAAGAAATGGAGTTCAAGTTTGCCATAACATTCATTGTGATCACACAGGCTACCTAAATCACTATTTCACAAACTAAAATTTGAATTTGAAACCAGCTGCAGAAATGTCACAGAAATAAGACTAAATGTCGGTGTCTATAATCAATTTTATTTTAATATAATCTGAACACATACCATTTAGAGAATACCAAGAAAATTTTGTGTACAAGTGTTGATGCTATTGCATTTGGATAAAGCTGGCAAGTTCTTTCTGCTACTAGCATAGCCCAGGAAACACTACAGGAGAAACCCAATATGTTGGAATAGATGTTGTGGCGTTTGGCCCACAGTTTGTTAGCTCTCAGAGTTAACCTGAATTTGCCAATGTTTGGTACGAGGTGTAAAATTTCACCCATTCCTCCGCAACCATTAAGACTTCTTATGCATCTGATATCTAAATTTTTAAGTAGACTGTCATCCCATAGGTCCAAAGCGTCTGGAATAGTCTGCAGTGCTCATCTTGCAAACAAAATATCAATCTCTGACTGGGGATATGGCTCAGTGGGTAGAGTGCTTGCCTTGCAAGCATAAGGCCCTGGGTTCAATCCCCAGCACAGCAAAGAAAAAAGAAAAAAAAAAAAAAAAGACAAATGAAAATATCAATCTCCATCCCATCAAACAGAATTTGATAACTGGTACAAATGGTTCAACAGCTCTTAAAACTTTAACTTCTTGTAATTTCAGTTTATCATAAAATGAGGTGAAAAAGTCACTTCGATCAACATGTCTTGGTGCAACACACAACGTATCAATATCGGCACCTTTTATGTACTCCTAATCTGTAAGATCCAAATGTAAAATTTTTCCTCCAACATTTCCAATTTCAGATTGTGGAAGATTCTTGCTTTCACTGATTTCTCGTATCCACTTTGACCAAGTTAATTTTCCTCAAATTAAACTCCTGCGCTGCAGCTCCTCTTCCTCTTCAAAAACCCCAAGGGCTTCAGAGTCTCAATTAGTTTCTATGTAAGTATGCAGTCTCCTTGGGAGCCGCTAAGCTGATAAGAGAGGTAATGCCGTAATGCTTCGGTAGCGGCTGTATTTGTGGTGATCCCTGCGTTGTAACTGGAAACGGAGACGTCTCCCACTGTCGCTGCGGTCCTGGGCGTGATCCCCCCGAGGTGGGAGGGGCCAGCCTCAGCCCTGGGTCCAACCCCATCTCCCGCACCTCTCCCAACACTATAAGCGCTTTTCCTCCTTCCCCTTGCCCTAACCCGACGCCCTCTTATCTGCTTTAAATTGTTAGCGGACATAACTCAGCTATTAAAGTCCTCTTTTTATTTTAATGAGTCACTACTACTCCAAATCTGAGTTTCTCGAACTACTAGTAAAATATGTTTCCCTGTGTTCATATTTGTCTCTGAGGTCCCCGCCCCACCACACACATACACAAAGTTCTGGAATAAGTTGTCAACCAGCAATGGTCTGTCAACACCTCCTTGACTCACCTCACTTCATCACCTAAGCTCTGTATCACCTCATCATCACAAGAAATGGGGTAAGTACTGTAGAATATTCTGTATGAGAGATCACATTCACATAACTTTCGAGTATGTGATAGTTTTCATTACAATTTTTTTGTTTTTTTTAATTTTGAGGCAGGGTCTCATTAAGTTGCCCAGGCTGGCCTTGAATTGGTGATGCTTCTGCCTCAGCCTCCTGAGTCAGAGATTACAGGAGTGGGCCACCACTGCCATCTGGTTGTTAGTCTTATTGTGCCTAATTATCATTAAACTTTGCCAAATATATGTATGTATGGGGGGGGGAATAGTACATATATGGTTTGGTACTATTCACTGACTAATCCACACCCAGTACAAGTCTTGAAACATATCCCCCATAGAAAAGGGGTATTACTGTACATGAAATTCAAATTTCAGTGTCTATTAAAGTTTTTGAAACACAGTCCTGTCCATTAGGGCTGTGTATGGATGCTTTTGAGTTATAAGTTGAGGAGTGGTGACCAAGCATTGGGCCATCAAACCTAAAATATTACCATTTGGTCCTTTATAGCAAAAGCTTTAAAAACTGACCATCCTTCTTTCTCACCTATACCTATACCTACACCACTGGTTCTCCCATAGAACTAACCCTATCCTAACATTATTGTGTCCTTTTACTTGTCTGGAGCAAGTGTGCACCACTGAATCCTCAGTGCCCATCGCAATCCCTGGCCATCATGCAGTGCTTAATGAATCCAAGTTGAGTAGATAAGCAGCATCCTGAAAAGTCAACACAAGATCTCAACTTTGAAGTAGCTTTCAAAGGGGAGTTTGACATGTAATCAACTTTCAGTTCGCTTTTTCATTGCTGACTTAAAGACACAACCAGAACAATTGTAGAGGAAAAGTTCATTCGATGGCTCACACTTTCAGAGTCCATAGAAGGCTGGCTCCATTCCCCAGGGATCCAGATGAGGCAGAACATCATGGTGGAAGAGTGTGGTAGAGGGAAGCAGCTCACGTGGTGATCAGGAAACAGAAAGTCTCCACTTCCCAGACAAATACATACTCCAAAGCCATGCCCTCAATGAATCATTTCCTCCAGCCACACCCTACCTGCCTTCAGTTACCACTCAATTAATCCCATCAGGGACTAATTCACTGATTAGGTTAGGGCTTTTGCCCAATCATTTCTCCTCCAAACTTTCTTGCATTGTCTCACATGTGAGCTTTTGGGGGATGCCACAAATCCAAATCATTACATCAACAAATTAATCTACAAAGAAGAATGAAAAAGCAATAAAAACTACCAAGTGCTCTACAAAGGAAAGGCAGAAAGAATTCCACCTAAAGAAAGATGCCCCTTCTTTTGAATACTTTCTGATTTAAAGTCATCTCCTCCTCCACGATGAAATTTTTATTGGGTTTGTTGATGGAGTGTCCTCCTCTGCAGAACAAGGCTAAATAATTCCGATCTCACAGGAACTATGAGAATGGTTTGTTGAAATAAAAGCACGGAAGGCACATAGCTCAGTGCGTGTTTCGCATGACTTACTCAGTAAAGTCACTTTCGGATCTTCTAAAATGTTGAAGGCAGTGGAGTCTGCATCCAAGACCGGGGTGGGGGCGGTGTGTCCCCCCCACCCCAGTGCATCACCAAGGGCATTGCCCAGCATCCAACGCATCCCTTTAGTGAGAGCAGCAACCTCAGGATTCGCTTTGCCAGAGAGAGTTCTTGACTCAAGGCGTCGCGGCCAAGGCTGAAAGTCCGGAGGCGCGCAAGGCTGGAACCCAAGACCAACGGCTCAGAGCGTTGCGGGAACGCGGCCCGCGGGGTGGAGGGACTTCACCCACAGTAGCGCTGTGGAGCTTAGCTATTCTCTACCAGCTATCACGCCCGGCCCCGCCCGCGCAGCGCTCACTAGCCCCGCCCCAGGGCGCTCTCCTCTTTGCTTCTGAAGCCCCGAGCGTGGCCACGCCCAGCACCGTGTGACGTCACCAGGACCTACGCGCCGCGGGGCGGGAGAGTTGTCGGACGGCCCCGGCTGGGTTCTGGAGGTCCTGAGGCCGCTAAGAGGCTTCTGAGGGCCGCCGCGATGCCTCGCCTGGGGCCGGTCAGTCAGCTCCTGGATCTGTGAGTCCACCCCGTCCCGCCTCCCCTTCGCGCAGCGCGGGCACCTCCTTCATCCGGCCGGGCCCTGCGCCGCTCTCCCTCCCCGCCCCTTTCCGGGTCCGGTCCTCAGAGGAGGCCCCGGTTTTTTCTGTTCCCGGATGGCTGGTTTGTCGCCTCGCTGAGGACAGTTGAGCAGAGTAGCCTGCTGAGCCGGCTTGTCCTCCCTCCCGGGTCCTCTGCCTGACGCTCCCGGATGAGGGTCCCAGCCCCTCGGTCAGCCTGGACCGCTTAGCGCCATCGTGGTCCCTGGCAGAGGCCTGCCTCCGACCAGAGCTAAACCCTTGATAGAACAAAACACTGATGAGCCTTCGGCACAGTCCCACCCGGTTACCGAGACGAGATTGGCGTTGACTCCTTGAGGCAGTATGTAGAAAGCGATAAAAAGAGGGACCCTCGACAGGGATTTCTGGGTTCAGCTCCCCGCCCTGTCCCTCACCAGCCGTGTGACCATGGATAGTAACTGAGCCTTCTCCTGCCCGAGTTTCTTATGTACAAAATTAGTATAATGCCAGTACCTATCTCATGAAGTCTTATTGAATAAATGTAGCACCTGTAAAGCCTTCGGGAGGATGCCATTGTTAGTCATTGTTGTTATTACTTTACACCGGAAATTGTGCTGGAAGTTGCGGTTACCATGGCAATTGTGTCTCCAGGAGCTTTCACTCTATTTATATTGCCGTGTAAAAATTCTTAATGCTAAGAACAGTCTCTTTAATGTACTGAAGACCTTCTAAAACAGTGGGTGTTTTTTAAAATTTGTTCTTTTTAGATGTATATGACAGAGTGTATTTTGACACTATACACACATGGGGTATAATTTATTCTAATTAAGATTTTTTGAGGGGGATACTGGAGACTTAACCTAGGGGCGTTCAACCACTGAGCCACATCCCCAGCCCATTTTATTTTTTATTTTGAGATAGGGTATCCCTAAGTTGCTTAGGGTCTTGCTAAGTTGCTGAGGCTGGTCCCAAACTTCCAGTCCTCCTGTTTCAGCCTCCCCAGTTGCTGGAATTAGAGGTGAGTGCCACCATGCCCAGCAGGATCCCATCCTTGTAGTTGTAAATGATGTGGAGTTTCACTGGTGGTGTAAAAACAATAAAATTTGACATTTTACATTATATTCCAGAAACTCAACCCTCAATTGTGTCACGTTTCAGAAAAGAGAAATTAGATGGTTTTCCCTTGTGTAGCCTTACACCTGTAGAGAGTCCTGAGAAAAAGACCTTGCTTTAGTTCTTGGTATAAATTTTATCTCTAATAAAATTGAGATTTAATTTCCATCAGTAAAGGCAATTTAGGGTAATGGTAGAGTGCAAACTTAGAACCAGGCTGGAGGTGCAGGCCTGTAAACCCAGGGACCCTGGGAGGCTAAGGCAGGATCTCAGAATAAAAAAATAAAGAAACAAGGGGTAGGCTTGTAGCTTGGTGGCAAAGTGCTCCTGAGTTTAAACCCCAGTAATGCAAAAAAAAAAAAAAAAAAAAAAAAAAAAGGAAAGAAAAGAGAACAGGCTTTTCCTGTAATCCCAGGGGCCTCTAGGCAAAGGCAGGATTCCAAGTGCAAGGCCAGCCCAGGGAAGCCATGAAAAAAGTTGTCAAAAGGAGTAGGTGTGTAGCTCAGTAGTAGAGCTCCCCTGGGTTCAATCCACAAACACAAAAAGTGCAAGCTTTGAAGACAGACTACCTCAGTTTTATTCAGACATCATTTACTCGTTTTATAGTCATGAACAAATGATATAAACTGTCTGGATTTCAGTTTTCTCATCTGTAAATGGATAACACTTATTATTATTATTATTATTATTATATCCTTTTAAATTGATATGAAGATTAAAAGCCAATATTGGTAAAGCCCATAGAACAGTGCTTGGCACATAGTTAAATGTTTATTTATGTTAGTTGTTATTTCCTGTCTACTATAGAAAACTGTGTAACCAGGGATATGTTACCTAATCCTGACCTTTCTTCTAAGACTCAACTTAATTCCTATTTCCTATAGCATCCCTGAGGGTTCTAGACAAATGATCCTCTGAATCCCAGCAATTAGAATCAAGTGTTTTGTTTCCTGGTATCCACAATTCCTTAACTTTATGCCAGTACCATGCTGTTTTTGTTACTCTGGCTCTGTAGTATAATTTTAATTCAGGCATTGTGATGCCTCCAGCATTGCTCCTTTTGCTCAGGATTGCTTTGACTATTCAGTGTCTTTTCTTCTTCCACATGAATTTTTAGGATTGTTTTTACTAGTTCTGTGAAGAATGTTTAACTGATTTACTTCAAAGTCCATTTTACTTCTTGTAGGAGCCAGCAACCCTGGGACAATAAAAGTGTGAAATATCCTTTGGATACCGTGACTGTTGTAATAAAAGGCATACCATTTGTCAGACTGCAAATGGTCTGGAAAACCAAAAACATCATTCATTTTATGTTATGGCCAGGGTAGATGGAGTTGACTGATAAAACTGGAACAATGAAACAACTTGAAAAAATGCCAACAGAAAAAGCATCAGTGATAGCCTCAAGGTGTATGTGGGGAGTGCAGGTATTAAAGTTGATATAGTTAGATTGTCAGGAGCAAGAGGAAATAATACCACATGCAGACTGACCTGTTTCACTACAAGACAGGCTGACTTTTGAAGGGAGGCACAAGACTGGCATGCAGTGGTATCTTTGATGCCAGATACATGTAATCTTTACTTTCTTCCCAGGCCATGGTGGTGGATATATGCTTTGTTCAATATGAGGATGGATCCTGGCAGCAGGGGTGTATACTTAATTAGCGGTATGATTCAGTCCTTCCATTAAAGTATGAATTATCATGATGCGGGACAGATGAGGCTAGACACCCGAGAAATTTTCAGGAAGCAGGTTTATTTAAGCTACAGTGGCCCAGAGGGGCTAATACCTAAAAATCTGTGGCCCCCAGGCCCCAGGTCTGGAAATTCTCTTAGATTTACACTCAGTGGGATGGTTACATGACAGTGGGTGGGCATATAACAGTTACTCTTTGTCTCATATTTTAGACTAGACATAGGTTTCACAAGTTTTTACCAAGAAAACAGTATCTTTAGCATAGCAACAAGTTTGATTATAGACCTAGATTTTACAAGAAAGAGAAACCTGGCCTTTACAACAAAGTGAAGGCCTCAAACCAGATTGAACTCTCTGCAGAAATCTTGTGAAATCCTGTTGACACTGTGTAAAATCTTACTGACAATAAGCTTAATTATGGCTCTTGAGAGGAAGGGAGTTATCTGGTAGCTGCATCAATCATGTATACCTGTCTGCTGCAATTTGTTTCCATAATTCACAGTCCTAAAGAGGGTTATCTTTAATCTGCCAGTCTTCTTCCAAGTGACAGACAAGGTGATTAAATCACTGGTAACAGTCCAAGAATCAGTAAAAATATAGTCTGTTGACTTTGGGAATATTGTCTAATCTAAGGCAGATATTGGCAAACTTTATCTATAAAGGTCCAAATAGTACAGTAAATATTTTCAGTTGTGGAGGCTACTCAGTTTTGCCATTATAGTGTGAAAATAGCTTTAGACATTGTGTAAATGAATGAACATGACTGTGTCCCAAGAAAAGTTTGTTTATGAAAGCAGGCAATGGGCCAGATTTGGCCCAGAGATCATTATCCTGGTGTAAGCCAAGATTAACAGTTCACTATTTACTCATTACCCCAACTAGCCCATACTGCAGTCTGTCTTCCAAAGCTGTTATTCAGACTGGATAACTACTGATTGATATCTAATAAATACCTTCTACTTTCAGTGGAGCCAAACCACCAATAAACTAGACCCAGACATACAGAGGAAACTCCTTTTGAGTCAAGGACCCCAGTGAGCTAGTGACTTTGCTTCAGGTGATAGGAGTGTCAGAGCAGTCCCTGAATCAGTCACTTTTTTATATTAAAGCAGGATTCCACTAAGGCCAGGTTAATTGCTTTCTTGAATATACCTTTTCTGTAAAGGTTCAAATAGTACAGTAAATATTTTCAGTTGTGGAGGCTACTGATCAGCAAGACCTATTGGGTTCTTCCCTTGTTAGGTGCAGAGTCCTAGTTGATCTACCCCATGATATAGATACCATACTAAATAACCACAAGCTCTCATGCACAGACATTCAATTACAAAAGAAGCTTATAAGCAGGTTAATGCTATCTTAAAAAAATAAAGATTATATCCCAGCATGGTGGTACATACCTGTAATTCCTATGACTCAGGAGCCTGAGGCAGGAGGATCACAAGTTCAAGGCCAACCTGGGAAACTTAGTGAGTCCCTGTCTCAAGGTAGAATATAAAAGGACTGGGGATGTGGCTCAAAGAGTGCCTCTGGGTTTGATCCCTAGTACAGGTAGTAATCTAGTATTTGAAAAGGGCCTCTTTGAGTGCAGCTGTTAAGTCTTTAAAGTAGTGATTTCCCTTTTTCCTGAACTTCTCAGAAGACTGGGAGTTAAGTTGGAGGGTGAGCTCCATGGTCCTTATATTACTTCTGTGCAGGTGGCAGTCCTGGAACAGGAGAATCCACTCTGACACTCATGGACCAGGGAAGTATTAATATGAACACCAGTTACACAGTCATCAATGAAAACTACAACAGTACATTTATAACAGTGGACCACTTCATGCTTTGAATGCTGCTCTGCCACTAAGGCTTATTTTAAAATGAACTTGTTTTTTTCTCTTCTCCTTCTCCTACTCCCAGCCTCGGGAAATAGGACTACCTTTCTTCCCCAACCTAGGCAGAACTCTCTGTCCTTGAGCACACACCCACCATAAGAACAGAAAGAATATAATTCAGACTATAGGGATGGCATTAAGGTCAAGGACAAGCTTTTGGTAACACACTGATAGAGCCAAAGGACTCTACTCACAAAGACACTTTAGCTTTTCTTCCCCACTGAGAACATTACCCAGACCCCATCAGTTGAATTTGGGTGCCTTTTTCGGCTAAGGGATGAGAAACCAAGAAACTTAATGTGTGCACAAGTTATAAATTAAAGCAGCAGCCAAAAGGAGACTACTCTTACCCAACTGGAGTGTGGGAAATGCAGTGGTGGGGAAAGCTAGGTCACAGAGTGTGGTAAGGGTGATAAGGATACTTTTCTTTCCCCAGCCCCCACTCCAGGGTTTTCGCCTGAATACAGACATATTCTCCCCTGGACATCTCTCAGCAAGCAAGCATATGGACCCAGCTGTCCCTTTCTCACTACCTCAGCAAACACTGCTGCATTTTACCCATAGTCTTGGTAATTTTGACCACCCCTACAACCAGCATCCTGGTGATCCTCACTGGTCACATCAAGTTGTGGCAGAAGCCAGGTACTTAAGCAGCTAGCTTTACACCATTAGGTAAAGCTTTGCTTTCACTGTCTGTTTTGAGGCATTGTGGCTCATTCACATGAATTGCTAATGTTTTTGGTCTGTCAGATACTAGGGCGTCACTACTGACATCATTTATTTCAGCATTAGGATTTAATTGTTTTAAAACCCATGCTCATATTGCCTTTAATTGGAGCCACATGGCTTGCTATCCAATTATAATAACATCCCTTTTCCTTCTGTATGAAGGAGAGTGAGCAATAACCAACACAACAGCAAGGCAGCTTGTTTCATTAGCAAGTAGAACACCAGGGTACCCTTTCTCCTTCTGCCTTTACCTAACACTAGGTGACAGCATTTGACACCAAATCTCAGGGCATCTTCTCAAATCCCCAAGCTGGCTGACAAGATCCCTGCCTTTCCTTTTCAATAAAGCAATGTTTCTGTCAGCATCCATTTTTCATTGTCAAATTGTCAGATCTGGGATTTGATTTTATATTAAATAATAAATAGATTAGGGTGTTACTTTGTTAGATGGAGGCTGGCAGAAGAAACAAGATTCCTAGGTTAGACAACAAAAATTTTTACTCAGAACAGCAAGCACTGTGAGTATTATTAGCATGTTTGTTTCAGTTCTCCTTTTACCCCGAATTCTGCATGGGTAATGACACCAAGGACTCAGATGGATGTCTGCACATGTTAGGGGTGCATTACAGAAGAGGAGAACTGACCTTGGTTGGGGAATACCCTATTTTATAACAAGCATTATCTCATCTTTCAAAATTGTTTGCTACTTTAAAGAAGCTGTTATGAATGTATTCAAAGAACAAAAGGATCCAACCAAATGTGGTGGCACATACTTGTAATACCAGAGACTCAGGAGACTGAGGCAGGAGGATCATAAGTTTGAACCCAGCCTGCGCAGCTTAGCAAGACTCTAATTCAGCAAGTTAAAAGGCTGGTGATGTAGCTCAGTGGTAGAGTGCCCTTGGGTTCCACCCCCAGTACCATAGGAATTAAAAAAAAAAAAAAAAAAGTATATATATATGTGTGTGTGTATGTGTGTATTAATATATGTGTGTATTAATATATGTGTGTGTGTGTGTATTAATATATGAGAGAGAGAGAGAGAGAGAAAGAGAGTGAGTGTTGGATGTGGTGACGCACGCCTGTAATCCCAGCAATTCTGGTGACTGAGTAGGAGGATGGCAAGTTCAAGACCAGCCTCATCAACTTAATGGGAACCTTAGCAATTTAGCAAAGCCCTGTCTCAAAATAAAACATGGAAAGGACTGGGGATATAGCTCAGTCATGAAGTGCACCTGGGTTTAATCCCCAATCACAACAACAAAAACAAAAGAAACATGATAAAGGAAGTAAAGGGAGAAACAGTTCAGTAGTTTCTCCAAAAGTTAAGCATAGAATCACACTCTTAGGTATTCCCAACACAATGGAAAGTGAGTACTCAAATACTTCTATGTGAATATTCATAAAATATTACATAGCCAAAAGATAAAAAATAATATGTGGTATATTCATTAAATGGAATATTATTCAGTCATAAAAAGGAGTGGAATATTGATAACATGTATAATATGGATGAACCTCTATGCTAAAAAAAAAAAATCCATATTAGGCTGAGTAGAAGCTTTTGACCAAAAGCAAATAGGTAGTTGTTGGGTGTGGGGGGTCTCTCAGCCACGTCCCGTGTGGATGAGAAAAGGGTTAACTGCTGGAGGATTATGTTAGCTATATCTCCTCAATAAACACATAAGAGCCAATATTCTTTTTAAATAAGAGGGGTTGTGATTGGTCTGGCAATACCAGCTCTGGCCTCTAACAACATGGAATAGCCCATTTCTCTTTTATTTATAGACACACAGGTAAAGGGGTCCAAGACCGGGAGAAACTTCTTCTGTGATGGACAGGATAGGGTAGAGTTGGGGGAGCTATTCTCTTAGGGGAACTAGACAGGGAACCTCTGATTCTGCTAGATAAGGATGGCTTCCCACAGTTAGATACTTGGAGAAAAGAGAAATGTGGATTGATTCCTTACTAGGTCAGAGTTTTCTTTTTCTTTTCTTTTCTTTTTTTTTTTTTTTTTTTTTTTTTTTTTTTTTTTTTTTTGCTGGGGATTGAACCCAGGGCCTTTTGCTTGCATGGCAAGCACTCTGCCAATTGAGCTATATCCCCAGCCCAGGAGTTTTCTTTTGGGGTGATGAAAATATTTTGGAACTAGATAGAGATGGTGATTGGACAACATTATGAACAAACAGAATGCCACTGAATAGTATGGTTTAAAATAATTGAGTATTATGTGACTTTTACTTCAAGTTTTAGAAAGAAAAGAAAGAAGCAAAAGAAGGTATGATAAAAAGTCTTTATCAAATAGCTGAAATCAATAAAGATTTTTTTTTTTAAGAACCAAGTTCACATTCTGGAGTTAAAAAGTATACTAACAAATAAAACTCACTAGAGGACTTGGTACAGTGACATATGCCTGTGATTCCAGCTACTCAGAAGACTGAGGCAGGAGGATCACAAAGTTAGAGGCCAGCCTGGACAATTTTGCAAAACCTTGTCTCAAAATTAAAATGACTTAGGGATGTAGCTTAGTGGTCAGTGGTAGAGCACTTGCCCTGAGTTCCTCCCCAGTACTGAAAAGAAAAGAAATGTTATAGACTTTTTGGAAAACAATCTGACAATATATGATAACATATCCTAGAAACAATAGTAATGTTCATTAGGAAGAGAATGGCTAACCAGGTATGTCAGTGCACACCTGTAATCCCAGCTGCTCAGGAGCGTGAGGCAGGAGGATCTCAAGTTTGAGACCCAGCCTCAGCAATTTAGCAAGACCTTGTCTCAACAAAAGAAGAAAAAAAAAAAAAAAGACTGGAATGTAGCTCAGTGGTAAAGTGCACCTAGATTCAACCCCCAATATCTTCCATCTCTGCCAAAAGTACACACAGTTTTATGAAAGAGCTAAGTACTAACAGAAATATTGACAAGTGTGGGAACTAGTACAGTCATAGTGTAACTTATTATTTTGTATTTGTATTTCAGATGCCTTTGGTGCTTCATGGAGAATATTTCCAGATATATCACAGACCTTAAGCCTTTACCTCCCAGCATAAAAGATAGACTGATTAAAATAATGAGCTTGCAGGGACAGATAACAGATTCAAATATAAGTGAGGTAAGAGTATTCATGACTGTAAAGCAATCATATTTTACTGTTAAAATATGGTTTCAGATTCTTGGAGCGATGGTATATGGTAGGATTAGTAATAATTTTAAAATATAATAAAGTTGGACATGGTGGCACACACCTATAATCCCAGCTACTTGATAGGCTAAAGCAGGAGGATTGCAAATTCAAGGCCTATGTGGGCAGTTTAGTGGGATCCTGTCTCAAAAAAATTAAAAGGACTGGGGATATAACTCAACAGTAAAGCAACCCTGGGTTCAAACCTTAGTACCAAAAAAAATAAAAAGGGCTGGGGATGTAGCTCAGTGGCAAAGCATCCCTGGATTTACATCCCCACTATAAATGAATAATAATAATAAAGCATTGGGATTTTTTTCCCTTCCATATAACAGAAATGCCCATATGTCCCTCACTATTCTTTCCGTTAATTCCTTTATCTTCATGGTGCTAGTACTCTGTATAGCACCAATCTATGATTTCAAAAAGTTTAAAATTTATGATCAAGATTTGCAATAAGAAATACATGTTTCATTATAACTCCAGTACATAAATCACACCTATATATACAATATGGTATATAGTACATTTTGGTATTTTCTATTTTATTCTACTTTTATCTTATTTCATTTTTAAAAATATTTGCATCACAACCTACTAAATTGATTTTATAATCTACTCATAGATGGCGATCAACAACTAAAAATCACTTTTCTAAACCAGTCCCATTTTTCTTGATACCTCACTCCTTCCTACTAATTTCTATTGACTCTGAAACCCAGGTTACTTTCTGGACATAATATGCCTTTTTCCATTGGCTTTTTTATAAGATAGTAAGTATATCAAGGGCCTCCAACCTGAATTAATATTCCAGCTTTGCCACTTTTTCTGATACGGTCCCTTGGTTCTCTGAACTGTAAAATGGGAGGTAAAAGTAACCACCTGCAGTGGTTTTGTAGGATTACAGCATTTCACAGCTGAAAATGTATTGGGTGGAAAATGAATTTGAAACGAGAACACAGCTAGGTCAGTATTAGGAACCTGGGTCCTGGGCTGGGGATAGAGCTCAGTTGGTAGAGTACTTGCCTTGCAAGCACGAGGCCCTGAGGCCCTGGGTTCAATCCCCAGCACCGCAAAAAAAAAAAAAAAAAAAAAAAAAGAATCTGGATCCTTAGTGCAAGAACAGAAAGTTGGACTAATGGAGGGAAATGGCCTAATGTTGAGAGATTATTATCAGAAGTGATGGAAGGTAGGTTGCTTTCTTTTGTCAAAAGAGAGGAGAGGGTTCATACTTTTTTTTTTACATTTAAAAAAAATTTTTATTTTTACAGACTGCATTTTGATTCATTGTACATAAATGGGGTACAGCTTTTCATTTTTATGGTTGTCAGGTTCATACTTTCTTACATTAACTTCATGAAAGTCAGGTTATATGAAAATGATCTTCTATTCTGTTCTTTCCATGTGTCAAGTATAATTCAAAAATATTTAAAATTGCTGTGTGCAATGGAATAGACCTGTATGTAACTAGCAGCTCCAGAGGCTGAGGCAGGACGATTGAAAGTTTAAAGCCCACCTCAGCAATTTAGTGAGGCCCTAAGCAATTTAGCAAGACTCTATCCCAAAATAAAAAATAAAAAGGGCTGGGGATGTGGCTCAGTGGTAAAGCATCCCTGGTACCCCCCTGCCCCCCAAAAAAAGTTAAAAATCTAATTCTTACACAAGTAGTAAACATGTGCCAATGACATTTTAAATACCTTATTTGTAAAAGAACTAATAGAAATGCAAAATTAGTTCAAGAGTATTCAAGAAACTGATATCCACTTATCTACACATAAACAAACATACACAAGCTGAAGTAAATTTACTGTTAGATATAAAATTAGAAAAAGTTAGGACTGAAGGGTATAGCTCAATGGTGGAGTACTTGGCTAGCATGTGCAAGACCCTGGATTTGATCCCCAGCACCCTTCAAAATAAAAATTAAAACGTTGAAAGAAAGAAAAATGTCTTATGGATAAATAAAATCAACCACTAAGGCTATCTTTTCTACTGAACAGAAAACAGAAATCTTTTTTCCTTTTTTTTTTTTTTTTTTTTTTTTTTTTTAGTGGTGGTACTAGTGATTGAACCCAGATTCACTTACTTTACCCCAGTTCTCTTTTTCTTATTTAGCGACAAGGTCTCCCTAAATTTCTGAGGCCAACTTCAGACTGTGATCCTCCTACCTCTGCTTGCCTTGTCCCTGGGATTAGAGGCCTGCACCACCACACCTGGCTGAACAGAAATCTTTTTTTGTTTCCCTTTTTGGCACTGGGGATTTGGCCCAGGAGCCTTACCCAATCCTTTTTATTTTGAGACAAGATCTCCCTGAGTTTCTGAGACTGGCCTCAAACTTGTACTCAACCTGCCTCTGCCTTCCTTGTTTCTGGAATTAGAAGCATGTGCCACCAAACCTGACTGAACAGAAATCTTTTTTTTTTTTTTCTTAGTTGTAGATGGATATAATACCTTTATTTTATCTATTCATTTTCATGTGGTGCTGAGAATTGAACCCAGTGCCTCACACATGCTAGGCAGGTGCTCTACCACTGAGCCACAACCTCAGCCCTGTACAGAAATCTTTGGTGAGCTTTCTCTCTAGGAAGAAGAAGATTCCTTTTTATAAATTTTCTACAAGTTATTATCTTGCTGTATAGAATTATAAAATAATTAGAATATTTGCTTCAATTAACAGTAAATAGGAGATTGATCAATGTTACATTTTCCTAGATAGTCAGATGACCATTAGGTGGTATTACGGGTTCAGTAGCAAACCCCCACACACACACAAAAGTTGGAATAACATCCAGTACATCAGAACATGATCTTATTTTGAAACAGGGTCTTTGCAGAATAGGGTCTTTCCAGTTACATTAAGATCATACTGGAGTACAGTGGGCCCCAAATCCAGTATGACTTGTATCCTTATAAGAAAGTAACCACAAGACACTGGGAGAACACCATAAGAAGATGGAGGCAGAACTGGAGTAATATACCTGGGAGTCAAGAATGGCAAGGATTGTTAGGCCTTAGAGAAGCTATGAGAAAAGCATGGAACAGCCTCTCCCTCAGAGCTCTCAGATCTTCCTTGCCAATACCTTGTTTTCAGATGTCTAGCCTTCACTACTGGAAGAAAATAAAGTTCTTTTGTTTTAAGCCACCCAGTTAGTGCTACTTTGTTGTGACATCCCTAGCAAATAAACCTAGGTTAGCTTATCAGTGTTTTTGCTTGATATTAAAGGTGGTGTAAGCTGGGCACAGTGGCACACACCTATCATCCCAGTGACTCAGGAGGCTGCAGCAGAAGGATTCATGTTCAAGGCCAACCTCAGCAAATTAATGAGGCCCTCAGCAATTTAGTGAGACCCTGTCTCAAAATAAAAAGGACAAAGGATATAGTTCAGTGATAAAGTGCTTCTGAGTTCAATCCCCACTACTAAATAAATTAGTAAAATAAAACTTTTTCCAAGTTATGATTTTTCTTATAATTTTTTGTTGTTGAGACAAGGTCTTGCTAAGTTGCTTAGGGCCTCACTAAGTTGCTGAGGCTGGCCTTCAACTTTCATTCCTCCTACTTTAGCCTCCCAAGTCACTGGGATTATAGGTGTACTCCATTGCACCTGGCTATGTGATTTTTCTTAACAACTGTTTAGAATAAAGAATGTATTTTTCAACCGTTAATCACAAATTTTCAATATATGAGCTAACTTACGTGTGTTAAAATAGCAAAAACAGGAATAGATGGTATAAGAAATTAGCACATTTCTTGATATTAAAAAATAATAGCTGCATATGGTGATGCATGCCTGTAATCCCAGCTACTCAGGAGGCTGAGGTAGGAGGATCACAAATTCAAGGCCAGCTCAGCAGTTTAGGGTGACCTGTCTTAAATTTAAAAGTGAGGGTGGGCTAGGGATATAACTCAGTGGTGGAATGCTTCCCTAGCATGTGAGAGACCCTGGGTTCAATCTCCAGTATGAGATAGAGAAAGGAGGAAAAAATAAAAATGGTGAGTTCTTTTGTTGATGGTGATGTTCAAAAATTATGATAGGCCAATAAAATAACTGGTCTATGAAAGCAAAAATTCTGTACAAAATTGCTCTATTAAAAGTTTCCTTCTGGGCTGGGGATATAGCTCAGTTGGTATAGTGCTTGCCTTGCAAGCACAAGGCCCTGGGTTCAATCCCCAGCACCACAAAAAAAAAAAAAAAAAAAAAAAAAATTTCCTTTTAATAGAGCCAAGCAATCATGAAATTCATCTGAAAGAATAAGAAACCCAGAATAGCTAAAGCAATCCTTAGCAGGAAGAATGAAACAGGGGATATCGCAATACCAGAACTTCAGCTATACTACAAAGCAATAGTAACAAAAACAGCATGGTATTGGCACCAAAATAGACAGGTAGATCAATGGTACAGAATAGAGGACATGGACACAAACCCAAATAAATACAGTTTTCTAATACTAGACAAAGGTGCCAAAAATATGCAATGAAGAAAAGATAGCCTCTTCAACAAATGGTGCTGGGAAAACTGGAAATCCATATGCAGCAGATTGAAACTAAACCCCTATCTCACCCTGCACAAAACTCATCTCAAAATGGATCGTGGACCTCAGAATCAGACCAGTGACCCTGCATCTTATACAAGAAAAAGTAGGTCCAAATCTTCAACATGTTGGCTTAGGATCAGACTTCCTTAACAGGACTCCCACAGCACAAGAAATAAAAGCAAGAATCAATAACTGGGATAGATTCAAACTAAATAGCTTTCTCTCAGCAAAAGAAACTAACAGCAATGTGAAAAGAGAACCTACAGAGTGGGAGAAAATCTTTGCCACTCATACCTCAGATAGAGCATATATAAAGAACTCAAAAAACTCTACACCAAGAATACAAATAACCCAATCAACAAATGGGCTAAGGATATGAACAGACACTTCACAGAAGAAGATCTACAAGCAATCAACAAACATATGAAAAAATATTCACCACCTTTAGTAATAAGAGAAATGCAAATCAAAACTACACCAAGATTCTATCTCACCCCAATTAGAATGGCGATTGTCAAGAATACAAGGCAACAATAGATGTTGGATAGGATGGAGGGAAAAAGGTACACTCATACATTGCTGGTGGGGTTACAAATTAGTGCAGCCACTCTGGAAAGCAGTGTGGACTTTCCTTAGAAAACTTGGAATGGATCCACCATTTGACCCAGCTATCCCACTCCTAGGCCTATACCCAAAGGACTTAAAATCAGCATACTACAGAGATACAGCCACATCAATGTTCATAGCTGCTCAATTCACAATAGCCAGATTGTGGAACCAACCTAGATGCCCTTCAATTGACCAATGGATAAAGAAACTATGGTATATGTATATATATATATATATATATATATATATATATATATATACACACAATGGAATATTACTCAGCTATAAAGAATAATAAAATTATGGCATTTGCAGGCAAATGGATGAAATTGGAGAATATCATGCTAAGTGAGATAAGCCAATCTCAAAAACCCAAAGGACGAATGATCTCACTGATAAGCAGATGATGACACATAGTGGGGTGTGGGAGGGGTGCAAGAATGGAGAAAGGACGAACTGTATAGAGGGAAAAGAGAGGTGGGAGGGGTGGGGGGAGGAAAAAATAACAGAATGAATCAAACACCATTTCCTTATGTAAATGTATGATTACACAAATGGTATGCTGTTACTCCATGTACAAACAGAAACAACATGTATCCCATTTGTTTACAATAAAAATAAATTTTTAAAAAAGTTTCCTTCTAAAAAGAGCAAAATGCACACACATACATACAACACATCCTCATATAAGAAATTTTAAAATTCATACTTTTCTAAAAAAAGAATCAAACTTTTTGAATCCAGTTGGTTCTTTCAATGATATTTTCCATCTCTAATGCCAAGAATTTTTTTCCATTGTTTCTTCAAATGTTTCCACCCCTCCGTTTCTAATTTCACTTTTGAGTCTGTTATTATCCATATGTTAGTACCTCTATAATCTCCCATGTCTCAATAACTTTTATATTTTCTATTTATCCTTTGCACTTCCTTCTAACTTGCTGATTTGTTCCTGTTCGTTTATCTCGTGTAAACTATTATTTTTTTCCAACTATTTTATTTTTCATAATTATTATTTGTAGTTTGCTTTTTACCCCTAACAGTACAAGAGTAAAGGAGCTCTGAGACTGTACCTACCTGGTAGAGCTGATGAAGGAGACCTGGAAAGGGACTAGAGTGATGAGCTCTAAGTCTCTAAGTCAGAGAGCCCCAGGCACCAAAAAATGATAATCTCTCCTGCCAAACAGATCCTCAAATTAGGGCTTCACCTTGAGCTCCTCATTTTTTAAGTTTGTTAGATACTGTAGTAAATGATTCCCCTTAATATTACTCCTGTGTTATCTTTTTTTGGGGAGGTAGGTGTAGGGGGAGTACCCGGGATTGAACTCGGGGGCACTTGACCACTGAACCACAACCCTATTTTGTACTTTATTTAAAGGCAGGGTTCACTGAGTTGCTATACCTTGCTGTTGCTGAGGCTGACTTTGAACTTGTGATCCTCCTGCCTCAGCCTCCTGAGCCACTGGGATTACAGGTGTGCATCACTTTGCCCTGCCTCCTGTGTTACCTTTTGCATTTTTGTTCTTTGTGTTTCAAAAACTGAAAATACTAGTTAATAGTTTCTACACTTCTTACTTGTAAAGATTTGGGTTTGCAACCATCACCATCACCACTGACTACAGAGAACTGCTAATTGCTCTGATTTTACATTTGCCCAAAGCCTATGATCAGAAGAAAGTAAACTTTGATGATGGCATTCCACCACATGACAAGTGCTGTCTTTATATTGTCATTGTGCTTCAGTGTATCATTGTTTCTTCTGCATTAACCTGAGATACCTTTGTTTTCTTATTAGCCTGTATTTGAACATGAATTTTTTTAGTGGCAGTCTGCTTGGATCTATGAAGGAAGAATAATATTCCCACGTTCCTATTGTTGATGGATAAAATGTTATGTGTGACTCATTATGATGCTACAGAAAACTAGTTGTTTTATTTTATTTGTATGTGGTGCTGAAAATCAAACCCAGTGCCTCACGCATGCTAGGCAAGTGCTCTACCACTGAGCCAAAACCCCAGCCCATAAATTTTTTCTTTTATTGAAATCTTTAACATTTATTTAAACCTAAATTTATCTAAACAAAAAGGAGTAAAGGGAATGAATGAAAAAGCAAAGATCGATTTTCGTTGGTGCTCTTTCTCTAATCCTCACGCTTACAAGCGTTCTGTGTAGAATTATTCCAGAAGTGAGATATGACATATGTTGCAAAGTTACACGCATCTTTGTTTGAATTTTTTTGAAATATTTCCTAAATGTTTCTGTAGTCTATAACAAAAACTTCAAGACTCTTCGCTTTTGCTGCAAACATCCAGTGGGTGGCTAAGGGCAAGATTAAAGACATGCCTCCATTTTGCATCTGTCTCCTTCACTCAGTCACCCTGGATTCCAGGAACAAGTTCTGATCTGATAAACATGTAATGAGTGGAAGCTACCCTCCAGGCAATGGCAACTTTCTTAAGGGAAAGTCCCCACCTGACCAATCCTGAGATAATTATGAATAGACCATACCCAATCAAGATTACCTGCTTTAGTAGATGTGCAGTCCTTCCAGCTGTGTGGGCCCCCTGCCACACACGCCTCCCATTGCCTTCATTCCCCTTTCTATAAAATTTCAAAGTCATTATTATCAGCCCCTCTTGGACAGGGCTATGGACATGGGTCTCCCCTGTTTTTTCACTAGTGTAACTTTACTGATTAAAATTCCTTTCATGCATTTCATCATTACCTATATATTCAGTGTTGGGGTGTATGGCTGGAACAGATTTGTTGGATCCCCAGAGTCAGCTATCTAGCCTAGGACTCCAATAACAGTCTATAGATGGAAAAGGCATTTTGAAACACAATACCAAGTTTAGGCATTCAGAGGAAATCTGGGCAATGTGTTGCATGCCTGTAATCCCAGCTATTCAGGAGGTTGAGACAGGAGGATCATAAATTCCAGACCAGCCTGGACAATTTAGTGAGACTGTATCTCAAAAAAAAAAGAAAAAAAAATTAAAAGGACTGGAGATGTATCTCAGTGGTAAACTGCCCCACTACACCAAAAAAAAAAAAAAAGAAAAAGAAAAAAAAAGAAAGAGTAAGCTTCTTTATGACCCAAAGAAATTAAGCTAGGAGTGGTGGTACATACGTGTAATCCCAGCAGTTTGGGAGGCTGAGGCAGGAGGACTGCAAGTTCAAAGCTAGCCTCAGCAATTTAGCAAGGCCCTAGGCAGCTTAGCAAGACTCTGTCTCAAAATAAAAATAATTTTAAAAAGTTGACTGGGATGTGGCTGAGAGGTTAAACATGCCTGGGTTAAGTTTCCTGTACCAAAATAAAAAGAAAAATTAAGTCAAAATTGGAAAAATATTTGCAATATGTATGAAAATCTACATTTTTAAAATGTTGACAATACTACAAACCAATTGAAATATCAAATGAAAACAAGAATCAGGAAATATTCAAAGGAAAAAATACAAATTGCCAACAACATAAAAGGATATTTAACCTCATTAAGTGACAGTTTGCCTTTCAGTTCAGCAGAGATTTAAAAACAATGATACCCAGCACTGGCAATAGTGTAGGGAAATTGTCACTTTTAACTTATGCTGATGACAGTATAAGTTTAAAAAATTCTTATAGGAGGACAAGTTGTCAACTATCAAAAGTCCGAAAATTTATGCCCGGCACTTTGGTGTACCTATCTGTAATCTTAGCTACTTGGGGACTGAGGAAGAATTTTAAGTACAAGTCTAGGCTAGGCAACGTAGTGAGATCTTGTCTCAATAAAAACAGGCTGGGATGTAGCTCAGTGCTGGAGTGCACTTGAGTTCAATCCCCAGTACTGGATTAAAAAGAAAAATAGTCCAAAAATTTGCTTATCATTGACACAACAAATTTGCTACTAGTGTAAATCTCAGAAAATCATAGTCAGAAAAACACAAAGGAACATTCATCCTATCATTTATAAAAATAGTTATGTACAGCATATATTTAAAGCAAGTCACTTTGGATTCTCTCAACATACACATGCTAGCAAAGAGTCACATAGGGAGAGTTATTAATGACTGTCAGAGCTGCCAGAAGAAGGTAATCCCTCAGGTTTTGCCTCTCAGATCTAGGGGTCTATGCAACAGTCATCTCTGTTGGGTAGTAGCTAGTAATCAGCAGTGGAATGCATGGCAAGGTCAGAAGTGTTCTTCAAATTACTTTTAGAGCCTTCTTTAAACTTCTTTCAAAGTGGATGAGAAAGCAAATGGTGGCAGGTAATTTGTAGAAATTAAACATAAGCAAAAGGAGCTAATTGAGGAAATACATCAAAAGAAAAGGATTAATGGGACTGACTCTTAACTGGGTCCATTGAGGTTGAATTAAAGCTATAGGTGTCCATGTCTGGGAAGGAAGATTCCTTTAGTAGTGCAGGCTCAGTATGCCTTTGACCTGGTTGCTGGCCCCAGTACCCACATTAACATAGGAGTGACTTGTAGATGAAGCCCCCCTGAATAGGATGGCCACCATGATAGTTCCAGAGAGGACTAATTAGGGTCAAAAACTCCACCACCATATGTCTCAGAAGAGAGGTTTCTTTAATAATGCAGGTGCACTACGGCAATTTCTGACCAACCATTGACCCCAGTGCCTACATTAACATAGGATGTACTTGTAGATGAAGCCCCTCTGTGTAGGATGGCCACTTTGACTGTTCCAGAGAGGGTCAACTAGGGTCAAAAACTCCACCACCCACCTGATGTGAAGGAGGACTTGAAAACCTGATTGGCAAAGAATACAAAAGGTATTCCCAGTTTTCAAAGCAAACATCAAGCAGTAATAAATTTGGTAACAGCTGTTTCCTTTGCCATTCTCTACTCAAAGCCAGCCCACTCTCTACTTGAGCCTTACTCTATTTTCACCCTACTCTAACTTCACCTCCACTTTACTCTGTTTTCACCCTACTCTCATTTTGCATCAACTTTACTTTCATTTATAATAAAGTTCTCTTGCTTGACTTTCAGTATCTGACTTTGAATTTTCTTTTGTGGGGAACACAAGAACCAAAGTTTAGAGCTTCAGTTCCCCACTCTCCTCTGACAATCTCAACAGTGGTTTGCATCCTGATTAGGACTTTGGAGGCTTTGAGTCTGTACCTCTAACTGGAAACTGACCTGTTTTTTCCTGCTTTACATATCTGTCTCCACATGTATATATTTCTGCCTTCTTTGCTGTATTTTCCATTAACCACTTGTCTGCCAAGATCATCAAAACCCTGGCTATAGAATAAATGTTTATATTTATAAAAAAGTTAATTTCTCAACATCGTGTACTTGTTACAGATTTTACATCCTGATGTCCAAGCTCTAGATCTACGGAGCTGTGATATCTCAGATGCTGCTCTCCTACACCTGTGTAAATGCAGAAAACTGAAAAAATTAAATATAAATTCCTCAGAAGGAGACAGAGTTTCTATAACATCAGAAGGTATGTTTATTATCACTGAATAAATGTGTAGACTAAACCCAGGGAAATTCTGGATAGCTAAACATATGACTGTCCCTGGAGGGTGGTGGCACCCCTATGAGGGGTGGGAACACCATGACCCTTCCCCCATGCTTTTCTGCATGTGGTTCTCATCTGTATCTTTTATAAAGTATATGTGATGGCACATACCTATAATCCCAGCAACTTGGTAGACTGAAGCAGGAGAATCACAAGTTGAAGGCCAGACTCACCAATTTAGCAAGACTCTGAGCATCTTTTTTTTTTTTTTTTTTTGGTACCAGGGATTGAACCTAGAGGTGTTTAACCACCAAGCCACATCCCAGCCCTTTTTTATATTTATATTTATATTTATATTTATATTTATATTTATTTTTATATTTATATTTATATTTATATGAGACAAGTTCTCACTGAGTTGCTTAGGGCCTCACTAAGTTGTTGGGGCTCTGGCTTTAAACTTGTGATCCTCCTGCCTCAGCCTCCTAAGTAGTCAAAAGTTCTTACAGAGTTTACCTGCCCCACGCCTTTTCTCAAAGGTCAGTGATTGGATTGGAAAGCTCTTATCTTTTAATCACTTGGTCTTTCTGGAGACAGTCCCCATCCTGAGACTTATCTAGAGGCCCCACATTGTTACCTCATTAGCATTAAACCAAATATAATCAAAAGTTCTCATTATGACTAATAAAAGACACTCATATCATGCAGGAAATTTCAAGGTTTTAGGTAGTCTGTGTGGGAACTAGAGACAAAGACCAATTATGTTTCTTATTATACTACAACTTCCTTTCTGGACACAAGTAAATAACCATTCTTTCTTAAGATATGGAAAACAAGCCCAGTACGGTGGAGCACACCTATAATCCCAGCGACTCAGGAGGCTAAGACAGAAAGATTGAAAGTTGGAGGCCAGCCTCAGCAATTTAGCAAGAACCTCAGCAAGTTAGTGAGAGCTTGTCTCAAAAGAGGAGTGGGAGATGTAGCTCAGTGGTAAAATGCTCCTGGGTTAGATTCCCAATACCCCCCAAAATTATGGAAAACAATAAAAATTATCTATTCGTAAATTTAACATCTTCCCTTTTTGTGTGTGTATTTTGCCCATAAAGGTATCTTGACACAGTGCTATAATATTTGTGGTGACTGAAGATCCCAGGATCTGAAAAGTACTCCTCTTATTTATGTGGTATAGCATCATGTATAAGTCTCCAGGGTGCATTTACATCTATATAATTGGATTTAAGGAATTCTGTTTTTCTGACCCTCAGTAAAACATAAAATTGGTTCACGCTGACAAGGAAGGAACATAGTGGTAGAAAAGAAATCCAAATTTAGCCCAACTTGGTGGTACACACTTATAATCCCAGCAACCCAGGAAGCTGAGGTAGGAGGATTGCAAGGCCAGACTCAGCAACTTAGTGAGACCCTGTCTTAAAAAATTAAAAAGGCTGGAAAAGTAACTCAGTGGTAGACTGCCCCTGGGTTCAATTCCCCTGTACTACAAAAAGAAAAAAAGGAGGAAAAAAAAAAAAAAAACTCTAAAAGTGGGACCAGAGAGAATATATAGGTATAACTGTAACAGTGGTTCACTTTATGCTTGGAATGTAACCCTTGCTGCTCGGCCACTGCAACTTATATTTTAAATGGACATGTTTCTTTCTCTTCCTCTCTTCCTGCCCACCCCCATCTCTCCCCTCCCTAATCTCAGGGGAAACAGGATTACCTTTCTTCCCCATCCTAGGCAGAGTTATCTGTCCTTGAGTACACACCCACCATAAGAACAAAGTAATCCAAACTTTGGGGATGGTACCAGATATCAGAAATGACCATCTCCCAAATCAACAAGTCAATTAAACTCCACACAGAGAACAGGTGGAATGTAGCCTTTGAATCACCTCTTTAAAAGCTCCCTGTTCCTGCTGTAACAGGAGTTCACCTGATGCTTTGAAACGTACATTTTTTTTCTTTTTCCCAACCTTTTCCCTGACCTTCTCCTCCCTAATCTTTTCTCTGAATCACCTCTTTAAAAAACTCCTGTTCGTGCTAATGGGCAGAATCACAGCCTTTGGGACAGGAGTCCCCTGTGTTTCTCATTTGCTAGCAAAGCAATAAATCTTCCTTCTTTTTCATTTTTCTCAAAACCATGTCCTCATTATTGAATTGGCATGGGGGACAAGGACCAAACTTTCAGTTACACTGCTGATGGGCAAAATCACAGCCTTTGGTAAAGGTGTCCCCTGTTTCTCCTTTGCTAGCAAAGCAATAAACCTTCTTTTTCCTTTTTTTCAAAACCATTCTTATTATTGAATTGGCATCTGGGACAGGACCGAGCTTTTGGAAACATAGCTATGATTCCTAAGGATAAGCAAGAAGATAATTACCTAAAATTTTTGGGAAATTTAAATTTGATTTCACTTTACTACTTTGAAATTTTTGCTTTAACCAAAAGAGAAATCATTTACTATTTAACTATCAAATTTGGTCTGCTGCTTCCTAAAAGCAAATCTACTTCTGAACAAAAAAGCCTTGCCATTAATTGCAGATATATTCTGAAGAATATACTACAGCCTAGAGAATTCTTGAAACATTTCAAAAAGGCTTTGAATAATGGTACCATCACTGGAGGACTCAACAGCAAGATTTTGGACATTTCATTATTCACACACTCCTAGGCAGCAGCAAGCCAGGATACAATGAGGGCCACCCTACACCTACGAGCAGGGGGAATATGTATAGGATAGGTTACACGTCAGGTGGAGTGCTTAGGTGTTTTATGACTACATTCCTTTCCTTTAACCAAGGTCACTTTGCTTAGATTCTCACCTAATGACTGGAGATAAGGAAAATGACCAGCTTCCTCTCTACATTTCCTTCATTATCACATTTTTTTGAAGTCCTTATCTCACTGCAAGCTTTCCTAGGCACCAACTAGTATTTAACCAAACATTCATATCCAACACACATGCACATATATATTATTGATGCAAAATAAGGATTCACTTTTGAAGGAAATAAGAAAAGTGTTTATTCTAAGACAAATATAAGTGGCCTAGGCCAGGAGTACTGATTCAAATTGCCCTGAAAAAGTATTCCAAATAAAAGGAGCTGTAACAACATTTATACAGAGAATAAAGGTAACTGTAAATCATTATACTCAACACATACATTGGTGGGGCATTACTTAGGCATGTTGAAGTAAAAAGCAGGGAAATTTTGACTACTGGAATGAGATGATCTTACCACATCTTAGGAGATTGAAGGAATCAGGGTCTATCTTCTTTGTCAAGCTATAGTCAGTTAAACTTAATATACATCTTGGAAGATTTACCTAAAAGTCATGAGAATATTAGATCAGATACAAAAGTCAGGAGTAATGGCTTGATTTCTAAAGGGCCAAAACAACCATTATAAAATAAGCCTCTGATATCTTACCTTACAGGCTCCCATGAGCCTGACTGTGGGGATCCTCTCTGCCACATCCCACGTGGATAAGAAAAGGATTAACTGCTAGAGGATGATGTTGGAAGTTTTTCTATCTATTACCCAAAAAATTTATCTACTAAATAAACACAACAAGAGCCAATACTCTTTAAATGAGAGGGGGCATGACGGGTCTGGCCATACCAGCTCTGTCCTCTTAACAAGTCGTCCAGCTCTCTTTTATTTATAATAAATAGGTATAGGGGGCCAGGACAGGGAGGAGTTTCTTCTGTGATGGACAGGATAGGGTGGAGTTAGGGGAGCCATTCTCTTAAGGGGGAATATTCCAGAAGGAGACAGGGAACCACTCCCACACAGTGCCACATGCTTCCCAGCAGTTCCTAAAAGCCAGGCATCTGAGTCCCATGGTTCTACCTAGTCTGATTCTGCTAAATAAGGATGGGTTCCCATAGCTGCCTGTGTTGCTAACTCCTTGTAGAAGTTGTCCTTCTGGTGCTTGCTTGAGGAAATTCTATCACTATTGTTTCTTTGGGAATGTTTAAAATTCACAATGTATACACATATATATAGTTCATTGATAATTATGTTGTCCCCCAGGAATAAAAGCTGTGGCTTCATCTTGTTCGTATCTCCATGAAGCTATTTTGAAAAGATGCTGCAATCTCACTGATGAAGGAGTCCTTGCTCTTGCACTCAATTGCCGGCTGCTAAAGATTATTGATCTAGGTGGATGCTTAAGTATTACTGATGTGTCCTTACACGCATTGGGGAAAAACTGCCCATTTTTGCAGAGCATTGACTTTTCAGCCACTCAGGTAAATGAAATATGGACTTGAAACATAACAGATTATGTGTTGGCCTGATGTAGGACAGATGTGGGTAGCACCTGAGGAATTTTTAGGAAGCAGAGTTATTTAAGCCATTGGTCCAGAGGGACTCATGCCTAAAAATCTGGATCTGGAAATTTGTTTAGATTTATACCCATTGGAGTGGTTACATGACAGTGGGTGGGTATATAACAGTTACTCTTTGTCCCATATTCTTAGGCTAGACAGAGTTTCACAGGTTTTTACCACAGAAAACAGAAATAGTAACTTTTGTACAGTGAGCTCTCTTGAGACAGAGTCTATCACACATTTTGCCTGCAAACCTGGCATTTACAAGAAAGAGGAAGCTTTAAACCACATTGAGCTCTCTGCAGAAATCCTGTTGACACTCTTTGTAAAATCTTACTGACAAAAAACTTAATTATGGTGGAGGGTCACTGGAGAAGGTTGTGGTATGGGTCTTTTGAAGGCTATTTTAGGCCCAATGTATTTTCATAACTAATCAGAAAAACATAATTCATTTGATTATTCTTGAAATTATTGACCATTTCATGCTTTTGTTGATTAAAGAATTGTAATTTAGTGTATTCTCCTTAATTATTTTAAGCAACAAATGTGAGCGGTATGTATGACTAAAAGATACATTTACTGAATGGGAGGCAAACTATCTAAATGATTAATAAATTTTACAAAATTTTACTTTCATCATCTCCATTTATGGACTGTTTCTTTTTCCCTTTGCTTAGGTATCTGACAATGGTGTGGTTGCACTTGTGAGTGGATTATGTGCCAAGAAATTAGAGGTAAATTTTAAATATCTATAGATATGATGGTAACTGAATTTTATATTATCCCCATATTTTATTAATTTTTTGTTTTTATTTTTATTTTTTTGTAGTACTAGGGATTGAACCCAGGGTTGCTCTACCACTGAGCTACATACCTAGCCCCTTTTATTTCTTATCTTGACATAGGGTCTTGCTAAGTTGTGGAGGCGTGCCTCAAACTTGTGATCCTCTTATTTCAACCTCCTAAGTCACAGGTATTACAGGTGTTTACCAGCAGATCCTGCTGAGAAATTATTTTTTAAACAATAGAAGACCACACCTTTTAAATTAGGTATTTCATAGACCTTTTTTCATCCCCTCCTTTACCTCTTTTTTGTTTTGTGCTTTTCAGTGCTGGGGATTGAACCCAGGGCTTTCACGCATCCAAGGCAGGCATTCTACCAGCGAACCACATCCCCTTTTTGAGACAGGGTTTCACTAAGTTGTTCATAGTGGCCTCAAACTTACAATCCTCCTGCCTCAGCCTCGGTAGTAGCAGTGATTACAAGTGTACACATTGCACCTAGATCTTAATTTTAACTGTTTCATCTTATTCTATTATATTAATAAATCATTTTAAAAATAATTCTCCACTTCTCTACTACTGTAAATAATATTGCAATGGGCATGTTTATAAATTGCTTCCTTATGCATATGTAGAAGAGTTTCTTTGTATTGGACATTTATAATTGGTATTGCTGTGTTCTGGAGTGTACACATCTTCGGTTTTAATAGATATTGCCAGATTGCTTAATAAAATGGTTGGACATTTAACTTTTAATGCTGCTTTACTTTCCAAACTACTTAAGACTTACAATGATCCTTTCTATATAGTTTTTGTTTTTGTTTTTGCAAGTAGATATGTGCTTCTTTTTGCATCAGAGTATTTCCCAAACTGTTTTGTATTGGTATAAATCTACTTTTTTCTTTTGACTTTCTTTTCTTTTTTTAATTAGGAAATTCATATGGCAGATTGCGTGAATCTAACTGATGAGGCTGTAAAAGCTGTTCTTACTTACTGTCCTCAGATACATATATTACTCTTCCATGGATGCCCCCTAATAACAGGTTAGTCTGATAGACTGCTTATATTTAAATCCTGGCTGTATTTTTTATTAACTGTGTGACCTTAAAAAAAATACTTAATGCATTTTTCTCATTTTTTTTATAACATAAGGTTTCATTTATTTGCTCATTTATATGTGGTGCTGAGAATTGAACCAGGGCCTCACACGTGCCAGGCAAGCACTCTACCACTGATCCACAACCCCAACTTTTCTTATCTATGAAATGGGCTTAATGACACTACTTCATTACTTGTGATGGTTACCTAATACCTCTTTTTTTTTTCCCCCAAGTATTGGGAATTGAGCCCAGGGGCACTCTCTGGCCTACATCCCTGTCCCTTTAAATTTTTATTTATTTTGAGACAGGATCTCACTGAATTGCCAAAGCTGGCCTCAAACTTGCCATCCTCCTGCCTGTGCATTCCAAGTAGCTAGAATTACAGGTGTGGGCCACCATGCCTGGCTCTGCCTGATACCTCTTTATGTGGTACCTCACACATTGAAAGAATAAATAAATGTTAGTCATAATGATAATGGTGATGGTGGTGGTGGTGGTGATGGTTTGGTAAGTACTCAATAAATATCAACTGTATGAGGATGATGACAGCAGCAATGGTTGTGGTCATGATATTAAATATGATGCTTTATGTAGACCATAAAATTTCAATTTTATAATACTGTATCTGTGATATATGCTAAATGACCTCTTAAGCGTTATTTCATCAAGTTGTAGACATTGATATTCAGTATAATTTGAACTTACACTAATGTGGCTCTTCACTGAAGAACAAAGTAGCCATAGGCCATTTGGCCTATATAAGAGCCATGAGATTAAGTTTCACCCTACCCCAGAATCCATGGTACCTCAACCCTTTCACATTATCCCTCTAGTGGGTCTCATACTATAACATAACCTGGATCTTCATGTAAATCAGTAGTTATGCCTAGTTCTTTTAGCTTATTTCTCTAATTACAGTGGAAACAATTTTTCCCCAGGTCAAGTTACTATCCTGGAAATTTCTTTTATAACTTTGATCATATTTTCTTTTTTAAAAAACATTTTTATTAGTTGGTGATGAGCCTTTATTTATTTATTTTATGCAGGACTCAGAATGAAACCCAGTGCCTCACACATGCTAGGCAAGCACTCTACCACTAAGCCATAATCCCAGACCCTGATTATATTGTCTTACGTTTGGACAGCCAGTCTTTTTTTTTTTTTTATAACCTAGGGGAGCTTTACCACTGAGGCACATCCCCAGCCATTTTATTTATCTTTTTTATTTTCAAATAGTCTTGCTAAGGTGCTTCAAACTTAAAATCCTCCTGCCTCAGCCTTCCAAGCTGCTGGGATTGCAAGTGTATGTCACTGTGCCTGGCTGGACAGCCAGTCTTAGTGAAGACTATAGCCTCATTTTTCAAAAGCCAAAAGAGACACATAAGAACTGTCAGTAATGATTATCTCGTTGGACTTGGTGGTGCACACCTGTTATCCCAGTGGCTTGGGAGGCTGAGGCAGGAGGATTTCAAGTTAAAAGTCAATCTGAGCAATGTAGCAAGACCTTAAGCAACTCAGTGAGACTCTGTCTCTAAAATGAAATATAAAAAAGGACTGAGATGTGGCTCAGTGGTTAAGCCCCCTTGGGTTCAATCCCCAGTAGCTGATTATAATAATAATAATAATAATAATAATAATAATAATAGTAGTTATCTCTAGGGAAAGTTATAGACAGAAAAGAATAGGAAAAGGACCTCACTCTATACCCTTTTTAAAAAAAATTTAGTTGCAGATGAACACAGTACCTTTATTTTATTTATTTCTTTTTATGAGGTGCTAAGGATTGAATCCAGTGCCTCACTTGTGCTAGGCAAGCACTCTACTGCTGAGCTACACCCCCAGCCACTATATACCCTTTTGTACCTTTTGAATTTTGTATAATGTGAAGAATTTTAATTTATTAAAAATTTAGGGCTGGGGATATAGCTCAGTTGGTTGAGTGCTTGCCTTGCAAGCACAAGGCCCTGGGTTCAAATCCCCAGTGCCACAAAAAAAAAAAAAAAAAATTTAGAATCACTTTAAGGAAATAATTTAGAACCAGAAAGACTCATAGAACTGAGACTTGGTACATTACACTGTTGTAGGGATTTTGAAAAGGCAAATAGGGGATCTCTGGTAATTAAAGAGGTCAGAAAATTGTATTCCAATAGGTAGGCTATTTTTTTAAGATAGATGAGACCACAGTATGTGAAGTGTCAACTTTAACAATGGACTCTTTCAGAATACCAACTAAAAACATATAAATATACCCATTGAGCTGTGTATGTATTAATCAATACACTGAACAAGCAAGGGATACTTATAAGTTGATTCTTACTTTTGTGCTATTTTAATCACACACCTGCTCTTAAGGGGCCAATTTTTCCTTCCTGCCAGATGAAATCACAAACCAGTGCCATTGAGTTTTCTTATCACTGTTTTATAGTTAATATTTTGTCATTTTATATCACTAAAACCCTCTTTTTCAATAATTTTAAAGTCTCAGGGTTGTTTTTTTGTTTGTTTGTTTGTTTTTACGGTGCTGGGGGTTGAACCCAGACCCTTAGTGCTTGTGAGGCAAGCACTCTACCAACTGAGCCATATCCCCAGCCCAACTCTTAGGTTTTAATACTATTGCATATGGAACTCCAAATAAGTTCAAGTTATACCTTCTTGCTTCCCAGCTCTGGTTTGCTGTAGATATAAAGACAGTAGTAGGAAAGGGGACGTCACTAGTTTCTTAGTTTTACCATCTCATGATTCTCCCCTTTCTTCTCTGCCTTATCAGCCATGGTTTCTGGCCCCATCAATGTCAGTACAAGATGGGACTGGGATGGGCAGGAGAGGAGATAAAGGAATAAAAGTCTTCCTATGCCATTACTGCTATGATCTCAGGTCAGCACTCCAGGTTCTATGGGAGAACTGAACTGGATCTACGGGCACTTGTAAAGTTCACCAGATCCCACTTCCTACCACTCCCCTCATTACTTTTTTTTTTTTTTTTTTTTTTTTTGTGGTACTGGGGATTGAACCCAGGGCCTTGTGCTTGTAAGGCAAGCACTCTACCAGCTGAGCTATCTCCCCAGCCCCACTCCCCTCATTACTACAGGTATCTCCTATTTGCAGTTCTCTTGATTTAAACAAATGTATCTGTTCTGACTAGGAGCTAGTGTTTTCTTTTGCCTCCGGGCACCTGGCAGTATACCTTCACTATCTTTCTTTTGAGGTTTCCTAGCCATCCAAGTTGTTTTCAAAGGCAAAATATAAGGCAACTCCATGCCTGCCCACACCTGTCTGTAGGAAACACGTGCTTTAGACAAAACAGATGCAGATATATTCCAACCTCAGTCCTGTTTAACTGCCTGGACTATCACCAGAGCTTTTTGCCCTTTTATATTTCTTAATTATGGCTCTGATATTAGTATACTGTGTCTGTCAAGCTCCAAGGACAATTCACATTCTCCAACTGATCTCCTTAGAGTTCTGTTCATTTTACTTGCAGGGAAGAGAAAGAACCCTCAACACTAATACTACATTCACATCTGTCTTCAAAGAAATATTTTCTTCAGTTTAGAACTCTTCACACTCTCCTTCTTTAATACGTTTATGTGTGTATGTGTGTGAGAGAGAGAGCACTAGAGAGAGGGATTGACATTGAACCTAGGGTACTCAACCACTGAGCTGTTTCCAGCCCCTTTTAAAATTTTGAGACAGGAGAGATCCAAGAAGGTGAACTAGAGGGAGGCTACAACCTTGTCACTCCATGACTCAGGATTCAAGCAGAGAAAATACTGTTTCTCTGCACAGTAGTCATTGCTACCCACCAATCCCCTGCGATTTACTCCCCACTTGTCAGCCCTCTGCCAGCATATTGCCTGCCTTTTGAGTGCAAATCACTCACTGACCACCACCTATCATCCACCATTTGCCTGTTTGCCTGCCTCTTGCCTGCCTGCCCATTGCCCACATATCACCTCCCCATCGCCCACAGCCCAACGTCCGCCCACCGATCATCCACTATTAGCCTGAAGACCATATGCAGACCACCATCAGATCATCTGCTGCCCACCATTGCCTGGAAGTCTATTGTCACAGTATCCACAGGTTTGATTACACACTGCCACTGCTACCACTATCTTGGGACACCAGTCAGGACCTGCATGTTTTCTCTTTTTTTTTTTTTTTTTTTTTTTTTTTTTTTTTTTGGGTGCTGGGGATCGAACCCAGGGCCTTGTGCTTACAAGGCAAGCACTCTACCAACTGAGCTATCTCCCCAGCCCCTAGGACCTGCATGTTTGCCACTGCCACCACGTCCATCTTGGGATGCAGCAACCTTGCTCTGGGGACACAGTCCAGGGCCTGGAGATATACTGGGGCACCTACAGGTCTGGTGGCACCTGAGGTCTTTCTGCTTAGTGTGGTAGAGACTGCCATCCAGGTGCCTCTTTGCAGGGTTGCAACTTAGACAAAAGGAATGCAGATATATTCCCTAGTGGTCTGTCTGCAAGTCGAAAGAGCAGTGAGATCTTGGGACTGCAGCAAGGCAGGGCCTGGGGAAACAGAAACCCAGGTCCATCAGATTGCAGCTGGGTTTGCGTGGGCCAGTCTGGGTCTGGGAAGCCTGTGGAAAGCTGAAGACTAGGAGCAGTTCCCTGTGGGAAGCATAGGTTGAAGAAACTGGGTTCTCTCCAGCTCAGTGAGTCCTAAAGTGCGCGGGGATGGAAGGGGCCGGCAATGACAGGTGGGAAGACTGGAAAAGGGTGTGAGGGCATCTTACTATCAGCTCACCAGCACCCAGCACACACTGAACTGGAGCTAACATCAAACTTCAGACAACCCCACCTGTTGGCAAAAGGAAGCTGAGAAACTTTTTGAAGCCAGCGGAAGCAATCATTTGATTTTCCATTGAGACTTTATTTCTTTTCCCCCCTTCTCTCACACCTCTACCATCTTTGAATCCAAATATTATTCATGCATCAATTTATTGAGGAGTAGGATATCTGAATTGTATGTTACAGTTCTGTATTCTTTTTTTTAATTTATTTTTATTGTAAACAAATAAGATATATGTTGTTTCTGTTTGTACATGGAGTAACAGCATACCATTTGCGTAATCATACATTTACATAGGGTAATGATGTTTGATTCATTCTGTTATTTTTTCCTTTCCCCCAACTCTCCCACCCCTCTTTTCCCTCTATACAGTCCCTCCTTCCTCCATTCTTGCCCCTCATACCCCTCATTGTGTGTCATCATCTGCTTATCAGTGAGATCATTCGTCCTTTGGTTTTTTGAGATTGGCTTATCTCACTTAGCATGATATTCTCCAGTTTCATCCATTTGCCTGCAAATGCCATAATTTTATTATTCTTTATAGCTGAGTAATATTCCATTGTATATATATACCACATTTTCTTTATCCATTCATCAATTGAAGGACATCTAGGTTGGTTCCACAATCTGGCTATTGTGAATTGAGCAGCTATGAACATTGATGTGGCTGTATCTCTGTAGTATGCTGAATTTAAGTCCTTTGGGTATAGGCCTAGGAGTGGGATAGCTGGGTCAAATGGTGGATCCATTCCAAGTTTTCTAAGGAATCTCCACACTGCTTTCCAGAGTGGCTGCACTAATTTGTAACCCCACCAGCAATGTATGAGTGTACCTTTTTCCCCACATCCTCTCCAACACCTGTTGTGCTTGTATTCTTGACAATCGCCATTCTAATTGGGGTGAGATGGAATCTTAGTGTAGTTTTGATTTGCATTTCTCTTATTACTAAAGATGGTGAACATTTTTTCATATGTTTGTTGATTGCTTGTAGATCTTCTTCTGTGAAGTGTCTGTTCATATCCTTAGCCCATTTGTTGATTGGGTTATTTGTATTCTTGGTGTAGAGTTTTTTGAGTTCTTTATATATGCTCTATCTGAGGTATGAGTGGCAAAGATTTTCTCCCACTCTGTAGGTTCTCTTTTCACATTGCTGTTAGTTTCTTTTGCTGAGAGAAAGCTATTTAGTTTGAATCTATCCCAGTTATTGATTCTTGCTTTTATTTCTTGTGCTGTGGGAGTCCTGTTAAGGAAGTCTGATCCTAAGCCAACATGTTGAAGATTTGGACCTACTTTTTCTTGTATAAGATGCAGGGTCACTGGTCTGATTCTGAGGTCCATGATCCATTTTGAGTTTAGTTTTGTGCAGGGTGAGAGATAGGGGTTTAGTTTCAATCTGCTGCATATGAATTTCCAGTTTTCCCAGCACCATTTGTTGAAGAGAAGCTATCTTTTCTCCATTGCATATTTTTGGCCCCTTTGTCTAGTATTAGAAAACTGTATTTATTTGGGTTTGTGTTCGTGTCCTCTACTCTGTACCATTGATCTACCTGTCTATTTTGGTGCCAATACCATGCTGTTTTTGTTACTATTGCTTTGTAGTATAGTTGAAGTTCTGGTATTGCGATACCCCCTGTTTCATTCTTCCTGCTAAGGATTGCTTTAGCTATTCTGGGTTTCTTATTCTTCCAGATGAATTTCATGATTGCTTGCTCTATTTCTGTAAGGTACGTCATTGGGATTTTAATTGGAATTGCATTGAATCTGAATAGCACTTTTGGTAATATGGCCTTTTTTTTTTTTTTTTTTTTTTTTTTTTTTGCGGTACTGGGGATTGAACTCAGTGCCTTGTGCTTGGGAGGCAAGTACTCTACCAGCTGAGCTATCTCTCCAGCCCCAATATGGCCATTTTGACAATATTAATTCTTCCTATCCAAGAACTTGGGAGATCTTTCCATTTTCTAAGGTCTTCCTCAATTTCTTTCTTCAGTGTTTTGTAGTTTTCATTGTAGAGATCTTTTACCTCTTTGGTTAGATTGATTCCCAAGTATTTTTTTTTTTTTTTTTTTTTTGAGGCTATTGCAAATGGAGTTGTTTTCCTCATTTCCCTTTCAGCTGTTTTGTCGCTTGTGTATAAAAATGCTTTAGATTTATGCGTGTTAATTTTATAGCCTGCTATTTTGCTGAATTCATTGATGAGGTCTAGAAGTTTTCTGGAGGAGGTTTTTGGATCCTGTAAATATAGAATCATGTCATCAGCAAATAGTGACAGCTTAAATTCCTCTTTTCCTATTTGTGTCCCTTTAATTTCTTTGGTCTGCCTAGAGTTTCAAGGACAATGTTGAATAGAAGTGGTGAAAGAGGACATCCCTGCCTTGTTCTCGTTTTTAAAGGGAATGCTTTCACTTTTTCTCCATTAAGAATGATGTTGGCCATGGGCTTAGCATAAATAGCCTTTACAATGTTCAGGTATGTTCCTACTATCCTTATCTTTTCTAGTGTTTTGAGTATGAAGGGATGTTGTATTTGGTCGAACACTTTTTCTGCATCAATTGAAATAACCATATGATTCTTATCCTTAAGTCTATTGACATGATGAATTACGTTTATTGATTTATGGATGTTAAACCATCATTGCATTCCAGGGATGAACCCCACATGATCATGGTGCACGATTTTCTTAATATGTTTTTGGATACGGTTTGCCAATATTTTGTTAAGGATCTTGCATCTATATTCATCAAGGATATTGGTCTAAAATTTTCTTTCCTTGATGTGTCTTTGCCTGGTTTGGGTATGAGGGTGATATTAGCTTCATAGAATGAGTTTGGTAGGGTACCCTCCTTTTGTATTTCCTGGAATACTTTAAGAAGTATAGGAATGAGTTCATCTTGAATGTCTTGTAGCACCCTGCTGAGAATCCATCTGGTCCTGGGCTTTTCTTGGATGGTAGGCTTCTGATGCCTTCTATTTCATTGCTTGATATTGATCTGTTTAAATTGTGTATGTCCCCCTGGTTCAGTTTGGGAGGAGCATATGTCTCTAGAAATTTGTCAGTGTCTTCAGTATTTTCTATTTTGTTGGAGTATAGATTTTCAAAGTAGCTTCTCATTATGTTATGTATCTCAGTGGTGTCTGTCATGATATTTCCTTTTTCATCACGAATTTTAGTAATTTGAGTTTTCTCTTTCCTTCTCTTTGTTAGTGTGGCTAAGAGTTTGTCTATTTTGTTTAGTGTTTCAAAGAACCAACTTTTTGTTTTGTCAATTTGTTGAATTGTTTCTTTTGTTTCAATTTCATTGATTTCAGCTCTGATTTTAATTATTTCCTGTCTTCTACTACTTTTGCTGTTATTCTGTTCTTTTTTTTCTAGGACTTTGAGCTGTAATGATAGGTCATTTAATTGTTGACTTTTCATGCTTTTCTGAATGCGCTCCATGCAATGAATTTTCCTCTTAGTACCGCTTTCATAGTGTCCCAGAGATTTTGATATGTTGTATCGTCGTTCTCATTGACCTCTAAGAATTTTTTTATCTCCTCCCTGATGTTTTCTGTTATCCATGTTTCATTCAGTAGCATATTATTTAGTCTCCACGTGTTGGAGTAATTTCCCTTTTTTATTTTGTCATTGATTTCTACTCTCAGTCCATTATGATCTGATAGAACACAAGGCAGTATCTCTGTTTTTTTGCATTTCCTAAGGGCTGCTTTGTGGTATAACATATGGTCTATTTTCGAGAAGGTTCCATATGCTGCTGAGAAGAAAGTGAATCCACTCGTTAATGGATGGAATATTCTATATATGTCTATTAAGTCTAGGTTATTGATTGTGTTATTGAGTTCTATGGTTTTGTTGGTCAGTTTTTGTTTGGAAGGTCTATCTAGTGGTGACAGCGGTGCATTAAAGTCACCCAGAATTATTGTGTTGTGGTCTATTTGATTCCTGAAATTGAGAAGGATTTGTTTGATATACAGGGATGCACCAATGTTTGGGGCATAAATATTTACTATCGTTATGTCTTACTGATTTATGGTTCCCTTTAGCAATATGAAATGTCCTTCTTTATCCCTTCTGAGTAACTTTGGCTTGAAGTCCAATTATCTGAAGTAAAGATGGAAACCCCTGCTTTTTTACTGAGTCCATGTGCATGGTAGGTTTTGTCCCATCCTTTCACCTTTAGTCTGTGGATGTCTTTTTCTATGAGATGAGTCTCTTGCAGGCAGCATATTGCTGGGTCTTTCTTGTTAATCCATTCTGCCAGTCTATGTCTTGTGATTGATGAGTTCAGGCCATTAACGTTCAGGGTTATTATTGAGATATGTTTTGTATTCCCAGTCATTTGGGCTTATTTTTGGTTTTTAACTTGGCTTGGTTTCTCCTTTGAGTGCTTTTTCTCTAAGGTAGTTCCTCCCTTTGCTGACCTCCATTGTTGTTTTTCATTTCCTCCTCATGGAATATTTTGTTGAGAACATTCTGTAGCGCAGGCTTTCTATTTGTAAATTCTTTTAACTTTTGTTTATCATGGAAGGATTTTATTTCATCTTCAAATCTGAAGGTTAGTTTTGCTGGGTATAGGATTCTTGGTTGGCAACCATCTTCTTTCAGAACTTGAAATATGTTGTTCCAGGCCCTTCTAGCTTTTAGAGTCTGGGTTGAGAAGTCTGCTGCTATCCATATTGGTTTCCCCCTATATGTAATCCGATGCTTTTCTCTCACGGCCTTCAAAATCCTATCTTTGTTTTGGATGTTAGGCATTTTCATTATACTGTGCCTTGGTGTGGATCTGTTGTGATTTTGTGCATTTGGTGTTCTGTAAGCCTCTCGTATTTGATTTTTCATTTCATTCTTCAGACTTGGGAAATTTTCTGATATTATTTCATTGAATAGGTTGTTCATTCCTTTGGTTTGTATCTCTGTGCCTTCCTCAATCCCAATAATTCTTAAATTTGGTCTTTTCATGATGTCCCATAGTTCTTGGGGCTTCTGTTCATGATTTCTTACTATCTTCTCTGTTTGGGCAACTTTATTTTCAAGATTAAATATTTTATCTTCATTGTCTGAGGTTCTGTCTTCCAAGTGGTCTAGTCTGTTGGTGATGCTTTCCATTGAGTTTTTTATTTGGTTTATTGTTTCCTTCATTTCAAGGATTTCTATTTGGTTTTTTTTGAGAATCTCTATCTCTTTGTTGAAATGATCTTTTGCTTCCTGCTGGTGCTCTTTCAGCTTATTGGTATTATCATTCATTGCCTGCATTTGCTCTCTTATCCTTTGCTTCGCGAATCATCTTAATCCTGTATAATCTGAAGTTCTTTTCTGACATTTCTTCTAACATACTGTCATTGGATTCTATTACTATAGAATCTAGATTTGTTTGGATCATTTTCTTCCCTTGTTTTTTCGTGTTGTTCATGTATCTTCCCCTGTAGCAGTGCAGATCTGGGGTATTGCAGATTTCCCCCTATAAGCTTATAGTGGCCCTACAGGTTTCCAAAACCCTTTCTTTAAGGGGAGATCAATATTAGCAGTGCCCAAATGAGACAGTATGCAATCCTAGACCAAATAGTCCCTATGGGGACAACAACAAAATTGTCATAATAAACAAAATGAGTTCAAATATTATCTTCGATAAAACAAACAGGTTTGCAATAAGGTCTGCAGTTTCAAATGGAGGACAAAGAGGATGCAGTGGGATGTAGAATGTAGCTGTTAATGGGATAAGAAAAGAATATACAGAAGTTCGAGAAAATAGAAAGGGTGAGAGTGTAATCAAAAGAAATCGAATGTTAGCATGCAAAAAAGGGAGAAAGAGACTCTGAGGGAATAGGTAAACAAAAGGAAAATAAAGCAAGAAAAGTAAAGAAATAAAAACTTAAATTTTTTTAAAAAGGAGAAAAAAGAAAATCTACTGTATAACAGTCATATAGTAATGAAACCTCCCAGTGTTCAGTAGCCTGATGCATGAGAGGTACCTAACAATGAGCTTCAAGCCTCCGGCAGGTGTCACAAAATGGGATTTGCCCCACCCAAAGATCAGAGCTAAGGCTTCCAGGATTATCCAAGATGGCCACTCTGGCTTCAAAATGTGTTGGCAAATGGGGAGCTGCAGCTCACGGGTGGACATGGTCAGCAGGAGATCCTGGAGACGGGATGCAGTTGGTCCGGCAGAGGTCTTGGAGGTCCGGTGTGTTTGGTGTGGTTGTGGGATCCTGGAGGCCAGGTGCAATCAGTCAGTCTGGGGTCCCGGTGATATGGCACAGTCAGTTAGTCTGGGGGTCCTGGCAGCAGGGAGCAGTCAGTTGATGTGAGTTCCCCAGAGGAGGGAGTGACCAGTCGGGCTGAGGGATCCTGGAGACGGGGCTCAGTCAGTCCGGCCAGGGGTCCTATGGGGCCTGGCTGTTGTCTCAAAATGGCGGCAGCCACATATACTCAAACCTGCAGGTACTGTAACAGTGAACTTCCAGGCAACAGCAGGCAGCTGGTGCTCCACTGGCAGTTGGCGATCAGTTTGCTGACTGTTGTCGGATGATCGGGAGGTGAACCTTGTGCATTGGGTGATGGATAGGTATCTATAGTTCTGTATTTCTTATTTTTTTTTTCTTTAAATCTCTATATATTTTTCTCTCACCTATCTCTCTCCCTGGATTCTCTTTCTCACTTCTGTCATACTAACAACCAACCTCTATTAAGTCCTCCCTCACTCTTACTATAAATTTTTACCTCTGTCTTCTCTCCTCTCTTATAAACATCACATCTTACACTATTTCTGTTCCTTCATTGTCCATAATTTGAAATGACAAACCCTTTTGGCAAACTTACTGTTTATATTGTAGACTATAATTGAACAATCCATTTCTGTTTATTGCAACAAAACTGTAAACATTGTAATAGGAGCCATAAGGTGGTATATTGTTTGCATTGGGTGCTGTTAATATTGGTCTCCCCCTTAAAGGTGAGATACTGGAAGCTTTCAGGGACACTATAAGACTACAGGGTAGAATCTGGCCTCAGAACCATACAACTAAATGAGAAGACACATAAACAACATGAAAAAACAATGGAACAAAGCACCCCAAACAAACCAAGATGTTCCAACAATAGACTCCATAGACAACACAGTAGAAGAAATGTCAGAGGAGTTTAGAAAATACATACATAGATTGATCTTCAAAGTAAAGGATGAGAGCAGAGAGAAAATACAGGAAATGAAAAATTTCTTCATTAAAGAGGCAGATTATAAAAAGGAATGAAACAGAAATTCAAAATGAAATTCAATGAAAAGTATCACCAACAGACTAGACCAATTGAAAGGCAGAACCTCAGACAATGAAGATAAAATATATACTCTTTAAAATAAAGTCAACTGCACAGAGAAGATGTTAAGATATCATGAACAGAACTTCCAAGAAATATGGGATGGCAAGAAAAGACCAAATTTGAGATTTAATCAGAATAGATGAAGGAGTGGAGATACAAACCAAAGAAATGCACAATATTTTCAATGACATAATATCAGAAAACTTCCCAAAGCTAAAGAATGAAATGGAAAATCAACTACAAGAGCCTTACAGGACCCCAAATGTACAAAATTACAGCAGACCCACACCGAGGCACAATATAATGAGAATGACTAACATACAGAATAAGGATGGAATTTTAGAGTCTGCAAGAGAAAAAAATGAAATTACATATAGGAGGAAAACAGGTTCAGATTTCAACTGATTTCTCAACCCTGGAGGTCCTGGATTAACATATATCAAGCCCTGAAAGAAAATGGATGCCAACTGAGAATTTTATATCCAGCAAAATTAAGCTTCAGATTTGAAGATGAAATGAAATCCTTCCATGAGAAACAAAAGTTAAAAGAATTCACAACTAGAAAGACTGCACTACAGAACATTGTCAGCAAAATATTCCATGAGGAAGAAATGAAAAACAACAACGTAGGTCAGCAACGGGAGGAACTACCCTAAAGAAAAAATCAAGTCAAGTTAAAAACCAAAAATAAGCCCAAATGACCAGGAATACAAATTATATCTCAATAATATACCTGAATGTTAATAGTGTAAACTCATTAATCAAAAGACACAAACTTGGGGGCTGGGGAGATAGCTCAGCTGGTAGAGTGCTTGCCTCGCAAGCACAAGGCCCTGAGTTCAATCCCCAGTACCGCCAAAAAAAAATAAAAAAAAAAAAAGACACAAACTTGCAGATTGGATTAAAAAGAAAGACCTAACAATATGCTGCTTTCAAGAGACTCATAGAAAAAAAAATCCACAGACTAAAGGTGAAAGGATGGAAAAAACATTCTACACACACGTGGACTCAGTAAAAAAGTGGAGGTTTCCATCCTCATGTCAGATAAAGTGAACATCAAGCCAAAGGTAGAAGGGATAACGAAGGACATTTCATACTGCTTAAGGGAACCATAAATCAGCAAGACATAACAATCATAAATATTTATGCCCCAAACAACGGTGCATCCATGTACATCAAACAAATCCTCCTCGATTCCAGGAATCAAATAGACCACAACACAATAATTCTGGGTGACTTTAACACACTGCTGTCACCACCGGATAGATCTTCCAAACAAAAACTAAACAAAGAAACCATAGAACTCAATAACACAATCAATAACCTAGACTTAAGACATATAGACTATTCCATCCATCAATGAGCAAATTCATTTTCTTCTCAGCAACACATGGAACCTTCTTGAAAATAGACCATATATTATGCCACAAAGCAGCCCTTAGGAAATGCAAAAAAATAAAGATACTGCCTTGTGTTCTATCATCATAATGGAATGAAATTAGAAATCAATGACAATAAAAAACAGAAATTACTCCAACACCTGGAGACTAAATAATATGCTATTGAATGAAACATGGATAACAGAAAACATCAGGGAGGAAATAAAAAAATCTTAGAGGTCCATGAGAACGATGAAACAACATATCAAAATCTCTGGGACACAATGAAAGCAGTACTAAGAGGAAAATTCATTGCATAGAGTGCATTCAAAAGAAGAATTAAAGAGTCAACAACTAAATGTACCCCTCCTAAAGCAAGAAATAAAATTAAGAATCAATGGATGTGATGGATTCAAACTGAAAAGCAAAGGAATCAATAATGTAAAGAGAGAGCCTACAGATTGGAAGAAATCTTTACCATGTGCATCTCAGATAGAGCTCTAATCTCCAGGATATATAAAGAGCTCAAAAAACTTAACACAAAAAAACAAATAACTGAAGAGACACTTCACAGAAGAAGAAATACAATCCTTCAACAAACATGTAAAAATGTTCATCAGCTCTTGCAATTAGAAAAATTCAAATTTGAAACTCTAAGATTTCATCTCACACCAGTCAGAATGACAATTATCAAGAATACAAGCAATAATAAGTGTTAGTGAGGTATACTCATACATTGTTGGTGGAACTGTAGATTGGTGCAACCACTTTGGAAAGCAATATGGAGATTCCTCAGAAAACTTGGAATGGAACCAACATTTGACCCAGTTATCCCACTCCTCAGTTTATATCCAATATTATAACAAAATATTAAAAATGGAACTATTGGGGCTGAGGATATAGCTCAGTTGGTAGAGTGCTTGCCTTGCAAGCACAAGGCCCTGGGTTCAATCCCCAGCACCGCATCATACATACCTGTAAAACCAGCAAGGAGGAAGACTGAGGCAGTAGATTCTCAAGTTCAAGGCCAGCATTGGCAACTTAGTGAGATCTTATCTCAAAATGAAAATAAAAAAGACTGGAGATATTACTCAGTGGTAGAACACTTGCCTAGCACATACAAGGCCCTGGATAAATTGCCAGCACAAAAATAAAAATAGAACACAAAGGTGCCAGTATCAAACTTAAATTTTGACATACCCAGTTGTTTTAAAAATAACTAAATGAACATATATTTAGACATTTACAATCTGCCTCCTTTGTAGACCCTGTAAAGTACACTCGATATCTACAAACTATAGGGAAGATAAAACCCAAGGTTACAAAAGACCCCAAGCCACTGTTGCTGTTTGGAATGCTCTAAACTAAACACTCTCTGCTGCTGCTGCATAACATACCATATTAACCCTCTCTCCAGACCTTCTGGAATTCCCTTACCTTACTCTTCCGGAATGGTGAATTCCCAAAAGGGACTTTCTGCATGCAAACCTGTCAAAGTGTTGCCCAAATAAAACTCATAGTGTCTTTCTGCCCCCTTGTGGTCATATTTTTCCCTTCAAGTGCCTTGATATTCATCAAATGCACTAGTTACATGCATGGTATGGCACTCTACTAGATATTTGCAGGTGTAGCATATGACAAAAAAAGGTTATGTGTTCAAAAAGTTTGCAAAGTTTAACATGCCATTATAATGAATGTTAATTTATCAAAGTCTGCAAGAAAAACAATAGCTAAGAAACTTGTTTAACCTTGTTTACTACAGCATTTCCCAGTTTTTAGCACTTTTATTTTTTAGCCAAGGGCAGGTGATTACCAGGGATGGAACTCAGGGGCACTCGACCATTGAACCACACCCCCAGCCCTATTTTATATTTTATTTAGAGGCAGGGTCTCACTGAGTTGCTTAGCACCTCACTTTTTTTTTTTTAATGTTTTTTTTTTAGATGTTGGCAGACCTTTATTTTATTCATTAATTTACATGTGCTGAGAATTGAACCCAGTGCCTCACACATGCTAGGCAAGCACTCTACCCCTGAACCACAACCCCAGCCCCTAGTGCCTCACTTTTGCTGAGGCTGGCTTTGAAGTCATGATCCTCCTTCCTTAGCCTCCTAATCAGCACCATGCATCACCAAACCCAGCAGCATTTTTTTTTGATTGACCTAGCTAATTCCTTCATTATATATTATTTTATTTTTCTGATCCTAAATATCACAGAATAGGAAAGTAAGATATTGGAATGTCACTTTCCCAGTATGACAGTTTTTAATAATATGGGTGAAATGAGTAATTATCCCCAGTCTCCTGCTATTTCTCCAAAACTTAGAATAAAGCACTTAGCTTCTGTGGATCTCAACTTGACCTTGTCTATAATGTTTAAACATAAAATTGGGAGATCTGATAGTAATGCAAAAGTTCATGTATAATGGTTTTATTAATTTTGTTTGTTGTTTGTTTTGTTTGTTTGGTTTTGGTTTGTTTGTTTTTTTGGTACTGGGGACTGAACCCAGAGGCACTTAACCAGTGAATCACACCCCCATTTTTTTTTTTATATTTTATTTTGAGGCAGAGTCTAAATTGCTTAGGGCCTTGATAAGTTGCTGAGGCTGATCTTGAACTTGCAATTCACCTGTCTCAGCCTTCTGAGTCATGGGAATTACAGGTGTGCACCATTGTGACCATCTTAATAAAAGTTCTTTAATGAAACAAGTGATTTTTTAAAAAAAAGAAAATTGGAAAAAAAAAAGATTCTCTAATGAGGAAAAAATGTGCTTCTAAACTACCCTTTCTCCCTTTGCTGTCGGTGTTCCTGAATCTGTTACCATTACATATTTTGGTTACCATCACCGAGGGAAAATAAATGGTATAATATATTCACCTTATTTTTTAGTATTTTTTAATCATCTTTGTGGTACTGGGAGTTGATCCCAGGGGCTCTCTGTCACTGAGTTACATAAAACCCAGCCCTTTTTAAAATTTTTTGTTTTGAGACAGTGTTTAACCAAATTGCTTAGGACTTCACTAAATTGCTGCGACTGACTTTGAATTTATAATCCTCCTACCTCAGCCTCCTGAGTCACTGGGATTATAGGCATGTGCCAATGTGGCCAGTTGAGGATTTGTTTTACAGTTAAATTCTTTACTTGAGATTCCTGGAAAATTCGTATGTCCAGATTTAACATACACTACCCAAAACAAAAGTATTTTAAGACAGAAATGGCTTGCTTCAGTTTCCTTTTGTATGGGTGAGGTACTGGGATTCAACCCAGGAGTGCTTAACTATTGAACCACATCCTCAGCCCTTTTAAAAACTTTTTTTATTTTGATACAGGGTCTTGCTAAATTGCTTAGGTACTTCCTAAAGTGCTGAGGCTGGCTTTGAACTTGTGATCTTCCTGCTTCAGCCTCCTGAGTCGCTGGGATTACAGTCATATGCCACAATGCCAGACTTTATTTTGAGACAGGGTTTTGGCCAGTTGCTCAATAGCTCCCTAAGTTGCTAAGGCTGGCCTAGAAGTTGCCATCTTCCTGTCTCAGCCTCCCGAATTACTGGGATTACTGGAATGCGCCACTGCATTTCAGGTTCCTTTTAAAGTTGATTCCTTGCTTAAAGGACAATTCCCCACCCCAAATACCTATGATTGAATCCAGGGCCTAGCAAGTGTTCCACTTCTGAGCTACACCCACATCCCTTTTTATTTTTTATTTTGAGACAAGATCTCACTAAGTTCTCAGACTGGCAGTTTAGCAAGACCCTCAGCAATTTAGCCAGACCCTGTCTCAAAATTAAAAAAAAAAAAAAAAAAAAAAGACTGGGAATGGGAATGTAACTCTGTAGTAAACTAAAGGTAAAAAAGAAAAAAGTTGATAGAACTGGAAGTAAAACCTAAATCACCTGATCGTCAATCTGTAATTCTTTTCTCAAAAGAAATTTCCTGAGCTTTTGATGTGAAGTGTCTTGTTGCTAGGAAAGGGAAGGAAATAGGAGGTGACATTAAACATCAGTAGCATATTAAGGAATCTTTTGGCTTTTTCCATCCAGAGTTTGAATTTCTGTCATGTATTCTGCTATGGGATCATGAAATACTTTGGGACCCCAATTTTTCCCTATAGCATTATAAACTCGGAGAGTGTACCTACTATTTAAACTCATAGTCCTAAATCATGGGAAGAAGGTGTTTAAAGAGGATGTAGTGTAATACTGCCATCTAGCATCAAACATTTTAAGTTACATAAAAAATACTGTATGTTTGTTACTACCAGAAGAAAAAAATATCTTCCCATTATGTACAATAGTAAATTCCTACAGAAGAGTGACAAATGTCATCAGAAGACAAATATTTATATGTAAGTTTGGTAACATGTTTACCACTAATTTTTTAGTGAATTCCTTGGAATATTCTGTATATAAGATTATAATCATCTATAAATAAGGATAATTTTACTTCTTCCTTCCAACCTGAATGCCTTTTATTTCCTTTTCTTGCTTAATTTCCATGCTAGAACTTCTGGTACAAGGTTGAGTAGAACTGGCAAGAGTGAATGAATATCCTGTTTTTGCCTTGAACTTTGGAGCACCATTAAGTATGATTTTACTTATGGATTTTTCATAGATACCCTTTCTCAGGTTGAGGAGTTTGCTGAATATTTTTATTGCGTATGTTGGGTTTTATCAAATGGTTTTTCTGTGTCTGTTGAGATATTGCATAGCTTTTATCTTTTATTCTATTGTTATGGTATGTGTGGCAGACAGAGTAATTTTCTTACCCAAAGATTCATATTCTAATGCCCAGAAACTGAGGATATTACTCTATATAAGGTTGTAGATAGAATTAAAGTTGATAATCAGTTGAATCCTCCACCCCCCAACACCCTACCCCTGTGCTGGGGATCAAACCCAGAACCTCATGCATGCTAGGCTAGCACTCTACCACTGAGCTACTCCCTCCCCTCAATTGACTTTAAAATAGGAAGATTAAACCTAGGAGTGGGATAGTGGGTCAAATGGTGGTTCCACTCCAAGTTTTCTGAGGAATCTCCATACTGCTTTTCATAGTGTTTGTACCAATTTGCAGTCTCACTATATGAGAGTATACCTTTTTCCTCACATCCTTGTCAATATTTATTGTTGCTTATAGCCTTTTTCCTTTTTGGTCAACTTTCTTTTCTTTTTTTTTTTTTTTTTTTTGCTAGATTTGGGGGACAAAAGGGGGGATTTCAAGGACATGGTATTTTACAGTCTCCCCTTTCTTTAAGGATGATATAGCTCCTGGCTTGTTAATTTAATATCTATTGGAATTTGTGACATATGTATGATATTTGGGTCAATTGTGTGCCAACAGTAACTTTAATAAGAAGCCAATGAAGAAGAAAAGTATTCTAATTCCTGCAGCCTATAGGCTTATGGGCCAGGTATAGTTGCCATGCCTATAATTCCAGTGACTAAGTGAACTAGTCAGGAAGGTAACAAGTTCAATGCCAGCCTCAGCAACTTAGTGAGACCCTGACTCAAAAAGTTTTTCAAAAACATAAATTTTAAAAAGAGCCTATAATCTTATACTTAGGAAGTTTGGGGGTTTTTTATTATTTTTTTTTATTTTATTTATTTATTTATTTATTTATTTTTTTTTTTTGGTGGTGCTGGGGATTGAACCCAGGGCCTTGTGCTTGCAAGGCAAGCACCCTACTATTTTAGCTATATTCCCAACCCAGGAAGTTTTAATTTTTAAACTTCCTTTTTGTGCAGTGCTAGGGATCAAACCCAGGGAACCACACAGGCTAGGCAATCCCTCTACCACTGAGTTACATCCCCAGTTCTTTTCTTTATTTTGAGACAGGGTCTTAGTTGCTTAGGCTGGCCTTGAATTTTTGATCCTCCTTCCTCAACCTCCCAAGTGCAATTTTTAAATATTCAATTGATGTAAATATTCTTTTTTAATCTTTATTAAAATATTTTATTTTTACAGACACATTTTGATTCATTGTATATAAATGGGGTACAACTTTTCATTTCTATGGTTGTACACAATGTATATTCACACAATTCATGTAATCATACATATATATAGGGTAATACTGTTTCAGTCTACTCTTTCTCCATTCCCACCCCCTCCCACCCCTTTTTCCTCTACACCATCCAAAGTTCCTTCATTCTTCTCTTTCCCCCCATCAGCCCCCCTCATTATATATTGCCATGCACTTAACAGAGAAAACATTCGGCCTTTGGTTTTTTGGTCTTGGCCTATTTTACTTAGCATGATATTTTCCAACTTCATCCATTTACCAGCAAATGCCATAATTTTATTCTTCTTTATGGCTGAGTAATTTTCCATTGCGCGTGTGTGTATATATATATATATATATATATATATATATATATATATATATCACAGTTTCTTTATCCATTGGTCAATTGAAGGGCATCTAGGTTGGTTCCACAATCTAGCTATTGTGAATTGAGCTACTATGAACATTGATGTGGCTGCATCACTGTAGTATGCTGATTTTAAGTCCTTTGGGTATAAACCAAGGACTGGGATAGCTGAGTCAAATGGTGGGTCCATTCCAAGTTTTCTGAGGAATCTCCACACTGCTTTCCAGAGTGGCTGCACCAATTTGCAACTCCGCCAGCAATGTATAAGTGTGCCTTTTCCCCCATATCCATGCCAACACTTATTATTGCTTGTGTTCTTGATAATAGCCATTCTAATTGGAGTTAGATGAAATCTTAGGGTTGTTTGCCCCCCTTTTTTTTTTAATGTTTTTAGTTGTAAGGTACACACAATACCTTTATTTTATTTATTGATTTTTATGTGGTGCTAAAGATCGAACCCAGTGCCTCATACAGGCTAGGCAAGCACTCTACCACTTGGCCACAACTCCAGCCCTCATTTTTTAAGTAATAAAATATTATCACTTGTTTCAAATCAGATTTTCTAAAAACCCAAAACTGACTGCAAAAGAGATAGAAGCTATATCAGAATCACTGCTATATATTGTAAAAAATTGAAAACCATCCAAATGTTGGATGATATTGGTTAAAATAATAATACATTCATATAATAGTTGTCCACTAAAAACCATGCTTTGTAACGGTATTACACAGATATGGAAAATGTTCAATTACAGGTCATCTTGTCACATTCTGATAACTGTTCCCTCCTCTAACCTTTGGGCATGCTGTAGCTTTCAAGGTGACTTAACATACCTGCTGGCTTTCTTTAATCCTGTTAACGTCTTTGTAAATACTCCCTTCATTAAACCCTGTTCAGTCACACTACTTTAATGCTTCGTCTATTTCCTGCTAAGATTTTGAAGAAGCTTAAATACAGATTAATGATGTAATTATACTTTCATTTTCTTGTTAGTACAACTAAAATAAAACTACAGAGAAAACAAATGCCTGTGTCTTAAAAGTGTTATAGTAATAGGTATACTTCATCTCAAAATAGTGAGGGTTAACATTAATTATTGAGTTATTCAGTTGTATACTCTGCTCTACATATCATCTTATTTAATCTTTAAATAATCCTAAGAGGTATAATAATTATCATCATCCCCAATTTATACATGAGAAAACATTAAATATCTTCGACTATATGAATTAATATACTATTATTATTTTCTTTTACAGATCTTTCACGAGAAGTCTTGGATCAATTAGTTGGGCCAAACAAACTAAAGCAAGTAATGTGGACTGTGTATTGATGCTTATTGAAGTTTACGAAAGCTATGAAAGCTTGTCAAAACTACTTTCCCAGGAAATGGTCTGTAGATATTTGCTTTCCACTTAATTTAACATTTCGTTGTTGTTGTCATCTTATTTAAGCTATAACTCTCAGAGAATCAGCTAAATCTAAGTATACACATTTGTGCTTTGAAGTTAACTAGACTTAAACATTCTGTTATTATTATTTGTTGGATGAGTCATTGTCTTTGAAATGGTATTCTAGCATGAACTCTGTGTGGGTGGGGGGCTGGATTTGTTTCTTAAACAACAAAGTTTAAATGATCTGTTTTCCCTCAAGACTTCCTTCTCTTCTCCTATGTAGGTATTTGAGCTGTTGTAAGAGAAATTTACTGATATAAACTTTAGGAGAATTCTAAATAAAGATATTTCTAAAAGTATAATTACCTTCCTAGCTCTGTCTCTTACTTTCCTCAACTATTTAAATGACCATTTGCCAAAAGCAAAGCTGAATATTAGGTCTGGTAATTCTTCACAGAATTTATATATTTCTTTTTTTTTGGGGGGGGGGGCATTTACCAGGGATTGAACTCAGGGGTACTGGACCACTGAGCCACATCCCCAGCCCTATTTTGTATTTTATTTAGACACAGGGTTTCACTGAGTTGCTTAGCACCTCACTTTTGCTGAGGCTCACTTTTAACTCCTGATCCTCCTACCTCAGCCTCTGGAGCCATTGGGATTACAGTGTGGACCAGCTTATTTCTTTTCTTTTCTTTCTTTTTTTTTTTTTTTTTTAAACAAGAGGTAAACTGTATTTTATGTGTTATGTGGATTCATTTCTTCATATCCTACTCCATCATATGTTACATTATAATGCATCTTATAGTCCATGGAATGTCATAGTTTAATTGTTGTCAGTTTTCTGTGTTTGATAGCATTTTTTTTTTCTTTTGGTACTGGGGATTGAACCCAGGGTTTTTAACCACTAAGCCACTTTTATGTTTTTTTTAGAGACAGGGTCTCGCTAACTTGCTGAGGCTGGCTTTGAACTTTCAATCCTCTTGCCTCAGTCTCCCAAGCCACTGGGATTACAGGCATGCACCACTGTGTCTGCCTGATATCATTTTAGATTTCAACAATTAATTAAAGTTGGAAATGTATATAAGAATAATTTTATAAAGGTTTTACATAATTATTTTAGAAATGATTCTAGAGAATATGCTACAAATATTAAAACATTTATTTTACTTTTCTAATTCAATTCCTTTTGAAGACAGAAAAAAACAAAACATAATAAGGGCCATGATGAATATAAGATTTATAGGGTTATATTGTGGATTATGCTATCTAGCATATACTTTATGTATTTAACAATATTATTTTACAATTTTAAAACTTAAGCTGGGTGTAATGACGCACACTTGTAATCCCAGTGACTTGGAAGGCTAAGGCAGGAGAATTGCACTTTTGAGAACAGCCTTGGCAACTAAGCAAGACCTTTCTCAAAATTTAAAAATATTTTTTCCAGAATTTATTTTTATTTTTTACAGACTGCATTTTGATTCATTGTACACAAATGGGATACATCATTTCATTGCTATGGTTGTGCACGATGTAGATTTATACCATTCATGTAATCATACATGTACATAGGATAATAATGTCTGTCTCATTCCACTATTTTTCATACCCCCCCATTTCCCTCTATGTAATCTGAAGTTTCTCCATTCTTCTCTCACCCCTGACCCCCACCCCCATTATATATCATCATCCACTTATCAGGGAAAACATTCGGCCTTTGGTTTTGGGGAATTGGCCTATTTCACTTGGCATGATATTCTCCAATTCCATCCATTTATCTGCAAATGACATAATATTATTATTCTTTATGACTGAATAATATTCCACTGTGTATCTATACCACAGTTTCTTTATCCATTCATCAATTGAAGTGCATCTAGGTTGGTTCCACAATCTGGCTATTGTGAATTGAGCTGCTATGAACATTGATGTGGCTGCATCACTGTAGTATGCTGATTTTAAGTCCTTTGGGTATAAACCAAGGACTGGGATAGCTGGGTCAAATGGGTCCATTCCAAGTTTTCTGAGGAATCTCCATACTGCTTTCTAGAGTGGCTGCACCAATTTGCAACTCCGCCAGCAATGTATGAGTGTGCCTTTTTCCCCACATCCACGCCAACATCTATTATTGTTTGTGTTAAAATTTAAAATTTTTAATGAAGGCTGAGGATGCAGCTCAGTGGTAGAGTGCCCCTGGGTTCAATCCCCAGTATGAGGAAGGAAAGGGAAAAGGAAAGCAGAAGCAGAAGGGGAAGGGGAAGGGGAGGGGAAGGGAGGGAGGAAGGAAAGAAAGAAAGAAGGGAAGTAAGGGAAGAAAAGAAATGAAGGGAAGGAAAATGAAGGGAGGGGAGGGAAGAGGAGGAAGGGAGAGAAGAGAAGAGAAGAGAAGAGAAGAGAAGGAAAGAAAAGAAAGAAACAAAACAAAAAAAATCCCCAAGCATTCTATTCTCCTTTGTAAAAGCCAGAACTCAAGGGAACTTTTTACCAGAGTCTAACTGACCTGGGAAAAAGCAAGTGCCCAACTCCAACCCCCTCAACCCATCCACATGGGAGAAAGGAAATGCCCAACTCCAGTCCATCCAAACATTCTGTCTCACCAAAGGGGGAAAAAGAAAAGCTGAGATGGGGGACTGGGGCTGTAGCTCAGTGGTAGAGCGCTTATCTAGCACGTGTGAGGCACTGGGTTCAATCTTCAGCACCACATTAAAAAATAATAATAATAAGTAAAATAAAGGCATTGTGTCTGTCTACAATTAAAAAAAAAAAAAAGAAAAAAAAAGAAAAGCTGGGACGCACCTGTGAAGGTCATGGGGCACAGGGTGACTCAAAGACAGAACTAATTATAGAACTACAGAACACATCCCTTTCTTCCACACCTTATCACCAACCATATCAGTAGGAGTAAGGTATCATCCACCTCTATATATCACATCTCACATGTTACTGCAAGCCTTAGATCCTAAGAAGGAACCTTGCTGTTGGGCATGTGACTTAGTGGCAGAATGCTTACATGACATGTGTGAGGCCCTAGGTTTTCTGTCCCCAGCATCACAAAAGAAAAAAAAAAAAAGGAATCTCTAGGAAAACTCAAAGGTAGACAAAAACAAGGACACAGTAACCCTACTGAATCTAAGCCTTTCTCCTGGGAGAAGCACTGGCTCAGGCACACTGGAGCATAAGTGGCAAGCATGCATCCCATCATACCAGTGTGGGCCTGAAGCACAGCAAGCCAGGGCCTGTGAACTATCACCCTGTGTATGGGCCCTGCCAGTCCCCATGAGCAGTAGGAAAATGGAAGTGGGAGCAGACTGCAGGAAAGTTACTTAAGGACTAACCAATACCATTGATGATCAAGACCTGATTAGCATAAATCTGAACCAATAGTGTTGACCCATGAGCTATATAAACCCCTAGACTAGCATACTCAAGCAACAACCCTATCTTACCCTGCAAGAGCTCTCTCTTTTCTTCCCACTTGAATAAATCCTGCTCCTTTACACTCAGTCTTCCTCATCTATGGATTTCATTCTTTGAATCTGTGAGACAAGAATCCAGAAAGAATAAATTGGTGGTAAACTTTTGGGGTCTGCTGTGCCACTGGAGGGCATAGCCTGCCATTAAGAGCTTAAACACACCACTCAGTAGTGGAGAATTCAGGTTTGTCAGCCAAGACCCTCAGAGCTGATGCCAGCAGGTTTCCCTCATTGTGATTAGCTGATAACCATAAAATGGGCTTTCTCAGCTACAGAAGCCTGCATCTTGTGCAAACCCTACTTACCAGCAGAAGAGGAGAATCTAATTTCATTTTAAACTCTGGTTTCACTACCAGGTAATCATAAAACCCCATACTGCCTTAGTTCACCTGTTTCTTTTACCCAATGCAACTTGTTCAGCTATTTACAAAAAATTACAAGGTATAAGAAAAGAAAAAAATGGAGTCTACAGAGACAAAGCAAGCATCAGAACCAGATTCAGACATGAGAGAGATTTTGGATTTATCAGATTGGAAATTTTAAATAACCATGATGAATGTTAGGGGCTCTGATGGAAAGAAAAGACAACATATAAGAACAGATGGGGGGGCTGGGGAGATAGCTCAGTTGGTAGAGTGCTTGCTTTGCAAGCACAATGCCCTGGGTTTAAAGATAGAAAGGAAATGTTAGAAATAAAAAACTCTATAACAGAATTGAAAAATTCCTTTGATGGGCTCATCAGTAGAATAGATAGGCCAAGGCCAGCCACACTGTGCTTGAAGATATGCCCCAAAAAAGTTCCCAAACTAAAAAGCAGAAAGAGAATGAAACAAAAACAATATCCAAGAGCCATGGGACAATTACAAAAGATAAAATATACATAATGAGAATACCAGAAAGGAGGAACATAAGAAATAGTAGTTCAGTGGCAGCATGCCCCTGGGTTCAGTCCCCAGTACCGCAAAAAAAAGAAAAAAAAATCATATTATTGGACTTCTCTTCAGAAACCATGCAAAGAAGATAGTAGAGTAAAATACAGACAATCCCTGACCTAATCTGGTTTGACTTAAAATTTTTTTCAAATTTGCACTGGTACGAAATCAGTATGCATTCAGTAGAAATATACTTCAAATTTGAATTTTTCTTTTCCCATTCTAATGATATACAGTATACTCTCTCAAGATGCTGGGCAGTGGCATTGAGCCTTAGCTTCCCATCAGCCACCCAAACACAGGGGTAAACAACGGGTAATCTAAAGCATACTGTGTTGCTAGCCTATGATGTTCAGTAGGTATGTTAACTCAGCTTTGTTGTAACAAAATACCTGAGAAAATCAACTTAAAGAAAGAGGAATTTGCCTGGTATGGTGCTGCACATCTGTAATTACAGCAATTTGGGAGGCTGAGGCAAAAGGATTACAAATTCAAGGCTGGCCTCAGCAACTTAGTGAAATGCTCAGCAAATTAGTGAAATTCTATCTCAAACAATTAAAAAGGACTGGGGATATAGCTCAGTGGTAAAGCACCCCTGGGTTCAATTCCTGGTCAGAAAGATTGATTTATTTTGGCTCATGGTTCAGAGGTTTCAATCCATGGTCACTTGGCTCCATTATTTCTAGGCCTGTGGTGTAGGAAAACATTAAGTAGAGAGAGTAGAACAATTTGCTCCCCTAAAGTGGCCAGGAAGCAGAGAGAGGAATGGGCTGGGAACAGGACATAGCTTTCAAGGATACACCCCTAGGGACTGACTATGCCCCACTTCTAAAGTTTCTACCACCTTCTAATAGCACCACCAGCTGGGGACCAAACCTTCAAACATGAACCTTTGGGCAATATTCCAGAACCAAACTGTAACAGGTTAGGTGTATTAAATGTATTTTTGACTTGCAGCATTTTCAACTTATGACGGTCTTATCATTACATAACACCATAAGTCAAGGAGCATCTGTACCTGAAATGTGGAAAGAAAAACACACCAATAATATTCTGTATACAAAGAAATTATCCTTCAAAAGGGATGGGAAATAAAGACTTTCTTAGGAAAAAAAAAAAAAAAAAAGAGGGAATTTGTTTCCTGCCTTGCAAGAAATATGAAAATAAGTCCTTCCAGTACAAACATTTTTTTTTTTTTTTGGGGGGGACCAGGGATTGAACCCAGGAATCCTTAACCACTGAGCCACATTCCCCAATCCAAAAATAAGTCCTACTAAAAGAAGGAAAATTATATGAGCCAGAAATGTAGGTCTACATAAAAAAGAAAGAACATTAGAGAATAAATGAAATCAGAATTTTTTTTTCTTATTTGTAGCTGCTCTCACAGAGAATAGTTTAAAATAGTAATAGCAGATAATAATAATAATAATGATAATAATAATAGTAATTTGGCAATTATAGCTTATGGACAAATGAATGACAGCAATGGTATAAGAGACAGGAGAGAGAGACTGGGAATACTCTGTTTAAGTAATTGTACTACCCATGAAACTACAGTTTACTTGTAAGTGGATTTGAATTGGTTGTAAATGTAAACTGCAAACTCTGGGGCAACCACTAAAAAAACCTTTTTTAGTAAGTATGATTAATATCCTAAAGGAAGAGAAAAAAATGGAATTATAAAAATGCTCAATTAAAACCAGAGAAAGCAGAAAAAGAATGGAAAAAAAAATAGGAAAGATTCATTTACAAATTTGGTAGATTAATATCTACCAAAGGGGTATCAATAATCACTTTAAACATGAATAATCCAGAAAAATCTGTTTCTTTAAATCATTTCTGTGTTCACTGATATGTACTTGGGAGACAAAAATATTTTAAGTAACATGTGAATACCTCAAAAACCTGATGGCCCCTTCATAAATCATTGAGCAGATAACAGATAAGGTTTGTGGATGTTTAAACTTAAATTTACTCTTTGCTTAATCAAATTGATTTTCAACAGTGCTCTAGGGTATAATTTTCTTATTTTGCTGAGGACAATAACCAGTATAGAATCTTTGATTTTCAAAGAACACATCAGCAAAATTAATTCTTCCCAAATATTCAATGCCATTGTAGTATGTAATTTATATTTATATTAACCAAAGCTGAATCAAAAGAGGGCTAAATGGGACAAATGTCATATGCATTTATGAATATGTCAAAATGATCCCACTGTTAGGTATAACTAGAATTTGTTAATTTAAAAATTATTTTAGGTTGGAGGTTTATTTTTTATTCATTTATTTATTTATTTATTTTTGCAAGGGGACGGAAGGAGGCGCTGAGGATTGAACCCAGGGGCATTTTACCACTGAGCTGCATTCCCAGTCCTTTTTATTTTTATTTTTGAGACAGGGTCTCACTAAGTTGCCCAGGCTGGCCTGGAACTTGTATCCTCCTGCCCCAGCCTCAGGAGTCACTATGATTACAGATGTGTGCCATCACACACAGCTGGATTTTTTTTTTAAATGTAGCATTTTTTCCCCCACTACTGGCGATTGAACCCAACAGCACTCTTACCACTTAACTATATCCCCAGCCCTTTTTGTTTTTTATTTTTGAGACAGAATCTCACTGTGTTTCACAGACTGACCTAGAACTTACCATCCTCCTGCCTCAGCCTCCCAGTCACTGGGGTTATAGGCATATACAACTATGCTGGACTTTAAGTACAGTGTTCTTGCTGGGTTCACCCCAGGGATTTAGAAAACAAAGGCAGAGGATCACAAGTTTGCAGTCATCCTTGGCAACTTAGTGAAACTGTCTCAACAATAAGAAGGTAATACTAATTATTAGTCATTAAAATCAAACATTTTAACTTGGGCAAAAAACAAAACAATAAAAGGGCAGAGGACTGGAGATGTATAGCTCAGTGGTTAAGTACCCCTGGATTCAATCCCCAGTACCAATTAAACAAATAAATATTCCTATTCTGTTTAATTCAAAGGTATATCACAAGGGTCCTCATCTTATAGAAACAGATTGTGCTACGATATTTAATTCTTCCCCACTATTTGGATTAAACATTACCACCACTGAGTTTACTTTCTATAATCATATTCCAGAAAACCAGATGAAAATTACAGTTAGAGATTTCTGTAATTGACATGCATAGAAATGCAGAATTAGTTAATGACAAAGGCTGACAACATTTTTAACCTTCATGTTTTGGAAACAAGATTTTCCATTTAATGGGAACTGCATTCTTTAAAATAAAGTTATCTTCAGTAGACAAAACTTTCAGGATTAAATCCAAACAGACCTACATTCATATTTGAAAGCACTTTGATAACTTCAAGGCCGAAAATCCCACACTGTGCTTGTTGTTAGTCCATTGTTTTCTTGCCTGGTAGGCTCTGGAAGTGAATATTCTACCACTTTGTGCAACTGATGCTGAATGTTGTGTCCACTGAACTGGGGCCGTCCAGGGTCACCAATCAGTACTCGAGTTCCATAGGTCCAAAAGCAGTTCTTCAACCACTGATGAAGACTGTCTGCAAGGTCTTCATCATAAAACATATCTCCAAGTACAACAAGTTCCCACTTGTCTTGTTCCAAATTCAAAATGTTTCTGGTTAAAATGGGAACAGGATCCAGCTTGTTCAACTCACAATTCAGTGTAATAGCTAGTCCTGCAACTTTACAAAAAGCACATAATGAATTGGTATGTTAGCATATGCCAATAGGCTGTCTTAATTTCCTACTAATGAAATAATTTTTAAAATCTTCTAACAGTATTTTTTCCTTTTTGTGGAAGGCTTTTTTTTAAGTAAAGAAGCCTAAAATTTATGCCAATATGCTATCTACTGCAATTTCCAAATATATAACTAGATATCCTGAAAGCAAAACAAATAATACAGAACACCTGGAAATGTTGGAATTCAAGGAACATTTACTGATTTCGATAACTAGGATGTCTTTTTTTGGGGGGGTGTTTTTAGTTTTACTGTAGACAGGGAAATAAACCCTGGACTTGAGTAAAGGCAGCGAGTTATAACTGAGACTTCTATATAGGAAAAGGGTCCTCAGAGGCTATTTCCTCAGTTAAAGTGTAGACCAGAAGAAAATCAGATAAAATTAAAATTTACCTGTTTCAGCTTGGGTCCTAGTGGAATAAAAACCTCCCCCAAAGAAACATGCCTCACTTGTTTGGGCCAAATAAACACTACTTATAATTTCAGGAAATTCCTAGTCCAGAAACCAACATAAGTGCTCCCAGTTGGTTTCCCTTGGGGATATCTGGCAGACATAAATACAAATACTCTTAGGAAAATTTTATTGTCAATTCTGGCCTCAGAGGACTCCCACCAATAACGTCTCACCAAACATAAGCTCACACTATCAGATTATAAAATACAAATGGCAGTAAGATATCATGTTGAAGCATCTGTACATATTTATTCTGGAAGAAAAGAAAAGGATGAGCTTAGATATTTTTAAGTATGAAATCCTTACTAGGGTCTATGTCATTGGCCAAGATTCTAGATGCTCCACTCATCTTGGCAGCAATAGCTGTAGCTCCACATCCGCTTCCAATATCTAATACAGATCTTCCTCTGACAACATCAGGATTATCCAAAAGATACCTTAATTTAAAAGGAGAACATGAGTCTTGAAGAGATGGGAAAATGTTAGAGATATCATAAAACAAAAACATCTTTGGGTTTGATTGGGCAAAGAAACAGTAGAACTTAGAAGAACTTGGTCCAAATTGCAAGCTGTCCTGGCTAGATTGAGATAAATAGTAGACCTACAGAAATGAGCAGAAGTGGCAGGGAAAAGAAGTTAGTTCATTTGGTCTTTCTATTCAGCAGGTGTGAAACCAATCGTGCTTTTCAAGTCAACTTTAAAAACCAAAAACATAAGGCTTACTGACTATGATCCAGGAACTAACAAGCACTAGGAATTAAGACTGACAAAATACTGCTACAGTAAGAACTAGATCCAAAATTCACTGTCCCCTTTTGATTATGCATCATAGAGAGATTTTACCTGGTATTTGAATTGTGCTATGACCTCTTTGGTAAGGCACAAAGTTCAGTTCAACCAAAGAATTTGGTCTGGGCTAAGTAGTTAACAAAGGAGTAAAGATGTATGAGGAAACACTGAAATACTATCAACTGACAGTTGATACAAGGATTAGCATAACAAGGAAGAGCAGGGACTGTTGCAAAGGAGGGGTGTTTGTGCCGAATGAGAAAGGTGATACCCATCTTCAGCTAATTGTTGCCACGCTGAGTTCTAGTGCACTAGATATTCCTATTTTTCAAAACAAAGTAAAATTTTACATAAAATCTCTCATGTTTTAAGTATTAATAACTAATTCTTTTTTTAAAGTTTACAAGTTCGGTTAGGCACATGGTACACACCTGTAATCTTAGTGATTCAGGAGGCTGAAGCAGGATTGTGTTTGACGCTAGCCTCAACAATTTAGTGAGACTGTCTCAAAATAAAAAGGGTTGGGGATGTAATTCAGTGGTAAAACACTCCTGGGTTCAATCCCTAATACCCTGAAGGAAAAAAAAAAAAAAGCATTTAAAAAATATGTCACCAGTTGGGTGTCCTAGGGCATGCCTGTAATCCCATTGACTCAGGAGAGTGAGGTAGGAAGACTGAAAGTTTGAAGCTACACTCAGCAACTTAGCAAGGCCCTAAGCAATTTAGCAAAACCCTGTCTCAAAATAAAAAGGACTGAGGGTGTAGCTCAGTGGTAAAGTACTACTGGGTTCAATCCCCAGTACCAAAAATAAATAAATAAATGAATAAATAAAATGATGTAACTAAATAAAGTTATTTTAGTAATATAACAACAGAAAGTTAGAATTGTTTCGTACCACCTGAAAAGCTTTCTAGTCTTTGGACTCCCCACTCCCCTCTGCCCAAAAAAAAAACAAAAACAAAAAACCTCTTTTAGCTGGGTGTGGTGGCACACTTCTATAATCCCAGCTGCTAGTGAGACTAAGATAGGAAGATCACAAGTTCAATGCCAGTCTTAACAAGACCCTGGCTCAAATTTTTTAAATAAAATTAAAAGGGAGCCAGGTGCAGTGATGCCTGCCTGTAATCCCGGCGGCTCAGGAGGCTGACACAGGAGGATCACAAGTTCAAGGCTGGCTTCAGCAACTTAGTGAGGCCTTAAATAACTTAGTGAGACCCTATGTCAAAATAAAAAATAACAAGGGTTGGGGATGTGGCTCAGTGGTTAAGTACCCCTGGGTTCAATCCATAATACCCAAAAAAAGCAACAAAAAATAAAACTATGTACAACATGGATTATGTAGGCCAAACCATTCCTGTAAAACAAAGTCCTTATCCTTTTGTTTCTTACCTCTCTCACCTCAAGGCATAACCAGATGAAATTATTACCAATTCTAGAGCAAGATTAGGTTGGACATGCTAACTAAGCTCTTGCCTTTGTTTCAGCAGTCATTTTTTAATAAAAAGGCACAGTGTGGCTATGGGCAAAAATGCCCTAAGACCTTTATAGTACAAAGAGTTGGAAGGTGGGACTTAAAAATGCATATTCGATACCAGAGTTCCCCTGAGATGTCAGTGAGTCACTAAAGAAGAAGGAATCCTCGAGCAGTCATTCATACCTCTTGTTCTGGGGAAGAACGGGCAACTACAAGAAGGAGGGTGACATTCACAGGATTAAAGTAGGAGGGCTGGGGGACGGGGTCTTTTAAGTTCTATGTAGGAACTGAGCACTGACCTAGCTATGCATCATGAACCTGAGCAGAGTATCAGACTTCTGGATCTTTCACAGCTGACCCTATGATTTTTCTTGGGGAGGTGCTATATTTAGGGAAATACCCTGATATAGTTGGATAAGAAGGCGAAATTTGCAACAAAGCAACCAAAACCATGACTGGACTGCTCAAAAACAAGAAGACTTTAGGGTTCTGGTGGCATTGTCTGGGGAAAGGGCAACTTTTTTATTATTATGGAATCAACTTCTACGGCTGTCACAAAACCCAGGCTGAGTTAACAGTGATAAGTTCTGAAGGTAGCCATACTCCACTCTGAATTTTCTGAATACAATTCCTGTCTTCTCAGTCCTCCTCCACTGAAAACCCAGATCAAGGAAGCCTCAATGTCACCCTCCCTCTTCTCCCATAGAACAAGAGGTACGAGTGGCTGCTCAAGGATTCCCTCTTCTTTAGTGCTCACTGATATCTCAAGGAACTTTGCCCTCCTCTTCCTGGCAAATGTCAAACCAATTGTGTAAGAACTTTTTGGAAGAAAATGATTTCATCTTTCCACAAGACAAACCCTCCACTTTGCTATTTATTTACTTGGGTACTGGGGAATGAACTCAAGGGTAATCTGTCACTGAACTACATCCCCAGTCCTTTTTATTTATTTTGAGACAGAGTCTTCCTAAATTGCTAAAGCTGGCCACAAATTTGCAGTCTTCCTGCCTCAGACTCCTGAGTCACTGGAATTACAGGCAGGTACCATCATGCCAGATCTACTTTGTTTAATGAGGCAAACAGCACCCCAAACCATGGACAGGTTGGGGCTTGAGGAGGTCTCAATGACTTTTGGGTTTATACCTTTTTGCATGTGGACAAAAGAATGAAGAGTTGGAGGGAACTTAAAGAAGAAAGAATCTGTGACAGCCTTAAAGAGTCCCTTTTCAAATCTAGGCACAGCCAGGCAGGATGGCCCACACCTGTAATTCTAGCTACTCCAGAGACTGAAATAGGAAGATAGCAAGTTCAAGGCCAACTTCAGCAACTTAGCAAGACCACATCTCAAAATAAAAAGGGCTGGGAATGTAGTTCAGTGGTAAAGGTCCCCTGGGTTCAATCCCCAGTACTGAAAAAATAAAAATAAAAAAGAAGACTCCCATTTCCACAGAGTAATACCTAGACAGGGCTTGGCCTCCTGGCCAGTAGATTGCCCAATAAGGATCACTGTGGGGCCACAGGTCAGCTCTTTCCCACCAGAACTTGCATCTAGGAGTCAAAAGCCGCAACTGGATTTCAGGGGTGAGGCTGCCACTGCTGGTGACTTCAGTGTTCTCCTCTAGGAAAGCTTTCATTCTAGGGTCCCAAAAGCTTCCTGCTCTTCTCCAGGGACAGTGGTCCCAGGGTAACAGGGGGAATCCACTGCTTCTTATAGTCTTCAGAAGGAAACCCCAATGGTTCCTGGGAACTTTCCAACCTAGGCTCCAAGCCATGAAACTTTTTCCAAAATAGTTCTGTCAGTGTTGCTGTTCATAAAGGCTGCTCCTCATGGGGAAAGAACAAGGGTCTGTGTCCCAACTTGATCACAACTGGAATCTCTGGATCTCTAAAAGCAAACATAATACTGAAAATTCCAAGGCTAGCCAGCATTTCCAGATCCTATTACAAAATAAAATATTTTAGTATAAGCTCTGTATCTGACAATTCACAAGTGTAAGTTTACGTCAGGAAAGCTTTGGTGCACCAACTTAGAAAAATCCAATCCTCTGTTGCTTTTTCACTATAAAATGTGTTAATAATTTAGAACTAAATATATAAGCATTTCATTTTGGGAGAATGCTCAGAAAAAATGCCTGTTACATAAAATAAAGTAGACCTTTAAAGTTCTTTCATTCACTTAACAAACAACTTATCTTTAAGCAGGCATGATTGGCAATTGAACAAAGTAAGCCCAAAACAGACAAAGACCCCTGTCTTCAGGAAGCTTATATTCTACTGGTGGGACAGAGCAGTTAACAAGACAAACACAGTTTTTGCCCTTTTGAAGTCTAGCCAAGAGCTGTGGGAGTTAACAAATTATACTACGTGCAGGTGTGCATAAATCATATTGACTACATTATTTTGTTAACCAATTTTGTGTCATGGTCCCGGATGTGGAACACCTACAAAAACATATAGTATGTAATATATAATATTAGTAATTATATAATAATATAATTATAATATTAATATATGTAAACTCTAGATTATGATTTTTAATCTATTTTAATGTGCCTACTATGTAAATTTAATTGAACTATTGAAACAACTGAAAAATTGGAAACTTTGGACTTAATGAGTTAAAGATTATCATACCAGCAGGTGTGCTGACACAAACCTGTAGTCCCAGCTACTGGGGAGGCTGAGACAGGAGGACTCCTTCAGCACAGAAGTTCAAGGCCACCTTGGATAACATAGCTAGACCCTATCTCAAAAACAAAACACAAAGAAGACTGTCATATCATAAAATAATGCAATCAAGATTCATACCCCCCCCTTGGGGGAAAAAAAAACACCTTATAAATTAAATTTTACTAAAAGGACATCAACTCCCAAATCTCTTTCTGTAAATCTCTGAAAATTTGCTGTTACTAAGCCTGGACTGCAGATTTTTCCTACAGAAAAATACCTTGAGAAGTAGAAATGAGGAATAGCATCTTAACCAGAAATCAGACACCCCAGTTGTTCAGAATCTGTTGTTTGTGGTACTGGGGATTGTGGTACTACCTGAGCTACCTCCCCTGCCTACCCCTTCCCCCAACACACACACTTTCCCGACCTCTGCAGTACTAGGCATTGAACTCAATGATACTCTACCACTGAACTACATACATCCCCAGCCCTTTTTAGTTTAAACTTTTGAGACAGGATGTCACTAAGTTTTCCAGGCTGGCCTTGAATTTGTGATCCTCCTGCCTCAGTCTGTCAAATCACTGAGCCTACAGGCCTGCACGGGGCATAAATGTTTTACATAGTCTTGTATCTACCCAATATTTGGAGTAGGGGTCAAAAACTCAAGTGCTTACAAGTGTCTACACGTGATAACTGAGTGAGTGACACACGATGTTTGTAAGATATCAGAAGGGTGGGGCTAAATGGAGACTCCTGCCAGGAAAATGTTGCAAAATATTCCGATTTCTCAAAATAATCCAGATATTTATGCATAAACTCCCACGGAAAAACCGGCAATTCATTCAAATATCAAAACACAGAGCAGGCCAAAGACTTTAAAGCGGTCTTATCCCACGTTAAGCCTGGGGAGCCCGGGGATCCCTGATGTCCTGACATCCACCAGACAGACTACTTATGTTTAGCAGTACTGGGTTATCCCTTGAATCATATTATACTCCCAAGGTTTTAAAATAAAGCGGGGCAAATATGAGGTTATTTTTTATTTGGACACCATGTCATCTAGACCAATGCTTCCCCCTCCCACTCTAGCACCAATGAGTATTCGGTTATGAAGTGGTTGTATGGTGAACTCCTGATACATACGTTATATGTTAGGAAAGATGAGACGAAAACAGTTAAGTTCCAAAAGGTGCTTTGTAAGCACGAAACTGTCCTCCAGGGGAGGCCAGGAGTAGATCTTAAAGGAGCAGACGCATCCTCCTGGTCTCCTCACCTAGCTTTTGCTAACGCCGCGATCGGAAGGAAAGCAGAACGCATGACTGTCACCCGCCCTCCCGACTCTGCCCTCGCAGTACAACTGCGCGGGGCCGGGATCCCGCGCGGAGGCGGAGGCGGGCGCCGGAGCTCTGCAAGCGGCGGGGCCGAGGCTTCCGGGACCACGCGGCCCCGCCCTCCTTCCCAGCAGCGCTTTCGTTTTTCCTCCACTTTCTTAAAGGGGCACCAAGTGAGAAATCATAGGACACCCTCCCTTTCCCCCACTTAGGAAATGGGCTGTGTGCAATGTCTGTCGAAATCTGATTTTTTAAAAAATTCATTCTGAAACAATGTATGTAGCGTCTCCTTGTGCAAGTCACACTTCAAGGAACTGGACATCGGGTAGTGAATAAAACAGACACTTGCAAGACACTTAACATTCAACTGAGATTAAATCATAATTCATGTCCTCCCTGTTGTAATAATTTTTCATAAATGATCAATCTAAATCATTTGCAGCCTGCATCACTCAAGTTCTGGATCGTGTACCTTCCAGCTAGACTCAGCACTCCAGCAAACTTAATTCAGTATTCCAAAATTGACCATCTCACCTTACAAAAATTAAAACTTGCTCTTTTGTGGGGGTTGCCGAGTGGGGGAAGCGGGGAGGTGGAGGTTCGGAGATGTCCAAGACTAAGAAATAAGCAAACCATGTTTCTGCATCTTAGTCTGCAGTTTCAGAAATGTGCTGGCAGGTACCCGTTTAAAATCAATTTGTCGCCTGGGTGTTCTGCTTCTGCCCTCAGTTTAATGGGTTTCCAGCTTTCTATGTTAACTAGAATCTCTAGGAACCTCTACAGGGGAATGACACGTTATTATTCCAATTAACAGCCCAGATGCTTCCTTATTATCTGTCTCTTAGATGAGTGGCCTATTTATTCCTGCTTATAGGCTAAGCACTTAGATTTTCTTTACAATAGCCCTTAAGATGTTTTTATGACATGCCCTAATGAACTTATCAGTCGCTTTTTTAAAAATAAGCTACTAAGGGCTGGGGCTGTAGCTCAGTGACAGAGCACTTACCTAGCATGTGTGAGGCACTGGGTTTGATCCTTAGTACCACATAAAATAAATAAAATAAAGGCATTCTGTCCATCTACTGTTAGCATATAAAGACAGCAGGAATCAAACCTCACAAATCATCTCAGCTGTTTATTCAGGAACCGGGAGCAAAGTTTCACACAGGAACAGGGGATGCAAGGATGAAATAGCGTCCATGGACCCACTTTCCTGGTAGAAAAAGCAGGACTGGGCTTATATAGGTTATTCTCTGAGGGGTGGTCTAGTGAGCATATCTGTTTTCTTAGGCACTCAGAAGTTTGGGGTCAGGGAATGTGTCAGTTTGAGGGTTTAGGATTTCAACCCTCTGTGTTGAGAGTCTGCGTGTATCTATCTTTGTAGGGAGTTAATGCCCTCTAGGGACTGTCACTTTAGGGGTGATAAAACATTTCCTGTCTGCAGTTGGCATCTGGACACCCTTTGTCTTGGGAGATGAAAGCTGTCAGCATATGGCCTTCTTTTTCACTTTCCTTTCCCAGGCCACATTATCTTGGGATTTTTCATTTTTCCATATCTAATTTCTACAATTACAAAAAAAATTTGTTTTCAAAATAAGCTACTAATAGCTAGGCAGTTGGCACACACCTGGGATCCCAGCAATTCGGAAGAAGGGGGTTGCTGAGGCAAGAGGATCACTCATTCAAGGCCAGCCTCAGCAACTCAAGTGAGACTCTGTCTCAAAATAAAAATTAAAAAGGCCAGGCGTAGCTCAGAGGCAGAATGCTCCTGGGTACAATCCTTAGTACCACAAAAGAAAAAAGGGGTTAGGGGAGCTACTGATGTAAACCTTTGTTTTCTCAGTCATAATAACTTTTCACTTCCACACACTCCTTGTGTGAGACAGGGGTAAAGGACAGGTAGTCAGCATAGATAGTGAATGATCTGGTCGGAAAGATGGGGGCTAATTATCAAAGAAAAGGAAATAGGATGCTAACACCTCCAGAGCACCCTACCACCACCACCAACTAAAACCTCTGGGGAAGTCGTTCCTCCCAACACAAGGAGTTGCTAATGAGTACCCCCTGGGCAGCTCTTTTCCTGCCTTTGGGGCACCTATGCAGGATAGGAAGAGGAAGTAGGAAGGAGGAAAGGAAATCAAAGATCTATGAAGGGGCAAGACACAGCCCCTCCCACCGGTACCAGCTCTGGGTCTCTCTTCTGTCTCTTAAATAAAACTTTCTTTCAATGCTTGCCTCGGAGTTTCTGGGGTGTTTAATCTTCAACACCAGAGGAAAGAGGACCTGATCCTGATTTCCAAGACCAGTATCCCCTGATTCATTCATAACCACCTCCAAAGCATCCCTGGGTTATATGGGGATGGTATAAAAAGCTAGTGAAAGATACTCTAGTAAGTTTGTTTATATAGTCCCATTGCACAGTAACAGCCAGTCTCTAGGGACTCATTCTCCTCACAGGAGTTTTTGTGGCTTGCTATACATAGGAAATGACAGTTCAGAAAGGCCTTTCTGCAACGACATTATCTTAAGTGCTCTCAGTTTAAGATAATCAGTGTGTCACAGGAGAGTGGGGAACTGAAGCTCCAAACCTTGGTTCTTGTGTTCTGATGAAAAAATGGAGTCAGACACCAAAGCCGTGCCAAGAACTTTATTATAAGTGAAAGCAAAGTAAAGATTGAAGTAAAAAGCACTCTCAAGAGGGAGAGTGGGTAGTCTCCTCCAGAGAATGACAAGGAAACAAGGCTGCTCTCCTCCTTTTGTTCTAGAATTAAAGATTGTAATTTTATCCAGCCATTCCTTTGTAGGGAGATACCTGACAAGGTAATATTAATCAATTGTTCTGACTGTTCAACTATGAACATCAAAAGAACTAGTTGCCTTGAGTGGAAAACTTTGACAAGCTCCTAACTTGGTTATGATATCACAACCCAATAGTAAAGTTGGGCATTTATCCAGTACCAAAAAGAAAGAGTGAATATTTTATCTCCTCAAATGCAACAAAGAGGAGTAAAATGTCTTACCTTGGGTTTCCATCCACTCCCACTACTAAGCAGACATCAGCAGGGAATGAAGTTAGAACACTATAGGTGATGCCAGTATCCAAGAGGAATCCAATGGTCCTATTTCCTACCTCCAAAGTTGCCATCGGGTCAGTCCAGTGATGGTGACTGTTTGGGGTGCCAGCTGATTCTGAAGTCCTTCTCATTCTTGGGCCATCATGTGGAGAATGTCTGAACCAAGGCCCCTTGGCTCTTCGGGCAGTCAACTTTCCAGTGGTCTCTCCTTGCCAAGTATAGAACAAGGTGTAAGCTCGGGGGCACAGTTAGCTGCAAAATAAAATCAGACAGAAAGCAGCCAAAGCAAACTTTATTGGAATTTGGCTCTCAGGTGAAATTCCCAGACCCCAGGGGTACAGTCAGGGTAGGGACCCGGAGAAAATCCGCGCATGGCCTGGCTGCCCAGGGTCTATATAGGCTGGAATGGGCTGGGATCCTGCTGAGTGACCAGTGGAGTTAAGGGTCAGTGGGGTTTTCCTGTCCACTTGATTGGTCACCATTTGGTAAGCTGCCCTTTGTCTCAGTTGCTCCGCTCCCTCTCCTATAGTCGCTCAAATTCCGACCTAACACAAGGAGTCCTTGGAAGCCTGCCCTTAACTGAGCAATCTTTCTTCCAGTGTTTTGGTTTTCTGCAATGGTGACTGATGTCTTCAAGGGCTGGAGGGCCCTATGGGGGAGGAAAAGGGTGGTCCCTAAGAGCTACTGCCAATAAATGTGCCTGTCTCTTAACCCCGTTTTTTGCCCTTCTCTGGTCCCTTAAAGTTTCCTCTCAGCAGAGCAAGGTGGTGCACGTTTGTAATCCCAGCAACTTGGAGGCTGAGACAGAAGGATCACAAGTTCAAGACCAACCTTAGCAACTTAGCAAGGTTCTAAGCAATTTAGCAAGACCCTGTCTCAAAATAAAAAATAAAAAGGGCTAGGGATGTGGCTCAGTGATTAAGCACCCTTGGGTTAAGTCTCCAGTACCCAAAATGAATAAATAAACAAAAAAAAAAAAAAAAGAAGAAGAAGAAGAAGAAGAAGGAGAAGAAGAAGAAGAATAGTTTTCTCTCAGTCTCAGTTATAAAAGACCTGGGAGGCTACCCAGAGTGGGTCATCAAGGGAAGTGCCAGGGCCTACTGACAATTTTTGTAATTTCTTCCTTATATCTGAAGTGCATTAGATAATGAATTTATCTTTTAAAATAAATTGCCCTTCAAGAGATATAGGCTCTAACAGTGTATATTTTACTAAGGCTTACTTCAATCCTTCTAGAAAAGCCATAAGATTTTCCTCTAATCCCTGATCAATAGTCACCAATTTCATATAGTTAATAATTTCAACCTACTGTTTTTAAGTCTTGCCATAGGACAAATGATCATGTGATCCCTATGCCACCTGCCAGTTGAATCATTGCAATTCCACTGAGGGTCTTCAGTTGGGACAGCAGGACTCACAGACATAAAGTGTTAGTAATGTGTGACTCGTTCCCCAAAACCCTAGCATCTTCTGTCACCCAGTGTGTCTCTTTGTTAGAATTTAACTCAAAATTCCTGTTACATTTCTCCAAGTTAGATTAAAAGCCTGGATTAAATGTTGAAATTCCTTTATATATTTATCAGGATCATCAGAAAACTCCCAAATCTTGTTTGTTTTAGATCTTGCGTCGAAAAAGTCCCCTGTATTCTGATTGGTCCAAACTCTCCATCTGTCTCTTGCAATAGGTGTGACCTGGACCCAGCAGAGATAGGCATATGATGAGGCAAACCGGTGTAGGGGAGTGGGAGCAGCAGATAACAGTGGACACAGAGGAGGAGTGAGAGAATTAGGGGCTGATAGATCCTAGTGTGAAGTATATTGTTGGGGGGGGTGGTTCCCCTAGGCCAGCAAGATCAACTCATCATTGCTGGAAGGGTGCCTTCAAGGCCACACTTAGCACATAATCTTTTTAATATCTAAAAAAGAAAAGAAAAAAAAAAAACTGTACATAAAGGACTTCTGATCATTTTCCTTCCTTTCTGCAAAATGAGTCTAACTGGGAAATAGTATTATAGTTTAGACTTCCATTAATGGGGCATTTTCTTTATCCCTACCTCATACTGATGCCACATGACATTACGAAAGAAAATTAATCTATCCTTCTTTTTAAGGATCTCTGGGTCAAAACAGTCCCAGTTTCTCAAGATGCACCCTAATGGTGTGGTCATACAGATAATGATGGTTCATTTCCCATCTATAAAACAAATAAAGCCTGCCCATACCCTCAGCAGTACAGACGTCCAAGAGAAATGATGGTATGAAAGTATCTCTCTCATACATTCCATTTGGAACTCCAGAACCAGGAGGTGTCCTTGCATGGTTCCCAAGAATTTGGCATAGCATGCCTGTCCAAGTTCTGCAACTGGTGGCTTATTTGTTGAACTTTTTGTTGCTCAGTCTTGTAATTTAATTTTTTTTTTTTTTTTTTTTTTTTTTTTTTTTGTGGTGCTGGGGATTGAACTCAGGGCCTTGTGCTTGCAAGGCAAGCACTCTACCAACTGAGCTATCTCCGCAGCCCTTGTAATTTAAATTTTAAAAAAATCTTTTAAAAGACTAATTCACTATCATTTTATGACCCATACAGTTTTGATATTCTGCTTTTCCTCTCAGAAGAAACATCTTTAATAACTTTATGCCAGCCAATTGATATAACTTGGAGCAGTAACCCTTAATCCTTTTTTGTAGAATTTTAAGAGTTAGTGTAGGCCTGATGTTGAAAAGTGGCAGGGAGCAGAGGTTTATGTGTCGCTATTTCAGAAACATAGCAAGTCCAAAAATAATAACAGAATAAATGTCATTTAAAAAGAACAAGGATCATAATAGACAAAGATAGTGACTTATGTCCCTCCAGATTCTGAATACAGACTCTGAACAGAAATCGTAGTATGCTCATTGGAAAAGTGAGTCAGGTGTATACTGTAAAACAGTATCTATAGTGGTGGAGATGGTCTCATTGCCACCGTAGTGACCTTGCTAAAAAAGATGCCACAAAAAAACCAACAGTATAAGTTCATCAGCCAGAAAAGACAAGGTGCCAATGTTGTCACTGACTGCATAAAAAGCTGAACAAATACAACAAGATGACATAAGGCAGATAGAACACGTGACATATGGAGGAGCTTCTGGCAGAGAAAAGAGTACACAGAGAAGTCCAATGCAAAAGGCAAGATACCAGAAGCAAAATTAGATGTCACCTCAACCAAAGCTGAGAGATGAACAAGGTGAAGTTTAAATACCTGTCCTGGCCAGGCATGGTGGTGCACCCTGTAATCCCAGTGACTCAGGAGGCTGAAGAAGGAGGATCTCAAGTTTGAGGCCAGCCTCAGCCACATCCAAGAGAGAGAGAGAGAGAGAGAGAGAGAGAGAATGTTAGGAAAGAAGGAAGGAAGGAAGGAAGGAAGGGAGGAAGGAAGGAAGGAAGGAAGGGAGGAAGGAAGGAAGGGAGGGAGGGAGGGAGAGAGAGAAAAGAAAAGAAAAGAAAATCTGTCCTGTAGAAGATGTCACTGATCTGAGTCATGACACCAGATTAAATATACCAAATCAGCACATTCTGGGGTGGATCATCCTTAACTCCTTCAACTAACAATATTTTTAATCATCTTTTCACATGTTTATTTGCCATCCATATTTTTGTTGTTGTTGTTGTACTAGGGATTGAACCCAGGGGCACTTCACCACTGAGCCACATCCCCAACTCTTTTTATTTTTTCTTTTGAGACAGGGTTTTGCTAAGTTGCTCAGGGTCTCAATAAATAGCTAAGGCTGATTTTGAACTTGTGATCCTCTTGCCTCAGCATCCTGAACCACTGGGATTACAGGTGGACACCAATGCACCTATCAAGCAAAAATTTTAAGCCGAGCAGAGTCACACCTGATAATGCTAACAGTTGGTGCTTTAAGGCTAATTAGCTGTAAAAGAAATGGAACTCCCTAGCAAAACCCAGAAATCTTGAACTAAGGCTCTAGGGCCACCTCATGATGATTTAGCTTCAGGTCGGCCAAGTGTATCTGAACTAAAAAGGTAAAAACAAAACAAAACAAAACAAAACACCCAAACTGGGAATCAGATTTAGTTATGTTTAAAGAACAAAGATTCTCACCAAAACTGTCCTTAAAACTGACACATTTGTTTAGTTGTAAGACATGGCAGAACCACTTATCCCTGATAATGAATAGTTTTATGGATGAGTCCATATCATCCATAAAACATTCTCTCCCTCCCATTTTCATTCTCTCTTACACACACACACACACACACACACACACACACACTCCACAAGTAAATTCCTTGGGCTCTATCTTCAACACATATCCAGAATCAGACCATTTCCCTCTAGTACAAGCCTCCATCCTCTCTGGCCTGAATTATTGCAATAATCTCCTAAATAACCTCCCAGCTCCACTATGCCCCCTGTAGTCTATTTTCACAAAAAAGCCAGAGTGATTCTTTTCAAAGGAAGTCAGGTCATGTCAATGCTCCACTCAAAATCCTCCATTAGCAACCCACAGACCTTTACCGCATCAAGCTTGGCCCCTGTGTCTTCAATTCCCTCTACTTTCCTCTTTGCTTTCAACTCTTTTTTTTTTAAATAGTATTGGGATTCAAACCCAGGGCCTCAGGCATGCTAGGAAAAAGCTCTACTGCTGAGTTTCTTCCCCAGCACTCTCTATCACAGAGCTAAATCCCCATCCCTTTTTATTTTGAGTCAGGATCTCATTAAGTTTCCCATGCTGGCCTTGAATTTGTGATCCTTCTGCTTCGGCCTTCTGAGTAGCTGGGATTACAGACACGTACCACCACATCTGGCTTCAACTATCTTTCAAACACACTGGACCAGGCTGGACATGGTGGAACTTGCCTGTAATAGGAGGATCACTAGAACCCAAGAGTTCTGAACTAGCCCAAGCCAATGTAGTTGGACCGCCATCTTTTTTAAAAAACAAAACACACAGGCTCTTGCAATGCTTTTCCATCCTGGCAATGACAGTTCTTTTCCACAGAAGGAATGGAATCGAGTTTACGTTTTTTCTGATACTTGTAAATATTGCCCTCCAACTCTGAGACACTGACAGTAGATAAACCTTACTTTTTAGGGGTCTATGTCTCAAGCCCACAGAGCTTCCCCTCCACTCTTGTCAGTACCAGCTAAGTTTAACCTCTGAACTCTAAGTTTAACCTTTGCAAGGCCACATCTTCAAACTTGTGAAAAACTGTATACTAAAAACTACAAAATATTGTTGAAAAAAATTAGAGGAGACAGGAATAAATAGAAGGACATACCATATTCATGGATTGAAAGGTATAAAACTGTTAAAATGTCTATACTACTCAATGTGATCTATAGACTCAATGTATCTCTGTCAACATCCCAATTACCTTTTTGCAGAAACAAAACATTTATCCTAAAATTCATATGAGATTTAATGACTTTGACTAGCCAAGACAATTTTGAAAAGAATAGAAGATTTTGAACTTCTTGATTTCAAAGTGTTACAAAGCGACAATAATAAAGTGTGGTATTTTCATAAAGACAGACAAGTAGACCAATGGAATAGAATAGATTCCCAGAAATATACCCTAGTGTATATGGTCACATGATCGTTGACAAGAGTGCCATGATCACTCATTGGCTACATGGTCTCTTTAACAAATAGTATTAGGAAAACCAAGTATTCATATGCAAAGGACTAAAATTGTGTTCTTAAGCCATAAAAAAACAAAAAAAACAAAAAAAACAAAAAAAAAAACCTCAAAATGAATTAAAGACCTAAAACTGTAAAACTCATAGAAGAAAATATAGGGGAAAGTCTTTGTAACATTGGACTTGGCAAGAATTTCTTAAATTAGCCATGCAAGTAGGCATACAATTAAGCTCTAAATTTAGAAATCTGGTTCACCTTAAATACATCATTAACAGAAAGATCTTTGGTAATAGATCTGGCTCAGTATAGCCAGAATTAGTTTTAACATTTTTTCCTCCTGTGTTTACCTAATGATCAAACTGAATGGATTGTGAAAAAACAATTGAAATATTGGATCAGAAAGTTGGTCTTCAATAGGCATGGGTTCTTATGTCCTTTAGAAGTAAAAGTTATTGCAGATAGACTAGCTCTTGGATATATCTTCCATGCTTCAAAAATATTTTTAAATGTGACTTGTGATAGAAAAGGGGATATTCTTAGAAACACACACAAAATATTCTATATATTTCCACAACAATTTAAGTGAATATACAATGACCAGTCTACATGACAAAAAGAATTCTGATCCATAACTTTTTTTTTTTTTTTTTTTTTTTTTTTTTTGTTCTGGGGAGTCTAACTGGATGTGCTCTACTACTGAGTAACATCCCCAACTCTTTTTTATTTATTGTTTGTTGGTTTGTTTGTTTGTGGTGCTGAGGTTTGAACCCAGGACCTTATGCTTGACAGGCAAGCACTCTACAAACTGAGCTATATCCCTGGCCCCCTTTTTATTTTTTAAGACAGATTCTCCATTATGGTTTAGATGTGAAATGTACCCCAAAAGGTTAGATAATGAAAGGAAGTTTAGAGGTGAAATGATTGAGTTATGAGAGCCTTGACATAATCAGTGCATTAATCCACCACTTTGAATGGATTAACTGGATGGTGACTGCAGGCAGGGGGTGTGGCTGGAGAAGGTGGGTCATTTGGAGGTGTGCTTTTGGGGTTATATTTGTCTCTGGTGAGTAGAGTCTCTCTGCTTTCTGATTGTCATGTCCTGAACTGCTTTTCTCCTCAACCTTCCACCATGATATTCTGTCTCTCCTTGGGCACAGAGCAATGGAGTTAGCCATCTGTGGACTAAGAACTCTGAAACTGTGAGCCCCAAATAAACTTCCCTCTGAGTTATTATGATAACTTTTCAAGAACCTTCCTGTGAAGATGGAATGCAAGAAATAGTGCAATTGCTGGAAGAGGGATAGACATCAGAGGACAAAAATTCTAACTGGGAAACACTTAAATTTGTTTTATATTAAGGAATAGTAAAAATAAACAAACACACACAATAGAGAGGAAAAGCTAAAGCTCCAGGTAAGAGAGAAGTTGATAGATGAAGATGGTATGGAGAGAGGAAGACCGGCATGTACATTTTCTTCCTTCCTTCCTTCCTTCCTATACTGGGGATTGAAACCAGTAGTGCTTTACCACTAAGCTGCGTCTTCAGCACTTTTTATTTTTTATTTTTGAAACGGGATCTCACTAAGTTGCTGAGGATCCTGCTAAGTTGCTGAGGTTGACCTTGAACTTGCAATCTTCCTGCCTCGGCTTCCCAAGTCACTGGAATTACAGGCATGCCCAATTCTACATATTTTCTTCTCAGAAAAGTCAAACTCCTTAGATGACTTTCCAGTTCTTGTAATGGCCCCACCACCTCTCTGATCTCATCCCCAACACCGTCCTGCTCTCAGGAGGATTAAATCACCCTGGCCTCTGGCTGTTCCTCACACCAGTGAAAGGAATGTTTGCACTGTTGCTGCCCTCCCCCAGAGGTCTCTGACTCTCCCTGCTTCCTTCACTTCCACTCACAGGTCCTCATCTTAGGGAACCTCCCTGACCATGCTACATGAAGTAATACTACCACCCTGCGACCCCGTCTTGCCCATCTTACTTTTCTGTCTCATTGCATTCAGACATACCCACGGCTCACTTAATGGTCCACCATTTCTCCCCCTAGTGGGGGAAAGGAGAAGATGTTTCAAGCACGGAGTCAAAGGCAAGAATTGTGGAGAGAATAAAGAGTCCACCCTGACTGGAGAGGGGCATAGATGAGAGCCAGGTAGTGGGAGATGAAATGAGAGAGACAGTGTGGGACCACCTGGCGGATGGCCTTGAATGCCAGGCTAAGAAGCTTGGATTCCATTACGAATTTTAATCAGAAGTCATGGCAAGTGTGTAATCAGAGGAAAAACTAAACCTTCCAGTAGCTGTCAACATATTAATGGCCTCTAAAAATAAAGTATACAAAGTAAGGAGTGTTGGGAAGGTGAAAGAAAAGCTTTTCATCACCAGGTTCAAACTACTCTGTTATAATTATATATGTTATTAAATATGGAAAGATAGCTCAGTTATCCTCTCCAACTTTCCGTCTCCCTCAGACAGACTTAGATGTCCAAGTCTATAATTAGCCGATGTTAATAGCAATGATGTACCAACAACCTTGCATCACCTGTGGGCCGTGTGCTATATCTCCTTTATATAAAGAGTTTAGTTTAATCTGCCCAAAACTTTGTTCAGGAGAGGAAGATGATGCTCAGAGTGGGAGGAAATGTTGTGTCCCCCAACTTTCCTCTGGGATCACAGACTATGGAAAAGAAACTTCAGTGTCATCCATGCTAACTCTTACCAAACATGAATTTTCTCTATGACATCTTAAACTCTCTAGTTTCTTCTGATTAAGTCAGTTTCTGGGACAAGGGAGCATATCACAAAGACTATCCCAATTCACTCAGCCCATGGTGATCTTCAGGAGCTAAAAAAAATCAGAGGGAAGTATTGTTACTATTGCAAAAATACCAAGCGTTGCTTATATTTGCAGTAGCAAAATTTTCACCTGTATAAAAACATAGGAGCTACAAGTATAGCTCTGTGGTACAGAGCTTGCCTAGTTCATTTTCCCCTCCTGGACTCCAGCCTATTTCTACTTACTTATCATTATTTTCTGTGGCAAAAGTATGGAAAGGGAATTCAGGGTAAAGTAAAATAATATTTATTGAGTACAACTCTATGCAGGCTCTTTATTCACTTCATTCCTAATCATAACAACCATGTGTGAGGCAGAAATTCTTGTTTGTAGTTTTAACAGAGTAGATGGAAACTGAAGCAATACAGATTAACTGGCCTAAATTCACATGGGCCTGGAAGTGGCAGAACTTGGATTCACATCCGGGTCCATTCAGCTCTAAAAACTTCCTTCTATGTTATGTCCCTTTCACTCTTTATCAGGAATCTCTAGTTATCAAAACTGCTATCTTTCAACAACCACTTGGGCCTTTCGGGCTTCAACAAATAAAGACTTGGACATAAGCAGCAATGCTGGGCAAGTGAACTGAACCCCATATATTGAAGGCAGTAGCCAGGAGAGCCTCCCACACCCCTGCTCCCACCTTATCCTCCAAATAGTTCTGGAAACCTAAGTACTTTGTTCCACTTTTTTTTTTTTTTTTTTTTTAAGCTGTTAATTTTGTGTGTCAACTTGACTAGGCCATGGGGTGCCCAGATATTTGGTCAAACACTGGGTGTTTCTGAATGAGATTAACATTTGAATCAGTAAACTGAGTCAAGCAAATTGTGCTCCCTAAGGTGGGTGGGCCTCATTCAATCAGTTGAAGGCCTGAATAAAAGAAAAAAGTTGCTGATCCTCTTTCAAGAGTAGCAGAGAAACCAACATTTACCCAGCTATCCCACACCTTGGTTTATACCCAAAGAACTTAAAATCTGCATACTACAGTGATGCAGCCACATCAATGTTTATAGCAGCTTAACTCACAAATAGCTAAACTACAGAACCAATCTAGATGCCCTTCAACAGATGAATAAAGAATATGTGGCATATATACACAATGGAGTATTACTCCACCTCAAGAAAGAATAAAATTATGGCACTTGCTGGTAAATGGATGGAGCTGGAGAATATCATGCTAAGTGAAATAAATCAATCCTAAAAAAACAAAAAACCCATGAGCTGTGTAACCTATATCATGTACAACCAGAACGAGAAGTTATACTCCACTTATGTATGATGTGTCAAAATGCATTCTATTGTCATGTATAACTAATTAGAACAAATAAACTTTTTTTAAAAAAGAGCAACAGAGAATTCCTCTTGCCTACTGGTCTTTGATCTAAGACATCAACTTTTTTCTGCTGTTAATCTCAAACTGAAACATCAGTTTTTCCTGGGTCCCAGAGCCTAAAGGCAGACTGGAATGATACCTTGGACTTTCCTGGGTCTCCTGCATGCTGACACACCCTAATGATCTTGGGACTTGCTGGCTTTCATAATCATCATGTGATCCAATTCCTTATAATCTCAATATACATGTGTGAGTATATGAATATATATGTTATGTTCCTTTCATATATATACATATACGTGTATATATATATATATATATACACACACACACACACACAATCACACACATATTATATATGTAATGTAGACACACACATGTGCACATGCATACATACATACAATTGGTTCAGTTTCTCTAAGGAGTCCTGACTAACAGTCTTCTTCAACAAGTTCACAGCATAGCCCAAAATTTTGCAGCAATAGGTAGGTTCAGAGCAGATTTGCAGAAGCTTTTGGTGAGTGAGTGGGACCAGAATGAAGAAGGTGTCTTGGCTAAGGGGGCCCTCTCCTGACCAGGTACTGCTGTAGGCCACCTGGGCTTTCCCCCCTCAGTCAGCCTGTAGGTAATGGGGCAACTCCTATGCCAGTGCTCTGAGTCACCTGTCCGTTCCGTTGATTAAATCAACATTTGCGACTCTGACAGTTCTCACTTTTGCTAAAGCATTTCCCTTAGGGACATATTAAAGTTTGACATATTAGCTTTGTCTATGATATACAATAATCAAGACTAGTATCCCCGACTAACTCAACTGTCAACGAATGTCTTGAGAATCTTCTAGGGGTATACACGAGGGAAAATCAAAAACAAGTAAGACTTAGTGCCTACTTCAAGGAATTTTAATATGAATCTCTGTAGTTTCAAATATGCTTTAAGTTACAAAATAAATTCTGTAATTTAGACACAGTGGCTCTAAAGTCAAACTGTATCACTACTTAATAGCTCTGTAAACTTAACAGGGAGACAACCTTTTAGTCATGTCCTTGTTTAAGTGAGATGAGGTCCCCACTTTACAGGATTGTGGTGAGGAGTAAATGAGTCAATGTACATCAAACTCTGAAAGAAGGACCTGGAATATAGAAAACGTTCAGTAAATATCACTAATAATTATTACCTAAACTATTAACAAATATTACCTCTCTACATGGGTCAAATCAGCTAGTTTTCATCAGCTTAGCCCAGGCAGTCCTCTGTTGGCTACTTCAGGAGTTGGAGGACATGGTTGCACAGAAACATTGTCGTAAATGACACTTAGCTCCCAGTCACTGAACAAAAGGCTCTCTTGATCACGTTACCACTTGAGACTCACATGCTTGCAGTTTTAAAGAACAAATTTGAGACCATTCTATTACAAGAACAGAAAAATAATGTAACAATGATTTAAAAATATAATCCATGGCTTTTATTTATCCTGAAAGTTGGCACTTGAAGAAAAACAGGGTGGCTTTTAAATGGATGAAGAAGAATGTGGAAATCCAAGAAGATGAAAAGAAACATCTGGGTCCTTGAAAGGATTTAGAGATTGATAATCTAGTTCTTTTAGAAAAGCTTCTTTCATTCAGGAACTTATATGGCTTTCCCCACTCCCAGTCATTTTTAGAAGTGACCTTACATGAAATTAAAAGACAGAGGCAGAAGAGGACAAAAGGGATATATATATATATATATATATATATATATATATATATATATATATTTAAAAGGATCTATAGAAATAGGACATTGTAGCACAAACCTGTGATCTCAGAAACCTGAGATAAAGGCAGGAGGATTGCAAGTTCGAGACCAGCCTCAGCAACTTAGCAAGACCTTGTCTCAAAATAAAACATAATATTTTTTTAAAAGTCTAGGGATGTAGCTCAGTGGTACAGCACCCCTGGCTTCAATCACCAGTACAAAAAGTAGATAGATAGATAGATATTTTTCATTTACATATAAATGGAAAAAATTTGGAATGGAGTTAACGTTAAGATACAGGATCTAGAGGAGAGGAGTGCAGCTCAGTGATAGAGCACATGCCTAGCATGCAGGAGACCCTGGGTCCCATGCCCAGCATCCCTCAAAAAAGGAGGGGGGGCGGCACTGGGAGGCAGGATAAGGTGTCTTCAAAAGGAAATATAAAGTATTCCAAGCATTCCTGGACTTTCAAACTTCCAGCTATTGCACCTTTCAAACCTATACATGTTAAGCATTGGTACTCAGCAAGTGGTGAAGTTGAATCCTTGTTCCTGCCAACCAACTGTACAGGATGCTGTCTTTCTTTGGCACTGTTTGTGAATTAACACTTTATTTTCATTTATTTTAATTAAAAAGTAAAATCAGCTGGATTTGTGGTTCAGTGATAAAGGACTTGCCTATCATGTTTCAGACCCTGGGATTAAATACCAACTCTGCAAAATAAACTATTTAAATGAGAGAAAATAGTTTATTTTTTATTTATTTTATTTTTTTGAGAAGACATTTTAAAATAAAGATAATATGTAGACCACAAAAACAGAATACAATTGGGACAGAGACAACATTTAAAGGGATACATGCTAAGTCTTAGTCTAATATTCATTCATCAACTGTGAAGAAAAAGGAAAATCAAAGAACATGTGCCAACTATTAGAAATACTGAATACATTTGAAGATTGAGAAATAAATTTGACTCCATTTTATTCTCTAAGAATTGAAGTTCTCATAAAATATTAATTGGCTTATAATATATGAGCTCAATTTTTCATTTTTGGTTTTCAGAAATGCTGTATACATGTACAAGAATATAGGGATGTCTCTTACAAAGCAAGGAAGCACACTGGGCTCGGCGACTTCCCTGCTTGCCACAAGGGGGCACTATCGGCCCATAACCACTTGGCCATGGACCTGTGAAGGGGAGGACGGTTTCAGTTGGTTTGAGAAAGAAAAAGTAACCTGCTATTTAATGTGTTCATTCAGTTGGGACGTTTATAAATTAGTATTTGTAACCTAAAGACTGCTAGAGATTCAGGATGTAATTAGTTTTTTTGCTGCATCTCTAACATACCTTGTATAAATGCTTTTAAATGTAGTCTTGGGGTTAATTGACTCTCAACTTCACTCTCTCAAGAGCTTGCTGAAGTATTCCAGTCCTGACATGGCCCCAGATGCTTTTATCTGCTGAAGCAGATGATCTTATCTCTTTGAAGTCTGAAACATCAAATCTAAGTAAGAATCTGAACTTAGATTTTTGTCTTAAATTAGATAAACCTTGGCACTTACATTCATCTGTGTAAGTACTATTTATGTCAAGGTAGGGATCAGATTCTAGACTAAACCAAACTCTCAGTCAAAATGGCGACTCACCAGCTCCCCTCAGTTCCCAGGACTCTGCTGCCCATGAAGACACAGTGTGTCGCCACATCATGGCTGCAGAGCCCTCTTTTGCACCAAGGCTGCTGAGCAGTTTGCTTCTTTTTCAGCATGCTTTCTTGCTGACAATCTGCTTTTTTAATGGTTTAAATTATTTTAAACCAATGAGAAGAACAAAATGGTTTACAAAGAAATTTTAGCTGGGAAACCTAGCTGCTGCTGCTGCTGCTGCTGCTGCTAAGATCTTCCTGGGAGCAGAAAGGTGGTGCAGGCCTCACGTTCCAGGGTCTGCTCCTTCTCCAAAAACCAGCTTTGGTCAGGCACAGTAAGTCTGACTGTCACACTCCCAAGAAATTATTGTGTAAAGGATAATACACTGCCATTTGTTCAATCACAATGAACAAAGAGGGCACAGGAGTAATGATGGAGGCACATGGTTTAATGGGAAGCTCTTGGGTCGCTGAGGTTATTTGAGGGCTTTATTGGTTGCTTTCTCAGTAAGTATATTACTTCCAAGTGTAGGAGACACATTTCCTATAAAGTCCCCTATATACTTCAGTATGAACAACCCTTGTTCTGCACCCACTCACCACCCCTTTATGTATGTCCCATGTAGTGATTTTCCCCAGGTTGGTATGATCTTCTTTTTTTTTTTTTTTTTTTTTTTTTTTTTCGGTACTGGGGATCGAACTCAGGGCCTTAGTGCTTGTGAGGCAAGCACTCTACCAGCTGAGCTATCTCCCCATCCTGATCTTCTACTCCAATGAAGAATAAGGAAGATCTTGGCACTTGGCATGGTATGAGAATAGGATGGGGGTAACAATTAAACTGGACTCTCAGTGGCTTCAAGCTATAAAGGCTGTTTTTCCTATCCTTTTTTTTTGGTACTGGAGAGTGAATCTAGAGATACTTTACTACTCTGCTACAGCCCTTTTTTTAAAAAAAAAATTATTTTAAGACTAGGTCTTACTAAGTTTCTTAGGGCCTTGCTAAGTTGCTGAGGCTGGCCTCAACTTGTGATCCTCCTGCTTCAGATTCCCAAGTCTCTGGGATTACAGGAGTACGCCACCCCACCAGGCCAGGTTTATTTTTCTTGCTGATGTTAGAGGGTTCAACAGAGCTGCTCTTCTCTAAGCAGCAAATTTAGGGATCAAATCTTCTTTCATGTTGTGTGTCTTCTTTCTTCGAACATGTGTTAGGGTTCTCTAAAGAAACAGAATCAACAGGATATACACATGTATGGTTATAAAATGGGATTGATTAGGATGGTTTACATGATCAGAGGCTGGATGGTCCCACAATGATTGTCTGCAGGGTAGAGAGCCAGAGGAACCAGCAACTTCTCAGTCCAAGAACCTGGAGCCTTAGAACAAGAGAGACCAATGATGTAGCCCCAGTCCAAGACTAAAGGCCTGGAAGCTCCCTGAAAAATCACTGATAAGGGTCCACCTTGGAAGAGTGAAGGAAATAGAGACTGATATCCTTGGGCTATGGCAGCAGCATTCTACCCACTGCTCAATTAGAATCTGTCATGTATCCACCTGGGCTTCCTCCTCCTTCTGCCTTGTGTTCCATCCAGCCTATTGTACTGTGCCACCCACATTAAGGTTGGGTCTCCCTTCATTTTGCTGCCCACATGCCAATCAAGTTGACAATGCAAATTAACCCTCACAGAACCTTCACTTCCAACCATGCAGATGGAGAAAGCTAGCCTAAAAGATTATGAAAGATAGACTGGGGTTGTGGCTCTCTGGTAGAGCACTTGCCTGGCATGTGTGAGGTGCTGGGTTCAATTCTTAGCATCACATGTAAGTAAATAAAATAAAAGTCCATCAACAACTAAAAAAATCGAATTAAAAAAAAGATTGTGAGAGATGTTTTGTGCAAGGGAGCATTAGGAAATGATAGTCTTCCTCTGTCCTGGAAAATGAAATAAGTTTTCTGAATACACAGAATTATTTCTGCCACAATTGTTTTTTTCTAATAAAGGAACTTTCTGTAAATATCAATTTCATTCTCCCATTCCAATTTCAATTTTTTGGATTCTATAAAATTTCTACTAACAGAGAAAAATAGAACTGTCATATCCTAGTGACATTATCAAAAATATTTAATCTACATATGCATTTTAATCTATAAGACTTTCTAGAATATTCCTTAATTTGAAAGAATATTCTAATTGCAGATAGATATCCATAGATAGAAAAACACTGATGCTGCTCTCTCTCCCTGCACTTTTAGAGAAACTTAGTCTTCTGTGTTAGGTAGTTTTTTTATTATAGTGACTAAAATACCCAACCAGAACAACTTAGAGGAGGAAAAGTTTATTTGGGACTCATGGTTGCAGAAGTTAGTCGATAGATGGCCAATTCCATGTCTCTATGCCCAAAATGAGGCAGCACATCATGGGGGAAGGGCCCAGAGGAGGAAAGCTGCTCAGCTCATGGCATGGTCAGGAAGCAGAGAGAGTGGGGGGTGGGGGTGGGAAGGGGTCACAGAGCTCAACCCTTCCAGGGCATGCTCCAATGACCTACCTCTTTCAACCACACCCCACCTGCCTACAGTTACCATTCAGTTGGTCCATTCAAACTAAGATGGATTGATTAAGTTACAGCTCTCATAATTTGATTATTTACCTCTGAATATTCCTGCATTAACAGGAGCTTTGGGGGGGTGCCTCATATCCAAACCATAACATTTCTGCCCCTGGTTCCCAAAAACTCATGTCCATCTTGCAATACAAAATGCACTTACTTCATCTCCAAGAATCCCATCGCCTTGAGAGTTTTAACATTACCCAAAAGTCCAAGCCCAAAGTCTCATCTGAGATTCAAAGCAAATTCTTGGTTGTGAGCCCCTGTAAAAATCAAAATCAAATTACATCTATCCAGTATACAGTGGGACAGAGTAAATATTACCATTCCAAAATGGAGGAATACATGTATAGAATGATGGTATGGGGCCAAAACAAGACCAAAGCTCAGCTGGGCAAACAGATCTGAGAACTCTGCCTATGATTCAATGTGCAGCATCTAGGACATATGGTGGCAATATGTTATTTCCAAAGTGCTTGGGCAACCTCACTCCTTTGTCCTTAACAGTTGCAGTACACATGGGCTCTCTTTTAGCTTGGCCCTCTCTGCAGCTAGTAGCTTTTCTCTGCAGACAGTCCACATCACTGGCATCTAATTCCTGGAGTCTCCATTCCAGATTCAATTTCATCTTCACAACTTCTTGCATCTCCCTCTCAAGGGCATCCTGCAGGGACTCTGATCCTGTTACCCTTTACCTGGCCTCACAGGTCTTCCTTTGAAATCTTGGTTTAAGCCACCATGACACCCTAACTCCAGCACCTTGCATTCCTGCAGAACCAGCACCATATGGATGATATCAAGGTCTGGCACCAGTTCACACAGTTCCTGGGCCCTCTGGCTCAGCATGGTGAAACAACTTCCTAGGTCTCTGTGTGAGCAGCGTGCCCCAATGATCTCTTCCCACAGGAATTTTCCCTTCTACACCCTGGAGTCTGTAGTGGGTGTGGTTTTATAAATTCCTGAGGTGCCCTAGAATCATCTTTCTTATTATCTCTGTGAAAAGTACTTAGCATCTCTTTAGGGGCTATAATCTCTTCAACAACCACAACTTCTTTGGCCCCAGTTTTACAAGCATTTTTCTGGTCAAATTGCAAGTTTTTAAAATCCTCTGCTTTTTGCTCTCAACTCTCACAGTAAACCTGGCTAAAAGCTGCCAGCAATATCCATGCAACCTCCTGAATGTTGTACTGTCTTGAAGTTTCATCCACCAGATTAATTAGTTCATTGCCTTTGAGTTCATTCTCACACAAAGTCTCAGGATGTGGACAAAATGTAGCCAAATTCCTTGTCAGAATGTAACACAAGTAGCCTCTAGTAAAATTCCTACTAGAGTCCTCATTTCCTTCTGAAACCTCATGAGCACAGTCTGCATTCCTATCACATCTGAACTCCCACCAGACTCACCCCTTAAACTACACTTACATCATTCTAAAGTTTTCTAATCTGCATCTCTAAACTTTTTCAAATTCCTTCTGCAGACCATTTCCAAAGGTTTCTGAATCACATGATCAGGTTAGTCACAACAACTACTCCACTTGTCAGTACCAATCTCTGTGTTAGGCAGACTTTTCATCACTGTGACCAAAATACCTGACAAAAATAACTCACAGGAGGAAAGTTTATTTTGGGCTCATAGTTTCAGAGGTCTTAGTCCCTAGATGGCTGAGTCCATAGCTCTGGGCTCAAGGTGAGGCCCAAGGTGAGGCCCATCACAGGGGAAGGGCCAGCAGAGGAAAGCTATCAGTTCATGGTAGGGTCAGGAAGCAGAGAGAGTAAATGTGGAGAACAACAACCATAGTGGGGCATGCTCCAGTGACCCACCTCCTCCAGGCACACCTCATCTGTTTACAGTTACCATTCAGTAAGTCCATTCACACTAGGATGGATTACATCTCTCATAGTCTAAAACATCTGACCTCTGAATATTCCTGCATTAATAGAAACTTTTGGGGGACAACTCATACTCAAACCATAACATCTTCCCATACATAAAAAGAGCATTATACTAGGGCAATGTTTCCAAATTCTTATCAAATGCCAATCATTATTTTGTTTTGTTACTTGAGAAGGGATTTCACTATGTTGTATAGTCTGGCCTAGAACTCAGTATTCTCCTGCTTCAGCCTCCCGGGTGGCTTGAGTTACAGGCATGAGCAACCATGCCTGGCTGATGTCAATCTTTGTGATTCAGAAATTCCCAGAATAAAAATAATAATAATAATAATAATAATAATAATAATAATAATAATAATATCATTATTACTATTATTATTTTGGTACCAGGGATTGAACCCAGGGATGCTTAACCACTGAACCACATCTCCAACTCTTTTTTTATATTTTATTAGAGACAGGGTCTCACTGAATTGCTTAGGGCCTCACTAAGTTGCTAAGACTGGGTTTGAATTCACCATCCTCCTGCCTCAGCCTCCTGAGTCACTGGGATTACAGGCATGTGCCACTGTCCGAGAATTCTTTAAGAATTTCAGAACCATAAGCTCTTAAAATGCTGCAAAAATTCTTCCTATTCTTTATTCATTATTAATATCTGAAGCAGATTTGTTTAAACATTTGGAAGTATCAAGTTTAGAGTATTTACAAAGAACTTTAGCCCATAATGAATATACCAACACTGAAAAACGTCAGTGCACTTTAGTAGGTAGTAATAATACAATGTGATATTCAGATCTACTGGCAAGGTTTAAAGCTCTGTGCAGAATTACATGCGAATATTGCCAATTGATGTATCTTTCTTCCTGAATTTTTTCTTTCCTGAAATACTACTTGTCTGTACAAGGTATTCCATACTGGCTGATTAGATCAGACTGTTTCTATCCTAGGTGCTTCTCAGTCTTCTGAGTTGCCAGGAATGTGATGCCTGTCTTCAGCTCCACAGCAAACCCTTTTGGAGAAAAGCTGGACAAGAATTCCAACATAGACACACTAAGCCAGGCCTGCACTGGTTTGCCGACTTGCTGTCTTTGATGGCCACGCTCTTGCCTGCCATACTCTTGCCACACTCTTGTGGCTGCCATTTGAAATGTTCTTTACCTTTTATCCTACTTCCTATTTATTTTTCAAGCTCTCCCCTTCTTATTCTTCTTGCATCTATTTTCCTGATTTGATGGTCGGCCTTAACAACCTTGGTACCCCCTGCTTACCTCCTAGGCCTTAGGACAGCCAGATCCCATTGCTATCCATGCCTCAGTGACACTCAGGTGTTGATAATGCACATTACCTATGTGAGCCTTCATAGGAAATGCATACATAAAAGTATTATCTGACATCTATACATTGAGAAAAAAATATTTTTTATGTTATCTCAACCTCAAAACACTCTGAGAAGATAGCAGGCATTATTTTTTTCCATTTGAAGACCAGAAAAATTGATCCATGTGGTAAGTGTCATAAATTTAAGTAAGTCTCAACATTTAACAGAGGAAGACAGGAATGAATGCTTCCTTTTTGTTCTTTGAACAAATAATTAAATGCTTACTATGTGCCAGACACTTAATAAAGCTTTTATTCTATTGTTCCAAATTCCCTAGGAGAGAATCACTCCTAGTGAATAGGGTTCTATCACTATGATATTTCAGCTATAGGTTCATAGCAAGAGGTTGTAGAGGTAGATTCCATGCAGTTTGAACGATCTTTAGAATGATCTAATCATGTCTGAGCACTGTCAGTAAAATTGTTCCTTAGTTTATGCTTAACTGTTTCTCCATTGACCCAACTTCACAGCCAGAAGAGGAAGACATGGACCATGAGTCAGAGATGGTGACTTGGGGATTTCCAATTCACGAAGTGCTTTCACTGACATGTTCTCCAATATAAGTCTCACAATTCTCTGTAGGAACAGGGCCAGGTTTGTCATCATTGCATAGATGAAACTGAGGCTGGGAGCAAAATGAGATCCAAGGACAAATCCCCACTTATCCCATTGACACATTGGAATGGTATTTGAAGAACTCAGTGTGGGTTGGAAATGTGGCAAGAAAGTGACTGATAAAAACCCCTGAATTTAATTTCACCGAACTGGCAAACTAAGACAGTTAAATGAATCTTGAAGTTTCATTGAGAAACCCACCCCAGTTTTTGACAACATATAAAGGCAAAGCGTGACTATATTTATAGCTTCATGCTAGCATCACTTCCCCATGTTCTTGTTGCCCTTATTACCACTGGGAGGTTTTGTGCAGCCCAGGTTCAGTTGCACAAAGTTGCCTAGTAACCATGGTTTCAGTCCCGTGGGCCACCATGGTCTAGCTGCATGGCACAAGCACATGGTGCAGACAGTTCTGTGGCAAGTAATCCAAAAAGCACCCAGGGTGATTCTGAAATTGCCATTGGGAAGTGGCGCAGTGCAGTGGTTGAGAATGTGGGACACTAAACAGACAGCCTGAGTTTAACATATGGCTTCATTGTTTATGACTGTACAGCATGAGCAATTGAGTTACTTCCTCTGTAAATCAGGCTCCTGATCCATAATGGCACCAACATCAGAGATTGTTATGAGGATTAAATAAATGTCAAGGTATCTGAAACACATCAATATGGAAGAGAAGTTTCTTATTATTATCTACTTATTTAGTAAGTATGTATGTATAAACATGATAGCAAAGAAATTTTCTGGAAGGAATCGTGCAATACTGAAAATAGTGTTTATTGTAGGGAAAGGGTTGATATTTGGGGAGGAGGGTTTGGGAATGCTAGAGACTTTTACCATTTACTCTTCTTATAAATTTTAAGTTTTGTTGCTTGCTTGGTACTGGGGATTGAACTCAGGGGCAGTTTGCTCACTAAGCTACATCCCCACCCCTTTTTATTTTTCATTTTGAGACAGGGTTTTGCTAAGTCGCTGAGGGTCTCACTAAATTGCTGAGGCTGGCCTCAAAATCCTCCTGTCTCAAAGTAAAAAATAAAAAGGCTGGGGATGTAGTTCTGTGATAGAGTGCCCTTGGGTTCAATTCTCAGCACTGCAAAATAAATAAATAAATAAATAAGTGATATAGCCACGCATGGTCACATGCACCTGTAATCTAGCTCCTCAGGAGCTGAGGAGGAGGATCTCAAGTTCAAGGTCAGCCTGGGCAACTTAGCAAGACCCTGACTCAAAATAAAAAGGACTGGGGATGTAGCTCACTGGTAAGAGTGCATGCCTAGCACATATAAGCACTTAGATTCAATCCATGGTATGGAAGGAAGGAAGAAAGGAAGGAAGGAAGGTAAGAAAGAAAGAAGGAAGGAAGGAAGGAAGGAAGGAAGAAAAAGGAAAGAAAAAAGAAAAAGGAGTTGATGGATTGTTTTCCACTTCTGGTTTGTCAAAAAAAAAAAAAAAAAAAAAAAATCCAGACTTACTAAGGAGAGACTTTTATTTGAAAGGATTATTGCAAGGCAAGTAAGGGTTATAATAGGGGAGGGGAGCCATTGCAACCAGAGAGTGCTGTAACTTTTAGTCTACAAGCATCCTGGGGGGTAGGGGTTAGGCAAGAGTTTTTCTGTGATAGAGAAGAGTAAACAAGGCTAGGATGATCCTGATAAGGGAAGTGGATAAAAGAGTGGTGGATGGGATAGCAGATCTGAGAATGTTTGATTCTGAGGCCAGCCTGTTCTCAAGGGGCCACATGCTGGTTCAGGCTGAGGGTGGGCCAAAGTTCAGGGGCCTGTTGGAAGGAAAGAAGTTTAACCAAAGTTTGGCTAAAAAACATTTTGTTCCAATTGATCAGTTGGAATAAGCAGTTGACTTAATCATTTATAAGGCAAAGAAAGATAATTTGAAGACCTGAGTCCTTGCTTGTCATAGGCAAACAAGAGGAGCTTCAGCAAGTCTTATCTAAGTCATGTGGGAAGGGTGGATCTTTGCAGTAAGCCATTTTCCAGGATAGGAAGGGTGGGAGGATTTCATAAACTATTTTCCAGGATCATAGGGCTCAGGCAAAATTCAATATAGCTGGGTTACAAATTATACCTTTCCTATTTCTCATATTGTTGTATTTTAGATAAAGTATAAAGTATAGGCTTTAGCATGAACTGAGACTCCTGGATGTAGAGGGGCAGAGCTCTGTGGAAGAGAAGACTGGGGTAAAGGACTCATTTCATGATTTCCTTGGCAAACTGATCCATTTGGAACAAGCTTCCTTGGTACCACGGCTCTTGGCATTTCTCTCTGACCCACAAGTGAATCAATGAGAAATAAAATGAGGCAATATCCGTGTAAATGCTGAAGTCTCACTTTAGTTCAACCCATGTTGATTCTGCAGCCACTGAGGGCCTTTGGCTCTTTGACCATGCTCTGGTGAGTCCTTGCCTTTAGCTCAGCATTGAAATGCTGCTCACAAACAGATTTCTGCTGCAGAATTCTCTCAGCATCCTATGGACATCTGAATGTTTTCCCGTGCTGCTTACTTTGCCTCTTGGAAGAATCCAGACACCTCCCTGTATGGTAAGGCTTTCTATACCAGTTTGCACCCAGAGCAGCATCATAGCATTTCCTCTCTCATTCTTTTCTCTCTCTCTCTTTTTGTTTATTTATTTATTTTGATGCCAGAGATGAAACCCAGGGCCTTGCACATACTAGCTCTGTGCCGCTGAGCTACATCTCCAGCCCCTGCATAGCCTTCTGTGCTGCAATAACTGAACTCCAGAGCTGCTAACTCATTCTGCAATAAATCTGGGCAATCTCCTCACTCCTACAACTTGCTATATTTCCTGGAAGCTAGCCTGGACAGAGAGTAGAGAGAGATGACCATTGACTCTGGAGTCCTTAAGCCTGCCCTACCCCTCTATCAACATCTTTAGTAAATGTTCCTGCCAGCTTCTGAGCAGTCAGGCTCTGATTTACTTCCCCTTGCAAAAGCCAAGGGAATAAAGCTGTCAAGTACAAGCTGATGATTTGAACTAAATCTGAGGATTTGTGAAAATGCTCAAAATCCAAGTGGGGAATGAGGAACAGCTGCTTGGCAACTAAAACTGGGAACTGGGTGAAATTTGTCTGGCAGTTCCCACTCGCCCTTCCTCTTCCTCCCGTTTCCTCTTTCCTAAAGAGACTCCTCTCTCCCCCTCCTCCCTGCCATTTCAGGAGCCAGTGCCCTCTCCCCTTATCAAAAACAAATCAAAAACTGCTGTTTTGAAAGGAAGGATGTGAATCATAGACTCCTGTAAGAACAAGAAGGAACTTCAGTGAGTTATCGAATCCAACTCCCCCATTTTGTAAAATGTTTGTCACTCCACTCTTGGAAATCTAAATCTAGTTCTTTTTCTTTACGAATTGGGAGGTTCTAATTATGTTTTATCCTAGAGGTGCAAGAAAAGAGGTAACTTTTCATCTGTTGTTCTTCCTCCTTCCCCTAGAGGCAGCCTCTCCTAATAGAGAAGAGTATTTTGTGGCACCTCAAAGAAGAAGCAGTAAAACATTCAGAAATATCTGAAGCAAGGTGAACTGTGAGTATAAAATTCTTAGAAGGGAGGCATTGATTAATTAGGGGAATGGGTGTGGGCAGAATCTTTAGTCAAACAAGATCATGAACTGCTACTCTTTTTTTATATTTCAGTACTAAGAATTGAACCCAGGGCCTCCTGCATGTTCAGCAAGCACTCTATCACTGAGCCACATTCACAGCCTTTTTGTTTTATTTTTAGACAGGGTCTCACTAAGGTGTCTAGGCTGGCCTGGAACTTGCATTCCTCTTGCCTCAGCCTCCCAAGTCACTGGGATTACAAATGTGTGACACCATGCCTGGCTGAACTACTACTCTTAACACATTAATGTCTGCAGAGAATTCATCAGTAGGAGTAGGAATAAGATAGCTGGAATGTTATTCCCAGCTCAGCAGGTGCAGGGAATTGACAACTGCAGTCATGCATAACTTAACAATGGGGACACGTTCTGAAAAAAAATGTGCCCCTTGATTTCATGGTTTAGAGAATACCATAATAGAGTGTACTCACACAAACTAAGATGGTTATGATACCATTAGCAATATGCTATCAGAGGACCTTTGTCATACAAGCAGACCATCATTGACTAAAACGTTGTTATGGGGTGCATATCTGTACACCTTGGACAGAGGACTCTTATTTTGTTCTGGGTCAACTTCTCCTTCTCCACTTGCAGCCCCATACTCCAGCTAAAATCATCAGAGTGCAGGGGTGCAGGCATCTGACCAAGCCAAAGCCCATCAGCACATTTTTATCCCTCTGGCCACTGTGACTGGTTCACATTTGGACACTAGATCAGGAGAGTACATCACTGAATCCCAGTCTTGTGTTGCAGCTCCCTGGAAGACTTTCTCTCTCTCTCATTGAACGTGAACCTCAGAGGCTGGAGCGGCTACTTCAATCACTACTCAGGACCTGAGAATGAACCAGCAGACTGAGGATGGCAGAGTCAACCAAGTAATAGAGAAAAATGTGTCTCTTTCACATTATTTGAGCCCTGAATCAGGCTTCTCCTAAAACCAGTTCTCCTAAAACTTCTCCTAAAACCAGTCCATGAACCAATATATTTCCATTCTCCTTAATGCAATTTGAGTTATTTTGTATCATTGCATACTCACAGTCCTATCTGAAAGAATCAATAAGCTTAACATATAAGAGATACTCAAAGAGGTTTTTGAGTGAATGAATGAATCAAGCATTTATCTTTAATGTACCACACAGCTGAATACACACACACACTTCAGCCTTTCACGGTTCCTTTCTTCAAATGCATTCAAAGAGCATCAGTTTAAATTTTTGTGGGTACACACTTAGTATTATTGTAACAAAGCAATTTTTTTTTTTTTTTTGGGTGCTGGGGATCAAACCCAGGGCCTTGTGCTTACAAGGCAAGCACTCTACCGACTGAGCTATCTCCCCAGCCCCCATAACAAAGCAATTTTTACACTTTTAATGTTTAAAGCTAAGCATCATCTTTCCAGTGGGGGGGGGGAAGAAAATTTAAAAACAAAAAAGATTACAATGCAGAATGTCAATTCCACATAAGATCCTACAGGTTTCACATGTTTAAATTTAAAATCAATAAATGTCAGGTATGATTTTGTTTGAAGATGAGTAGAGTTCATGTGGAGGGAACCAGAAGGAATGACACTAAAGATGGTGAAAAGAAGAAAATTTTTGGAAGATTTCCAAACCAAGGGGTTACCTTCTCAGAAGAGAGACAAAATTAGAATCCCTTCAAAATATTTGGATACTATTATGGTTCCACTCTAAATGAACAAACTCAGCTGGGCATGGTGGCATACACCTGTAATTCCAGTGACTCGGGAGGCTGAGGCAGGAGGATTGCAAGTTCTAGGCAAATTAGTGAGGCCCTAAGCAACTTAGTGAGACCCTGCCTCAAGATAAAAAAAAATAAGGCTGGGAATGTAGCTCAGTGGGAAAGGGCCAATAAACAAATAAGTAAACAAACAAACTCAGAAATTGTACAGAGCATAAATTATTTTAAGGTTTGTACCTTCAAAAGCAGAAACTCAGCCGGGTATGGTAGCACACACCTGTAATCGCAGCAGTCTGGGAGGCTGAGACAGGAGGATAGCGAGTTCAAAGCCAGCCTCAGCAAAAGTGAGGCACTAAGCAACTCAGTGAGACCCTGTCTCTAAATAAAAAATACAAAATAGAGCTGGGAATGTGGCTCAGTGGTTGAGTGCCTCTGAGTTCCGTCCCCAGTACCCACCCCACTCCTGCCAAAAAGAAGTACAAACTCTTTAAGGACACTGTAAATTGTATGAACTGGTTCAATCCTGTTAAACATTTTGCCAGTGTGTGGGGAAAAGAAAATTTATCTTTTGACTGAAGTTTTGAATATTTATTACTATTTAAGTACCAAAAAACTTAATGATTTAATACAACCATTTCTTTTGCATGCATTTGTATAGGTAAGAAATTTGGGAAGGGTTCTTCTAGAAAGTCTGTCCACTTGGCTTTATGTAGGACAGAGAGGTCTTGTACATACACTTTCAAGGTGGCATCTTTCTTCACATGTCTGATGTCCCAAGACTCCTAACTTTTCTTTCTCTCCACCCAGCATCTCAGCCCTGAGGGCCTACTCATGTGGCTTAGGCTTCTCATAGCATAATTTCACTTCTTTGAAGCAGGAAGTAGATGTTAACAGACCAATTAAGGAATATACCCAACCAGGTACAATGTCACTGTCACCATAGTCTCTATTGGTTAAAGCAGTCATGGAACCTGCCCAGGTTCTAGAGGGAATGACAAAGTTCATATCACAGAAAAGCAGTGTGATCTGGAGATATTGTCGTGGCCCTTTAGAACACACAAATGTACCACAACCTTTATAATTTTATTCTAAGAAATTTGTCATATGAAAATAATGCCAAGAAATTTATCAGAACAGAGAAGTTCAACTCAGTTTTTATAGCAAAGGAAAAAAGAAACTACCTACATGTCTTCTAACAGAGAAATGTCTAGGTGAATCATCACACAACAATTAACAGCCATACAGGCTGGGACGTAACAGTGGTAGAATGCTTGCTTAGTATGCATGAAAACTTGAGATCAATTCTCAGTACCAAAAGGAAAAAAAAAAATCTGTTACCAACTAACAGCAATATGAATTCATAATAATTAAAAAATGTAATGTGAATAAAAGTTGCTATAAAAGAGAAAAAATAAAATTAAGAAGCGTGTGCACTCAATGATAATTATATAAAAGCCTATATACATCTGGACAAAGTCTGGAAGGAAAGAAGTAGAAATGAAGATAATTGCATTGAGGTGGTAATATGCGCATGCCTTGCATTTTCTCTCTTTATTGTTATGGTTTCACACGCAAAAAAATGCAAATTGGAAGAAAAGAAGAGAAAGTCTTAACAGTCAGTGCTCTGTACTTGGCAGGTACATGTACTAATACAGTTCAAGGAAGGCAAAGGGGGTCCACAGTTCCCTATCAGTTAGTCAGATTTAGACCAACTTCTAGGTCAGAGGATCCACAGATATTTCTTTCTCTCATGTTTAACATGTCACAATTTTTATTGCAACATGACCATTTTTGTGAGGGTGGGGAATTTGATCGCAAAACAATGTTCCATTTAAGGCTCTTTTATACAGAAATTACCATCGTGACTGATATTCAAAATATCTTTTGTGTTGCAAGACTCACATGGTAAACATAAAACTCCTACACTTATTCAGTAGTGTACACTCAATGGAAAACAAAAAAGGTATTAATAAAAACTATTTATTTTAAAAAGATATGCAGGGAATAGGAATGAACACTGAGGTACTAGGATAAATTGATGACACAGTTAATGAAACGTAATTGGCATTCCTTTGGAGGTTTGAACTCATTTTGAAAAAGTGCTTTTAGTGTACAGTGTTAAATTTGTGCTGCCATGTCACAAAAGAAGGCTTGCCAAGGGAGGTGAGGTGTATGAGTGCTCCAGCGCCTCACAGAACCACAATCAGGCGCAATTATAAATAATACTGAAGAAAGTTCACCATCTGATCAGTGGATAATACTTTCAAGGCATTCGATCTGCTTACCCTTTGCAGTATTCTAGACTATTCTCATTGACAATCCCATTCATTGTAGTGTTTGCTGCAAGGGAGGCAGATAACCAGTTATTTTGGCTAAAATAAGACAGGACGGCATTCCTTGGGTTCTACATAAAAGAAACTGTATTAAAGCATCTAATGACAATCACAGGCTGCTTAAATGAATGATATCTCCTTCATTCACTGTGTTGGAAGGACCCAGTGAAAAAGAAAAATAAAACAACAACAATAGCAAAAAACACCTAATGCTATTCCAATGAACTGAACTGGAGAAACAAAACCCCCTTAAGATCCAGATGACCATCCTTGATGGTCATTTTATAACAGTTTTCCTTCAAGGGAAACTACTACATTGCCTCCCAATTTCTCTCCCAGTGTTGACTGGTCCTTAATATCATCCAAGCCATTTACTTGCCACTCATGTTTAATACCTGTAAATTTCTTTCTAATGACATCTTTAGAGTTAGCAAGTCATCTTGCTTGTTAAGGGTGCATTTCCAGGAGCCCAGAATATAAATACTGTCTTCTTCCTTCTTAGACTCTTTTGTTTCGTATGTGGCATGGTACAAAGCATATCATCAATCATTCAGAGGTAGCAACTTCACAAAAGATGTGTAGGGGTCCTCTACGGTATCACCAATGTCACCCACCAAGATCTGCCTTGCTTCCTTTACAATTATTTGTCTTTTGTAATCACTTAAACAGAAGAGAACTGCTTTCTTTCTTTTTTGAAGCTCCTCTTGTGTAGATTTCCTTACTTTCCTGTCATTAAAAACTTGATGACTTCATCGTTCACTCTAACTCCAGATGCCACGGGACCCATGGCTGTGACTGCGGCAGCAGCTCCGGCTCTGTGGATCCGGGGAAAGAAGGAGGGGTAGGTGGGCGGGGCCAGATATTTCTATTTATAATTAATCTACTGGGTTTTTTTGTTGTTGTTTTGTTTTGTTTGCGGTGCTGGGGATCGATCCCAATCTGCTGTTTTGACCTCTCATCCTTGGAATGCTGATTGTCATGGTAGCAATAATTACTATATTAGTCTTGCTATGTTCCTAACACTGTGGTATAAGATTGAAAATGCTTTGAAAAGTTACTGTGATGCACAATACAAGGTGGTATTTTCTTTTTATTGTAAACAAATGGGGTACAACTTGTTTCTTTGGTCGTACATGAAGTAGAGGTGTACCATTTGTGAATCATACATTTACATAGGGTAATGGTATTTGATTCATTCTGCTATTTTTTCCTTCCCTCCCACCCCTCCCAACAAGTTCGTATTTTAGTCTTCATTGTAATGAACCCATCCAGGGTTTTTTAAATTGTCCATGGCAATTTGGCATGGGAAATTATCCTAGAATACTCTGACAAGAACTAGATTAGCTCTGACCCCCTCTTTACAATCTCCTGTTTATCTTGGGACTCAATGTTTCATGGATGGACTATGGAGTCTAGAATAGTCAAAGATAACCAAACTGCTTGTGCAATTTCTACAATGACTCTGAATGTACCCAGCCTTCCTGGGGCTGACGTTCATAGCTGTGGGCGAACTCCAACTTTTTGCAATCAAACCCAACCTTTGAACAGACATTGCTTTCCAATATTACATTAATGTGTGCCAGTCATTATTGCATTTTAAAGGACTCTTTTGAAGAGTTATTGCAGAAGGTCAAAGTACATGAAAGTCAAAGTCTTTAAAAAATTTGATTAAATAATTGCAAATTTCCAGGCACAGAGGCACATACTTTTAGTCCCAGCTACTCTGCATGCTGAAAAGTTCCAGGTTAGCCTCAGCACAGACTCAAATCCCGTCTCTAAGATAAATAAATAAGTAAATAAATAAGTAAAAAGTAAATAAATAACAACAACAAGAATTGCAAAAACAAATTTTAAAAAGCATATCTAGCTGGGCATGATGATGAATGCCTATAATTCCAGCAACTGTGGAGGCTGAGGCAGGAGGATCACAAATTTGAGGCCAGCCTTAACAACTTAGCGAGACTCTGTCTCGAAATAAAAAATAAAAGAACACAGGGATGTAGTTTAGCAGTAAAGCACCCTTGGGCTCAATCTCCAGTCAAAAAAAAGAAAAAAGCACATCTAATGAATTGACATGACTATTCATTGTTTTTATATAGTTAATAATTGGAAGAAGCCTGAATAAGGGCAAAGTGTAGATTATGTCTCGATAATTTATTTTAATTTGGTTTAATACCTTTTGAAAAGTTTAAAGGAGGGGGTTCTCTACTGGTTGATAGATGCAATTGCCAAAATTCTTAGAATAAACATTTAGTATTTTTTTAACCTGAAATTGACATGTTACTTAATAAATGTTTGCCTACCAGTCACTATGTGACATAATTCTAAACTTTGTGGACATGCACTAATTTAATTCTCAATAACCCACAGTGTAGCTTCTATTATTCTCACTCTCATTTTACAGATGAGGAGACAAGAACATGAAGTGCCTTAGAAAGCTGTGCAAGAGCCTCAACTAGTCAGCAGCCCAGCCAGGACCCAAACCCAGGTAGTCAACTTGAGTCCTGTATTCACCCATGGTACCATGCTGCCTAGAAAGGTCACGGATTTTCATTATGACGAATAGTTACCAAGAATCTGCATATAATAAAATATTTCCATATCTAGGTGTATGCTTTCTGATTAACTTGCAGCAAAAACTCCCATATGCAAAATAACACAGGCTTTCTTTTGCTTTAGTTTGTATGACTCCATATTAAGAAAGATGCTGTAATTTGCAACAGAGCTGAGCCTTTGGGTGAATTTCTTCCTTTCCCAGCTGTCAGATAGTCATAATAGCCATAGGAAAAATATACACACTCTTTTTGCATGGTGCGTTGGCTATCTCCCTTAACTCTAAGAAACACTCCTGGTATTCATGTCTCTTGAAATTAGGCTGGCCCTGCAATTTTATTAACCAGTAGAGTATGGCAGAAGTGATGTTGAGCCAGTTTCAGGTCTAAGTCTTGAAATAGATGGTAACTCCTAACTTTTGCTCTAGGGAGTTACTATGTGAAAATTTGAAAACCATGCTGTTGAGACTACATGTAGGGGTCAGGTAAAGAAGGATGGGGAGATCAGGCACAGTGGTATATGCCTGTAATCCCAGCAACTCATAAGGCTGAGGCAGCAAGATTGCAAGTTCTAGGCCCTAAGCAACTTAGTGAGACCCTGTCTCAAAATAAAAATAAAAAGGAGGCTGGGGAGATAGCTCAGTTGGTAGAGTGCTTGCCTTGCGTGCACAAGGCCCTGGGTTCGATCCCCAGTACTGCAAAAAATAAATAAATAAATAAAAATAAAAAAATAAAAAGGGCTGGGGAATGTAGCTCAGTGGTAAAGCACCATTAGGTTCAATCCCTAGTACCCCCCACATTAAAAAAAAAATTTAAAAAGAGAGAGAGATGGGGAGACCCAGCTGAGCTAATCTGCCAGGTGATTGCACAAGTGACCTCAGGCAAGACCAATAGAAAAGTCACCCAGCTAAGCTACACTAAAATAAATGACTGTTTTAAGTCATAAGTTTTGGGGTTGTTATATAACAAGAGATAGTTGGAATACTAGATACCTTTGCCTTTTATTACATTCTTTATTTTATTTGCAATACTGGGAGTGAACCCAGAGCCTTGCACATGGAAGGCAAGCCCTCTACCACTGAGCTACATTTCCAATCCTTTTTTTTTTTAATTTTGAAACAGGGTCTCACTAAGTTTTCCAGGTTGGCCTTGAACTTGTGCTTCTTCCACCTTAATATCCTGAGAAGCTGGAGTTATAGGCAGGCACCACCATCCTGGTTCCTTTTCCTTCTATTAATACATTCATTTCAAGTTATTTTTTGAATTCTATTGTGTGCCAGTTCTAGGAACTGGATATAGCACTGAAAATTAACAATTAAATAAGTAAGCAATATTAGTGTCTCAGTCAATATAGTCAGAGAATGATTTGATGGGAATGGTTGTTTAAGATGGTGAGGTCAAGGAGGGCCTCTCTAAGGAGGTTATTTTCAATCTGCATGAATAGAGGAACCAATTATGAAAAGATCAGAGGGGATCACTTTTCAGACAGAAGGGACCCAGTTATAAGACCCTGAAATGGGAAGAGCTCAACCAGTTTGAAAAACAGAAGGCAAGAGTTAGAACACAGTAAGTAGCAGGTAGAGGGGTGAGGAGATGTGGCCAAAGAGCACACAAAGACTAGATCATGCTTGGCCCATGGTGGACTTTGGTTTTATTGAGAAACCATTGTAGGGGAGGGATCTGCTCTAATGTGAGCTCTTAGAAAATGGTTTTAGAGGCCGTTTGGACTAAAAACTGCAGGAGCTTCCGGGTGGGAGCAGGGAAACTGTTTAGGTTACTCTTGTAATAGTCTAGGCAGTAAGCAAATGGTTCAGATCAGGGAAGTGACTCTCAAAATGTGGTCTCCCCAGTTTGGTGGTTCCTGGAAAAGATAAGCATGAACTTGCCTTATGACCCACTGTTTCTACTCCTAGATGTGTACCCAAGAGAGCTGAAAACATGTTCTCACAAAAACTTGTACCCTCATCTACATAGCAACATTAGTGATAATAGCTTCATAATAGAAACAACCCAAATGTCCAGCAATTGATGAATACATAAATGAAAGGTGATATATTCACATCATGGAATAGTATTTGGCTATAAAAAGAAATGCACGTTACAACATAGATGAACTTTGAAAATATTATATTAAGTGAAAAAGTCAGACAGAAGAGAACACATATTGTATGATTTAGTGTATATAAATTTGCCAGAATAGTCAAATCTGTGGAAACAGAAAATAGATTAGTGGCTGGTGGGAGAGGGAATGGGCAGCGACTAATACAGTGATGAAAATGTTCTGGAATTAGACAATGATGATTGTTGCACAACTTGGTGAATATACGAAATACCACTAAACTGTATATTTTACGAAGGTTAAGTTTACAATATGCGAATTATATCTCAATTAAAAATATGTTTAAAATTGTGCTCTCGGGATCCCTGAGACACACAAATGAGTCTGCAAGGTCAAACTGTTTTCATAATAACACTGAGACATTATTCGCCTTTCTTGTTTTTTCATGAGTATGCAGTAGAGTTTTCCAGTGCCTACATGACATGTGATATTGTGACAGATTATGAATGTAGAAATAGGTATATGAAAATCCAACTTTTCTATTAAGTCAGGCACTAAAGAGATTGCCAAAAAAAAAAAAAAAAAAAAAAAGTAGATCAATGCCACTATTTTATTTTATTTTATTTTGGTACTGGGAATTGAACCAACAGTTGTTTAATCACTGAACCACATCCTCATCCCCTTTTTATTTTTTATTTTGAAACAGGGTTTCACTAAGTTGCTTAAGGCCTCACTAAGGGTAAGGCTGGCCTTGAACGTATAATCCTCCTGCCTCAGCCTCTGGAGCCACTGGGATTACAGGCATGTGCCACCATGCCTGGCGCTGCTTTATTTTTTTTTAAATGCCACTATTTTAACTTTTTAAAAACTATGGCTACTTTTCAAGAAGTATATGATTTATGTTAACATACTATAGATATTATTTTAGTGAATTAACAAATACTTTAAATTTGTTTCTGCTCTAATTTCTAGTATTAATGTAAATATTAGTATAACCCACATAAACAAGGGTTTCTGAAGTCTGCAATGATTTCCAAGACTGTAAAGGGATCCTGAGAACAAAAAGTTTGAGGACTGATCAACTAGGGTGATAGCAACGGAGCTAGTACAAAGCGGTTGGATTTAACATATATTTTGAATATAGACCCCATTGCCGTTCTATATTCTATTTGTTTATTTATGATAGTAGGGATTGAACCCAGGCATGATCTTCCACTGAGGTGCATCCCAGCCCTTCTCCTCCTTCTTCTTCTTTTTTTTTTTTTCTTGAGACAGAGTTTCCCTAAATTTCCCAGGATGTACTTCAACCCATGATCCTCCTGCCTCAGTCTCCTGAGTAGCTGGGATTACTGGCATGGGCTACAGTAGCCAGTGGGGCCTATATTCTTGAAAGAAAAGAATCAAGGGGTAGATTCAGTCTTGAAGGAAAATCAAGAATGACTTCTGGATTGGGGCCTAAGCAAATGGTCCCATGAACTGAAATGGGAAGAACTGTATGAAGAGCAGGTTTGGAGAGAAAATTAGAGTTCTCCATGTAGGCTATTTAGACATTGGGACATTGAAGGAGTATCTCATTCAACCCTCCCACCAATCTGATGAGGTAGACAGTATTATCGTTATCTTAATTTTACCCATGAAGACACTGGGACAACAACAGAGGAGATAGAATCTTGATATAAACCAAGCCTGACTCTGGAGTCCACATTCAGCACAATACCCCAATTACATTCAACTAAACTTCCAAATGAGAGAAAATAACAAAGAAATTTAGGTAAAAGTGAACCTTCCGTTATATAACAACCATTTTGGTACTCTGTGGAGGCTGCAATTCCCACCAATAATCACAGCAATTGTCTGTGACAGCAGGCTACCAAACCCAGGGAGACCAGGCATTGCCTTCTAGGGCACCAGAGAATTGTCACCTGGAGCCCAGGACTGCTCAGGTCCAGACCAGAGAAGTAAAGGAACCGCTAGAATTGATGAGAGCAGCTGGAATTGGGAGTTCTGGGACAGTAATTAGTTACCAACCTTTTTAGATGACAAATTTTAACAATGAGTGCACCAATAGCCATGCAAACCAGTTGCAAGTCAGCCATGGCTTTAGCAAGGAGGTCAAAATATTGCTCCTTGGGCTGGGGTTGTGGCTCAATGGTAGAGCGCTTGCATGGCTTGCGTGAGGCACTGGGTTTGATCCTCAGCATAAAAATGAATAAATAATATAAAGGTATTATGTCCATCTACAACTGAAATTTTTTTTCATAAATATTGCTCCTTCTATTCTAGATTTAGAGAAATTATTTATTATTCTTTTTCTAATTGTCACCTAAAAGCTGCACGTATTTTTGAGGTACTATGTGATGGATTGATACATGCATATGTTATATAATGTTCAATGGGGTAAGCATATCTATTTTCTCATGTATCATTTCTTTGCTGATAGGCAAATTATTTTCAAAAGCAGAGAAGCTAGTTTCAGTTTTGCTGTTTCTTATCCTGCAATCAACTTACTACACTTCTAGTCTCTGGATAAAATCATTTAACCAATCTAACAAACATGGAAACATAAGTAATAAGAGATACATAAGCATTCATTTTAATATAATTTCAAGACAAGACAGTTCAAGTATTACATGGAAATAATTAAACCCTAAAATTTAGATTCCTGTGAGTTTTTGTGTTTGTTTTTTTGTTTTTGGTACCTGTGACTGTGGGGAGCTTTATCACTGAGCTACATCCCCAGTCCTTGTTTTATTTAATTAATTAATTTATTTTTTGTGGTGCTGGGGATCAAACCCAGGGTCTTATGCATGTGAAGCAAGCACTCTAACCAACTGAGCTATATCCCCAGCCCTTATTTTTTTTATTTTGAGACAGGGTCTCACTAAGTTGTAGAGACTGTCCTTGAATTTGTGATTCTCCTGCCTCAGTTTCCTGAGTCACTGGGATTACAAGAATATGCCACCTCACCCAGCAACGTGTTTGTTTTTTGTAGGTATATTGCTGGCATTATGATTATGTTTTGAAAAATTCTTAATCTATTAGAGGTTCACACTACAGAGTTTTCTTGCACAATGATCTGATATGATGTCAACAATTGAGGTGTTTTTTTTTTTTTTTCCATTTTTTAAAAGACCAGTAATCTGAGAACTTTACCTACTTTTTAATTTTATTTTTATTTTGTTTTATTTTTTGTGTGTTGCTGGGAATCAAACCCTGGGCCTCATGAATACCAGCAAGCACTCTGTCATTGAGCTACACTCCCAGCCCACAGCAGTTGATTTTAAATAATCTAATGTGGAAGGGATGGTAACTGTGGGATGTAAAAGAAAGAGAATGGCCATATGTTGACAAAAGTATCCCAGTAATAGGTATGTGGGGGCTCATTATTCTATTCTTTCAATTTTGTGTATGTTTGGAAATTTCCATAATAAAAAGCTTAAGAAAATAGTTCAATATTTAGCTCATGTTTGGAGTCTTAGGTTGCTATTCAAAAACAGACATACAAGATTGCAAATTGTTTTATATATTTCACTTGCTTTAGGATGGCTTTTTTAGAAAGAATTTTGTCAAATTGTATATTTCAAGATGAATATAAAAAGTAGTGTGTATTTAACCAAAACCTCCTTTATCTAGCTTCTGGGAGCCTCCTATACACTCCCAATCATGGCAATGAGAGAAAATAATTCCCCTTAATTTGGCCTCAGTACTTAACTGTTGTCACATTAATTGCTACCTTTGTGTAGTTACTGCCTGTCTGCGGCCAGTGATAACATTTTAAAATACATTGCAAGACAGACAATGTTTTAGTGTCTAAATTCAGATATTAACTTAGCAAGCTTTCCACTTTTCAGTGACATTTTTAAGCTTAAAATTTTTAAATTCTCTTATTGACTTAGTTCTTTATTGTAATGTGGCCATATGTTGCCATAGAGGAAGCTCCAGAACTCACTTTTTACCCAACAGTGTTGGAAAGGTAGCTCCACAATATTTTAAAATTCCTAGCTATAAATTCTGTAGTATGTGTCCCTCACTAAGGTACTCCTAATTTTTTTCACTCGCAATTATAATTACAAAATGGATCCAGTTTATAAATAACTCATAGATTTATAGAAAGGGAACTTATTAAAAGATTTAAATGGGTATTTTAAGTTTGAATTTCATGTTCTCAACTTAAAATTTGAAACCAGTATGTCTGAGAGTTGCCTATAAAATCTCTAGTCTTTTTTTTTTTTTTTTTTTTTTGCAGGCATGGGATTACTGGGAATTAAATTTAGAGCCTCAAGCATACTAGGCAAGTGTTCTACCACTAAGCTACACCTCATATCTCCTTTTACTCATTTTTATTTTATTTTATTTTACTTCATTTCATTTTTGGTATTGGAGATTGAACCCAGGGTCTCCCACATGTAGACAAAGTTCTATCATCAAGTTACATCCCCAGCCTTTACCTACCTTCCTTCCTTCCTTCCTCCCTTCCTTCCTTCCTTCCTTCCTTCCTTCCTTCCTTCCTTTTCTCCCTTCCCTTCCCTTCCCTTCCTACCAGGGATTGAACTGAGGGGTGCTTAATCACTGAGTCACATCCCCAGCCCTTTTTATGTTTTTATTTTGAGACAGGGTCTGACTAAGTTGCTTAGGGTCTCACCAAGTTTCTGAGGCTGGCCTCAAACTTGCACTCCTCCTGCCTAGGCCTCCCAAGTAGCTGGGATTACAGATGTGTACCATGGTGTCCAGCTCATTTTTTATTTTGAGACAGGGTCTCACTAAGGTTGACCTTGAACCTGACGATCCTCCTGTCCCAGCCCTGTCTCTGTAGCTGGAATTATAGGCATGCACCAAATTCTTCACTCATTTTTTAAAGACTGCAATAAATTATTCGTTTTAGTAATCTACTTTATGACATATATATTAAGAATTTAATCATAAAGAGGCATGTATTTAATGATTTTGTTAAAGCTAAGGAAATTAAAGATGTGTGAAATGTGTTTAACTTTATTCAATCTTCTCAACCTGGTACTTCTGGAAGAAAAAAATTAAAATGTATAATTTAAATTATAATCTACCTTTGAAAATGAGGTTTCATGCTTGAAAAATAGCTGTTGCCCCAATTCAAGACCCAACACTCCAATTTAAATGAAGACTACATTTTTGCACAGGGTTAATTATTTACAAATTAATCTCTTTGAGGCCCTTAGTATTTTATAAGCTTAGATAGTCAACAACTTTATGAAGTGATAAAAAGTTTGCTTATAATTTAAGGACAGAGAAGCTAAATACAGGGAGGTGAAGTCATTTTATCCATTTCAAACCTTGACAAAGTGGGAGTATAGATCTAACATGGTTGATTCATGCTCCTGACTCTTCACTGCTAGATAATGCTCTCTTCTACTTTTAGTTAATAACATGCGTATCCAAAATTAAGCCTCTTATGTTGCCTTGGATTCTGTTACTTTAAATAGTCATCCACCAGATTATAATTTTTACTTGTTTGAAGATTGTTAGAATGTGATATTAATTTTTTTTTCCTTCCCCAAAAAATCACAATGGGTAAGCTGGAAGTAAGACACAATTATTCGGGATAATACAATTAAATTGGCTTTTCTCCCGGCATCTTTCTTGCCACCTTTAATTATTGTTTGAGTCTGAAATTAAAGTTATTGTTTGAGTCTGAACTTTAAGGAAATAGTCATAGGAAAAGAATTCTTGAGAGAGAAGTTTATAGTTTTCTTAAAACAGAATAAGGTACTTTCCAAAATGTTTTTAAAAACCTGTTATATAAGCTAAAATTGCTTCCTAGAAAAGGTGCCTGTGGAGGGGGCTATAAGATTGGAGGAGGAGGATTGCTTAGAAGTTAGTTAAGGCAAATAAACATCCTGAAATTTCTCTCTAAAATTTCGAGCCTAATTCAATGATGGGATTGTGGCTAAATTGCTAAGCTTAAAATAATTGCCTCATGAATAGTCATATTGATTATGACTGGAAAGCACAGAGAATCTGCTTTCTATTTTTAGTTCAGATCTACGCTCTTTGTTGAGGAAGCCGAGAGATGCATTTAGTCAATCAATTTTCTGAAAGCATAAACTGTGTGGAGTGTGGAAGTGAGAAAAAAGAAAACAGTTCTCAAGTCCCAGAATCTCTCAGAGACACAAGGTGTGAAGAAAAAATGGATGCATGGTCTGAATGTTTGTCTTCTGAAATTCATGTGTTGCAATCCTAACATCCCTCCCCACCAAGCAATAGTATTTAGGAGGTGAAATCTTTTTTTTTGAAGGTATATATTTTTAAAGCATTCTTTTTACCTTTATTTTATTTATTTATTTATTTATTTATTTATTTATTTATTTTTATGTGGTGCCTTACACATAATAGGCAAGTGCTCTACCACTGAGCCACAACCCCAGACCCATGGATATGAGTTGTTTTTGTTTTTGTTTTTGTTTTGCAGTGCTGGAGATCAAACCCAGGGCCTTGTGCTTGCACCTACTGAGCTATCTCCCCAGTCCCTGGATATGAGTTCTTGAGAGGTAATTAATTAGGTCATAAGGAAGGAAGACTTCAAAATGGAACTAGTGCCCTTATAAAAAAGGCTCCAGAGAACTAGCTTATCCTTTCCCCCATGTGAGGATACAGCAAGAAGGCATGGTCTGTGAATCAAAAAACAGCCTCACCAGACACTGAATCTTCCTGTGCCTAGATCTTAGACTTTCCAGCCAAGACTGAGAAATAAATTTCTGATGTTTACAAGCCATCCAGTTTATGGTATTTTGTTGAAACACACTAAGACAATTAATATGCCTGAAATAATTAATAATGCAATACTAAACTGTGTGGGACCAATTACAAGTGCCTTTGAATTTGGAGTAGGAAAGAATAGATGAGTGAGATGATGCTTTTCTTTTTCTTTTGTCTTTTTGCAATTCTGAGGGTTGAACCCAGGGGTGCATTAACACTGAGGTACATCCCCATCCCTAGCCCCAGCTGGGAGTAGCCTCATCAACTTAGTGAGACAGTGTTTCAAAATAAAAAATAAAAAGGGCTCTGGATATAGCTCAGGAAAGCATCCCTGGGCTCAATCCCCAGTACAAAAAGAAAGAAAGAAAGAAAATTAAAATAAAAAAAAGAAATGTTGAATAATGAATGAATTTTCAACCATGCAAGTGTGAATATATATGCATATGTGAATGTATGTATAGTCATTTGAAATAGTCCCAAGAGTAAGTCATTATCGTACTTATGAGTTTGAGTTATTTATGAGAATAGCCATGATTTACAAAGTTGATCAGCTTTTCTTACAGAAAAACATATGCACACTTATAAAAGAGAGGTTTGGAATTACAAAAAGCAATAGATGCCTGTTATAAATTTTTAGCACTATGGCATATGAAAAATAAAATGTGGAAGCCTTTCAGATGTTTTTATGCACAAGCATAGGCATACGATTTTTTTTTTTGTACTGGGATTGAACCCAGGGGCACTTAACCACTGAGCCACCTCCCAGTCCTTTTTAAAAATTTTTATTTAGAGACAGGGCCTCACTAGTTTGCTGAGGTGGTTGAATTGGAGATCCTCCTGCCTCAGCCTCCTGAACCGCTGGAATTACAGACATGTCACCACGCCCAGCACAAGTTTATTTTTAACATGAAAAATCATATTAAATGTTTTTCTTGATTTCTTTTTCTATTCAACCACCTATTTGGTATTTTTTTTTTCCATCAGTGAATCCTTACTTTTAGCTCTGCATCATGTAGATATATCATCAGACTTTTTAAATAATTTGTTACTGAGAGAAAGATTTTTTTTTTTTTTTTATGTTACTGGGGATTAAACATGGAGGTACTCCTTTTTGTTTTTTATTTTGAGACAAGGTCTTGCTGAGTTGCCAAGACTGACCTGGAACTTGAGATCCTCCTGCTTCAGCCTCCCAAGTTACTATAATTACAGGCATGCACCAGTGCACCCCACTTTGTAGGAAAGAAGCAGAATTGATGAGTCAATGGGTTTAAATATTCTAAATTTTTACATAAAATCTGCATTTTAATTGCTTTTCTTATATTTTTGACTTTTGTTCAGTGAGAAATAACCCAGCCAACTCAGGAAAATACTTTCTGCAGAAGACTGCCAAGATTTCTGTTGCTCCCTGTCAGGCAACAAGGTCCGATGTACCTCCTCAGGGCCCGCCTGAGGAGAATACGGGGCGGAGCAGGATGATGAGTGTTGGGGGCAAAGGAAACACACCAGAGCCGGGAGGTCTGTCAGTGCATGAGGCACAGCAGGAATCTCGTTTATTGAGGAAGTCACACAGCTTTTATGTAGGGTGGAGGCTAGGCGGGAACCAATCAGCTTAAAGGTCAGTAAGGCATTGGGGGTTCACGTGGCAAGAGTCCCATAGGACTATATGGCAAGCACGAGCTGATCACGTTCTGTTGTTAACCAATCCCTGACTGTGATCCGATTTATTGTCATTAATTATTGAAACCGCCTTGAGGCCTAGATCTTGCTCACTTGCCAGGGAGTAAGGAGTCAGCCTGAGTTAGTTAACGTGTCATTAGTCCCAACAGATTTCTTCTTTCCTTTGATGGGGGTCTCTCTATGTTGCCTGGGCCTGTTTTAAGGGAACTTCCTGCCTCAGCCTCCCAAGTAGCTGGGACTACAGGCCTGTGCTGTTCCCCATCTTATGGGCCCTGATTCCCAGGAGGGAACCTACCATAGTTGCTTGAAGCTCTAGTGGCAAAGCATGCCCATGTTTCTAGCATATAGAATTATATATTTCTTTTCTTTTTGATTTAAAATATTTGGTTTGTTTATTTATTTGTTTGTTTGTTGTTTATTTATTTATTACTGTGAGGGTATTTAGAGCTCAAACCTTTATTTAGGGTGTATACTTTTAGTTGCAAGTAGAAGACAATAACTCAAATTGGCTGAAACGATAAAAGAAATGTATTGGCTCAAGTTAACTGACAAGTTCCAGATAGTGGGCAGGCTTCCTGTATGATTTCATCCAGAGTTCTTGATATAATTTACTTTCCAGTGATTCTTTTGGCTCTTTCCCATTCTCTGTGTTGGCTTCACCTTTGGCTAACTTTCTTGTCTCACTATCACTTGTTTGCAGGACTATATAACTTATTTACATCCTAGGTGAGAAGAGGGTGATTCTTTTTTCCAGCTATCATCAAAAGTCCTAAACCTCAAACTGATTAGACCAGGATAGACAGCTTGTCCATCCCCGCATAATAACTCTTTCAAGGGGCAAAGTTCACAACACCTCACTCTAGAGCTAAAAGTTAATAAATCCCTCTCAAACAATACGAATGCCATACAATGAAGAATGGAGGGAATGGATTCTGATTAAACATCTACCTATTAAGAAGACGCTTTTTCCCTCTTGCTTCATGTTTTCATCCTGAGGGACTTCTACTAGAAAACAACCTTGGCCCTTCTTTCTCCCTTTGTTTACTCTTCCCCTGACCGGTGGGTAGCAAAGTCATTGAATTTTTCATTTTTCTACTGGATGGAGCTAATCTAATTAAGCACTGGGGTTGCAACTATTGTCTTTTCACCTCTGGGTTATATAGGACAGCAATACTGGGATACATAAAGATGTTCTGCAGATTAGAATGTAGCCTTTTGTGGATCGTTTCAGGGTCTGGCTTGGAGAAAGAAAATATTTGAGTAATGAGGAATAAGGCAGCAAATCTTTTTGACCACAGATCAGAACTCTCTCTTTACCAAGTATGGTGGCACATATCTGTAGTCCCAGCTGCTCAGGAGACCAAAGCAAGATGATCCCTTCAGCCTAGGAGTTCAGACAAGTCTGGGCAATATAACAAGACCTGGAAGTTCTCTTTTAATTACTTTCATCAGCAAGAGAGTCTGTATTAAATAATAGTTTTTGTTTTCCATCTATTGATGTCCTATTTCTTATCTCTTAATTGGGTCTGATTTTAGGAGAGAGAGATGAAGTTGTTCATTGATCTTTAAAAACCCAACAGTACCCTCTTTCTGATTTTGGCCTCTTTAGATCATTTGGTAATCCTTTTCAGGATCTGTTCCAGTTTCTGCTTCAAATCTAGACTTTCTACCAAAGTCCATAGAGTCCTGCATTTTCTGTTTAGAATTTATTATTATGCCTAGTTTATTAGAATTACATATACCTTATATGCAAATATCACTTCCTTTCCATGAGCCCCTCAGTCCTATGCATGTTGGGTGCAGCTTTGGTAACCTACTTAGGTCTCCAGTCCTTTTACAGATTGGGCCCTTACCAGTTACCCTCTATGTTACCAACAAATAACCAACAACTTTGTTGTTTGTTGGGGGTGCTGCGGCTGTAGTTCAGGGATAGAACACTTGTCTAGCATGTGTGAGGCACTGGGTCTGATCCACAGCACCACATAAAAATAAATAAAATGAAAGTATGTGGTCATCTACAATTTTAAAAATAATTAAAAAAAAAAGAACAGAAATTTATTTTCTCATAGTTCTAGAGGCTAGAATGCTGAAGTCAAGGGGCTGGCAAACTTGGTTCCTTCTGAAGGTGGGAAGAAGAATCCATCTCTCTTCCTAGATTCTGACGTCTTTAGGCAACTGGCATTTCTTGGCTTGTAGCAATATCAGTCCAGTCTCTGCCTTTGTCTTCAGATGATTTTTCTCTCCCTGTGTCTGTGTCGCAAGTTTCCCTTTCCTTTCTCTTATAAAGACACCAATGATTGAATTTAAAGCCCACTTTAAATCCAAGGAATCTAATCTTTAGATCCTTAATTACATCTGAAGAGACTATTTTCAAATAAAGTCACATTCACAGGTACCAGGGATCAGGATTTGGACACTTTTTTTGGCGGGGGGGGACACAATTAAATCCACTATACCCTCTTGATTTAACTGGAGAAGGTGTGACTCTTTGTTAAAGTTCCTGAAGCTGACTAATTGCCCAGACTTCTGAATGTCACTTACATTGGTTCCTTCGTTTTGTGAATTTTAGCAACAATAAAATCTCATGACCCCTTTGACTGACCCCATTTAGACATTGTGGCCCACCTTGGATGTTAAGTTTGACTGTTATACTCAGTCTCTGCTGTCAATACCAGCAGAGGCCCAGAGCTATTCCACCCTCCTCCCTAGTATTCATCACTCAATGAGTGGGTCCTGGGTGAGGGTGTGGCATATCTCCATTGGCCCTATCTAATTATAATTGGTCATAACTTGCTGTATTCTGAGGTGCTGCCTCCAAAACACTGCTCCTCTTGGACTATTCATTAATAATTTCAAATATTTATAACATCCATACACTGATTTTCAGATCTTATACCTTCTGCTAAAAGTTAGATATAAGATATTGTATATTGAAATATTTAGCTCAATGCCTGGCATATAGAAAAGACACTTTACACATTTTGAATACTTTCTGCATCCAGGTAGTGGGCTAAGCACTCTAAGTATTATCTTCTTTGAACTTCTCAACAATCCTATTTTGATCCCCATTTATCATATAAGGGAATTAAAGTTTGAGTGACATTAAAAAAATTGTCTTACAGATACTAAAGGAAGAAGCGACATTTGAATCCAAGCAGTATGACTCTAGAGACTGTCCTGCCAGCACACCAAACTGCCTCAAAAACTGCCAGCCAAAAACAAATAAAAATTAAACAAGATTTTTCTAAGAATTTGAATCAATTCTTGTCAATCAACTAATAAAAATAAGTGTAAAGTATAAGTTTTGAAACAGGATGCAATTAAAAATTAATGTAAATCTTTTCCTTCCTTCCTTCCTTCCTTCCTTCCTTCCTTCTTTCCTTCCTTCCTTTTTCCTATAGTCGGGATTGAATCCAGGGGTGCTATACAATTGAGTTACATATCCAGCCTTTTTTAAAACAAACAAACAAACAAACAAACAATTTCACTGAGTTGCTCAGGCTAGCTTCAAAGCTGTGATTGACCTATCTCAGACTCCTGAGTAGCTAGGTTCAGAGGCATGCACCACCTTGCCTGGCTTATAAATAGATTTTTAGAGATATAATTTATCTATATTAAAATGACCTCATTTTAAAAGCACAATTCAATGGATTTTTTTACAAATGTGTGTATCTGTGAAATCAGCATCACAATCAAGATATGAATTTTTCCTATTATTCCAGAAAGTTCCTTTTGTACTCTATCCATCCACCCCACCCTCCCTGGCCCTATGCAACCACTGATATGCTTCCTATTCATTCTAGAATTTTATGTAAATAGAATAATAAACTAAGGACTCTTTTATGTCTGACATCTTTTGCTCAGCAATCTTTTGGTATAAACCTAGGGGTACTTTACCATTGAGCTCCATCTCCATCTTTTTTTTTTTTTTTTTTTTTTTTTTTTCCTGAGACAGAGTCTTGGTCATTTGCTGAGGGTCTTGCAAAGTGTTGAGGTTGGTCTCGAACTTGTGGTACTCTTGCCTCAGCCTCCAAAATCACTAGGATTGCAGGTGTGTGCCATTGTGCCTGACTGCTTAGCATGTTTTTGACAAGTCACTCACCTTGTTGCATTCTTCAGTAGTTCATTTCTCTTTACTTCTAAGTAATTTTCCATGGTGTAAACATGCTGATTTACCTCTTTATCTGTTAGACGTTTGCTTATATATTAGTCAGGAGACAGAAAACAGTAATTTGAACAGAAATGTTTAATATAATTGTTAGCTACTAAAAGTGACTAATGGGGGCTAGGGTTGTGGCTCAGTGGTGGAGGGAGGGCTTGCCTGGCACATGTGAGGCACTAGGTTTGATCCTCAACACCATGTAAAAATAAATAAATAAATAAAGATTAAAAAAGTGATTAATGACAACAAAAAATAAAAGGGAGCTTTCCATGATCTAGAAGTAATAGGTATGCTGAGGGAGAGCAGAGTTCTAAAGGAACCAATGGCCTTTCTCTCACAAGAATTTGATTCAGACCCTTTGAAAGAGTGCTTTGCCATAGGAATGCACAGCCTGCTTGTCAGTGGTGAAGAAACTTGCCAGAGGACACAGGCTGGGGCTGGCCCACAGATCAGTGACTTCCAAATATATGGGTGATTTGGTGCCCTGTATTAGCAGCCTGAGAGTGGGAGGGACAAGGTTTGAGACTATGGCTGGAACTTTTCACTGAGGACTATAGAGGTGAGTGCTACCAGATATTGGCATCTACACTAAATGACAATGTGGGAGAAGGACCAGAACCCGGATACCCTGCTGATATCATTTTGCATCCTCAATGAGACAAAAACCTAACATTGCATCAGCAGGCAGAGAAGTTTTGTTTAGACGGTCTGACTCCAGTATCATAAGGCAGAGTAAAGAAGGATAGATCTAAAAATCCAACTGATTATAAATTAATAACTAACGTAAGTTATTTCTAGTTTGGGACTATCATAAATAAAACTCTTATGAACATACATGGAAACAAGTCTTTTGTGGTCACATATTTCCATTTCTCTTGGGAACTATACAGGAGTAAAATTTGCTGGGACATATGGTAAGGTGTTTGTTTAACAAGAAACCACCAAACCATTTTCCAAGTTGTATCATTTTATATTTCCACCAACCATATATACATTTTCTTCAATATTTGGTATTATCTGTCTTTTTAACGTTAGCCATTGTAATTTATATGAGGTGTTACCTTTCTTTGGTTTTTTGTCCCCGTGATTTAATTATTCCTGATCCCTTCCACTTGTATCTATTGAAATATGGATGTTTGGCATCTTTTCCTGTACTTATTGATCATTTGTGTATTTACTTTTGTCAAGTGTCCAAATATGATTAAAAAACTGAATTGTTGGTGAGGGGAGGTATAGCTCAGTGGTAGAATATATACTTAGCATTTGTAAGGTTCTGGGTACAAGCCCCACTTCCACCTGCACACAATTTTTTTTTTTTTTTTTTATAATTGAGTTGTGAAAGTTTTAAAAATATTTTTGATAAAAGTCCTTTACTAGATATATGCAGGGCAACAACTTTAATATTAAGAGTTTTTAACACAAAATGCAATATACCAACAGGAGAAAAAACTAGTTTATGACATTTTTAAAAAATATTTTTAGTTGTAGGTGGACACAATATATTTATTTATTTATGTGGTGCTAAGAATTGAACCCAGTGCCTCACACATGCTAGGCAAGCACTCTACCACTGAGTCACACCCCAGCCCATCATGACATTTTTTTAAATACAGTTTCGAAAGCATTTCAATGAGTAGAAAGATAAAATACACTTAGTTTCCATAGATTTATGTATTTCTATAGAAACCTTGAAAATATACACAGACTTACAGTTAATTTTGAGGTGGTTTCTTGGTTTTTTTTTTTTTTTTTTTGTGGTGTTGGGGATCAAACCCAGGACCTTGCTTATGCTAGGCAAGTGCTCTAACACTAAATTATGGCATTTGCTGGCAAATGGATAGAACTGAGTGAAATAAGCCAGTGAAATAAGCTAGTCTCAAAAAACCAAAGGCAGAATGTTCTCTCTGATATGTGGATGCTAACCCACAATAAGGGAGGGAAAGATTAGAATTTCATTGGACTAGACAAGGGGGAATGAAGGGAAAGGAAGGAGGATGGGAATAGGAAAGACAGTAGAATGAATCAGATATATCTTTCCTATTCTCATATATAAATACACGACCAATGTTAACTCTTCATCATGTACAACCACATTAATGGGATCCTAACTGGAACGAGTTATACTTATTCTATGTAAGTATAATATTTCAAAATATACTCTACTGTCATGTAAAAAATAATAAACAAGAATAAAGCAAAAAGGACTGGGGAGATAGCTCAGTTGGTAGAGTGCTTGCCTTACAAGGACAAGGCCCTGAGTTCAATCCCCAGTACCGCAAAAAAAAAAAAAAAAAAAATAGTGCTCTATCACTGAGCTTACACTCCAGTCCTTGTGAAGTCTTGAATTTGGAATTGGGTGGGTGCTTAGAGTGGTCTTTAAACCTTTCATTCAGGGGAAATCTGAAGGTTTTGCCTTATTCTTCCTACTGATATGCTCGAGGCCAAATCACACGTGTGTTTCCTTGTCTGCAGGTATCAGAATCCCCATTTAGATTAGCATAGTCGAAAAAAATCAAATGCATGGTAAATAACAGTATGCTTACTCTATTGCTCTTACCCCGCCCCTTCTACTGGGGATCGAACTCAGCGATGCTCTACCATTAATTTACAACCCCCATTCTTTTTTATTGTTATCTTGAGACACAGTCTCACTAAGTTATGCAGGCTGACCTCAAAAACTTGTGATCCTCCTGCCTCAGTTTCTTGAATGGCTGGGAAATGCATCGCTGAACCTGGCTCTCTCCTTCAGAGTGCCTGCCTCATCCTTCTCTCTCACTGCAGACTTATTTTCCATGTGATAGAAATAAGACTACTAATATCTCCTGAGTTTTTTGCTTCACACCTTTGTCTACCTACAGAAAATCATCTCAATTCTGTGTTCCCTTCAAAAAGCAGGGAACTAGCTCATTATCCCAGCTTGGGTCAAGCCTTATTCTAGACCCATTGATTGTGTTATAGGAGGAAGCAGTGTGTGTGTGTGTGTGTGTGTGTGTGTGTGTGTGTGTTTGAAGTTATATAATTGTAGCTTCTGAGAGAACAATTTGTAGGAGATGACAGGAGGTTCTCAGAAGAAGGCAAGGAGTCCTTAGAAAACAATGATATTAATGAAAACTATGATATTAATGAAAAACAAAGGACTCAGAGATAGGACTAGATGATGAACAGGAACTAACACTGACATTTTATGTGAGGTTAAAGGAGAAAAGAACTGAGATTTCATTGAGAAAGTAAAGAAGCATTCACATGAAATTTTGGATAAGACAGACATAATCAGAATGTTGACAATGGTTACAAAATGCCATGTCTCATTGACTAGAGTAAAAACACAAATAGATGAAATAAAAGTGGCAAAATGTAAACATTAAAACTTAGTGATGGGTATGTGAGTAGTTAAACGTTCATTATTCTTTCTGTACATCTGAAAAATTTTCTTATAAAAAGAAAAATAATAATAATCAAAGCCTAAGAAGATCATTGAAAAAGCACGTCGTAGGAAAAAATTCGTCAACTTGAATTAAAAGATTTTATAGATTTTCATACATTTGAATGGAAGACCCTTTGAGCTATCCTCTAGTCTGTTAGACTTTGCTTTTGATTCTCATGAAAAATATGCATTTGGTAAGTCACCAAAATCCTGGGAAATTTTATATTTTTATTTGTAAAATAAGAAAGCAGATTACCTGAGCTCAAATGTTCTATGATAAACTCATTAAAAGCTAGCTAAGAGACAAGGTATGTGTCTTTACCTGTCTCTTAATTTTGCTAAAACTGCTCTAAAATAATGAATTATATTTTTTAAAAAAACTAGCTAAGATTATCTTTCAGAAATCATCAAGGTAGGTATAAGATCATAAGAAAGTGAGTATAACTCTCGTTGCCTGGAACTCAGGGTTCTTCTCATCTGTCCCCAACTGAACTACTTACTGTTCTCTGTACACTTTATATCCTAATCATTTCATTTCATCTGTGCCTGGAATATCTTTCTTTCCATCCCTACCTGGTAAAATACTATTCCTCTTGTAAGGCCCATCTCAAACATTATCATTTTCTGTATTATCTTACTGAATTCCTTAACAAGATTTGACCTCTCTGCTCACAAAATTCCATATCACTTTTTGAAAAGTAAAATGTGGAACACAGCATACCACATTTTACTTTTTATTTTCTTTTAAGCATTTGAGCATTAAGCATGTTTGAAAAATATGTTTCTTAATATGAGATGGTAAACTTCTGAAGGAAGAAGGTTCATGCCTTCATAAACTGAAAGGATTGGGACAATGGCTTATATATAGGAGATTCTTGATAAGAGTAGACTCATTATACAAAGAGATTTAGGCAAAATTTGGATTCAGTTGTTGTGCTACTCTCATTGGCATGAACTAACTCTTTTTCTAAAATTATGACAAGAGAATATGATTATTGATTTTTCCAAATAATCTTTTGTTACTATAAGGTTTTCCTAAAAAGCTAAAATCCTGGCAGAAGAAAGTGTCACTCAAGATTTCCATTTATTGGCATTATGATAGGTTGGAATGTTTCATGCTATCTAGAAGTTAGAGTAGGGATTCCTGTCTCCACTGAGTTCTCAATTCAGGTAACAAATGCACAAGAAACAACAGTGAATGGAAGGCAATGCTCTTAAGTATCTGAATACTGATCTGTTCTCTCCAAAGGACTCTCTGGTAAAACCTCAAGTGGAGGACACAATATGCTTGGAGCAGCTGACCCCTGCCTGGGTCTGCTGCAAGAAGCAGATGAATGGGGGAGTGATAGAGCCCTAGGAACCTGGTGGTATGGGGTGACTCTACCAGTAAAATATGGTCCAATGAATACTTGGGGTTCTGAATAATTACAATGTAATAACTTCACTTTCAGTTGTGTCTACATGTGGATGATGCAGTGGTGGTGATGGTAAAGAATGGCATTGACAAGGGTCAACATTCCTTCAAAATTTGGAAGATTTATTTTAAGTTATTTTTGTTTACTTAGCTAATTTACTTCAATGTCATTTTTTTAGAGAACATGTATGCAATGATAGCTAGCTAATTCTTTTTTTTTTTTTTTCCCCACTGTGTGAGATTGAATCCAGGGCCTTATGCACGCTAAGCAAGAGCTCTATCATTGGGCTACATGGCTAGCCCATGGCCAAATTCTTTGTGTTTTTTAAATTGCTACTGGAGAATGAACCCAAGGCCTCATGCACACTAGGCAAGCACTCTGACACCAAGCTATATTCCCTAGACTTTAAAAATTTTATTTTGTGACAGGGTCTTGCTAAGTTGCCCAGTTTGCCTTGAACTTGCTATCTTCTGCTTCAGCCTCCTGAGCAGCTGGGATTATAGGTTGTGCCACAGTGCCCAGCTCCTGTACCTAATTCTTATTCTCCTTCTTCTTCTGTTGGTACTGGAAATTGAACTCAGGGGTGCTCTATCACTGAGTTACATCCCCAGTTCTTTTAATTTTTTTTCTTTTAATTTTTTTTTTTTTTTTTTTTTTTTTTTTGCGGTGCTGGGGATTGAACCCAGGGCTTTGTGCTTGAAAGGCAAGCACTCTACCGACTGAGCTATCTCCCCAGCCCTCTTTTAATTTTTGAGACAGGGTCTCACTAAGTTGCTGAGGCTGGCCTTGAACTTGTGATCTTCTTGCCTCAATGTCTGAATTGCTGGGATTATTGGGGTGCACAACCATGCCCAATTTTTTAAAAAAATTTTTTCAATGACCAAATCCCTTCAAGTTTTATAAATTCCCATAGCTAATTCTTGGTTATTCTTTCAACTTTATTTCATTCCATCTTTATGACCTACACAGTGTCATAGTGAAATGATAATTAGGAAAGTACCAGTTATTTCCAAATGAGTGTTTAATCTTGTAATGTGTATTCCTTGAAAACTTTAAAAGAAAAAATATTAGGATCTGTTGGTATTTTGTTGAGATTTATACATTACAATTGAATATATTCTGTATGGTGGGGCTTCTTCTTTTTTCAATCTTAAACATTATTAATTCAGGGCTTACAAGCTCATGAGTCAGTACTGTTCAAATGAACAAAGAGGGACATGTCTCTTGGCTAGTGCAAACAGTAAATTAGTTTTATACTAGGTTTTGTTTGATTAGGTTAGATTTTAACAAGCGTTTTGCAAGAAGCTTCCACCAAAGATGGTCTGGAGGAACACAGGCAACCCACTTCCTTATTAGTAAAATGCTTTTGTGCATTTCAGTACTTCCTATGTGAGGAGAAGCAATAATTTTATAATAGTAAATGAACATGTGTTCATAAATATGTTACAGATATTAACGTTTATTTTGCTAGTAGCACCAACATCCTGCTAGACTACCACCTTTTTCATTCACTCAAATATAAATAAGGGGCCAGGTGGGATCAGGACTCTGCTAGATACTAAAAATATAATGAACCACAGAGCACGACTCCTGCTTTGTAGAGTTTACAACCCAGCTAAGATACAGAAAAGTCACACAAGTGTTCTGAAGGAAAAGTGTAGAGTGCAATTGGAGCTAAAGGTCAATTAACCAGGTTGTGGTTTGCCCCGATTTCTCGATTTTTCTTTCTTTCAAAATCGAAGAAAGCGACGACACAAGCTACATGAAATAAATGATGGTAAGCAGGTATAAGACATCTTCAAGGAAGAACATTATTCAATCAAATACTCGAGTTTCTTTCAGTCCACCTCCCTGGAAGATTTTGCCAGTGATGCTCGTGATGGTCCCCCAATTCCCAGTTCTAAAAGAAGAGTAGGGATTGTGAGCTTCTTCTGTAGAACTGAAAGTAAGAGGAATGAGCAGAGAAAGCCAAGTCAGGTCCTTGTGCGGAGCAGAGTTCAGGGTCTAATTCCTGTTACCTCATCATCCTCCAAGTGTACCTGCAACAAGAGCAGATAACATCAAAGGAGTACGGAGCTGGGGAACGGGGCGCCTGGGCTACTTTACACTGACCTGGAAAGCGTCAGGATAAATTACGGAAGGGAAGCGGGGGGGGGGGGGCGGGGGGGCTGTAACCCCTTTTAGAAGTCTCAACGCTGTATGGATATGGAATTGTTTAGTTGCCAATTAATTAAGGGAGAATGGCTTGTGAGAAGGGTTGGCGGAACGATTCAAGACTAGTGTCTTAAAATGATAAAGGCATCTTGTACATGTCACAGTTTAAAAGCCGATGGCTCAGACCATTGTGGGAAATGATCTCAGAGCGGCTGTTCACCTTCCCCAAATCTGCTTTTTTTTTTTTTTTTTTCCCCCTAAATGAGAGTGAGTAAAATCCCCTTCTGAGGACAGAATCCTGCCCTGCGGCTTGCCCTCTTCCCCGCGGGCGGCTGCTAGGAGGTGTGTGTGTGGGGTCGCCCCAGTGCCGCAGCCGGGGCTGGCAGGCACGAATCCTGCCCGCGCCGGGCGCTCCCTCAGAGCCCGCTGGGCGCGCGCGCCCGGCCGAAGCACGCCGCCGCCCCTCGCGAGCGCGCCCCCTCCCCGCGCAGGTCTCGCGCTCCCGCCCGCCCCGCGCTCCCACAGCCCGAGCGCTGCTCAGCTGACCCTCGGGCGCCAGACGCCGCGGCTCCTGGCTCGCGAGTGCAGCTGCGGCGGCGCGAGCCTCTCTCGCCGACACTCCCCCTGCGCGCCCCTCCCCCAGCGGGGCCGGGATCCGGACGGGCCGCGCGCGAGCCCGCGGCCGCTTTCCCGGAGCCGAGCGAGGACCAGGCTGCGGTGGCGAGCGGCGGCTGCGCGGCCATGGGCGCGCCAGGGTCGCCCTAGGACTGGCGTGGAGACCGCAGCGGGAGCGACGACGGCAGCCTCCACTGCTAGCCTTCCTCAACGAGCCTTTCCCCGCGGCGGCGGCGACGGCGGCCGCCCGAGTAGCGCGGCCGGGATGAGCGGGAGCGGCGCGGCGCCCGGCCCGGGCTCGGGCTCGGGCTCGGGCTCGGGCTCCGGCTCCGGCTCCGGCTCCTCCTCGGCAGCCTGCCGCTTCGCGCACTACTTCGTGCTGTGCGGGATCGACGCAGACAGCGGGCTGGAGCCCGACGAGCTGGCGGGTAAGGCCGGGCGGCGGCGGCGGGGTCCCCTCAGGGGTGCGGGGAAGGCTGCGGCGACGCGCGGGAGGCGGGGTGCAGGCTCCAGACAAAGTCGGCTCCCGGAGGCGCCCCCCGCCGCCGCCGCCGCTGCCGCTCTCCGACCGGACGGGCGGTCGGGTGACGATTTAATGACATTGTTATTTATTCCGCGCGCAGGGTGAATGCTGAGTCCTCGGACACCGCGCCGCCTAGGGCGCCTGCCGGAGGCTTTCGCCTCCCGGGTGCGGGGTTATTAATAACCGGCGCGGGGGCGGCCCGAGGGCACGGCCCCCGCCCGGCACGCCGGCCCCTCGGCTAGCTGCTGCTAGCGGAGGCGGCTCCTGACAGGCGCGCTGGCTCCCCGACCTCGCGTGCGTCCCCGGTCTCTCGCTCCCGCCCTCTCCGCGGGGGCTGCGAAGTTTGGCCCTAGCACGTGACGCGGCTCCCAGCCTCCTAGGAGAGGGGGTGCCGGAGACCTCTTGGCTGAGGACTGGATTCGCGCCCACCCAGGCGGCGGTGACAGCGAGGGTCCGGCGGGGGCGCGGGCAGGAGGCTAGTTGGACTTCATCCTTGACTGTTCTGAGTTTGCGCCTCCACGCCCCCCTCCCCCCCGGTTCTGCGATGACGGTGTAGTCACCTTTTGGAATGCTGTCGATTTGGCAGTGTCAAGGAAGCTGGAGGGGACCTTTGGACGCTCGGGACTCGGCACGATGCTTTGTTGACACTGCCTACACTGTTCCTGAGTTGGAGCAGTCGGCTAATATCTCATTCAACTGGGTGCACCGTGTGTTACTGCCTGGGTTTTCCTGGAGGGGCACTGGTCCCTCCTCTTGACTCATTTGATGGCGCAGTGCGGGGCTGAGCTGGAGAACCGACGCTGGGAAAAGGGGCCGTTAAAGGATGACGGGGTACGGGGACTGCGCAGTGTCGAGAGGAGGCCGAGGACTGATTTCATCTTTCACTAATGTTTCTTTCTTTCTGCTTACCTCCGTGGGATCTGAATCTTGACTTTTTTTTTTTTTTTTTTTTTTTTTTTGTTAACTGGGTGAGACAAGTGATATCTACCGCCTGAACTTTATCTGTGTCAGTGCTAAACACTTAGGTCATAGCCTTTTAGAACAGTTTTTTTTTGTACATAGAATTTGTTAATTGCACTAGTGTGGATTTTTCTTTCTTCTTTTTTGGGGGTGGGGAACTGGAAAGGATGTATTAAATAAAAATAGTAAACAAAACTCTTCAGCCTTAAAACAGAATCCATCAACTCATGTCTTAGCTGTGTCTATTAAGTCAGTCTTACAGCAAAACATTTTCAACAAAAACTAAGTCTAGTTTTAGTTAATTTTTTGGATAGGATACTAGGTTTTTTTCTTTGTTTGTGTAATTATATAATCATATTTTTTCATCCTCCTCCTCCACCTTCTCCACCATCCGGGGGCTCTTTACCACTAAATAACATCCCCAGCCCTTGTTTTTAATTTTGAGTCAGGGTCTCTCAAAGTTGCTTAGGGCTGGCTAAATCGCTGAGACCAGCCTCCAGCTCGTGATCCCCCAGTTTTAGCTTCCCATGGATTACAGGTGTGCACCAGGGGTATGGCTAATCATATTGTTTTTTTCAGCTAAGGTTTCTTGTGCATGCTAAGGATGATTTTTTTAAGGGATATGAAGTTAGAAAAAAATGTTTATAGAGAGATTTGGAGAAATTTATCTTTTGGGTTTGATGCAAGGATTATCTTCTTTTTCTAGAATTTGCTCTTCTCTAAATATCCTAAACATTTGTGGCAACAGGGTCATTTGGAGGCCTTCTGTGGATGGTGACTGATTAAAGAAAAAAGCCTGTATTTTTCCTTCCGTTTGCCTGGTAACACTAAACACCACCTTGTAAGTGTGACCTGGGACTCTTTAGGCACAATGCAAATGACTAACAAAACTAAACATTCAATTTTAATGCACTTAAGAATTTTTCAGGAGACTGAGTCAGGAAGATCATTAGTTCAAAGCCAGCTTCAGCAACTTAGTGAGGCCCTAAGCAACTTAGCCAGATCCTATCTCAAAATAAAAAAGGCTGGGGATATGTCTCAGTAGTTAAGTGCCCCTGACGGTTCAATCCCTGGTACCAAAAAAAAAAAAAAAAAAAAAAAAAGTTATTTCTTTTCTTTCTAAACAAACAAGTAGAGAAAGGAGGAAGAGCAGTGTCTAAGGAAGAAATGACTACAGTGTTAGCACTGACAAAACACGAGGATTTTAATATATTTTTAAAGACACAAACTGTGGTTTCTCTTTTTGCCATATTGTGTGTGTGTGTGATTGGGATTTCTGCTTCTCATAATACTTGGTGTATTCAGGCAATTATGTATATTTCCTGGCAAGATTGTAGTATAATTTGATTCATCAACTTGATTTGAAAGCCTCTATATGTAGACTGTGTTCTAGGCACTGAATAGCTGTGGACAGTCAGTATCCCCTGTCATGGTGGAACTTACATTCTAGTGTAAGCAAAATAATGAAAAGAGTTTGCCAGATGTTCATAAATACTGAAAAATAAAGCAGAGAAATGGAATTAAATGAATGTTAAAAGAATGGTGGGATGGTGGGGTTGTGTTTTTATTTTATTTTATTTAGGTGCTGGAGATTAAACTCAGGGCCTCCAGCATGCACAGGATGAGGAAGAGACAAGGAGATTAAGGAGTGCAAACAGTAAGATGTGAGGAAAATAGGAAGATATAGTATAATGTTCTCAACTAACAATTTTCTTTGACTTTCCATAGAGCTGCATTTGGGGATCAGAAAACGTGTGTTTGTGTGTGGGGGCATTAGTCTCTTTTCTGTTACTATTACAAATTGCCTGAGGCTGAGTATATTAGAAAGAAATGAGATTTATTTAGCTCACAGTTTTGGGATGTTGAAAACCCAATATGACCATATAGCTCTAGCTGTACAGCTTCTGATAACAGCCTCATGGAGGATGGTGTCACAATGGTAGGAGTGGTTACAAAAGAGACCACATGGTGAGGCAGGAAGCTGGGGAGATTCAGGGGTCAGGCTTGCTCCTTTTTATAACATCTTACTCTCTTGGTAACTAACCTAACTAACTTGAGTCTCCAGAGACCTATGTTAATCCCTTTCAAGGGCAGTGCCCCCAGTGACCTACTTACCCTTCATTATGCCCCACTTCTAAATGATTCTACCACTTCTCAACTTTGCTGCATGGAAGACCAAGCTTCTATCCTGTTACCCTTTGGGGGACAAACTCAAACCATATCCAAACTGTAGCACTGAGCTAGGCAAATCAGAAGGTTGTTTCTGTTTTGTTGCATTAATTTCAGAGTTAATGATAGTTCAGTTTCTATTTTGCTTTTCTGGAACTGGTCTATTTTTATCCCACTGTTTCTCAGTAAGTCCTCACCCTGCCTGTATAGGTCTTCATTGACTTCTGTTAAATATAAAATCTGATTGCTCTGTAGACTTCTTCTTAACATGCATGTTCCTAGAATTCACTCTCTGTAGGAGATAAGATATTGAAATAAATTAAGGACACATCCCATCTGATGAAGTAGTAATTAAACTTATAAGTTATCAAGGCGATCAAGGTGTCACTTTTTTTAAAGACACCTTTTCAAGTAACACCTAGCTTTAACAATCATGGAAAAGACTTGTTGAACCAGGTACAGTGGCTCACACTCGCAATTCCAGCTACTTCAAGGTCAGCCTTGGGAGTAGCCATATCCTGTCTCCAAATAAAAAATAAAAAGAGCTGAGGATCTAGTTCAATGGTAGATTACCCTGGGTTCACTCCCCAGTACTGGCCCCCCCCCCCAAAAAAAAAAAAAAAAAGAATTAAGAAGGTTTTTGTTTTGTTTTGTTTTCAGTGCTGGGAGTTGAACCCAGGGCTGCTTTATTACTGAGTTAAATTCCCACCTTTTTTTTTTTTTTGAGATAGGACCTCCCTTACATTTGTCAGGGCTGGCCTTAAACCTGGATCCTCCTGTCTTAGTCCTCTGAGTAGCTGGGATTACAAATGAGCACCCCCATGCCCATCTAAAACTTCTTAAATTTTAAAAAGCTCTCTTAATAGCTGAGCATAATGTAAATATATATAAATAAATGTATTTTTAAATCTAGTAATTTTATGGGATTGTTCACATATATGTACTGATAGATTGGTATTACCTGTTGTCCTTTACTACATCTTAACTTGTATTCCCTTATTATATATTTTGAAGATGTACTTTGTAAACAGAAATGTTCTTTAAATGCTAAAGCAGGAATGTTTAAATTTCATTTGTTAAAAATATGGAAAAGTTTTCAAAATTGCATTCTTTATTGCATTTAGAAGAAAGGAGGTATAAGTGGAGTGCAGTTAGTTGATATGAAGGGTGACAAGAATTTTGAGATTTTCTTTTATGGTTCCCATTTTCTTTGAGACCTATGTAGGAGTACACATAGCTTGATTTACAGCAGTGATCTTTTGAGCAATGGAAAATGAAGGATATGATTAAGTCTTTGTTTAAGGAACAAAGATGCAACTACCCCAAGAGGAAAGGAGCTTTCCTTCTCTTTTTCATAGTACCTTATACATAGTACACAGTGTTCAATACAGGAAAGAGAGCTAGGGGTGTAAAGCCCTTGCTTAGTTAGCATGTGCAAGGTCCTGGATTTGATCTCCACTGCAAACAAACTTGTGAATGAATGTAAATTTACAAGAGTTGTGTGATCATATATTTTTACACACGTATGTATGTGTGTGTGTATTTTATTTTTATTTATTTTTGGTGCTGGGGATTGAACCCCAGAGGTATTGGAGATTGAACCCAGATTCCCAATTAAACTCAGATTCCCAATTGAACTTTGGCACTGAGCTACATTCCCAGTCTCTCCCCAATCCCGCCTTTTTTTATTTTTTTATTTTTTATTTTTTAAATTTTGAGACATGGTCTTGCTAATTAATTGCTTAGGGCCTCACTAAGTTGCTCAAGTTGGCCTTAAACTTGTGATCCTCCTTCCTTAGCTTTGTGAGTTCCTGGAATTACAGGCTGTGCCTGTCCATATTCTTTCAAAGTGTTCATGGTAGTCTAGATTTAGAGCTGCTAATGGCCGTTGAAGTCTGATGGCTGAAATCCCTGCGACAGACCTTTGTTTAGATTTCTTCCTTGGTGTTTCTATCTATTTTTAACTTAGATTGAGTTGGGTATAGTTTCCAGAAGAGTTTATAGGCAAGAGAAATCATGATATATTTGTGTGTGTGTGTGTGTGTGTGTGTGTGTGTGCTGTTTTTGCTACCTTTGAGATCATGATCTTAACTCAAGTATAAAATTTAGTTGAGACTGATGGAGGATAATGCTTTGATTGTTCTGGAAGGACTCTTAGACATCATTTACAAGACTGAGAGATTAAGGGCCCTCTCAGATCACAGTTGACCCGCAGTAGATACCTGACTAGTGCTTGGTTGATCTAGTATACTGTGTTTCATAGTCATTTTATATAAACTTCAAAAAAAGATGAACTCGGCTTAAATTCAGAAGCATATCAGTGTTGCCCTTATCTCATATTGAATGTCATAGTCAAAAATGTGTTAGTCTTTTAAAACTTATTTTTTCCTCTACTGGGGATTGAACCCGGAGTCTCATGCATACCAGACAAGCACTCTACCACTGAGCTAACTCTCTCAACCTCCTTTCTTGTAAAAATTTGAACTTACTGTCTTTTGGAACTTTTCTTTTGAATAATAAAAGCAAATGCTTAGAATGTAATGCATGTTAGTCATAATTTCCATGAAGCTCCATATGGAAGAAAACATTTTCCTCTTCAAGAATTTACTGAAGATATAGTACTTATGCAAGGTGCTTTAGGAAACATGAACCACATGCCCATATCCCTAACTATTTTGTTTAATAATGACCTAGATTTTGTTTTTTATAAAGCCATAACTCGCTATTACGTTTGGGTTTAATTAACATTAGACATAGTGTTCAAGGTTGTGGAGTATATAGGCGACAGTTACTGTTGTATAAGAATGTACAATGAAATAGTAGTAATAACATTTATATAGTGCTTTCCACATAACTGGCACTATGATTAAATGCTTTATATGCTTTATAGTTACTTCTTTATTTAATGAACTAAGTTTTCTCTGTTTTACAGATAGGGAAACAGGCTAGAGAATTGAAGTTTAACTCAGGTGAATAATGTGAGAAACCTGATTAAACATCTGTCTGATATAATCCATTCATGCCCATAACTACTGTATTTGCTGCCTCCTAATAACACATGCTGTATCATACAGATTGTAAAACATAGCAGTATATACAGAACCCAAGTGGAATACTTAATAGTCAAATGTGATTGTTGTAGCTGGGCACATTGGTATTTGGGAGGCTGAAGCAGGAGGATTGCAAGTTAGAGTACAACCCAGGTAACTCAGTGAAACCCTGTCTCAAAATAAAAACTAAAATGAACTGGTGATAGAGTGACCCTGGGTTCCATCCCCAGTATAAAACAAGATTATCTTCTAACTCCTCTGTACTGTAGGTAAGATACTGTTTATTGCATTCATTCCTTCATTCATCAGAAAATAAGAATATATATTTGATGTTACTTTCGTTTTTCTCAATTTTTTTGGGTGTGTGTCATGCTGGGGATCTAACCCTGGGCCTAATGCATACTAAGCAAGTGCTTTACCACTGAGCTACATTCCCTCAGCCCTCAATTTATGTTTATAAAGATGTTACTATGTAAATATAAGACTTTTTACTATGAAAATATCACTTTCAACTTTCTTTTTAATCTCTGCTTTTTTTTTAAAAACTGGGTTTTGTCATGTTATCTTTTCAAAGTTATTACTTGTTCCTAGGAAAGTTTTTAAAAGGAATGTATGATTGCTTTTGGAATCATGTCTGGCAGGGCAGTGAATACAGTACTTAGAGCAGGATGTGTGATCAGAAGCTGAGAATCTAGTCCTGATCTGTCACTTATGATAGCAGTAGACATCAGTGTACTTATCTGTCTCAGAAGGAATTAAATGACCTGGGAGGCTGAGGCAGGAGTATTGCAAGTTCAAGGCCAGCGTCAGCATCTTAGTGGTATCCTGTCTTAAAATAAAATAAAAAAAAAAAATAGGGATGTAGTTTAGTGGTAGAGTGCCACTGGATTCAATCCCTAATACCCTCCAGTGGAGGTGGGGGGACGTGTTAAATGGAGGAATGATTTATGAAAGATTTTCCAGTATACAGAGTCTTCATCATTTGGTCTCTGCTTGCCTTTTTTTCTTTTCTTTTTGCATATCTGGGGATGGAACCCAAGGTTTGCTGTACCACTGAGCTATATTCCTAGCTCTTTTTATTTTTCATTTTGAGATAGGGTCTAAGTTGCCCAGACTGGCCTCTCACTTGGGATCCTTCTGCCTCAGCCTCCCAAGTAGCTGGGATCAGAGGTGTATATGCACCACTATACCTAGCTCTATGCTTACCTCTCTAGCATTTTTCTGACTGGATCACTCTTTCCAGCTTTGGTTTTCTTGCAGTTCCTTAAACACTGCAAAATGTATTTCATGGCTGTTCATTTTCATTTGTTTCACCACAATCCTCTTCTCCAAGACCAATATTGTCCTATACAGGTACAATGTGTGACACATTTGTAATTCTTTTTTTTTTTTTTGGTAGTTGTATTAAAAAAGAAATAGGTGATACTAATTTCATTGATTTATTTGATTTAACTTGACGTACCCAGAATATTTCAACAGAGCAACATAAAATTATTAATGAATTTTAAAATATTTTTCTTTTTAAATCTTAAAATCCAGTCATAAAGCATATCTTGATTTTAAGTAGGTACATTTGAAGTGTTTAATGGCCACATGTGGCTTGTGGCTACCCTATGGACATTATATCCCTAGGTCTTTGCATGATTGACTTTTCTCATCTTTCAGGTCTCTATACAAGTCTTAGCTCCTCAGAGGAGCCTTTCCAGGCCATCCTGCCCTCCCTACCTCATTGGTTTCAGTCACCCTGCTATATTTTCCTCATAGCACTTATTAGTACTTGACAGTATATTGTAAATGCATTTGCTTGCCTTTTTTTTTTTTTTTTTTTAAATCATTAGTAATTACATTTTATTTTATTTCGAACTGGTTGGAAACACTTTATTTCTAATGAGGTACATTTTTTTTAATTTTTAAAATTTTTTAAAAATTTTTATTGTAAACAAATGGGATACATGTTGTTTCTGTTTGTACATGGAGTAACAGCATACCATTTGCGTAATCTTACATTTACATAGAATAATGATGTTTGATTCATTCTATTATTTTTTTTCCTTCCCCCCTGCTTACCTTTTAATGTCAATCTTTTCCATTAAATTGTTGACTCCTTCATCTCTCTTGGTTATTATTGTTCACTCTGTGACTAAAATAGTGTCTGGCACAGAATAGGAACTCAAATAGATTGAATAAGTGAGCAAGATAATTTGATAGGAATAGAAATGTAATTTTTGTTATTGACAATAAAATTTTAGTATACTTGACTAATGTTTGTGGTTTTAAACCCTAAAATGGAAGGCAGAGTTTCTTTAAAAATGAGAAGCCTGCTGGGTAAGGTGGTGCATATCTATAATCTTAGCTGCTTGGGAGGTTAAGGCAGGAGGATCACAAGTTCAAATCTAGCCTCAACAACTTAGTGAAACCCTGTCTCAAAATGGAAAATAAAACGAGTTGGGGATGTGATTCTGTGGTTAAGTGTCCCTGGGTTTAATTGCTGGTACCTAATATAAATAAATAAATAAAAATAATTTTAAAAATGAGAAGCCTAAGATTGATGAAGAAGTAAGACAGTGGACAGTTAATTTTCTTAAAAAGGTGTATATTATCTTTGTGGAGTAAAGTTTATTCTGTGTCTAAAATTTATTAACCCATTCATTTCCTCTTGAATTAAGGTATAAAAAATAAAATTAAAGTTATTTTAATCACCTGTATCTAAGCAGTCATGCAGATATCAGCAAGGCTTTGCTTTTTTTTTTTTTTTAAGATTAAACAAACCACATATTTTATTTATTAACTAGTGCCAAACATATAAATGGTGGATAGCATTTATGGAATTTCAGTAAGTGGTTTGCATTAAGGAGTGCTATAGTTTCCGTTGTGGTTTTAGAGGAATATCTTAGGAAATTGCGTTCAGTTCCTTCTTTTTATGGACATGCACATCAACTTTGGGCTTGGTTAGCTAGGATTAAGTTTTAATCCTTCCTATATTTTTACCACTTACACTTTGTCTTTTTTTGGGGTGCTGGGGATGAAACCCACAGCCTTGTGCATGCTAAACAGGCACTCTGCCACTGAACTACACCCCCAGCGCCATTTACACTTCATCTTTATTGTGCTTTATAATTTATTCTATCTAAAATTTGACTTTTTAAAATGGCACCATCTAATGTCCTCTGGGCCAGATTCCAAATTATTTCATTATGAAATTGTCTTTTCCTCCCATTTCTTTTAAAATAAAATGCGAAGGTGTCTGATTGAATATAAGGAGTAAGAACGGAGAATTCTAGGAGTGAAAGTGGAAGTATTTTATATGCTGAGACAACACATCATGAGGATAGAAGAGCATGGATCATTTGCTTTCTCAGATGTCATGCACCTTTCCCAAGAATCTATGACTTTTACTAACTTCGTTCTAAATTAAGTATTGTAACTTTTTTTTTTTTTAAGTAACATGGACTTTTGAGTTACTTTTTATTTATAAACCATGTATGTATATCACTGATGCAGAAAGCTAATTTTGAAATAATTTTCTTTAAAATATTTTTTAGATGTTGATAGACCTTTATTTTATTCATTCATTTATATGTGGTGCTGAGAATTGAACCTAGTGCCTCACACATGGTAGGCAAGTGCTCTACCACTGAACCACAACTCCAGCCCTGTAATAATTTCTTTAAATGACTTTTCAAAGATATGTGCTAGTATTATTAAGTCAGAAGTAATCCCAGAAAATCATCTTTATATTATGAAGCTATACAGTAGCTAACATTTATCAGGCATGATCTGTCACTGGTTATTTATAAACATCATCTTTAATTCTCACAATATCTTTAAGATATCTTATTTTCTTCACTTTATAGACGAGGAGGCTGAGATTCAGTGAGTTGCTCAAAGTCAGAGACAATAAAAGCCAAAGCTGGGTTTCTTTCCCAGACTGTCTGGCTTCAAAGTAGTATTTTTTCATGATGACCAGCTGTCCTCAACTGCTGGGTAGTGACAAATAAATGGGCATGCCATTTATGAGTTAGGTGACAAGTAATCGTAATAGTCGTAGACATACTGAGGTTAAAAATGATACACATTTTTAAATGAAGTGAATTCAATTTCTTGAATAATGTAATTTTCACTCAGTTTCATTTCTATTTTTAGTGGATAGAAGAGAAAGAGCATTTTATGCCTCATACCAGCAATTGTGCATAGACTCCGTACTTAAGGGGGAATCTTTAAAAATTTTTTAAAAATTTATTTGTCCGTTAGCAGTACTGGGAATTGAAGCTAGGGGCGCTCTACCACTAAGCTACAATTCAGCTCTTTTCATTTTTTTATTTTGAGACAGGGTCTTGCTAAGGTGCCTGAGCTGACTTCTAATTGCAGTCTTCCTGCCTCAGCCTCTCAAGTAGTTGGGATCACATGTGTGTTCCACCATGTTTGGTTTGTGAATTCCTGTTTAAAGATATTTTTCATTAGATCCCAGAGGCCTTCTGATAAAAATCCACCTGTTATGCATAATTTTCTCCTGCTCATGTCTTGAGAATCCAGGTTTCTGTTTTGAAGACCATGTTTTCTTGACTTTCCCTTGTCTTCCTCTTTTTTATTACAACACAGTGTGTCATTTATTTAACACAGGAAATTATCCTGTGGTTTCAGGAAACATTAGTGTATTAGTAATATGTAAGTTAAGTTTTTGCTAGTCTTCCTTCCTCAGTACAGCTTGGTGCAAGGTTCCACATTGACTGTTTTTGTACTTTTTTCCCCCTCCTAATCACTTCTTCAAAGGTCACTTTTATTTTCAGGTAAGTCTTCCTGAAACCACCTTCTAATTGTCCTTTGCATAACCCCTTCTGTATAAAGCTTACAGAAGAAATATTCTTTGGCAAAAAGTTTCTGTGCCATTAAAATCTTAGAGTGAAGTAATTCCTTTTAATGTCAGTTGAAATCCTCTCGTGTCACCTTCATCCTAAGCAGAAACTGGGAAGTTTTTTAGGGTTCAGTTCTTTGTATTTCTAGTATCTCTTCAGTTTTTTTCTTTTTCCTTGTCTCATAGTCTCAGAGTCCTTGTCAGGGACAATCTGATAGACCAACAGTATTGTTCCTATATATTGAATTTCTGTCAACTTTTTCTTTTTGCCTTAGTTTTAGATAAAAAAGGTAAGGAGGGATTGTTTCCTCTGGGCAACTGACACATGAATATTTGGCAGGATTGGGGGTTGTAGGTGGGCATCACATATTTTTCTGTGCAGTTTTTCAGCACTAGCTATTAAAACAAGAGCCTGACATGTTAGCCCTCCATACTCTTGTATAGTTCCCTGATGTAAAGGTCTTCCCTTGTCATAAGAATCAGTACCAGCATATCAGTTGGAATTACATGAGCATGAGATGTTGACTTTAATCAGAATAGTTCAAGCAATGGGCATTTGGAGACCTGTTACAGGTTTAAAGCTTATGAATGATCTACCTTTAGTTTTATTTTCAAAGTTAATTTATCTTCACTTTTAAGTTTAAATTTAACCTTTAAGGAAATTTAAATGGCTGAGGTTAAAAAAAATAACAGATTGTTTAAAAATGTTGCTCATCTCCTGTCTCAAGTATATTTTTATAAATAAATTGTCTGGGTTTCAAATATTCTGGCTCAGGTCCAGGGAAAGGCACTTTAGTACTTTACTTGTTTTGTGCCATTGTTCAAAATAACAGTGACTGTGATTTCAGAGTTTATTAAAACAGACATTGGTACATTGATGTGATTATGCCAAAGCAGGTTATTCTCACTCTTGACTGGTAGTGCCTATTTTTTCACTGGCAGCCTTAGCTACAAATCTGATTTTAATTAAATATGTGAAAACTGTATGTGCCAGAATGTAAAATATTAAAAAAAAATTATTTTTAGTTGTAGATGAACAGAATGACTTTATTTTATTTTTATGTAGTGCTAAGGATCGAACCCAGTGCCTCACACGTGCTAGGCAGCGCTCTGCCACTGAGCTATAGCCCCAACCCCAGAATGCAAAATCTTAATAGTGAAAGATCTTACATGCCTCCTGCACCACTTGTAAAGTATCTTGTTTACAAGATACCTGGTGGTAGGAGGATGGGGAAATAATTAAACTGGGGAGTAAGAGTGGAAATTAAAAGCACACCTGTTATTTCACAGTTTTCTTTCTGGTCTCATTGATAACCTTCTCACCCTTTCTCTGACTTGGAACCCCAAATTTATAATTAGAGGACAACAAATGGTACAGGGATATCTAGATAAATGCCTTAGACCCCAGAGCTCCCACAGAATTAATTGCTTGCTTGAGAGGTCATGGAGTCATTGTAGTCTCCTGCACTAATGTCCAGTACTAAAAGTTTAACAAAATTACTTTTTCTTTTCTTGGAATGAAATCTTTTTTAAACAGGAGTAAAAATATAACTTTTTTCGAATGTGGACAAAAGATCATGAAGTAGACATACCCTGTTGAATCTTGGTGGCAGAGACCTTGATACAAAAGGTTGGTTGGCTTGTATATACATTTAGAATTTATTTCTGTGCCCTGTTGAATTCTGCAAGAGTGATCAGGTGACAACTTTTATCTGAAAGGTCTGTCTTTGAGGAACAACAGAAGCACTGGTGTGTGTTTGAGAGGGAGGCTGGTGTTCAAATGTAGGAGAAAATTTTAACTTTTTAAATTTCTTGCTATTAACAATAAATTCTTTTCATAATATTCCAATTTCCTTTGAGTCTTAAAGGAGAGTGTAAATTATTGTGTTATTGTAGTAAACAAAATAGTTTTTATTTTATTTTTTTAATTACTTTTGGTACTAGAGACTGAATCTCTGAAATCATGAGATAGTCTTCTCTCAAGTGTGGGAACTGTTTTATACCCTGTTCCCCTGGTCACTGACCTTTGCTTTTTGACCCTGCTGCTTTTTGATGAGATTATGGACCTTTGAGCTTTTCTTCAGTTTGCTCAGGTTTCCTTACACCACAAAATAAAGCTTTAGGCTTCCTTCAGATATGTTCATGGAATCCTAGAGAAAACTTAGGTTTAATTGTGGGCATGAGTTTTGTAAATTTTTTTTCTTTGAAAGGTTTTTTCCTTTCTTATGCCTGACCGTCCAAAAGACTTACTTATGTTTTCTAATAGTAACTTTGGCTTGCCTTGTGTGTGTATGATTAAATTAAATATGCCCGCCATTTGGAGTAAAATGTTCTTGAAAAATTGCTTATTTAGGGAGAGGCCAAAAATTAGAACTTTCCAGGATAAAGAAACCTAAGAGAGACTCCACTGTTTATCCCTGTTGTTGTCTCCTTAAGTATAAGAAGCTGAAGTTTGAACTCAAAGGATGTTAACACATGAGCAGCAGATTGGGGAAGAGAGTAAAATTAGGAGTAAAAATGAGGGGTTGAGGATTTTCTATGTATTTTATTGTTCTTTTGTATTCTATATCACATTTATCCAGAAAACTAAGCATTTGATTTGTTTCAGATATTTTAATAGGACTTTCTGAGAAACATCTGTTTTACATACCATCAAAAAGATATAATAATGAACCTTTAGTACTTTGGTTTACATGGCACTTTCTTGCTACTGAATCATAATCAGGAATAAGGATAAATAAAGTAGTTGGTTTGAAATAAAAGATAATAAATACTATTAATAAAACAATAGCTTTTAAATTGTAAAAATAATATATGTTCAATTTTTAAAAAATTTGTATTTTTACAGACTGCATTTGATTCATTGTACACAAATGGGATACAACTTTTCATTTCTATGGTTGTACACAATGTAGATTCACACCCATTCATGTAATCATACATATACATAGGGTAATACTGTCTGTCTCTCAGTCTACTATCTTTCCTTCCCCCAATATATGTTCAGTTTTAAAACCAGAGGCTATGAGATTCCATTAAAGAAAATTACAACCACCTGTTATTTCACAGGGGAAGATTTAAAATAAAAGTAGAAATTCTGCTTTATGATTATTAGTTAGAAACCAGAGTGACCACTGGTTATTTATTTTGGTTAAATGAAATGAACAATAATTTAAGAAACCCAGCAAGTTTTTTTTTTTTTTTTTGTTTTTTGTTTTCATTTTTGATCCAAGTCATTGCCACTGATTTAGAATGTGAGATCTATAAACACCTCGGTAAATACTTGTTGATTGAAAGAGTGAATGGATAAATAAAATGGAGTTGTCTGTTTCTTGTGTTTACTTGAGAGAGAGAAATCAAAGCCACTACACTTTTTCTTTTAAACCAAAATTCCCAGCACTACTAATAAAGGAAAAGAATGAGTAGCTTCGACTCTTGGAGATTTATGCTAAAATAACCAACTTTAAATTTTTTTCTATGATAGAAAGTTAAAGGCAAAACAATAGTGAAAAATGAAATGGGATGACAGAAAGAAGCTAATCAGCAGAAGAGGCAGTTCAGTGACAGATGAACTCTTGATCTCCATTTTACTGGGAATATAATTTATTGATTTATTCGTTTTCACTTAGCAAAATGGAAATAGGTTTAGATGGTATAAGAAACCTCTGATGGAAAATTTGGTTGTCTCCCTATAGGTTGTGAGAGAATATTTTAGAGAAACTGAATCGGCAGCAGATCTGACACTTGTTCCTTACAGCTCTCTTCTTATCACCCAAGTAAGGGTTATGTAAACATTTTATGGCAGTAACACTAAAATGCTGAGAATGCTCGAAGTTTCTCTTTCTGTGGAGCATAATAGTAAGACAGGGACAATCTTTTGATTGTCCTGCTATGTTTTGGCTGTTGGTGCTGTTGGTGCTGTTGGTCAGATTTCTGACCTCTTCTCTGAATGACTTTCCTCCTAAAACACACTGAATTTCAAATGTTTAGGACAAAGAAAAAGAACTGAAGATACTAAAGAAGAAATATTTGTCATAGTAATTGGAAAAACTTAATGTTAGGACAGTAATGTATTTCTCATTTTCTTCAAACCTATCAATTTACTGAAAATGAATATAATTTTAGTAATGATAGTGTCTTTTTTTTGAGTAAATGAAACAAAACTCCTAAAAAGGAAAAAAAAAAATTTAAATTTTTTTTAAAAGCAAGAGAGAAAGAACTCTGGTTAGTTCCTCTCTCTGGAGAGACTTTTTTTGCATTTTTTCCCTCTTGGTGTTTTTCAGTTATGTTTTAGGATAAGTCAAATCAAGATGAATTTTAGTTGTTCCTAAGTATTGTGACTGACATTGGTTCTTCAGAAATCTTTTGGAGTCTATAACATAGTCAAAAAGAATTGAGGAGTGGGCTGCAAACCATAGAGAAGAGGGGTCTATTTATGTCCAGATCTCTGGTTCTACTTTTTATTTCTAGAACCAGATATATGTTACACACTTAAAAGAGATTTATAGACTAGCCAACTCTCATGGAATGAGAGATGATTTGGGAAGAGAAACAGCATTTAAAGGATTTTTCTGTTAGAATGTTTGTGGTTATAGGTCAGAGAGAACCTAGGAAATAAAAGAATTTTGTTGCTTTGTATAATTTTCAGTTTTTTGGGGGAGATGTTGCATTCAGTGTAAATTTAGAACTCTAGTTCTAGTTCTATTTCACTGCAGCCCTTTAGTTTCTACCTTTATCAGTGTGTTGACTTCCTCTTCAAGGTGGCTTGCCCTCAAGATGACAAAATGGTGGCAGTAGTTCAGACTTCACATTTGCACACCACGCCTTCACTAGAAGAGATTAACTTTATTTCTCCACCCACACTTCTGCCATGAAACAAAAATATAGGTCTCTGCTGTGATACACTACTCTAGGTCATATTTCCCTTAGGCCATTGTGACAATTAAGATGGAATTAAACTGATTGCTTAGAGATTAGTTTGGGATGAAAACCCACCATGGCTGCTTCATAACAGAAGAGGGAGGAAAGTGGCTGTTGGGAAGCAATTCCCAACTTCTCTATCCAGTGCTTGACTATGAAGAGGGCCCTTTGGAAAATAGAAAAGAACCCCTAAAAGATTTTGAATAGGGAAAGGCATGTTCAAAACTAAGCTTTAGGAATGTCACTGTGGATAAGAGATGTTGAATGGAATTCAGCTGGAAAGAGACTTAAGCAGGTAAACGATTAGGAAGCTATTCTGTAGAACAAATTAGAGGGGAAGGGTGAGAATTAGAATAGTGGCAGTGGGAGTAAAAAAGATGGGGATGGCTATAATAGATATGATAGAAATATAAACTGAACTTGATAACTTTACTGTGCAAATGGCTGAAATTTGGGGTCTAAGCAATAAGGATTGATGGAAATAAGTTTCAGGTGATGCATGGTGAGGTCAGTTTTGAATTTGTGATGGTGATGGTACTGGTTTGACTTTATTTTCTTTTATGATAGGGAGTATTAAAATCATTTTCTCCATATTTGTCTTGATAGTCATGGTAAACTATGCTAATGTATGTGTATAAGCAAGTGGTAGAGCTAGAACTTGAATTCAAGGCTTCAGATCCAATTTTTTTTCCTATTTTTTATTAGTGCATTATAGTTATACACAGTAGTTGGGTTCATTTTTGACAAAATTATACGTGTTTGGAATTTTATTTATATTTCAGAACCCATTTTCTCTCCACAATCTCCTTCTTCCTTTTGTTCATATATATACATACACATATATGTATATTAATATGTATATATTATTTTATTTTGGGTTCTAGGAATTGAACCCAAGGGCACTTAACCATTAAGCCACATCCCCAGCCCTCATTAATATTTATATTTAGAAGGGGGTCTTGCTGAGTTGCTTAGGGCCTCTCTAAGCTGCTGAGGCTGACCTCGAACTCTTGATCCTTCTGCCTAAACCTCCCAAGTCTCAGTGATTACAGGCATGTGCCACTGTGCCTAGCTTATTTATTTATTTATTTACTTATTTATTTATTTTTTATTTGTTTTTGACTGATATTTTCTATAGGTGGAATTCACTGTGGTATGTTTATACTTGCACATAGCATGATTTAGTTAAATTATTTACACATTCTATCCCTTCTCTCTCCCTCCCCAACTTCTACTCCATTGATCTTCCCTATATCTTTATGTTATCTGATCCCCTCCCTTTTCCTTTATTTTGCTCTTGCTTCCACATATGAAAGAAAACATTTGACTCTTGATTTTTCTGTCTGGTTTATTTTACTTGGCATGATGTTCTCCAGTTCTATCCATTTACTGACTAATGTCATAATTTCATTCTTTATGACTGAGTAAAACTCCATTGTGTATATATACCACATTTTCTTAATCCATTCATCTATTGACAGGCATCTGGACTGGTTCATAACTTGGCTGTTGTGAATTGTATTGCTCTAAACATTGATGTGGCTGTATCACTATAGTTTGCTGATTTTAGTTCTTTGGATAAATACCAAGGAGGATCATAGAGTGGTTCCTTTCCTAGTTTTTTGAGAAATCTCCATTTTGCTTCCCAGAGAGGTTGTACCAATTTGCAGTCCCACCAATAATATACCTTTTCTCCTGCATCCTTGCCAGCATTTATTAATATTTGTATTCTTGATAACTGCCATTCTGACTAGAGTGAGATGAAATCTCAGGGTAGTTTTGATTTCCATTTCCTTGTTTGGTAGGGATGTTGAACATTTTTTCATATGTTTGTTGGCTATTTGTGTTTCTTTGAGAATAATTTAATTCTTTATTGATTGAGTTATTTGATTTTTTGGTTTTAGTTTTTTGAGTTCTTTGTGTGTAGAAGCTTTTTAATTTGATAGCATTCCACTTATTAATTCTTGGTTTTATTTTATTTTATTTTATTTTATTGCGGTGTTGGGGATTGAACCCAGGGCCTTGTGCTTACAAGGCAAGCACTCTACCAACTGAGCTATATCCCCAGCCCTTGGTTTTATTTCTTGAGCTTTAGGGATTTTATTAAGGAAATTGGTACCTCATATTTTCTTCTAGAGGTTGCAAAGTTTCTGGTTCAGACCAAATTTCTATTTTTTTTTTCCATCTTGTTACACCTACCTTTACTTATAGACACAATTCATTCTTTCTTCTCCCCTCCTCTTCCCTCCCTTCCCTTTCTCTCCCTCATTTGTTAAGGGAACCAAGTATGTGTGCAAATTAATTTAGGTCTGTGTTTTTAAAAATGAAGTATAAACAGGCGCAGTGGCACATGCTTATAATCACAGTGATTTGGGAGGCTGAGGCAGAAGGATTGCAAGTTTGAGGCCAGCCTCTGCAACTTAAGAAAGACTCTGTCTCAATATAAAATAAAAAGGACTGGGGCTGTAGCTCAAAGGTAAAGCACCCTCTGGTTTTACTGCCTACTACTTGGGTGGAGAAAAAGGAAGTGTAAAAATACCATAATCAAGACTAATATTGAAACTGCCCAGAATGCATGCTGAGATTGAATTTTTAAATTTTTCCCAGAGGTTTAAAAGATTTAACATTGCCAGAATTAATGAGATAACCAGCTACCAGGATGATTTCCAGTGTTTCCTGCTTCTTGATATTCACAGCCTTGTGAATTACCTCTCTTAAAATGTACCAGAGCAGTCTAGGCAGCCAGTATCATAAAGTAGAAATGATGGTACCTTACTTCTGAGATCAGGTTTTAAACAACTTTGGCTTCTGTCGTGGGGATGTCTCTCTCATAACTTGCTCTGGCAGAAGCCAGCAGTCATGTCATTAGGACATACAGGCAGCTTATGGAGAGGTCTAAGTGATGAGGAACAGAAATTTGCTAATGACCACATAAGTAAGATTGGAAGAAGATTCTGTAGCCATGGATAGGGCTGGAGATGACTGTAGCCCCTGCCAGTCTGACTGCAACCTTGTGAGAAGACTGAGTCTCCCCTGTGCCTGACCCCCAGAAACTTAGATAATGAATGTTGGTGTTTTTGTTTTGTTTTGTTTGGTACTCGGAATTGAATCTAGGACCTTACACATGTTAAGTATACACTCTATCACTTGTCTAAATCCACAGACCATGCTTGTTTTAAGTGCTAAATTTTGGATTAATTTGTTCCAAAGCAATAGTTAATGAATATGACCAAGTAACCTTATTGACAAACTTATTTATAACAAAGGTGATTAAAAGAAAGAGCATTCTAAGATTTTTGTTTTTTGGTACTGGGGATTGAACCCCAGGGTGCTTGACCCCCTAAGCTACATCCCCAGCCCTTTTTATTTTTCCATTTTGAGACAGGCCATTTTTAAACTTCAGCAATGGTTTTAAATAGAGTAGGGCAAAGCTATAGTACTGTACAGGATTTTGAAGCAATCTATATTTGAAAGAAATAATACAGATCTACTATCTTTAGAGTTGCATATGGCAGAGCTTAAGCTCTGTAGTCTGACATCTTGGGCAACTTACTTAAGATCTCTTTACCTAATAATACTACTACTCTGTGTCCTCTTGGGATTGTTATAAGGGTTAAATGCTTGTTAGTAACCTGTACTTAGGACAGTGCCTGGCACATAGTAAATGCTCAAATATTAGTTATTATTGTTAAAAAAAAAAAAAAAACTTGAGAATATGAGCAAACTAAGTTGTTTTTATATATGTGGAAAATAAGGTAGAATATTGGAAGATGAGGCTAGAGAGTAGGCAGGAACCAGTATGCTCTGGGAAGGATAAGCTTTTACCTTTAAGCAGAATTGATTTTTATTCATACTATTGCTAACCCTTGGCAGTTAGTGTTTATTTTAAACTACTTTGCTTTTTCAGTGCTGGGGATTGAACCCAGGGCCTCGTGCATGTACTCCATCACTGGGCCACATCCCCACCCCCTAAATTACTTTGCTTAAAAAAATAATGGTTAGGCTTTTGTAATATTTCCTTTGTCCATTCAATGATAACACCTGGATTTTCATGCTTCAGACTCAACGGAGCAGGGCACACAGGTGTTCTTTCCTTCTATATTAGTCCTACTTGAAAAAGAAATGAGGGTTCTGCTCTTTAAAAAGAAAAGGAAAAATAAGAACGAAAAGAGAAGGGTGTTAGTGGAAGGAAACTGAAAAGCGCTTGATAAATTATGTAAGGAAGCATTTGGCTTTGGTCAGAAATTTAGTTGTTAGCCAGCTGTGAGTGAACCCATCTGGCATACTTTTTCATTATTCTCCTGAAATATTCATGGGGTCCAACAGTCCTGCCTTGTTTCCATTATATCTCACATATTCTCATCTTCTGGTAGCCAATGTGGAGTCACAGTTCATTGCCTTTATTTTGTGTCCATGTTGTTGAAGATGTTAAGAGTAGACACTCAAGGAATAATTTTTGATACTCAAAATTCTCTTGCAAAATAAGCTGTGGAGCAAATTAAATTACATAGCTTTTGAGAAGAAGAGACAATGACTAAAGTAATCACTATAGTTGTGCTTTAAGGTATGTATAATTTTTTAAAATTATTAATTTTTTTTTAAGTTGTAGATCAACACAATACTTTTATTTTACTTATTGATTTTTATGTGGTGCTGAGGACCGAACCCAGTGTCTCATGCATGCTAGGCAAGCACTCTACCACTGAACCACAACCCCAGCCCCATGTGTAATATTTTAAACATCTCTGAATTATGAATCTCCTTTGATTGCTAAATAGTAGCCTTCATTTTCATTGAAGAAAATGTATTTTTTATTTAAAGAAAGACAAAAGACATGTTTCATGTTAATTTCCAAGAGATCTCTTAAAATCATTGAGAATATAGAGATCATAAATAATCTTTTTAAATTTCTCTTGCTTTTGATCATTAATACCAAGCTTATTATCTAGCTTTCAAAAAATTTTCCCCCAAAATTTGTCTTATAAATTCCCCTCAAAGCTCATGAGACTGCTTTTTGTATTGAATAATAACTTGAAATTCACCTACTTATTCCTACTGTTGTTGAAAGAAAAAACTTCCAGGTGTCTTCAAAATTAAAGACTTTTCTGTCATTAGCTCCCTTAGACATTTCTGCAGTATCTTCCCCAAAGGAGGTTAGCAGTTTGAGTTTACTCTAACTGCTAAGAATTTACCTAGTTGAATGACAAAAATTTTAAAAACAATGGGGTCAGCTTTTTGTAGGTTATTGTTGTGAAGGCTGTGTTAAAAAATAAGGACTGTATGTGTCACAGATTTATATGGTAAAGATTTTCATGTTTAAGTCTAATCTTCCTTTGACTTCTTTTAGCTTTGATTCCTTTGTTCTAGCCTTGTAAGATTAAGAAACATTCTGACTCTGTTGGGGTCACTGCTTCCCAGAAACTTGGCTGACTTTGATGCTCAAGAGGACTCATTTGCTACCTATTTAACAAAGAATTTGTAGGCCATGCAGGCTGTCAGTCTGTCTTTTAAAGCTTGGTGTACCTAATGTGCAAAAAGTTTTCCTTAGGATCAGAAGGAAACCTTTTCTTTCTTTTTTTTAATTTTTATTATTAAAATCTTTTTTATTTTTACAGACTGCATTTTGATTCATTGTAACACAAATGGGGTACAACTTTTCATTTCTGTGGTTGTACACAGTGTAGATTCACACCATTCATGTAATCATACATATACATAGGGTAATACTGTCTATTCAGAAGGAAACCTTTTCTACATAAGTGTTTAGAATTTGTGAAACAACAGCAAGAATAACCAAAAACAGTTTCTGTATAAATATTTCCTTTTATACTATATTATAATAATTTGATTTTGTTCCCATGTATTGGGAAGAAATGAATTGGGACTAAATTACAAGTCTTGTTATCAATGTAATTAAAGTTACTACAGAGCAGCTTTTAAATTTTCAAAACTTTTTATTTTTTGCAATACTGGGGATTTTTTGCAAACCTAGGGCCTCACACAAACTAGGCAAGTGCCCTACAACTGGGCTATATCCCCCAACCCCTAGATCAGCTATTTTATTTTATTTTTTATTTTATTTTATTATTTTATTTTATTTTTGGCACTGGGGATATGAACTCAGGGCATTGATGCTTGCAAGGCAAGCACTCTACCGACTGAGTTATCTCCCCAGCCCTAGATCAACTTTTTTAAAGCTTTCATTATTATTTTCATTCATTTTATCTTTTGTAAAAAAAAAACTATGATTAGAAAGATTATATGCAACTGCCATTAATTTATTTAAAACTAAAAGTTTCCTTTGGGGCAATACTGTGCTATAAAAATGTGTGCACTCTTTACCTGTGAGTAATTTGCATTTTTTATTTGTGAAGTAGACTTCTGATTGATAAAGAGGTGGGGCTGGCCAGTTGTATTAAGTTTGTTTCTAACTTTCTTTTATCTTTTAAACTTAAAACTATTGAGGGAAGCAATTTAGCATAGTAGTTAAGAATGTGGGTTCTGGAGATGACAGTGCCTGAGATCAGATCCCAGTTCTGCCATTTGCTAGTTTTGTGTCCTAAATTTTGGAAGCCTTAAGTTTATATCAACTCTAAAACAGAGATGTTAACTGGTGGGTTGATACATAAGATAATGTATAGTTCCTACATATAGGGCACATAGGAAGTACTCAGTGTAACCCATTGTTCATATTTATAATTTCTTACCTCCTAATACTGTACAGGTCATGTACATAATAGTAATGAATGGTGTGGTTTACACTTAGGGTAAAGTTCCAGTTCCAGCACATGCAGCCATTGCCAGTATAATTGTGAATGTTTTAAAAAGAAAAAAATGCTCATGCGTTTGATATTTGTACCTCATTTTAACTGTAGTCACAATACTCTGGAGGCCATATTAGCTCCAGACACACATCTGACATATAATAGATGATCAATGTGTGTTTGGATAAATTAGCAGGGTTCTCTATTTGTCACTTTGTGTTTTGTTAAACAGATTGAAGTTTTACATGTCCTTTTTGAAAACCAAAACTAGAAATTCAGATGGTTAGATGCTGGCTATTCAGATTTCAGAATGATGATAAATTTTTTTTTTTGTTTTTGAATTTTTTTTATTCTAATTAGTTGTGTATAACAGTAGAATGCACTTATGTATTTTGATAAATCATACATAAATGGCATATAATTTCTCATTTTTCTGATTATACATATTATAGTATCACATTGCTCATGCAGTCATATATGTACATGAGGTAATAATGTCTATTTCACTCTACAACTCTTCCTACCCTCATACCCCTTCCCCTCCCTTCACTCCCCTATACCTAATATAAAGTAACTCTGTTCTTCCCTAGTGCCCCCCACCCCTATTGTGAATTAGCCTCCACATATCAGAGAAAACATTTGGTCTTTGGTTTTTTGGGTTTGGCTTATTTTGCTTAGCATTATATTCTCCAACTCCATCCATTTACCAGCAAATACCAAAATTTCATTCTTGTTTAAAGCTGAGTAATATTCCATCATATATATGTGTGTGTGTGTGTGTGTGTGTGTGTGTGTATTCTGCATTTTCTTTATCCATTCATTTGTTGAAGGGCATCTAGGTTGGTTCCATAGTTTAGCTATTGTGAGTTGAGCTGCTATAAACATTGATGTGGCTGTGTCACTGTAGTATGCTGATTTTAAGTCCTTTGAGTATAAATCAAGGAGTGGGATAGCTGGGTCAAATGGTGGTTCCATTCCAAGTTTTCTGAGGAATCTCCATACTGCTTTTCATAATAAGCCTACCAGTTTGCATTCCCACCAGCAATGTGTGAGTGTACCTTTTCCCCCACATCCTCATCAACATTTATTGTTGTTTGTATTCTTGATAACTGCCATTCTGATTGGAGTGAGATGAAATCTTAGTTTTGATTTGCATTTCTCTAATTACTGGAGATGTTGAACATTTTTTCATGTATTTGTTGATTGAGTATATGTCTTCTGTGAAGTGTCTGTTCAGTTCCTTAACCCATTTATTGATTGGGTTATTTGGTTTTTTGGTGTTAGGTTTTTCAGATTATTTATATGTCCTGGAGATTAATGCTTTATCTGAGGTGCATGTGGTAAAGATTTTCTCCCAGTCTGTAGCCTCTCTCTTCACATTAATGATTCCTTTGCGGAGAAGAAGTTTTTGTTTTTTAACTTTTTTTTTTTTTAGTTGTCAATCGACTTTACTTATTTATATGTGGTTGAGAATCAAACCCAGTGCCTCACACATGCAAGGCAAGTGCTCTACCACTGAGCTACAACCCCAGCCCGAAGAAACTTTTTAGTTTGAATCCATCCCATTTGGTTCTTGATTTAACCTCTTGGGCTTTAGGGGTCTTGTTAAGGAAGTCAGATCCCAGGCTGACATGGTGAAGATTTGGGCCTACGTTTTCTTTAGTAGGTGTAGGATCTCTGTTCTAGTGCCTAAGTCTTTGATCCACTTTGAGTTCAGTTTTATGCAGGGTGAGAGGCAGAAGTTATCACCAGTGTGAAATGGCAGACTGGGGGGATATCTTAAACAGCAGCAACTTTCAAAACTAAATTGAAGTGTCATCTTAAAGACGATAAAGGTTTAATTTCATTTTGTTACACATGGCTTTCTATTTTCCCACCACCATTTGTTGAATAGGCTATCTTTTCTCCAGTGAACGTTTTTAGTGCCTTTGTCTAGTATGAATTATGTGTATTTATATGGGTTTATCTCTGTGTCTTCATTTCTGTTTTGGTGCTTGATACTATACTATTTTTATTACCATAGCTCTGTAGTATAGTTTAAGGTATGATATTGTGATGCCTCCTGCTTCACTTTTCTTGGTAAGGATTGCTTTGGCTATTCTGGGTCTCTTATTTTTCCAAATGAATTTCTTGATTGCTTTTTCTAATTCTATGAAGAATGTCATTGGGATTTAATAGGAGTTGCGTCATATTTGAATAACACTTACAGTAGTATGACTGTTTTGACAATATTAATTCTGCCTATCCAGGAGCATGGGAGGTCTTTCCATCTTCTAAGGTCTTCTTTAATTTCTTTCTTTAGTGTTCTGTAGTTTTCATGGTAGAGGTCTTTCACCTCTTTTATTAGATTGATTCCCAAGTATTTTATTTTTTTGAGGTGATTGTGAATGGGGTAGTTTCCCTAATTTCTCTTTCAGTGGATTCATTACTGATATATAGGATTGTGTTTGATTTATAGGTATTGATTTTATATCCTGCTACTTGATTGAATTCATTTATGAGTTCTAGAAGTTTTCTGGTGGAATTTTTTGGATCTTTTAAATATAGAATCATGTTATTGGCAAATAGTGATAGTTTGAGTTCTTCTTTTCCTATTCGTATCCCTTTAATTTTCGTCTGTCTGATTGCTCTGGCTAGGGTTTCAAGGACAGTGTTGAATAGGAGTGGTGAAAGAGGGCATCCCTGTCTTATACCAGTTTTTAGAGAGAATGCTTTCAATTTTTCTCCATTTAGAATGATGCGACCTTGGGCTTAGTATAGATAGCTTTTATAATGTTGAGGTATGTTCCTACTATCCCTGGTTTTTCTAGTTTTTTGAACATGAAGAGGTGCTGTATTTTGTCAAATGCTTTTTCTGGATCTATTGAGATAATCATGATTTTTGAGTCTATTGATGTGATGTAATACGTTTATTGATTTCCATATGTTGAACCAAACCTTCCATCCCTGGGATGAACCTCAATTGATCATGGTGCACTATCTTTTTAGTTTTTGTATGTGATTTGCCAAAATTTTATTGAGAATATTTGCATCTATGTTCATTAGGGATATTGGTCTGAAGTTTTCTTTCCTTGATGTGTCTTTGTCTGATTTGGGTATCAGGGTGATATTAACTTCATAGAATGAGTTTGGAAGAGTTGCCTCCTTTTTATTTCATAGAATATTATGAGGAGTGTGGTGTTAATTTTTCTTTGAAGGTCTTAGAGAGCTCGACTGAGAATTTGTCTGGTCCTGGGCTTTTCTTGGTTGGTAGGCTTTTGATGGCATTTTCTATTTCATTACTTGAAATTGTTCTTTTTAAATTGCGTATGACCTGATTCAGTTTAGGTAGGTCATATGTTTCTAGAAATTTGTTGGTGTCTTCAATATTTTCTATTTTATTGAAATATAAAATTTCAAAATGGTTTCTAATTATCGGCTGTATTTCAGTTGTGTCCATTGTGATAGTTCCTTTTTCATCACATATTTTAATAATTTGGGTTTTCTCTCTTTTTCTCTTCATTAGTATAGATAGGGATTTATCAATTTTATTAATTTTTTCAAAGAACCAATTCTTGTCAATTTTTTCAATTGTTTCTTTTATTTTAATTGTATTGATTTATTTGTATATGATGCTGAGGATCGAACCCAGTGCCTCACATGTGCTAGACAAGCACTCTACTGAGCCACAACCTCAGCCCAGTCTATGTCGTTTGACTGATTAGTTTAGTTCATTGACATTCAAGGTTATTGAGTTATGATTTGTATTCTTGGTCATTTTGGTTTATTTTTGGTTTTTAATTTGATTTAGTTTTGATTGACTTTTCCTTTAGTGTAGTTCCTCCCTTTGATAGTTTTTACTTCTTTTTTTTTTTTCTTCACTTCATCCTCATGGAATATTTCCTTGAGAATGTTCTGTAGTGCAGGCTTTCTAATTGTAAATTCTTTTAACTTTTGTTACTATGGAGGGTTTTTATTTCATCTTCAAATTTGATATTTAATTTTCCTGGATATAAAATTCTTGGTTGACATCCATTTTCTTTCAGAGCTTGAAGTATGTTGTTCTGTGTCCTCCTAGCTTTGAGGGTCTAGGTTGAGAAATTGAGACCCGAATTGATTTTCCCCTATATGTAATTTGCTTCTCTTCTCTCATAGCCTTTAAGATTTTATCCTTATTCTATATTTTAGTCATTCTCATTCTAATGTGTCTCAGTGTGGGTCTGCTCTAATTTTGTACATTTGAGGTCCTGTTAGCCTCTTGTATTTGATTTTCCATTTCATTCTCTAGGTTTGGGAAATGTTCTGATATTATGTCATTGAGAAGATTGTGCATTCCTTTGGTTTGTATCTCTGCTCCTTCATCTGTCCCAATAACTCTTAAATTTGGTCTTTTCATGTAATCTCATAATTCTTGGAAGTTCTTTTCATGGATTCTTGCCATCTTCTCTGCATGGTCAACTTTATTTTTCAATATTAATTTTTTTTTTTTTTTGTGCTGGGGATTGAACCCCAGGGCCTTATGCTTGCAAGGCAAGCACTCTACCAACTGAGCTATTTCCCCAGCCCTAATATTAAATATTTTGTCTTTGTTGTCTGAGGTTCTGTCTTCCAAATTGTCTAGTCCATTGTTGATGCTTTCTATTGAATTTATAATTTGATTTATTCCTTCATTTTGAGGATTTCTTTCTTTTTTTTTTTTTTTTTAGGATCTCTCCTTATTGGAGTGATCTTTCACTTCCTGTATTTTCTTTTTGATTTCACTCTTTATACCATCCTTTATTTCACAGACCAGTTTAACTATGTACATTCTAAACTCCTTCTTAGACATTTCTTCTGTATTGTCAGTGGATTTGGGGCATCTTGGTTTGTTTGGGGCACTTTGTTCCCTTGTTTTTTCATGTCGCTTGTGTGTTTTCCCATCTAGTTGTATGGATCTAAGGCAGTGCAGATTCTACCCTGTAGACTTAGATTATCCCTGAATATTTCCAGTACCCCACCTTTAAAAGGGAGACCAGTATCACCAGTACCCAGTGCAAACAATATACAGCCTTAAATCTAATAGTTTCCACCAAGGCATCTATTGCTTTCTCGCTATAAACAGAAATAATGAGCTCAATCACTGCCCACAATATAAACAGAAAATAGGCCAAAAAGGTTTACAATTTCAAATGGTGGACAAGGAGAGAACAGAAATAGTGTAGGACGTGATGTTCATGAGGAAGAAAAAGAGAAGCTAGAAATAAAAATCCATAGGAAGAGTGGAAGAGGAGTTGACAGAGATTGGCTGTTAGGTGATGAAAAGGTAGAACGGGAATCCAGGAAAATAGGTAAGCGAGAGGAAGAATACATATAATGAGAAAAAAATTAAAATATAAAAATATACAACAGAACTGCAAAACACCATCCTCAACAGACCAATGTGTGAAAGTACCCTTCTCCAAATATTGTGGAGAGAGATGTTGGAGGAAAAAATAATAAATCTTACGGAAAATGGAAAAACTGTCTCTGTTGGCATTTGAAAGTTTCTCAACCCTGTCTCTGACTTCCCACAAGACTGCCTGGTCCAGACCAACCTTGGCAGACCCAGTTACTGTCCCACCGATCTTGGCTTCAGATGTCCTGGGTTTGGCCACATTGCAGTCCCAAGATCTCAGTGCCACTGGAATTTGGAGGGAGTCCACCAGGAATACTGAAAAACAGCAACTAGATGGCAGCCATGAGCACTTCTAGAAGGAAGACCCCAGGAACAACCAAACCCCTGAGACACCCCGACACTGAATCTCCAGTTCCTGGCTGGTATCCCCAGACAGGGGTGACTGCATCCCAAAATGGCTATGGCAGTAAACCTGCTGGCATCCCCAATCCCCCAGGCCCTGGCTATCCTCTCAAGATGGATATGACTGAGTGCACTCAAACCTGGAGTCTCCTTGGTAGCAGACATCTGGGTGGTGGTGGAAGTGGTAGTGGTGGGGGTCGGTGGCAGCAGGCAGTGGGTCAGTGGCATTGGCAGCAGGTGGGGGGTGAGTTGCAGTGGTGTTGGCAGTCATGGCGGCTGTAGCTGCAGCAGTAGTGGCACCCAAAGAGAAGTACCTCCAAGCGACCTTCAGGTAGTGACAGCGGCGGCAGCAGCAGCGTTGATGCTACATAGTGATGTCAGAGGTGACAGCTTCAGTAGCAGCAGTGTAGAGGGCAGCGGGCCTGGAGAAAAGACCTCTAGGCACCTGCAGCCATGGTGTCAGAGGCAGCTGCTCTCTTAAGATCTCCAAGTGGCAGCAGTGGCGTCTGCAGCAGTGGCACCCAAAGAAAAACCTCAGGTCACCTGCAGCAGTGGTCTCAGGGGCAGCTGCCCCCAAGAGAAGACCTCTGGGAGAGGACAGGGGTGACTGCAGCAGCAGTGTCTGTAGTAGGGTGTCTGCAGTTCATTTGCTTTTAAAACTAGGTATCAAGTCTTATGCAAGCCCTTTTAGAGACAAACCATTACATGCATGTGGAGCAGAAATTACTAATTAATTTTTCTGCATTTTCTAGAACTGGGATATATTTCCTTGCTGTTTTTCTTTTACCATATGTAGGTAAAGAATTGCTTTGCTGGGCTTTGTGTTTTTTTTTTTTTTCTCTCCCTTTTGAGTCTCTCTTGTGAATGTATCACAACTCTCTCTCTCTCTATATGACTCTAATAAGGTCTCTGAGTATGAATTCACTTTAGTGACTGACAGTTTTGTTTCATCCCATTCATGATGAATTCTTTTTCAAATCCCTAAACATAATAGATGTCGACAAAAGGTTCTAGCTAATCTCCTGTTGCATTTTCTCATGAATTGAGATTTTAGTACTTTTTCCCACAGCCTCTATTTAAGTGAGATAAGTTCATTAAAGATAGGTTACTCCCTCCCTCCTTCCCCTGCCCGCTTGATAAAGGGACTGGTTGCAATATTAAATAGGATGGTTAGGGTAGGTCTCATTGGGAGCTGGTCTTTGAATAAACACTTAAAGGAAATAAAGGAGTTAGGTGTATATTTGGGATAATATCCCAAAGAAAGAACGGAGAGCATAGGTCTTCAATGGGACTGGGGCGGTCATCTGGTGTTTTCAAGGAACCCTAAGGAGCCTGCAGGAGTGAACAGAGGTGAGAATAACTGAAGAGGTCAGAAGGGTCACAGGAAGCCAGATTATGAAGGACCTTGTACTGTTGGAAGGACATTTGGTTTTTATTCTCACAGAGATGGATGAAAGTGCAGGGTTTGAACAGAATAGAGACTTCTGATTTAGTTTTTAAAGGATCATTTTTGTTTTAAAAGGATCATTTTTACAGCTTTATTAGGACTAAATTGTAGAGATATAAGGGTAGAAGCAGGGAAGATCTTTTAGGAAGCTCTCAGTAATTCAGATAAGAAAATGATGGTGGCTCAGATGATGATAGCAGTGGAAGTGGTGAGATGTCAGTTTCTGGATATATTTGGAAAATTGAAGCAATAGGATATCATTTTCAAATGGGGTAGGAGAGAAAGGGAAGAATTAATGACTTTAAAGGTTTTCAACTTGAGCAAGTTGGAAAGTAGAGTTGTCATCGGCTTTAATGGAAAAGAGTTATGTAGGTTTGGAGGAACAGTGCACAGATAAGGAATTTGTTTTTGAACATCCTGTGTTTGAGATGCCTATTAGATATCCTGGTCAAGTAGGCAGTTAGAGGTATGAGTCCGGAGGTTATAGAAAAGACAGCTGGAGTTGTGAATTATAGTTGTATTTAAATCTTTGAGTCTAGGTAAGATTGCCCAGGGAGAGAATGTAGGTAGAGAAAAGGAACAGGATCAATAATGGTTCATTAATGTTATAATATTAAGACTTTATCAATAAGTACATTTTAGGGAAGAAAATTGCCAAGTGTTTTTAAGGGATTGGAGAATAGAGCCCATAAGAGGAATGGCAGCACTGCACTGGGTATCTTTTTTTCTTTCCCCTTTCTCCTCCGTTACAAAACTCTAAAAATTTTTTACTTGTTAGTAAACTCAAGATGGGAGTAAACACACAAAGGACCTTTTCTCTTGTAGATTAATGTCCTGATTTTATTTTTTTACTACTTTATTGAAGTTCTTAAATTCTTGATTAAACTTTAGATATAAAATTACTAAAGAAATATTTAAGAAATTTTATTTAACTGATTTGTAAATCAGTTAATGATTAATAAATTTAACAAATTTATTATTTTAATTTTTGTAGTTTTTCAGGGACCTTTATTTTATTTGTTTATATGTGGAGAATCGAACCCAGTGCCTCACACGTTAGGCTAGCACTCTACCCTTGATCCACAACCCCAGCCCCAACAAATTTATTTTTAGCTGATAAATAAAAACAAGTTTTACATATTAATGGAGTGTCATATGATGTTTTGATAGGTACATATTGTATAATATTGAAATCAGGTTAAACATAGCTATATTCTCAAACATTTATCATTTATGGTGAAAATATTCAAAATCTTCTGCCTTTTTGAAGTGGGTATAATAGTGTTATCTGCAGTGACTGTATTATGTGAATCACACCAGAACTTCTTGTTCCATGGGAATCTTAGTACCCATGGATCAATCTTTTTCCCCTCCTTCCCCCAGTTGTTAAATAATTATTAATAAATACTGTTATATTTTTCCATTATATTTTCATTAAGCTGAAGTGAAAAACAGAGCATCCTTATTGTTAATAATTTATTATTGCTATAAATTCTGAAAATAACCTGCTGTTGGACATAGTAGGGTTTTAAATTTTTTTCTTTTGTTGTTATTATTTGTCTGGAGATGCTTCCAAATTTTTTTTTTTTTAATTTTTAAAATTTTTTTTAATTTTTATTTTTTTTCCAAAATATTTTTGTTTTAGCTATTTTTGGGGCTTAAGTAGCATCACCACAGTGAAGGATAGAAGGTACTTGGTCTACTGATAGATTATCCTTGCTGATATTTTTGAATTAGATAAATGGAGCTGATTTTGAATAATTAAATGACTTAAGGCAGACAGTGTCCTGCTTTCTTTTACTCAGTGTTCTCAGTTCTTATACTTGTCCTTGCATTTGATTTGTTAAGGAAAACTAACTTTTGGAGTGTAGTTCAATTTGCCATCAGTTCATTTCCTCTAATGTAAGGGTTCAACTAAAATAGGTTGAAGACTGATTATTTTTCCTTACTCCAGTAATAAAGATTACTTATTGGTACTAGTATGGTTAGAAAATTTGCTTTTCATTTTTCATTGGAACTTTTGTTTTCAAATATGTTAAAACATATTTACCATTGAAGGTGTGTTTGACCTATACAGGTTAAGTTTCCTTATTTGAAATGCTTAGAATCAGAAACTTTTTGGATTGGGGATATTTGAATATACATATGAAATACCTTGGGGACAGAACCCAAATCTGAACATGAAATTCACTTATGTTTCATATTTATGTTATACACATAGCCTGAAGGTGATTTTATACAATATTTTTAGTGTACTGGTGTTTTGACTGTGACCTGTTATATGAGGTCATGTGTGGAATTTTCACTTGTGGTATCTCATTGTTGCTCAAAAATGTTGGATTTTGAATACTTTTTATTTTTGATTTTGGTTTAGGGATGTTCAGCCTATATTTGAGAGTACAACTATGTTTTCTTTTCTCAGTGAAGGTAATGCTTCAACAGTGCTGAAAAGGGCCTACAATTATTTCTCTTAAGAGGTTGAAATGGTGTTATTTGCATTTGTCAATAAAAATCAGTATCTTGCTATATTCAGGAGATTTCTAGTTTGAAGAACCACAGAATTTCAAATACTAAAATAAACTTTAATTGCTAAATTGGTCAGAGGGTCAGTTCTTGGTTGTGATATTGATTGTATTTGGGTTCTATTACTGCAATTAAACCAGTCTTAGAAGGAGGGAAGCAAAGGGGAGTTGATTTATAATGTTGTACAAAGTGTGTTTTATCCATCAGCATGTATATTTTTATTGTTTTATTGATGGAGTAGTGGGTTCAGAGAAGTTTTAACAAAATGCCCAATTTCACTTGAACCAGTCAGAATAAATCTTCTAACTATGCTTGTGATACTTGAATATAAACTAAAAAACTAGGAATGGAGTTATTTGAATTTTGAGTCTAAATTTTAGTTCTTACAAAAAATTTCTGTTGACCCCTGGAGGTCTATAATGTTCCAAAGAGCAAAGAACTAGATCTTAGTGTTAAGTGAGGCCCTGTGTTGGATCCTTAGCACTTCTCTGCCACGTCCCCCCCCCAAAAAAAGACCCAGGAATCAGTTTTCTTATTTTGCTGTTCTTTTGGTTGCACTGCAATAATTTTTGACTTTAAAGAGTTACCAGTGCATTTGCCTTTTGTTCCAAGCCCAGGAAAAATAAAAAATGGTAAGGGACTCAAATCCTAATGGGTACATCACATACAAGGGAATTTAGGATTACCCTTTAGGAGTAATTGCTGAAAAGAAAAATGAAACTTTGTGGCCTGTGATATTCTTCCATAGTACTTTTATTTTTTTATTAGAGCTTTATAGTAGTTGGGTTCATCCTGACAGACTCAAAACACGCATAGAAATCTATTTCATTTCCTGATTCCCTCCTTTTCCCTCTCTCTTTTCCTCTCATCCTTCCTCCCCTTTCCCGTTCCTCTACTTCCTCTCCTTCCTCTACTCTAGTAGACTTCCTTTTGATTGTCTATTAACTTATTTATATATGTATTTAATTATTTTATTCATTTTAGATGTACAAGACAGTAGAGTGTATTTTGACATATCATACATACATGGAGTATGACTTCCCATTCTATGGTTGTACACGAAGTAGTGTTACACTCATTGTGTATTTATATATGAACATAGGAAAGTTATGTCCATTCATTCTATTGCCTTTCCTATTCCCAGTCCCCCTCTCTTCCCTTATTCCCCTTTGTCTAGTCCAATGAACTTCTATTCGTCCCTCCGGCCCTTGGTGTGTATTATCATTTGCATGTCAGAGAGAACATTCTGCCTTTGGTTTTTTGGGATTGGCTTATTTCACTTAACTTGATTGTCTCTAGTTCTATCCATTTACCAGCAACTGCTGTAATTTCATTCTTCTTTTAGACTGAGTAATATTCCATTATCTATATATACCACATTTTCTTTATCCATTCATCTGTTGAAGGGCACCTAAGTTGGTTCCATAGCTTAGGTTTTGTGAATTAAGCTGCTATAAACATTGATGTGGCTGTGTCACTATAGTAGACTGATTTTAAGTCCTTTGGGTATATGCCAAGGAGTGGGATAACTGGGTCAAATGGTGGTTCCATTCCAAATTTTCTGGGAAACCTCTATATTGCTTTGCAGAGTGGTTACACCAGTTTGCTTTCCCACCACCAATGTATGAATGAACCTTTCCCCCCACATCTGGCCAGCGTTTATTGTTACTTTTATTCTTGATAATTGCCATTCTGACTGGAGTGAGAGGAAATGTAGGTGTAGTTTTGATTTGCATTTTCCCGATTGCTAGAGATACTGAACATTTTTTCATGTATTTGTTGGCTATTTGTGTTTCTCTTCTGAGAAGTTTCTATTTAGTTCTTTTGCCCATGTTTTGCTTGGGTAATTTATTTACTTATTTTGGGGGGAGTAGGCTCTCTCTTTGTGCTTTTAATCCTTTGCTGTGCAGAAACTTTTTAAAAGTTTGATGGTATTGCACTTATTGATTCTTGGTTTTATTTCTTGTGCTTTGGGGTCTTGTTAGGAAATCAGTGCTAGTGCCTATATGATGGCGTGTTGATACTATGTTTTCTTCTAGCAATTGTAAAGTTTCTGGACTAATTCCTAATCATTTATCCTTTTTTTTTTTTTTTGAGTTCTGTGCGGTGTAAGAGATAGATGTCTAGTTTCATTTTTCCACATAACTATGCAGTTTAACTAGCAACATTTGTTAAAATAGCTGTCTTTTCTCCAAAATATATTTTTGGCACAGTTGTACATAATGGTGGGATTTGTTGTTACATATTTGTACATGCTCACAATATAATAGTGTAATTTGGCCAGTGCCACTCTCCAGACCTTCCCTGCTCCCTCCCCATCTCCCACCCCCTTGTCTCTTTCATGAAAATCTGATCTGTCTGATTTTCATGAGATTCCTCTGCCTTTCTTTTCCTTTTTCCTCTCTAGCTTCCACATATGAGAGAAAGCATATGACCCTTGCCCTTCTGAATTTGACTTTTTTTTGCCACTAGTTCCATTCATTTTCCTACAAATGACATAATTTCATTTTTCTTTATGGCTGAATAAAACTCCATAGTGTATATATACCATGTTTTCTTTACTTATCTGTTGATGGACACCTATGCTAGTTCCATAGTTTGGTGATTGTGAATCGTGCTGCTATAAACATGGGTACTTTGCATACATTTTAATAATTTCTTTAGATCATGTTCCAAAGGGGAACTGCTGGTACAAGAGGAAGGCATATATCATTTTTTAGTGCATACTGACATTTATTCTTCTACCAGTATTACTGAAGGAATATAATTGATTTAGACTTTTTAAAAAAGTCTTCACTGTGTATTTTGTTAAGAAACAGAACCTACTGAAAGATTCAGAATCTTTTTATAAGGAATGTTTTCTAATATTGTTTTTGCAAAGTCTTTCGACTTCCCTACATCATAAAATTCTAAAAAATCTTAAGAATGGCCTCTTATGGAAACTCACATGAACAAAGTGAGTTTCTTTTCTAAAGAAGGCATAGATATTATAATTAAAAGAATACTTGCCTTTTAAAATGACTTTAAAAATCATAATCTTAGATTTCATTCACAATTTTTCTTTAAAAAGTCATGATTCCATTTCTTAGAATTACGGGGGGAAAAGGCAGTGCCTTTTTAGGATAACCAGAGGACTTGATTGTCATTGCTGATGGGAGCAGATGTTACATTTTATCTCTCATTTCTGAATTTTCTTAGTGAGGTCATAATTAGAACTGAGCTTGACTTTCAGTCCTGAGTTTATTGATTCTGTGTTAAAAGGCCCAAATTTTCAGCTGTACCCAATAATATATTACGTGCATAAGGAGACTATAGTACTGACTTTTGAAAAATATAGTAACCATTAATTAAATAGGTCCCCTTGAAGTCATGCTTACTGAGAAGATCTATTCCTTTATTTAAAGAAGGAAAAGTTTGATTAATTTGTAGATTTTGCTCTAGCATATGATAAAGTATTTGGGAAAATGTTAGACTTTCAAGAGTTAAAAAACTCACTATGTGGGGAATTAATTTATTTTTGTCAATTGAACTAGCTTCCAGAAAGATATACAGTCCAAGAGGTCTTGTGATCAAATAAAGTTTTTCAAGAGGCAGTAGTATGTCGTGTGAGGAAAAACCCTGGTCCTGAGACTCTGGTTCTACTTCTGGTGGTAGAGTCACTTAACCTCTTCAGGCCTCAGTTTTCTCAGCTGGGTGGTGTTACGCTCTGCAGACACAGGTCCCACACGAGGAACTTTATTTTATGCGACAAATCACGCCCACTCGGGGAAAAGGGGAAAGGAAAAGAAGAAGATGGCGCAGGGTTTCTCCTCAGTTATCGGAATTTTGGGGGCTGGGAGGAACCAATCGCGGAGGAGAATTATTACAGACTGACTGATGGACCAATGACATATTAGAATGTAAAGTGGGAGGCAGGAAGATTACGGCAACATAAGCCGGAAATTCCTCTAACTGGAGAGGCGGGCTAACGCAGATTGATGGGTGGTTGGGAGGCCAGATTCTTTACAGGTGGCATAGACTCAACCCAAGATTCACAAACTTTAATGAGCATACCAGATACCTAGGACTCATTAAACTGCAGAGAATTGACTCAGAAGGTCTGGAATGGGCCAGAGATTTAGTTCTAACAAGCTTCTGGGTGATACTAGTGTTGCCAGTCCAAGCATAACAATTTACATAGGAAGGAAATAGATGATATCTCCTTTCTTCTGGCTCTAAAAGTCTGATTCTAATTTGATTGATGCTAGACATTAAATTTAACATCCTAGAATTTTTAATCCTCAACTCAATATTTGTAATATCTTGAATTTTAAATGAAAAGAGGATGAATGCCTTGTAAAATTTGTTAGCCAGGGCTAGGGGTGTAGCTCAGTGAAAGAGAATTTGCATAGTATATGCAAGGCCTTTGGTTCCATCCCCAGCACTGGGTAAAAACATTGTTCACTAGCCAGAAATTTTTATCTGACCATTTTTGAGATTTGTTAAAAAATATTCCATCACCCATACTCTTCCTTAAAATATTGGGAGAGGATTAGATAAAACAAGAGTAATAAAATATTGATTACTGTTAAAGATAGGTAATGGGTACCTAGGGTTCTATTATATTTTCTCTGTGTTCCTTGTCCTTAGGTATGTGTTTTTAAATGTACATTTAAACAGAACAATAAAAAAAGTATAACAAACAAAATGTGAATCTGTCAAGGTCTGCAGATAGGCACAGGTTTATTCACTTGTCTGATCAGAAGCAACATGACAGTGATTTGAGCAAGATTCTCTGAAGGAAAAGAACACAGTAGTTCATGCAGCACATTTGCTGGAAGGAAAAACAGAGTTGCCATTACTCATATGCACGTCTTAGGCTCTTTTATTTCTGTTAAACATTGCGAATATGTTTGTGCCAACTAATCCTGAATGTGAGTATATTTTCAGAAATATGCCTTGCAAACTGTAAACTCAAAGTAGAAATTTCTTTGTTGTTAAATGTTTCAAACAAATATTACAATATTTTTATAGGACAAACTTAAAATAGGGTACATGATGGGCACGTTGAACGAATATTTTTTCATTGTTCCATGGGTCTTTTATATGTGGGGTTATGTATTATGGCTTTTAAATTAAGAATAATTTTATACCCTGTGAAATTAAAAAAAAAAAAACTTGATTCCTACTTAATGTGTTTAGGGAATAGTAGAAAATAGAGAAAAAATATAGTTGAGAAAGGTTTGTTTTTGGAAGGATTTAGGGAAATGATCAGAAAATGTTTGAAGAATGATATCCTATTTGGGATAATACGTTTTGGTATAGGGTAAACAAATAAGCTCTTATATAAAGCTAAATTATCTAGATAAGTTATTATATGGGTCACTTATGTAATTTCTAATTTGAGAGTATTTTTTTAAAAAATCATAAATAATGCCAGGTTATTAAATAAAACTAGAAAACAAAAAGAAAATAGTTATAGTGACAAATGCTGTAATCCTAGCTACTCGGGAGGCTGAGGCAGGAGGATTGTGAATTCAAAGCTAGCTTCAGTAACTTAGTGAGACCCTAGCAATTTAGTGAGACCCTGTCTCTAAATAAACTATAAAAAGGATTGGGGATGTGGCTCGGTGGTTAAGTTCCCTTGGTGCCAAAAAAAGAAAATGATGTGGAAGTGCAAATCCCAGCTACAAATATTGTTACTGTGTAATCGTATTTTCTTTCAGGTTTTTTTTTTTTTTTGGTGCTGGGGATCGAACCCAGGGCCTTGTGCTTGCAAGGCAAGCACTCTACCGACTGAGCTATCTCCCCAGCCCTTCTTTCAGTTTTTAATGTGCTTTTATGTAGTTTCTCTCTCTCTCTCTCTCTCTCTCTCTCTCTCTCTCTCTCTCTGAGTGTGTGTGTGTGTGTGTGAGAGAGAGAGAGAGAGAGAGAGAGAGGGAGAGAGAGAGAGAATGAGAGACTGGGGATTGAACCCACTGAGCTACATTCCCAGTCCTTTTTCATTTTGAGCCAGGTTCTCAAAATAGGTCCTGCCTGACTTTGAACTTGCTGTCCTCATGCTTCAGCCTCCTGAGTAGCTGGGGTTACAGATTAAAACCACCACACTTGGCAGTGATTTTCTTCTTGATGTGCAGAAAATTTAACTTGTATAGTATTGAATTAATATTTTCTTTTTTCTTACATTGCTATTTTAATTTATTCATTTTTAGAAATCAGATAATTACTGTAATAACTTATCAAATATATATATATATATATATTTTTTTTTTAACCAGGGATAGAACTCAGGGTGCTTAACCACTGAGCCCTATTGCCAACCCTTTTTATTTTGAGACAGGTTCAAGTTTCTCAGGGCCTCACTAAGTTGCTGAGGCTGGCTTTGGACTTGAGATCCTCCTGTCTCAGCCTCCAGCACTGCTGTGATTACATGCATGCACTACCATGCCTGGTCACATGAGACTATTTCTAAGGGAAAGAAAGACGGTGGAATTTTTTTTTTTTTTTTGCGGTACTGGGGATTGAACTTAGGGCCTTGTGCTTGCGAGGCAAGCACTCTACCAGCTGAGCTATCTCCCCAGCCCAAGATGGTGGAATTTAAGAGCACTAGAATATATAGCCACCAGGAATTGTTGAACTTCAGACAAGATGGTTATAGGATCTGACATTTTCTGGGTCAACTGCACAGTATATCTAGTCTGTTCTCTTCTGTTGTCAGAGCTTCCCAATCCGTGTTATCATTTGAAGAGGCGAATCCTAGCAGAACTCTTAACCATTTGTGACTTTAGTGGATAAATTAGACTTAATGTATTTAATTTCATTCATGTTCTCTGCTTGTATCATTCTTTGAGGGCAATTAATTTCGAGATACAATCACAATATATTAAGTACCTGTCCTATATAATGCAGCGCATTAAAATTAAGCCTTGAGAGTGGAATGTGAAGAGTAAGTTTTTCTTTTAAACATTTAGAAGGCTTGGGTTCCAGTATAGGTAATATAACTAAAAGACTAATGGAAATGTTTTGACAGCGCAGAGAAAATTAATTTTAATTAATTTTGACTAGGAGAGGTGGGAAAGAGAGGATGATCCCATCCCCCTTAAAGTATATATAGAATTTTTAAAAACAGCTTTATGGAAATACATTTCTTATAACATACACATACCAAACATCATTTGAAATGACTTTTTTGTGGATTCAGAAGTGTGTAACTATCACCACTCTCAATTTTAGAACATTTCCATCATTCCAAAAGAAAACCCATTTGGGCTGGGGATGTATCTCAGAGGTAGAATACTTGCCTAGCATGCACAAGGTCCCTGGGTTTGATTCCCCAGCACCTCAAGAAAAAAAAAAAGAAATTCTGTACTGTGTGCCCCGCCCCACCTCTCCTTCTTCATCCTTTGGTAACAAATCTGCTTCATATCTCTATGAGTTGCCTATTCTGGTTATTTTCATGTAAATGAAATAATATAGTATCTGTCTTCTTTCTCTTAGCATTATTTTTAAGATTCCATTATGTTGTAGCATGTGTCAGTACTTATTCATTTTCTTTTCGTTTCCTTTTTTCCCCCTAGTGCTGGAAATCAAACCCATGATCTCTGCAAATGCTAGGCAAGTGCTTTACCACTGAGCTACGTTTCCATTTCCAGCCCTCCTCATTTTTATTGCCAAATAGTATTCCCATTTATAGAAATACCATATTTTATTCTTCTGTTTTATCAGTTGATGAACATTTAGGGTGTTTTCACTTTTTTTTTTTTTTTTTTTTTTTTTTTTTTTTTTTGCTGGTGCTGGGGATTGAACCCAGGACCTTGTGCTTGCGAGGCAAGTACTGTACCAACTGAGCTATCTCCCCAGCCCACTTTTTTTTTTTTTTTTTTTTAAACTTAGGTAGACACAGTATCTTTATTGTAGTCATTTATTTTTATGTGTTGCTGGGGATCAGACCCCGTGACTCTCACATGCCAGGCAAGCACTCTGCCACTGACCTACAACCATAACCCATGTTTTCACTTTTTACTGTAATAAATAATGCTGTTAGGAATATTCATGTACAGGTTTTCAGTAATCTTGGGTATATACCTAGGAGTGGAATTGCTGGGTAATATGGTCACTCAGTGTTTAACCAGTTGAGAAACTATCAGGCTCTTTTACATTCCCCTCATCAGTGTATGAGGGTTCCAATTTCTCTACATCCTAATCATGAGTGTGAAGTGATATCTCATATGGTTTTGATTTGCATTTCCCTGATGACTGATGTTGACCATGTTTTCATGTTTCAGGCACAGAATTTTAATAGATGAAGAAAGAGAAAAGGAATGGAGCCAGAGATTAGAGAAATGAAAGAATGTAAAAGTAGAGAGAAGGGTCCCCAGAGGAAGGGAGTAAGAGAAGGCAGTGGAAAATTTTATTTTTTTGGTACTGGGAATTGAACTCAGTAGCACTGAACTACTACACATCCCCAGCCCTGTTTTGTATTTTTTTTAGAGACAGGATCTCACTGAGTTGCTTAGTACCTCGTTTTTTGCTAAGACTGACTTTTATTTTTTAATTTCTTTTTTGTAGTTGTAGATGGACAGCATGGCTTTATTTTCTATTTCTGTGGTGCTAAGGATCAAACCCAGGGCCTCAGATGTGCCAGGCAATCGCTGTGCCACTGAGCTATAGCACCAGCCCCCTGAGGGGGCTCTAAATCCTAAATTTGAACTCTAAATCATCCTGCCTCAGCCTCCGGAGCCACTGGAACTACAGGTGTGCGCTAACCGTGCCCAGTTTAAGTTTATTTTTTAATGTGTTAAGTCATATTGTCCTCTGCTTGTCTTAACTTTACATTGCTCAAATTTCAATTTTTGTAAATGTCAGTGTTGTGGCTAACTCACTCAGTTGATCTGTTCAACTTTAAGTAATTATTGAGGGCCTACTTCATTCCAGGAGTTTTAGTGACAGTAAGGAAAAACAAAGTCCTTGCTTTTTGTGGAGTTTATTTTCTAATGGGAATGATTTTGTATCAATAAAACAACGACAACAAAACTACCTTCTTTAAGGCCTTCTTTATTTCACCTTTTAAGTATTTTATAAATAAATCCAGATCTACTTTGTTTATCCTATTAGTGATTTTATTGGTTTTGTCCATACCCTCTTTAACCTTTTCAGATTCATATTTTACTCTTTTTTTTTTATTTTATTGTAAACAAATGGGATACATGTTGTTTCTCTGTTTGTACATGGCATAAAGGCATACCATTTGTGTAATCATAAATTTACATAGAGTAATGCTGTTTGATTCATTTAGTTATTTTTTTCCCTTCCCCCCCCACCCCTCCCACCCCTCTTTTCCCTCTATACAGTCCTTCCTTCCTTCATTCTTGCCCCCCTCCCTAACCCTAACTCTAACCCTAACACTAACCCCTCCCACCCTCCATTATGTGTCATTATCCACTTATTAGCGATATCATTCGTCGTTTGGTTTTTTGAGATTGGCTTATCTCACTTAGCATGATATTCTCCAATTTCATCCATTTGCCTGCAAATGCCATAATTTTATCATTCTTTATGGCTGAGTAATATTCCATTGTATATATATATACCACAGTTTCTTTAACCATTCATCAGTTGAAGGACATCTAGGTTGGTTCCACAATCTGGCTATTGTGAACTGAGCACCTATGAACATTGATGTGGCTGTATCTCTGTAATATGCTGATTTTAAGTCCTTTGGGTATAGGCCAAGGAGTGGGATAGCTGGGTCAAATGGTGGTTCCATTCCAAGTTTTCTAAGGAGTCTCCACACTACTTTCCAGAGTGGCTGCACTAATTTGCAACCCCACCAGCAATGTATGAGTGTACCTTTCTCCCCACATCCTCGCCAACACCTATTGTTGCTTGTATTCTTGATAATCGCCATTCTAACTGGGGTGAGATGGAATCTTAGGGTGGTTTTGATTTGCATTTCTCTTATTACTAGAGATGTTGAACATTTTTCCATGTATTTGTTGATTGCTTGTATATCTTCTTCTGTGAAGTGTCTATTCATTTCCTTAGCCCATTTGTCGATTGGATTACTTGCATTCTTGGTGTAGAGTTTTTTGAGTTCTTTATAGATTCTGGAGATTAGTGCTCTATCTGAAGTATGATTGGCAAAGATTTTCTCCCACTCTGTAGGCTCTTTCTTTGCATTGCTGATAGTTTCCTTTGCTGAGAGAAAACTTTTTAGTTTGAATCTATCCCAGTTATTGATTCTTGCTTTTATTTCTTGTACTATTGGAGTCCTGTTGAGGAAGTCTGGTCCTAAGCCGACATGTTGAAGCTTTGGACCTACTTTTTCTTCTAGAAGATGCAAGGTCTCTGGTCTGATTCCGAGATCCTTAATCCATTTTGAGTTTAGTTTCGTGCATGGTGAGAGATATGGGTTTAGTTTCATTCTGTTGCATATGGATTTCCAATTCTCCCAGCACCATTTGTTGAAGAGGCTATCTTTTCTCCATTGCATATTTTTGGCCCCTTTGTCTAGTATGAGAAAATTGTATTTATTTGGGTTTGTGTCCGTGTCCTCTATTCTGTACCATTGATCCACCTTTCTATTTTGGTACCAATACCATGCCGTTTTTGTTACTATTGCTTTGTAGTAGAGTTGAAGATTGGGTATTGCGATACCCCCTGCTTCACTCTTTCTACTGAGGATTGCTTTAGCTATTCTGGGTTTTTTATTCTTCCAGATGAATTTCATAATTGCTTGCTCTATTTCTGTAAGGTACATCATTGGGATTTTAATTGGAATTGCATTGAATCTGTATAGCACTTTTGGTAGTATGGCCATTTTGACAATATTAATTCTTCCTATCCAAGAACATGGGAGATCTTTCCATCTTCTGAGGTTTTCTTTAATTTCTTTCTTTAGTGTTCTGTAGTTCTCACTGTAGAGGTCTTTCACCTCTTTTGTGAGATTGATTCCCAAGTATTTTATTTTTTTCGATGCTATTGTGAATGGGGTAGTTTTCCTAATTTCTCTTTCTGAAGATTCATCACTTATGTATAAAAATGCCTTAGATTTATGTGCATTGATCTTATATCCCGCTACTTTACTGAATTCACTTATGAGATCTAAAAGTTTTCTGGTGGAATTTCCTGGTTCCCTAAGTATATAATCATATCATCAGCAAACAGGGATAGTTTGAGTTCTTCTTTTCCTATTCGTATCCCTTTAATTTCTTTGGACTGTCTAATTGCTCTGGCTAGAGTTTCAAGGACGATATTGAAAAGAAGTGGTGAAAGAGGGCATCCCTGCCTTGTTCCAGTTTTAAGGGGGAATGCTTTCAGTTTTTCACCATTTAGAATAATATTAGCCATGGGCTTAGCGTAGATGGCCTTTACAATGTTAGGGAATGTTCCCACAATCCCTATTTTTTCTAGTGTTTTGACCATGAAGGGGTGCTGTATTTTATCAAATGCTTTTTCTGCATCTATTGAAATAATCATGTGATTCTTGACTTTAAGTCTATTGATATGGTGAATGACATTTATTGATTTCCTGATGTTGAACCAACCTTGCATCCCTGGCATGAAACCCACTTGATCATGGTGCACTATCTTTTTAATATGTTTTTGTATGCGATTTGCTAAAATTTTGTTGAGAATTTTTGCGTCAATGTTCATTAAGGATATTGGTCTGAAGTTTTCTTTCCTCGATGTGTCTCTGTCTGGTTTAGGTATCAGGGTGATATTGGCTTCATAGAACGAGTTTGGGAGGGTTCCCTCCTCTTCTATTTTATGGAATACTTTGAGAAGTATTGGAATGAGCTCTTTTTTAAAGGTTTTGTAGAACTCAGCTGAAAACCCATCTGGTCCTGGACTTTTCTTTGTTGGTAGGCTTTTGATGACTTCATCTATTTTATTACTTGAAATTGGTCTATTTAAATTGTGTATGTCCTCCTCGTTCAGTTTAGGCAATTCATATGTCTCTAGAAACCTGTTGATGTCTTCGAAATTTTCTATTTTGTTGGAGTATAGATTTTCAAAATAGCTTCTAATTATGTTTTGTATTTCAGTCGTGTCTGTTGTGATATTTCCTTGTTCATTCTGAATTTTAGTAATTTGGGTTTTCTCTCGTCTTCTCTGTTAGTGTGGCTAAAGGTTTATCAATTTTGTTTATTTTTTCGAAGAACCAACTATTTATTTTGTCAATTTTTTGTATTGTTTCTTTTGTTTCAATTTCGTTGATTTCAGCTCTGAGTTTAACTATTTCCTGTCTTCTACTACTTTTGGTGTTGGTCTGTTCTTCTTTTTCTAGGGCTTTGAGCTGTAGTGTTAGGTTGTTTATTTGTTGAGTTTTACTTCTTTTATTAAATGCGCTCCATGAAATAAATATTCCTCTAAGTACCGCTTTCATAGTGTCCCAGAGATTTTGATACGATGTTTCTTTGTTCTCATTTACCTCTAAGAATTTTTTCATTTCCTTCCTAATATCTTCTGTTATCCATTCATCATATAATAGCATATTGTTTAATCTCCAGGTGTTGGAGTAGTTTCTGTTTTTTACTCTTTCATTTATTTCTAACTTCAATCCATTATGATCTGATAGAATACAAGGTAGTGTCTGTATCTTCTTGTATTTACTAACATTAGCTTTGTGGCATAATATATGATCTATTTTAGAGAAGGATCCATGTGCTGCTGAGAAGAAAGTGTATTTGCTCTTGGTTGGATGGTATATTCTATAAATGTCTGTTAAGTCTAAATTATTGATTGTGTTATTGAGATCTATGGTTTCTTTGTTCAATTTTTGTTTGGAAGATCTGTCCAGTGATGAGAGAGGCGTGTTAAAATCACCTAGTATTATTGTGTTACGGTCTATTTGGTTTCTAAAATTGAGAAGTATTTGTTTGACATACATTGATGAACCACTGTTTGGGGCATAGATGTTTATGATTGTTATATCTTGCTGATCTATGCTTCCCTTAAGCAGTATGAAATGTCCTTCTTTATCCCTTCTGACTAACTTTGGCTTGAAGTCCACATTATCTGAAATGAGGATGGATACTCCAGCTTTTTTGCTGAGTCCATGTGCATGGTATGTTTTTCCCCATCCTTTCACCTTTAGTCTATGGGTATCTCTTTCTATGAGGTGAGTCTCTTGCAGGCAACATATTGTTGGATCTTTCTTTTTAATCCAATCTGCCAGTCTATGTCTTTTGATTGATGAATTCAGGCCATTAACATTCAGGGTTATTATTGAGATATGATTTGTATTCCCGGTCATTTGGTTCATTTTTAAAATTTTATTTATTTATTTATTTTTTTGACACAACTTGGTTCCTCCTTTATTTGACAGTTCCTTCAGGATAATTCCTCCCTTTGCTGATTTGCTTCTTTGTGTTTTATCTCTTCCTCATGGAATATTTTGCTGAGAATATTCTGTAATGCTGGCTTTCTTTTTGTAAATTCTTTTAGCTTTTGTTTATCATGGAATGATTTTATTTCATCATCAAATTTGAAGGTAAGTTTTGCTGGGTATAAGATTCTTGGTTGGCATCCATTTTCTTTCAGAGCTTGAAAAATGTTGTTCTAGGCCCTTCTAGCTTTTAGGGTCTGGATTGAAAAATCTGCTGATTTCCGTATTGGTTTCCCCCTGAATGTAATTTGGTTCTTTTCTCTCACAGCCTTTAAAATTCTGTCTTTATTTTGTATGTTCGGTATTTTCATTATAATGTGCCTTGGTGTGGGTCTGTTGTAATTTTGTGTATTTGGAGTCCTATAAGCCTCTTGAACTTGATTTTCCATTTCATTCTTCAGATTTGGGAAATTTTCTGATATTATTTCATTGAATAGATTGTTCATTCCTTTGGTTTGTTTCTCTAAGCCTTCCTCAATCCAATAATTCTCAAATTTGGCCTTTTCATGATATCCCATAGTTCTTGGAGATTCTGTTCATGATTTCTTACCATCTTCTCTGTTTGTTCAACTTTGTTTTCAAGGTTAAATATTTTGTCTTCAATATCTGAGATTCTGTCTTCCAGGTGTTCTATCCTATTGGTTGTGCTTTCTATGGAGTTCTTAATTTGGTTTATTGTTTCCTTCATTTCAAGGATTTCTGTTTGTTTTTTTTTCAATATCTCTAACTCTTTTTTGAAATGATCTTTTGCTTCCTGTATTTGCTCTTTTAACTATCGATTGGTGCTATCATTCAATGCCTGCATTTGCTCTTTCATCTCATCATTCAACGCCTGCATTTGCTCTTTCATCTCATCATTCAATGCCTGCATTTGCTCTTTCATCTCATTGTTTGCTTCCCTGATCATTTTAATTATGTACATTCTGAACTCCCTTTCTGTCATTTCTTCTGCCATGCTGTCGTTGGATTTTATTGATGTAACATCTAGATTTGTTTGAGGCATTTTCTTCCCTTGTTTTCTCATATTGTTCAGGAATCAGTGGGTCCTTAAGATATTGCAGATGTCCTCTATTGACTTATAATGTCCCTGAAGATTGCTAGTATATCCCCTCTTATCCTTCAGTAGCCTGCAGACTTGGAGGAAGTTCATAATGCGGTGCTCTCTCTAGGGATGGTGACCCTCAGGTGGGGTATATTCCCTGATGGTGGGCAGAGGTGCCTCCACTTGTTGACCAGTGGTCATCCAAAGGGGAACTAGGCTGCAGGCTGAGGCAAGGCCTGTTTATGCCTGTGTCTCTGGTTTTACCGTCCTTGTGGGAAAACCTCACCTGGCAGGGAAGACTCACCCAGTGGGGAGGTCTCGCTGGTCAGTTCCCCTCCTAGAGGTTCCCCTCAATCTACAACTACCACCTGGGCTGGGCTGTCTTCCTCTGCAACGTTCCCAGGTGCTCAGCCCTACCTCCTGGGCCTGGGAGCCTCACCCTTCACAGACAAGTCTCCTCAGGCTGCTTCTCCTCAGAGAATCTGCCCGCAGTCCTGGAAACTTCGCTCCGCCCCTAGGCGTGTCTCTGTGCGGCTCTTCCAGCAAGAAGCCGGTCCTGGGACCCTGCTCTGCACCTAATTGCCTGGCTTTGCGGCCCCTCCTCTGAGTCACCACCTGGAGCCCCGTACAATAGCTCAGAGACCCAGAGACCCACCACACACCTCCTCCTCTGGACAGCCGCCCGGTTTCCAACGCAGTCACTAGGAGTTCAAGCAACTCACTTAGCGTCTCCTCCTCCCGCCAACCACCCGTAGCCCTAGGCAGTCACTCCGAGTCCAAGTGACCCACCCTGTTCCTCCTCCTCCTCGGGGTAGCCCCCTGAGTGTTCAGGAGTGGTCGCTTTGAATCCAAACAGCTCGTCACGCAGCTCCTCCTCTGGCAACTGCCTGTGGCTCTGATGCAGTCACTCCTAGACCAAGCGACCCGCCTCGCTTCTTCTCTTCCTCCAGGCAACCCCCAGTGTTCAGAAGCGGTCACTCTGAGTCCAAACAGCTCGCCACTCAGCTTCTCCTCAGGCAGCCGCCCGGAGCCCCAGTGGTTGCTCCGAGTCCAAGCGCTGTGCTGAGCCGCCTCCTCTACGATGATCCCAGTTGTCCGTGTTTACCGCTCCAGCGGGGGGAGGGTCGTCTCGCCGAGCAACTCCACTTCACAAATTCCCTGCGTTCTGGGGCTACTCCCCATCCGGGATGCCTCCCCAACGGGAGAGACTCACCCGGCGGCTTTGAGTTGGTTCCAAGTCTCTCACTATCTCCTCTTTTGAATCCTGCATCCTGGAGCAACATGAAATGCAGCCGCCCTCTAGTCCGCCATCTTCAAGAAGCCCATATTTTACTCTTAATCACCTATCACACAGAAGGAGCCTGATATCTCTCCTAACATTCTTGTTTCTCTTTTCTGAAAATATTGCAGTTGAATTTTTTTAATACTACAGGCCTTACCAATTAATTAAAAAAATCAAATAGTAAAGAAAAGCCACATGCATATTTTAAGCAGATTTTCTTAAAGAATATGTATGTATGTTTCCATGAAACTTTTGTTGTAAGACCAAGACTATAACTTTGAATAAGGAGTTGCTAATTTTTTATAGTCCTTTTTTCATAAACTCCATCAATAATTAATCTTCTATGATTTTCAGTTTTTCTTTCTTTGAATCGGAGTGAGAATTTAAAGCCATTTCAAAGCAATTGAGTGCAGAATCTTTCTAGGTTTTTATGATTTTCTATCCTAAATTTTAGTCTTCTTACATCTCATAATTAGATAGCAGTTTTATGATTTTAATATTGTGTCAGCTTTCTGTTGCTTTGACAAAATACCTGAGGAAATTAGCTTATGGGAGGAAAGGTTTATTTTGGTTCAGTTTATTTTGGTTCTTGGTTTCAGGGTTTTCAATCAATGGTCAGCTGGCTCCATGCTTTTAGGACTGTTGAGGCAAAAACATGGTGGAAGGATGTGGTGGAGGAAAGCTGCTCATGTCATAGAAGCCAGGAAGCAGAAAGAAAAGGAGGAAGGGGCTAGGAATGAGATACATATCCTTCCAGGGCATACCCCTGGTGATCTTCTTTCTCCAAGTAGGCCCCACTTCCTGAAGTTTCCACCACCTCCCAATGCCATCAAAATGAATCAACCCCTGTATCAATCCACTAATGAGGTTAGAGCCTCATGATTTAATCACTTCTCAAAAACCCCACCTCTAGGCATTACTGCATTGGAGGCTAAGCCTTCAAAACAAGAATCTCCACAGGACACTTCAGATCCAAACTGTAGCATGCATATCAGATTCAGCTTCATGGAAATTATATTTCTTTAAATCATATTTCATAGGTTTACTTAAAGTTAATTAAGTTATAAATTTGGTATTTTGTACGACTGCATAAATTGGTTGGGAATGGCTCTTGGTAAGCAAATTCAAGTAGAAGCAGAAGTGCTGCTGTCCATGAGCATTTGGTCTACTATGGAAACTGACTGTTATGTTCCACAGGGCGAGATTAGTCTGTCCATGTTGTTGGTTAAGGAGGAATTGGTTAGGATGCTTCTACAGATCTCAGGTGTATTTCCACAGTATTCTGTGAGCATGCGATAAATGCTGTTTTTATGACATTTATTTCACTAGTGTGATGGCTTATTTGTTTTTCTTCCTCATGGGATTTTAATCTTTCAGGACAGGTGTATATTCCCTTTGTGTTATACTCCTACTTCCTAGTATATATATACTTGGTATATAATTAAATATTCAGTTTAAATACTGAATCATATTGACTGTAATCTCAATATAATTCAGTTGTATGATGAGACTGTCATGCATAAAGTTTAGCATAACTTCTAGTTTCATTAGTTAGTTGTATGTCACATTCAGAATAATTTCACTGTATTTACATTATGTTGAACTGGGTCGACAGATTTTAAAATGCACATTGACTGTTGACCACCCTGAAATGTTAATTCCATGAGAATAGAGACTGTTTTATTCACCACGGTTATCTTTAGTACCTAGAATATAGTATATTAATGCTTGGTAAACAATAGGTTTTATCAATTAAAAAAAGTTGTTTTAAATTACTGAATTTGGGGACTTAAAATCAACATACTACAGTGTTGCAGCCACATCAATGTTCATAGCTGCTCAATTCACAATAGCTAGATTGTGGAACCAACCTAAATGCCCCTCAGTTGATGAATGGATAAAGAAACTGGTATATGTACACAATGGAATATTACGCAGCCATAAAGGAGAATACAATTATGGCATTTACTGGTAAATGGATGAAGTTGGAGAATATCACGCTAAGTGAAATAGGCCAAGACTAAAAAACCAAAGGCCGAATGTTTTCTCTGATAAGTGGATGAGGACACATAACGAGGGCGGGCAGTGGTGGGGGTAGAGAGAAGAATGAAGGAACTTTGGATGGTATAGAGGAAAATGGGGCAGGAGTGGGTGGGGGAACAAAAGATAGGAAAATGACACAGACAGTATTATCTTATGTATATGTATGACTACATGAATGGTGTGAATCTACATTGTGTACAACCATAGAAATGAAAAGTTGTACCCCATTTGTGTACCATGAATCAAAATGTGTCTATAAAATAAAAATATTTAAATTAAAAAAATAATTGAACAAAAAAATTACTGAATTTGGGAAATGGAGAATAGAATGGTGAAGACTTAAAGTAAATGAGATATAATCTGAATTGTCTACTTCATTTATTAGTTGTATAAAGTGGGTGAATTAAACTGACATGAGATTACTGATAGTACAGTAATTTTATTGAATTTGCTGAGTGATCATTATACTCCTACATATTTAATGATTCTGAATATTGAATAAATTCTATGAGATAGTACTAGGGAAGCTCGAGTTTTGTTATCTTTACTGCTGCATAGCTCTCACAGCACTTAATGGTGTGCCTTATTCATATAAACTATTCAAGTAAATATTTGTTTTGAAAGGCTGAAGAATCTGAATCCTTGAACAGTCAGTCACTCTTTCAAGGAATTATTTTTGGTTTTATAAAAAAGTTCATAAACCAAAAGTATTGCCGCTTGCCGCCGAGCAGCGGGACGAACGACATATACTCTTCAGAAGTTCATGAAGCAGCTTCGCTTTATTCGGATAACACCCTCAATATATAAGCAGTCTCATGCATAAGCGATTGTAACCAGATATGTCCATCCAATCCTATTAAAGGTCACGCGATCACGAGCTCAAGCATACATGTAAGATATATCTGTCCACACGCTAGGCGGCTGAACTAATTATCATACAGCCAATGGTAAACGCTTCCTGTTTTTCTCAAGGCACATTCAGCACGCCCTTTGGCTCTCTGCCAGTCGCCATCTTAGATGCATGTGGCGTAACCCTGGGCCCCGGGTCTCGCCCGCCACAAGTATTTTGGTTCAAAACCTTGTTAATTTGCCCTTGTTAAGTCAGCAATTAATGTTTTTCTAATTTACCCCAAACTTATAAAACAAAGCCATAAAAATAATTTTCTGGACTGAGAATGTAGCTCTATTATTATTTTCCTTGTTGTCTTATCTTTCAAAAATTTTGTGTATTTCCTTTTTCCTTTTCAGATGGGTTTCTTTTTTTTTAATTTCTAAACTCAAACTAGTGGTTACTTCTTTTATTGCTGAGTTGTACTGTTGAATGAACATACTACAATTTGTATATTAATTTTTGTTTCCAGTTTAAATGTATACAGAAATAAAACTAAACTTTTTCTGTATAAATCTTCCTTTATATTAGAATTATAGGTACTTTGGTAGGTACATGTTTAACTTTATAAAAATATCCCAACAATTTTTTTGTTTTGTTTTGTATTGGTATCAGGGATTGAAACCAGGGTGCTCAACCACTGAACCACACCCCCAGCCTTTTTATTTTGAGACAGAGTCTAAGTTGTTTAGGGCCTGACGAAGTTGAACTTTAGATCCTTCTTCCCCAACCTTCTAAGTTGCTGGGATTACAGGTATATGCCACTGAGCCTGGTGTCCATAATTTTTTAAAGTGGTTTAATTATTTTATGCTATAACCAACACTCTAGGAGTTTCATTTAGTTCCTAGCCTTGCCAATACTTGGTGTTGATGTGTCTTTAATTTTGATTACTCAGTGGTTATGATCCGATATCTCATTGTGGCTTATATTTGTATTTTACCTAATGACTAATGATGTTTAACATCTTTTTCTTTGTTTATTAGCTATTTATATATGTCATTGGTTTTCTTTTTCATCTTCTTAGATTATTATTTTTTTCTTCATTTATAGAAATTCTATAAATATTTTGGTGATAATCCTTTGTCAAATATAAGGACTTTTAGATTTGAAATTTAAGAATATATTCAATTTAAAGATTGTAAAGGTTTTCTGGGGACGAAAGTGATGGGTAGGTTTATTACTAGGGAAATATAATTCCAGTTCTAAATCTAGGGTTTTAGAAGAAAATTGATTAGGGTGTTTAGGAGATATCAGTTATCTATTGCCATGTAGCTGACTGCCTCAAACATAGTGGCCCAAATCATCAGTGAGGTATTTTTAAGTTTCTCGGTTGACTGCCTTGCATGGTGTTGGCTGGGATCGTTGGTATGGCTGGATGTCCACAGCAGCCTCTCTCAGTTGACTTAAGTGACTCTGTGAGCTGGGGGTCAGCCAGACTTCTCCCCACTTCCTTGGGTCCTCCCTCATTATTCTATAGTTTAACCCATGTACCTTAATATGGTAGCTAGACTCTAAGTTAGAAACAGGAGAAGCTGCCAGGATTCTTAAGAGTGAAGTCTAGGACTGACTGTCACAGTGACATTTCTGCTGCCTTTTGCTGATTAAAGCAAGTCATAAGGCCACCCCAGAATCAAGGCAAGAGAGGTAGATCTTTTCTTCTTGATGGAAGAAGTGGTATAGGTAAGGGAAAAAGTATTGGTGGCCATTTTTTTGAGATATTTTACCAGAAGGGAGTAGACCCTTAGGGTTCCTTAATAAACTATAATTTCATAAATAATCTGATAATTTATATTATTCCTGTGTTTACTCTTTTTTTTTAAACCATAGAACATGTTTTATTGAATTTCTTTAAAATAATTCAATTATAGAACCATACATTAGAAGCAAATAGTGGTTACTTAGCTGGGGAGAACATGTGCTTTCAAATTTTTGTTTTTATTTGGGTCCCAAGGGGGAGGTGACAGAATAGTTGTATATGAATTCCTTTAATGTTTTCCTTGGGAGAATACAGCAACGAATTTTATGTCATTGTAATTAAAACTTAATAACAACATGGCTCCCCCTATTAGGTCAATATGTCACATGTCAGTCATAGGCAGCAGATGAGTTGGTGATATGACATCAAAAGCAGGAAGTGCATGGGAGGAACTTATACCATGCTGTTTTTGTTACTCCTGTGTTTACTCTTAACCATCCTTCCATCTATTTTTATTCTGTGTATTAATTTATCCCTTACTATATGTATTCTGTTTCGGGTGTTCTAAGACATGATACAAAACTGTTGAGATAAAAGGCTTAGGACTGGGCATAGTAGTAGCACATTCTATAATCAACACAAGAGGCTGAGGCAGAAGGGCTGTGAGTTTGAGGCCAGCTTGGACAATTTAGCAAGACCATGTGTCATAATAAAAATTAAAAGGGCTGGAGGTGTAGCTCAGTGGTACAGCATCCCCTGGTTCATCCCCAGTATTCTCAGCACCACCACTATGACAAAAAGGTTCTGTAGTTTTCACTTAAAAGACAATATTTTAGTCAGCTTTTTCAATGCCGAGACTTAAAGACCCTACTAGAACAACTGTAGAGGCAGAAAGGTTTATTTAGGGCCTCATGGTTTCAGAGGTCTTAGTTCATAGAAGCAGGATCCATTCCTTGAGGCTCAAGGTGAGGCAGGACATCATGTGGAGGAATGTGGCGAAGGAATGTGGCTGAGGGAAGCAGCTAACATGATAATCAGAAAGCAGAGAAAGACTCCACTCACCAGATACAATTATATACCCAAAGCCATGGCCTAATTCCCACCTCCTCCAGCCACACCTTACCACTTCTGTTACCACTCAGTTAATCTCCATCAGGGGATTAATTTGTTGATTGGGTTTAGACTCTTAACAACCCAATCATTTCTCCTCTGAACCTTCTTGCATTGTCTCACACGTGAGCATTTGGAGGACACCTCACATCTAAACCATAACAGACAACAAGGACATTCACTGAGCTATTATAGATACTAAGGTTCACTTCCTTTAATATTCTAGAAAGAATGTTATAACACCTCTTTACTGATGAACAAAACAAAATTAGTTTAATCCAACATTATGATCTCTTCTTTTAGAGCCCATCACAGTTTTAGATTCAAGATCTGTTCCTGAACAACATTATAGAACCAAATGTTCTACTTAAAAATGAAGGAAAACATAATGACCTTGGTAATCCTGCAGTATTTTACTTGTCATATACATTTTCTTTTCATTTTTAAAAAACTGAGGCAAAATTCAAATAACATTTTAAAATAAATAAAAAATAAAGCTAACACTTTACTTCTGAACTTAACTATACATAACATAGGTATAAACTTCCTTCCTGTTTTTGACACTGGTTTTGTTCTGTTAGCTTTATTTCCCTTGGCATCTTTATATCCAGGCAGTCCCTTGTGATTGAAAGAGAAACTAACTTTAGTGATTGTTTTAGTCACATTTTTTGATGCTGAAACTAAAAGACCCAACTAGCACAACTATAAAGGAGGAAAGGTTCATTTAGGGGCTCACCGTTTCAGAGGTCTTAGACCATAGAAGGCCAGCTCCATTTCTTGGGACTTGAGGTGAGACAGAACATCATGGTGGAAGACAGTGGTGGAGGGAAACAGGTCACATCATCAGGAAGCAGAGAGAAAGACTCCACTTGCCAGATACAAATATATACTCCCAAGCCATGCCCCTCAATGCCCACCTCCTCCAGCCACACCCGATCACTTCATTTACCACTCAGTTAATCCCTGTCAGGGGATTAATTCACTGATTGGGTTAAGACTCACACAACCCAATCATTTCTCCTCTGAACCTTCTTGCATTGTCTCACACGTGAGCATTTGGGGGACACCTTACATCCAGACCATAACTGTGTTCTAAGACTGTGATGCTTAGTATGGGAGCCTCTTGGTCTCATGTGGCTGTTGAGCACTTGGAACTTGCCTAGTCTAAAATGAGATGCACAGTAGGTATAAAATACTGGATTTCAAAGACTAAATATCTTACTAAAAATTTTGTGTATTGATTACATGTTGAAGTATGGGGTATATTGGATTAAATGTACCATTAAAATTAAATTTTCCTGTTTTTCTTGTTTATGATTTTTAAAAAAAATCTTTAGTTGTTGATGGACACAATACTTTATTGATGGACACAATATCTTTTTTTTCATTTATTTTATTTTTATGTGGTGCTGAGGATTGAACCCAGTACCTCACACATGCTAGGCAAGCACTCTACCACTGAGCCACAAATCCAGCCCTTTTACTATTTTTAAAATGTGACTACTAGAAAATTTAAGTTTACATATAGGGCTCACAATATATTTCTATTTTGTTTTTTGGCTGGGGGGCTTACTAAATTTTTTTCAGCACAAATATCCACTAACTTTTATGGTGGCTTCTTGATAGCAAATATTTCATTTTAATTCATTTTAAGTGTCTGGAAACCGAAATAATGCACAATTGTGTCCCCATATTTTGGAATAAGGTTAAAGGTCCATAGTTGATTCTATTAGTAAGAGTCTTAACACAGAATATCTGTAGGAGGTTGGAGTTTCTTCATTGGTGCACTGTAATTATACAAAATAGTGGGATTCATTATACCATATTTGTACATGTACATAACATAATTTTACCCATCCAGTACTTTCCCTTTTTCTCCCCTGCAGGACATTGAGTTTTGCAGATAATGTCAATTCATTTGGAAGTCCATAGGTTGGATGATATTTATTTACTCTTCTGCAAATAAATTATTTCTATAGTAAGTTCCCAACTTGTGCAGACATTGGCAAGAAATGTCTGCATAGGCAACACATGTATCCAGCAAATAGGGATGACTGATAGAGTAAAATATCTTTGCTAATGGATACAGAGTTTTTCTTTGGGCTAATGAAAATGTTCTAAAATCAACTAGTGATGATTTGCACAACTCAGTCAATATACTAAAAATTACTTAATTGCGTATTTTAAGAGTAGATGTTAGGGTATGTGAAATGTATCTCAGTAAAGTTGACGTAATTTGCAAATGTGTATTTGCAGTTACTTACTAGTCATTTAATGAAAATTAGTGAACAAATGTACAAAAAAGCAGCCCTATATTTGAGACGAACTGTGGTCAGACGAAACTGGACTGTCCCTTTTTAACTTCTGAATTACCCCCACAAATCTGGATGTATTTAGGGAACCATAGTGGCCTTCTTTCGTGAAGTTATTAGACAATGTACATGAATTGCATATGTGTATGAGATTGAAAGATTGAGTATTCTCATCTAAGTTCTAGTATAAAATAAATGTAACCATGACTGAATTCAGCAGTTGGGTAACCATTTAAGATTTGATCATTTGATGGTGAGAAATTCGTTCTTTAACAGTATATATATATATATATTTTTTTTTTTTTAATTTTTATTTATTTTTTTTTTTTTGCAGTGCTGGGGATCGAACCCAGGGCCTTGTGCTTGCAAGGCAAGCACTCTACCGACTGAGCTATCTCCCCAGCCCCTTTAACAGTATTTTAAAACTGTGTTTTACATCTACTCTGGATCGTTTGTCGTGTCTTCTGTTCCTGGTGCGTTAGATTCATTCTTTAGAAAATCATGCTAACTCACAAGAATACCCAAAGGAAAGTCATGCAGTGTTTTCAACTTCACAGAGTAGCTAAGTTATGTATATTGCTTATTCACAACCATCTGAGGCTAGTAACATATCCTGGATAACCATCAAGTGCCCAGAAAGAAAGAAATACAATAAATTTGGTGCATCTCTTTTCTCCCAGTATGCCCTTTCCAAGTCATTTCCACAGGAGAAGTACCAAAGAACAGAATAGAAGCTGACCTAAAATTTTCCTGTCATGAGCAAAACTCTGCATAGATTTTTACACAGCTGCTGCATTGGTCTTAATCCCTTTCCTGAACAACCTTGTTACCACAGTCTTGTTCTGGGGTTGCTTTCGGCAACCTCTCTGACACAGGTTTAATGCTGATTAGTCCCTAGACAATTCTAGGGCAGGGATCCCTGCCAGGATAAAGAATGAACAAAATTGGTTTGCACACAGGCCGACTGCAGTTGCTGCAACTAAAGTCTGCCAAATGAAGACCATTTTCTTGTTTACCAAGATGATGTTAAATTAGCACAGCATGAAGCAAAAAGGATTAAAAAAATAGAAAACTAGCTAAGTTTGTCAAGTATTATATATTGAATGTGAAATTCAGGTAATTTTAATCAGTTTGAGATGAAAAGGTAATATATGGAACTAAGGGCTTGATTAAAAGTCACTGAAAGATTTGCTTGCTAATAATCCTAGAAAAAAATAATACATTTGAATGGTTCTTAGAAGCTCATATTGGATTTGAGAAATATCACTTAGCCTATATATATATCGAGTATGTGCTCTTGCTTAGCCCTGCACCTGACATGAGAGTGCAGTGGTGGACATTTAGTAGAGAAGGACACTATCTTTGGGTTTCTGGGGACTTCAATTCACCACAGCAGCATCCATGTCGTCTTCTTCTTCTTCTTTTTTTTTTTAGTTTTTTTATTTTTACAGACATATTTTGATTCATTGTACACAAATGGGTACAACTTTTCATTTCTATGGTTGTATACAATGCATATTCACACCATTCATGTAATCATACATGATTACATGTATGATTACATGTACATCATATATAGGACAATACTATTTCATTCTACTGTTTTTCCATCCCCGCCCTCTCCCACCCCCTTTTCCTCTACACCCTCCAAAACTCCTTCATTCTTCTCCCCCCCACCTCCCCACTACCCCACATCGTTATATATTGTCATGCACTTATCATAGAAAACATTTGGCCTTTGATTTTTTGGACTTGGCTATTTCACTAAGCATGGTATTTTCCAACATCATCCATTTACCAGCAAATGCCATAATTTTATTCTTCTTTACGGCTGAGTAATATTCCATTGTGTAAATATACCACAGTTTCTTTATCCATTCATCAATTGAAGGATATCTAGATTGGTTCCACAATCTAGGTATTGTGAATTGAGGTGCTATGAACTTTGATGTGGCTGCATCACTGTAGTATGCTGATTTTAAGTCCTTTGGGTATAAGCCAAGGAGTGGGATAGCTGGGTCAAATGGTGGGTCCATTCCAAGCTTTTTGAGGAATCTCCATACTGCTTTCCAGAGTGGCTGTACCAATTTGCAACTCTGCCAGCAATGTATGAGTGTGCCTTTTTCCCCACATCCATGCCAACACTTATTATTGCTTGTGTTCTTGATAACAGCCATTCTAATTGGAGTTAGATGAAATCGTGGGGTGGTTTTAATTTGCATTTCTCTAATTACCAGGGATGCTGGGCACTTTTTCATATATTTGTTGGTCACCTGTATATCTTCTTCTGTGAAGTGTCTGCCCATTTCCTTAGCTGATTTATTGATTGGGTTCTTTGTATTTTGGGTGTAAAGTTTTTTAAGTTCTTTATGAACTTTGGAGATGAGTGCTCTGTCTGAAGTGTGTGTGGAAAAGATTTTCTCCCATTCTGTAGGCTCTCTTTTTACATTGTTGATTGTTTCCCGTGCTGAGAAAAAACTTTTCAGTTTGAATCTATCCCATTTATTGATTCTTGATTTTATTTCTTGTGCTATGGTCTTTTTAAGAATAGTGGTCCTAAGCCAACATGATGGCGATTTGGACCTACTTTTTCTTCTATTTGGTGAAGGGTCTCAGGTCTAATTCCTAGATCCTTGATCCATTTTGAGTTGAGTTTTGTACAGGGTGAGAGATAGGGGTTTAGTTTCATTTTACTGCATATGGATTTCCAGTTTTCCCAGCACCATTTGTTGAAAAGGCCATCTTTTCTCCATTGTAAGTTTTTGGCCCCCTTGTCTAGTATGAGGTTACCATACTTATGTGGGTATGTCTCCATGTCTTCTATCCTGTACCATTTGTCTACCTGTCTGTTTTGGTGCCAATACCATGCCATTTTTGTAACAATTGCCCTATAGTAGAGTTTAAGATCTGGTTTAGTGATACCTCCTGTATCACACTCTTCCTGCCCAGGATTACTTTGTCTATTCTGGGTCTTTTGTTCTTCCAGATGAATTTCATGACGGCTTTTTCTGTTTACATGAGAAATGTCATAGGGATTTTAATTGGAATTGCATTAAATCTGTATAGCACCTTTGGAAGTATGACCATTTTGACAATATTAATTCTGCCTATCCAAGAACATGGGAGATCTTTCCATCTTCTAAGGTCTTCCTCAGTTTCTTTCTTCAATGTTTTGTAGTTTTCATTGTAGAGATCTTTTACCTCTTTGGTTAGATTGATTCCCAAGTATTTTATTTTTTTTGAGGCTATTGCAAATGGAGTTGTTTTCTCATTTCCCTTTCAGATATTTCATTGCTTGTGTATAAACATGCTTTAGATTTATGCGTGTTGATTTTATAACCTGCTATTTTGCTGAATTCATTGATGAGGTCTAGAAGTTTTCTGGAGGAGTTTTTAGATCCTCTAAATAGAGAATCATATCATCAGCAAATATTGACAGCTTTAAGTTCCTCTTTTCCTATTCGTATCCCTTTAATTTCCTTAGTCTGTCTAATTGCTCTGGCTAGAGTTTCGAGGACAGTGTTGAATAGAAGTGGTGAAAGAGGACATCCCTGTCTTGTTCCCATTTTTAAAGGGAATGCTTTCAGTTTTTCTCCATTAAGAATGATGTTGGCATAAATAGCCTTTACAATGTTCAGGTATGTTCCTACTATCCCTATTTTTTCTAGTGTTTTGAGCATGAAGGGGTGCTGTATTTTGTTGAATGCTTTTTCTGCGTCGATTGAAATAATCATATGATTCTTATCCTTAAGTCTGTTGACATGATGGATTACGTTTATTGATTTACGGATGTTAAACCATCCTTGCATTCCAGGGATGAACCCCACTTGATTGTGGTGCACAATTTTCTTAATATGTTTTTGGATATGGTTTTCCAGTATTTTGTTAAGGATCTTTGCATCTATATTCATCAAGGATATTGGTCTAAAATTTTCTTTCCTTGATGTATCTTTGCCTGGTTTGGGTATGAGGGTGATACTAGCTTCATAGAATGAGTTTGGTAGGGTTCCCTCTTTTTCTATTTCCTGGAATAATTTGAGAAGTATTGGAATGAGTTCTTCGTTGAAGGTCTTGTAGAACTCGGCTAAGAATCTGTCTGGTCCTGGGCTTTTCTTGGATGGTAGGCTTCTGATGGCTTCTTCTATTTCATTGCTTGAATTTGATCTGTTTAAATTGTGTATGTCCTCCTGGTTCAGTTTGGGAGGAGCATATGTCTCTAGAAATTTGTCAATGTCTTCAGTAGTTTCTATTTTGTTGGAATATAGATTTTCAAAGTAGCTTCTCATTACGTTACGTATTTCAGTGGTGTCTGTCATGATATTTCCTTTATCATCACGAATTTTAGTAATTTGAATTTTCTCTCTTTGTTAGTGTGGCTAAGGGTTTGTTTATTTTGTTTACTTTTTCAAAGAACCAACTTTTTGTTTTGTCAATTTTTTGAATTCTTTTGTTTCAATTTCATTGATTTCAGCTCTGATTTTAATTATTTCCTGTCTTCTACTCTTGGTGTTGTTCTGTTCTTCTTTTTCTAGGGCTTTGAGCTGTAATGTTAGGTCATTTAGTTGTTGACTTTTCATTCTTTTCTTGAATGCACTCCATGGAATGAATTTTCCAGAGATTTTGATATGTTGTATCATCATTCTCACTGACCTCTAAGAATTTATCTCCTCCCTGATGTTTTCTGTTATCCATGTTTCTTTCAATAGCATGTTATTTATTCTCCAGGTGTTGGAGTAATTTCTGTTTTTTATTTTGTCATTGATTTCTAATTTCATTCCATTATGATCTGATAAAACACAAGGCAGTATCTCTATTTTTTTGCATTTCCTAAGGACTGCTTTGTGGCATAACATACGGTCTACTTTCAAGAAGGTTCCATGTGCTGCTGATAAGAAAGTGAATTTGCTCATTGATGGATGGAATATTCTATATATGTCTATTAAGTCTAGGTTATTGATTGTGTTATTGAATTCTATGGTTTCTTTGTTTAGTTTTTGTTTGGAAGATCTATCCAGTGGTGACAGTGGTATGTTAAAATCACCCAGAATTATTGTGTTGTGGTCTATTTAATTCCTGGAATTGAGAAGGATTTGTGTGATTACAGGGATGCACCATTGTTTGGGGCATAAATATTTACGATTGTTATGTCTTGCTGATTTGTGGTTCCCTTAAGGGGGATATCAGCAGACTTCTCAACCCAGACTCTAAAAGCTGAAGGGCCTGGAACAACATATTTCAAGCTCTGAAAGAACATGGTTGCCAACCAAGAATCCTATACCCAGCAAAACTAACCTTCAGATTTGAAGATGAAATAAGATCCTTCCATGATAAACAAAAGTTAAAAGAATTTACGAATAGAAAGCCTGTGCTACAGGATATTCTCAATAAAATATTCCATGAGGAGGAAATGAAGAACAACAATGTAGGTCAGCAAAGGGAGGGGGACTGCCTTATAGAAAAATCCACTCAACGGCGAAACCAAGCCAAGTTAAAAACCAAAAATAAGCCCAAATGACTGGGAATACAAATCATATCTCAATAATAACCCTGAACGTTAATGGCCGCTCTGGCTTCCAAATATATTGGCAAATGGAGAACTGCAGCTTGGGGGTATGGGCATGTTTGGCTGGAGGTCCTGGAGGCGGGGTGCGGTTGGTTGGGTAGGGGTCCTGGAGGTGGGGTGCAATCAATCGGTCCGGGGGTCCTGGTGATAGGGTACAGTCAGTCATTCTGGGGGTCATGGTGGCAGGGAGCCGTCAGTCGATGTGTGGGCCTCGTTGGCAGGGAGTGATCAGTCAGGGTGAGGGTTCCTGGAGACGGGGCTCAGTCAGTCTGGCCAGGGGTCCTTCGGGGCCTGGCTGTTGTCTCAAAATGGTGGCAGCCACGTGTAATCAAACCTGCAGGTACTTTGACAGTGAACTTCCAGGCAACAGAAGGCAGCTGGCGCTCCACTGGCCGTCTGCCATCAGTTTGCTGACTGTTGTTGGATGATCGGGAGGTAAACCTAGGTAATGGATGATGGATAGGTGAAAGGCAGGCGGCGATGGACAGACAAGAGGCAGGCAAATGGTGGATGATAGGTGCCTGACAGTGAGCAATTTGTACTCAAAAAGGCGTTGATATGCTGGCAGACTGCAGGTGATTGCAGTAGACAAATGGGGTAAACAGCAGGGGATCGATAAGCATCAAAAACCGCCTCATCAAGAAACAGATATCCTCTCCTTGAAACCCAAGTTAAGGAGAGACCAGGAACACAACCTCCCTCTAGTCTGCCTCCATGTCGTCTTAATGTAAGTTAAGGAGGGGGCTGCATAACCTCTTAAAGATTATTTCAGCCTAACATTTTATAAATTATAATGATGAAGCACTATTAAAGGGTTTGAATGGGAGTAACATCAGATTTGTATTTGGAAAGATTTCTTAGCTGCATTATAGAGTAGGGATTAGTGGGGAGCAAGCCCAAAGATCAACAGAACAGTAAAGACATTGATTGATTGATTGTAGTGGGGATTGAACCCTGGGGCACTCTACCACCGAGCTATACCCCAACTCTTTATTTTTTGTTTCGATAGGGTCTCATTAAGTTGCCCAGCCTGTCCTTAAACTTGCCATCCTCTTGGCTCAAATTCCTGAGTTACTGGAATTTCAGGCATGTGCTACCATGCCCACCTCAATGATGACATTTATAATTATAATTCATAAGAGAGATGATAGTGAATTGGGTTAGTGTACTGGCAGTAGGGGTAGATAGTTAGAGTTGGATAGATTTTTTTTTTATAAATTGAAAGTTACATAAGATGAAATGGTTAATATTTAGATGTAGGGCATTGGAAAGAGAATTATATTAATAACTGTAGGGTTCTTTAAACTCCTGATCAATACTTAACAGTAGATTTGTGAAAGTGAAGTTTTCTTTCAATGACAAATAGATACAAAAAGATGCAGAACTCTTTGTTCTTTTTAAATATACATGGCAGTTGATTATATTTTTATATATTATACATACATGGAATATAACTTATTCTAATTAAGATTCCATTCTTATGGTTGTACATGATGTAGAGTGTCATTGGTGGTATACTCATATCTGAACATAAAAAGTTATGTCTGATTCATTCTATTGTCTTTCCTATTCCCATCTCCTCTCCCTTCTCTTCATTCCCGTTTGTCTGATTCATGAAATTCTATTCTTCTCCCCATCCCTTATTGTGTGTTAATATCCACATATCAGAGAGAACATTCAACTTTTGGTATTTTGAGATTGACTTATTTTACTTGGCATAGTCTCTAGTTCTGTCTGTTTACTGGCAAATATCATAATTTCATTCTTTTTTATGGCTGAGTAATATTCCATACTACATTTTCTTTATCCATTCATCTGTTGAAGAGCACCTAAGTTGATTTCATAGTTTAACTATTGTGAATTGAGCTGCTATGAACATTGATGGGACTGTGTCACTATAGTATGCTGATTTTAAGTCCTTTGGGTATAGGCCAAGAGTGGGATAACTGGGTCAAATGGTGGTTCCATTCCAAGAATGGTGGTTCCATCGTCTAGTATGAGATAACTATTATTTATGTGAGTTTGTGCAGAACTAACTCTGAAGTCAGCAATGCTGTTAGACTTGCTTGCTGTCATGCTTACTTGGAAAAGTGAGCATGTTCATAACATTTTGGGAAGGATGTAAGAAATAATCTTCATAATATTTACTATTTTTATGACATAACTTCACTTATTACCATTTTCCTTTTGGAAAACACAGAAAGACTAAGTAGCTTACCCATGGTCACATATGGCTTAGTCATACTATATATATGCTCTGGAAACCAATAACTAAGAATCATTTTCCTCATGATGAGAATAATCAACCATCTTTATTACAGAAAACACTTTATATGCTAGAAGGGATTGCTTTCATTCCAGTTTTATTTCCCCCTTGCAACAGAAGAAAGAGATAAGAATAAATCTCAGGTTTTTTCTTGGGTGAGTATCATTTTATCACTTGGTATCATTAATTGACACAGATAATAGAGGAAGAAGAGATAGGAGACATATAAGGGGTTCATTTTAGGATACTTGGAGTTTTAATAGTTTGTGGTAGAGGTTTCCAATAAGCACTTGGAAATGCTGACCTGGAGAGAAGAGTGACTGGTACGTGTGTGTGTGTGTGTGTAAAGATAGAAGTCATTAATATGGGTCGTAGCATAAGCTGGTGGAGTGTGATAGAGTAAGAAAACATGATCTAGGATAGAACCCAGTAGAACACAAATACATAGGGAAGAACAGAAAAGGAGAAGCTATGGAGGTGACTGACAGGCAAGTTCCTTTAATAACTGCCCAATTTTTAAGAGTTGACAGAGGAGAGAACACTTGGGTAAGGGCAGCTGAACTTTGTAACCACAAATCTTGTTATTAAGCTTCACCTCTGCTTGGGGATCTCACCAATTTGCTGCTACCACCATTCTGGATTTGGGGAGTATAGCTCCTTCTTAACAACACTGACCTGTCTTAATTTTTATAACCGAGAACAGTAAGACTTTGCAAAATACCTAATGATAATAGAGGAAATCATAAATGGAAAGGAACATAATTTCAAAAATATTTATATGACTGCTTTCATTTCTCCAAGAATTGTCTGGTCTTTTAGGCCCTTTACAGAGCTCATCCTTTCTCAGATACAGAATTGCCCTTTCACTGAAACCAAAATGTATCCCCAATGGTAGATTCTTTCTCCCACCAATAAGGAAAGTCATTAAGTATATCTAGATTGCTTGTGGTCTAGGCACAATGGAATGAGGTCCAGAGATAAGAAAGAATTTCTTTTTTACACCTAACTTCCATCTTTCATGTTTTCATGTCATCTGATACACTCCTTCTTCAGGGAAGATAATACCCTTTTTATTTTTTGATTTTAAGACAAGGTCTAGTTAAGTTGTAGAAGCTGGCCTTGAACTTGCGATCCTCCTGCCTTAGCCTCCCAAGTCTCTGGGATTATAGGCATGCATCACTGAGCATGGCTGTAGCCTGACTCATCAGCTTTATATTACAGTATCGATTTTTAGGAAATATAGAAGACAAAGAGGCATATTAAGCTATAGCATGAGATACAGTCAGCAAAGTCCAAACTCTGGAAACTCTAATCAAGTTTTTCAGCACAATAAACCTCCTGTGGGGGAGAAGATGGGGAAGAAATCCTAAAATTAAAAGAGACTTAAAAGCATATCAGCAATTCATAATATATGGATTTAATTTGAATTCTGATGCAGACTGCTTTTTAAAAGGACATTTATAACTGAAAATTTCAGTAATAATCAAATATTTCATATTAGGGAATTATTGTTTTGTTAGGTGTCATTGGTGCAGCCACTCTGGAAAGCAGTATGGAGATTCCTCAGAAAACTTGGAATGGACCCACCTTTGGATCCAGTTATCCCACTCCCCTGTTTATACTGAAAGGACTAAAAATTAGCGCATTACAGTTACGCAGCCACATCGATATTTATAGCTGCTCAATTTACAATAGCTAGATTGTGGAACCAACATAGATACCCTTCATCAGATGAATGGATAAAGAAACTGTGGTAATATATACACAATGGAATATTGTGCAGCCATAAAGAAGAATAATGTTATGGCATTTCCAGATAAATGGATGGAATTGGAGAATATCACGCTAAGTGAAATAAGCCAATTCCCAAAAACCAAAAGCTGAATGTTTTCCCTGATAAGTGGATAATGATACATAATGGGTGTGAGGTGGTTGGGGGTAAGAGAAGAATGGAGGAACTTTAGATTATGTAGAGGGAAATGAGGGGGGTATGAAAAATAGTGGAATGAGATAGACATCATTACCCTATGTACATGTATGATTACACGAATGATATGAATCTACATCATACACAACCATAGAAACGAAAAGTTGTACCCCATTGTGTACAATGAATCAAAATGCAGTCTGTAAAAAAAAAAAAGTAGTATTGTAGTTGTCTTATAAAAGGGAGAGGAAAGTCCATATGTTTTAGAAAGACACATTGAAATGTTTACTACCTCCTGCCCTCTGAAGATAGGCTTATACTTATTAATCTTATCATTAATGACCTATTTTATTTTATCATCAGTGACTTTTAAAAATTTTTACATGTTGAATTTGAGTACAAAAGCAGAACAGTACTGTGAGCCCCCCATGTACCCATTATATACCTCTCAAAAATTATCAGTTCTTAGCCAAGCATATTTCTTCTATATTCCACCCCTCTTATTATTTATTTTATAACTGTCTTTGAGCATGTATGGTTTTTGAAAAATACTTCAGTACATATCTCTAAAGGATTAGACCTCTATATTGATATTACCCTGATGCAGTTACCACACCTAAAAATGTTAAATAGCTCTTTAATATCATTAGATTGTGATTTAATATCCATATTCCCATTTGTCTTAAACATTTAAAAATTTACATCAAAATAACCAAACATGACAATTCAGTAAGTAAACCAAGCTATGTAATATATCTTATGTTCGTAGACAACACAAATGATACTTGGTGCCTAATTGTGAAAAGAGGAATTTGCTCAGAGCTTTGTGAAAAATATGAGGTAGGAACACCTTACATTTGTCAATTTGACAAATATCTTTTTTAAGATATTTGGAATGTAATGGGAACTTTTATAAAAAACACAAGTTTTTAGAGTGGAAGCTGTTCTATAGAGCTATAGCTTCTATAAAGCTGCTTTTAGTTGGACAATTTGAATTGTAAAGTACATGAGAAAGAGGGTACGAGTGTAGACAAAATGGGGTTGGGTGGAACCCAGAAGTAACTTATCTTCTGAATGTTTTTGAAAAAACAGTGAAAATAGATTGTGACCCCAGGGGATAGGAAATGTGTGGGATTTTCCCCTTTAAAATGCTTTCCTTTATAATAAAATTTATGTTGTTGAGGATTTGAAATGTACTTCACTAAGTACTGTTATGAAAGATTTTTAAAATTTATTTACAAACTGGTGTTGCCAACTATACCTTATATTTATTTAGGTAATAAATATTTGGGTAAGAAGTAAAAATTGGTTAACCTGTAAGGGCCTAGAAGTATTTTCTGCAGCCCGTAGTAATGAGCACATCCAGTGCACCCAGATCCTCTTTTCTTTCTTTCCCTATACTGGGGATTTTATCCAGGAGCATGCTACCACTGAGCTATGCCCCCAACCTTTTATTTTTTAATATTTTGTTTTAGTTGTAGGCAGACACAATACCTTTATTTTATTTTTATGTGGTGCTGATGATTGAACCCAGGGCCTCACACATTCTAGGTGAGCACTCTATGACTGAGCCACAACCCTAGTCCATGCCCCCAGCTTTTAAATTTGTGTTTTGGGGCAGGGTCATACTGAGTTGCCCAGGCTGGCCTTGAACTTGTAGTCCTCCTGCTTCAGCTTCCTGAGTTGCCAGGATAACAGGCATGCACCTCCCTGCCCAGTTCCAGATCCTCATTTCTAATGCCATTCTCCAGTTAAAGGAATGACGAAGTCCTTGGAGAAATGACTGTTTTCTAGAAATGGGGCAGGAAATATACAAGATGAGCTTTGTACTGCCAGAAATTAAAGCATCCCTCAAAAAACCACGCCAGGACTAAGGGTATAGCTCACTGGTAGAAAGCTTGCCTAGCATGTGAAAGGCCCTGTGTTTTACTGGGGCACTGGAACCCTCCCCTAACTGGCTGAAAAATAAACTAAAAAATCATGTAACTGAGAGTTTGAATCAAAATCAGGAGAAGAGACAAATCTTCCTTGCAGGAGAATCTTAAATAATTTTTGTAGATACTCTACCCTCAAGGAGATGGGACAAAACTCCCCATTCTTTACGGGTGGTCTGAGTTAAGTGACTTCTTTCTAAAGATTACAGTATATACAGAGATACAGCCACATCAATGTTCATAGCTGCTCAATTCATAATAGCCAGACTGTGGAACCAACCTAGATGTCCTTCAATTGATGAATGGATAAAGAAACTGTGGTATATATATATACAATAGAATATTACTCGGCTATAAAGAATAATAAAATTATGGCATTTGCAGGCAAATGGATGAAATTGGAGAATATCATGCTAAGTGAGATAAGCCAATCTCAAAAATCCAAAAGGTGAATGATCTCACTGATAAGCGGATGATGACACATAATGGGGGGTGGGAGGGGTGCAAGAATGGAGGAAGGAGGGACTGTATAGAGGGAAAAGAGGGGTGGGAGTAAAAAATAACAGAATGAATCAAACACCATTACCCTATGTAAATGTATGACTATGCAAATGGTATGCTGTTACTCCATATACAAACAGAAACAACATGTATCCCATTTGTTTACAATAAAAATAAATTAAAAAAAAAAGTTTACAGTATAGCAAAGAGGAGAAAAAAAGAGAAACTACTGTAGAAAAACCTGACACTGTCTCAGCCAATTGATCAAGGTTAGCATCAGTAGTGATGTCATATGGATAGAACATATGATATAATGTAATCAAAGTGGCACTTTACCTCTATATTCTTGTTCCCCCCAAACCCATAACCACAGTCTCATCATGAGGAAGATGTCAGACAAATTCCATTTGAGGAACATTGTAAAAATACCCATTCAGAGCTCCTCAACACTGTCAGTGTCATCTAAAACAAGGAAAGTCTGAGAAACCCATTATAACCAAGAGGAACTTAGGGAGACATGACTACTAAATGTAATGTGGTATCCTGAATAGGATTCTAGAACAGAAGAAGAGCCTTAGATAAAAACTCAGAGATCTGGATATAGTTTAGACTTTTGTTGATAATTACATATCAATACTAGTTCATTAATTGTTATAATGTACTATACTAATATATTGTTAAATAGGAGAAACTGCAGGGTATATGAGAATTCTCTATGTTCTTCCCAATTTTTCTGTAAAATTACTTTAAAAACTGAGATTACTTTTTTTAAAAAGTTAACTATGAAATCCAGAATACAAAACAATGAAAAATAAAAATCTGATCCTGTGTCACTGATGAACATTAGATACTTTTTTCTTTTCTTTCTTTTTTTTTTTTTTTTTTTTTTTTTTTGGTGGGAGTGGGTACTGGGCAGTGAGCCCAGGGATGCTTCACCATTGAGTTGCATCCCCAACCCTTTTTTATTTTGAGACAGGGTCTCACTAAGTTGCTTAGGGCCAAGCTGAGTTGCTAAGGCTGGCCCATAAACTTAAAATCCTCCTGTCTCAGCCTCCCTGGTTGCTGGGATTACAGGCATGAACTACTGCTACACCTGTTTTTTCTTTTTTAATGTTACACAGTTTTGGAAATCCTAGTCTCTTGTAGAATTGGCAAGGTATTAGTCACATAATCCTTTGTGCTCTTCCTGATGTATGAAGAGCATGATTTCATATGTTTAATATAGTACTTCAGTGCCATTTAAAAACCTGCGTCTTAGCTAATACTAAGCAATATTAGGAAAGGTTTAAAAAAAAAAAAAGGTCACACTAATGGCAGAGAATCTCAGAGACCTTTTCTACTTAGTGAAAATCAAATGAACTGAGCCATTCTGGCTTCTGACAACTTCAGATAATCATTGGGATAATACTACTTATGTTTTATTCTTAACAGAGTGTCTCTCCCAGTGAATCTTGTTACTAACATTTTTTTACTCAGTTTTTCCGTGTTAGAATAACGTAATAGACTATGAAGCAAGATGTAATGTTTCATTAACCCCCTTCCCCACCTTGTTGTACATATCTTTACTTTAAAAAACTTTGAGCCAGGCCTGATGACTCAAATCTTAGTGACTTGGGAGGCTGAGGCAGGAGGATCGCAAGTTTGAGACCAGTGTCAGCAACTTAATGAGACCTGGTCTCAAAATAAAAAGTAAAAAGGGCTGGGGGAAAAAAGGGCTCAGAGGTAAAACACCCCTGGGTTCAGTCTGTGGTATCAAAGATAGAGAGAGAAAACTTTGTTGATTCTTCCATAGTATTTTTTTCTTCCAAAGAGGGAAAGAGGAAGAAAGCAGTATTCTCATATAAGATAATTGATACCTCTGTGTAACCTAAACTCAGCTGCTCATACTTTTGATTCCTTATAAAATTTTGGAAAGAGAGTATTGGCAGCAAAAAATAGTGAATGGGGAAAGGGAGAAAAAGGTCTACCTTAGTAGACAACTACTAGACAACTACTTCTTTGAGTTACATAACAGAAAAGTTTCAGTTTGAGTCATCTTAAAACTAGCTCTGTAATGTTGTCACTATAAATATTTTAATGGTAAGTGGTTTTCTTCTGTTCCTGAAGGCAAAATATTGTTCTCTTGATGTCTCTTTAGCACAGAATGCATTCATTAGAAATAGGTGAAGATTGGTCTTATATTATATGATAAAATACAACATGAGTACTAATATGAATATGGTTTTCCAGAAATATATTGAATAAATGATTCTTAGAAGGTAGATATCTAATAATAATGTGTTCTTTTACAATAGTAAAACCATCTATGTTTTATATATGAGAAAGCTTTTGCTCAGAAATTGTCATTGGACATGGGCTACTAGATAAGCATATTCATTCAGAACTAGAACCATGTTTTCTAGGCTGTGCTTATTATTCAAAAATCACTTCAGAATTCTTTGGAATAATAAAAATTACACCTATAATCCTAGCTACTTGAGAGGTTGAGGTAGGAGGATCACATAAGTTCAAAGCCAGCCTGGGCAAATTAGTGAGGCCCTAAAAACTGTTCCAAAATAATATGTAGTTCACTGGTAAAATGCCCCAGGTTCAATCCCCAGTACTAATAAAATAAGAAAAATTCTAAATAGTAAATACAATTTACTAAATATTGTTGAACACATAGTACTTATTATTAAACCTAAAAATTATGCATACTTTAATTATATCAGGAACATTAATGACTTTTTAAAGTTTTCTTGTTTCATATTTTATTAGAAAAGGAATCATTTGATGAACATGAGTTGAAGCAAAGACTTTTATTCCTCATTATCATAGAACTCTAGATCCTGGATTCATTGCTAAAGTTATTTTTGCAAGTAAATAATCTGTTGTATTCTACACTTGATGCAAGACTCTACAGTTGCCTTATACTGCTGCGGTATTTTAAAGGCATGCCTACCACACCTGACTTTGAAATATAATTTTTCAAATATACGTGTTTTTCTTGAGAAGTTTTAGATAAACAGAATACCTGAGAAGTGAACACAGATGTGTTAGTTAGCTTTTTGTTGCTGTGATCAAAATATCCTTCAAGAACAACTTAGAGGAGGAAAAGTTTATTTGGGGCTCATAGTTTCAGGGGTTGAGTTCATAGTTGTCTGACTAGGGTGAGGCAAGGGTATGGCAAAGGATTGCTACTTAGCTCATGATAGCTGGGAGGGAGAGAGAGGAGCCAGGATCAAGATAATAGTCCAAGGGCATGTCCCCAATGATATACTTCTTCAACCACACACCACTTTACCCACAGTTACCAGCCTGTTGTTCATGCATATTATTAATTCATTAAATGGATCATCTGCTGACAAGTATAACCCTCATGATATAATCATTGCCTAAAAGCCCTACCTCTGAACCTTACTCTTACTATATTGGATACCATGCTTTCAAATCAAGCTTTTCAACATTCACTCTGGTTTTTTAATTTTTTTTTTTTAGTTGTTGATGGACCTTTATTTTTATTTATTTATATGTGGTGCTGAGAATCAAACCCAGTGCCTCACACGTGCTGAGTGTCCTACCACTGAGCCACAATCCCAGCCCCTCAAATCAAGCTTTTCAAGGGATAGTAAATGTCCAAACGATAACAGTGAAGTCTCCATACACTTCTCTCTCACACATACAGTTCTCCCTTTTATTAACATCTTACAGTAATATGTTACATTTTTTTGCAGTTAATGAGCCTGTGTCTATACATTATTGTTAAGTCTGTGCCCTATTCATATTTCCTTAGTTTTCACCTGTCCTTTTTCTGTTGGAAAATCCCGTTAATATACTGCATTACAATCTGTTGTCATGTCTCTTTGGGTTCCTTTTAAACAGTTTCTCAGACTTTTGTTGTTTTTGATGCTTTTGACATTTTTGATGAGTATATATCAGGTATATTATAAGTTGTTCCTTTTAGAATTTGGTGTTTTACTTATGGTTAGATTGGTGTTATAGGGTTTTATTTTAAGGCTATGTTCAACCTTATAAGAAGTGACAAACCATCTTCCAAAGTGGCTGTACTATTTTCTATTCCCACTAACAATAAGAAAGTTCCTGTCACGTCACAACCTTGTCAGCATTTGGTATTGTTAATTTTTTGGACTTCAGCCATTCTAATTAGGTGTACAGTGGTTGGAATACAATTTTTTAAATTGATCATTTAATTTTACTCTCATTATACTTCACTATAAAAGCACTAACTTTCTCTGGATATTTCTGTTGAAATTAGTCTTTAGAAGAGGATGTGTATGCTTTGCTTTTCCCCCATACAAAAAAAAAACTGTTATAGGTGTTTAAATGGCCTTTCACTATTACATTAAAATTGCCTATTCTCTTTTGCTTTCTTATTACTAAGCTCATAAACTACATTCCACTGGTGTTAAGCTATACTTTTTTGATGTTAATGTCTTGTGTTTAATTGCTTTTGTTCAATTTTTTATTCTCATTTTCCATTCTTCAAAGTCAGTTTTGCTTTTTTGTTTGTTTTTCTTTGTTCATAAAGCTTTTTGTTTCTGTTACATTATGTAGTTTTGTACCAATGGCTAGAAGCAGATCGTCATGGCAAGAGCCAAGAAGCTACAAATACGACTTCAGGTAAAAATAACAGTTAAAATAAAAAAGGGTGGGGCATTAGAAATCTTTATTGTAATTCACCCCAAGCCCATTATAAATGTTTCCTTATACAGTTTTTTTAGATAAATCTATCCAAATATAGATATTATTTTGTATTCTATTCTCTTGTCTGCATCTTGATTTTCATAAAGACCTCATTTGCTTTAAGCCTTGAAAAAATGTATTCACTAGTCTTTAAGCTGTCTTGGCATATATTTCCTGCTTTCTTAGGAGAGAAGGCTTAATTGCAGCTTTAATTTAGTTGGTTATTCAGCAATAGTACTCGACATTAAGTCTGTATATAGTTAGGGCAAGGATATTAATATGGGAGCTCATTTTTTGGCAGTTCAATCGCTAGATTGAACCCAAGCCTTCTCAAGGATGTTAGTATTGCTACAAATTTATAATCATTGTTTGTTTCATTATAATATTTAAAAGGTAAACTTTAACTTAAGTAAAGGATGTTTATGTATAATTCCATTTCCTGGGAATTCCAATTTTCAGACCTAGTCTTTTTTCTTGTTTAGTCCCAGTGGTAAATTCTAAGTTAGAGGTTTATAAAACATGCATTCAAAAATGAGAAAAGTAAGTTGTTTTTCCTAGCTCCCGTGTCAAAAGTGTACTATTAGGAATACTTGCATCCACTCATTTCTGTGTTATTAGAATTTCAAAAAAGTTTAGTGATATTAGAACTTCAGAAAAGTTTATTCTTTCCCTAATTTCAAAATAATATTTGCCAAGACAGCTGTACATTTTTCAATGATCTTTCCTATTGCTTCCTCTTTAGCAGAATTAAGAGGTGGTGATGGTGGTGGAGATGGTGATGCTGGTAGAGGTAGTGGTGGCGGCACTGGTTTTCTTAGACTTGAGTTGCTGTTTTGTGGATTTTATGTTTTTCTAATTTCTGGAGGTAATTTCTTGTTGCTTCATTGATCCTTAAGAAGTTGTAGTGTTCCTTAGGTAATAGAACAATTTTATTGAGAATGCACTTTCATGATTTCTCTGATATATCTTCTGTCCCATTATAAACTTGATATAGAATAAAGATAACATCACTATTTTAACCAAACACAGGCAGGAAATTGTTAAAAGGTAAGTGTTGCAAGGACTATATCCTGGATTATGTGCTCTTTCTACCACTCTTATAGTGTTTCATATTTTTCTAACATTTATGGACAATAAAACTAAGCATTTTGGTCTGTGATGGTGAGCCTAGGAGAAGGTTTCTTATGACTCTGTGTTATCTCACAGTATAATTGTTGCTGCATCAGTAGCACGGTCAGCAGCAGAGTTTTTTAGAACTAGGAGGAAATTTTTGTTTTATTTGACTTTTTCTTGGACCTAAAGTAAAGTGAATTTTTTTTTCTTACAAAGAAGAGAACAATATAAAAATTCTTCATGTTCACATGAAAATCTTATATCAGCTTAAGGACATCATTTACCCTGAAATCAACAGTCTGAACTTTGACTACAGTTCTGAACCTTCAGCTATATTGACTCACGCATAGTTTTCCATTTCTCCATTGACTTTTTGGTGTTTATATAACCTTGGAGCATGGTGCCAAAATTGATAAGCTCTTCTTAGGGGTTTCTCTTCATTAACAGTTTCTTTTCTGGAGGTAAAAGTTCTTGAGTCTTAGAAGCTGAAGTGTGGGATAGAAGAGATTATAGAGATGTAGTACTTGCCTAAATCAGAGAAATTCAAAGGAAAATGATCATTAGCCAAATACTTCAGTTAGAAACAGTAGTTTAATTGCCTCTATAAATGTATTTAAATTATGTGCCCTTATACACAAAAGCTCCTGTGTGTTTCATATTGTGGTCTCCAACAACATTTTATAATTTGACTTTTTCCTCTTTCTATGATCTGTTAAGTTTTGCACTCAAAGGTGTTTTAGTACCTATCTATTCATATTTTTACCCAAAATGGAAATCAAGTCTAAAAAGATGTCAGAGTATGACTTGTAAGTCAGATTGCTTTGTGATATTTTTAATTATGCAAATACTGGTAAATGATGTTTATATTTTGCTGTAATATCTAGTATTTTGCACTTAATTAGAACTTTAGAAGTAGAAAACCAGGAGAAAGAAATTGATTTAAGCTTCTACTTCCCTGATCTCAACTTTTTGACATTGGAAATTTAAGATCCATTCATCTTAAAATATTTTACAAAACTAAGGCATTTGGGAATAACAGGTCTTATGGGAATTAATTTAGTCAAGGAGATAAAGAGCTGATCTGACAGCTGTTACTGAGTTTTCTTATGTAAAATATAGTCTAATCTTTGCAGAATTTTGACAGGTGATGAATTTAACTTAGAAGAGTTCATTTAAAAAAAAAAGTTTAATGTGTTCTGTCCACTAAATTAAACAACTTGGTAATAATGTCCCCCCCACACCCTGCTGCCACATGGTAGATGGGAATTAAAACTTCACACTTTCTAAGCAAACACTCTTATCATTGCTTTGTATCCCCAGCCCAATTTAACAATGATGTTTCTAATTTTGTTAATTATATTACCTAAGAGTCTGTATATAAAATCACATATATCAAAGTTTTTTTTAGAAATTCATGCAAAACTGCCTCCTGTGTACACTGTAACAGTGGGTCTGTCTGTGTATGAACACATAGATACAGATCATAAGAAGTATGATTAACTTAAATCAGGATGTTTCTTTAGTGAATTGAATGTTTCCATATAAAAGATTTGAACTATATATTGAAATGAGCACAGTGATGTTACAGCAGTGATTATTTTTGCACATCCTGATTTTTATTATCAATTGTAAAACCACTGTTTTTAAATTCAGATTCTGAAGTGGTTTCTTTTTTGGGGAGGCGGGTACTGGGAATTGAAGCCAGGGGCACTTAACCACTGAGCCACATCCCCAGTCCCTTTTTGAATTTTTTAGAGATAGGGTCTTGCTGAGTTGCTTAGGACCTTGCTAAGTTGCTAAGGCTGACTTTGAACTTTTGATCCTCCTGCCTCACAGATTCTGAAGTTTTAAATGCAGTGGTCTTATTAACAATTTGCCAGTTATCCATTGGAAATTTTACAACTCAGACTATTATTAGAAGTAGAACTCGAATCACGTTTCAACATTATAAGTAAATACTCTACAAAATAAATATAAAACTATGATATGATTTGGAAAAGTTTCTAGGTATTAACTAATTATTAATTATTTGTTTTAGGTGAAAATTTTGACCAGAGTCCTTTGAGAAGAACATTCAAATCCAAAGTTCTGGCTCACTATCCTCAGAATATAGAATGGAATCCCTTTGATCAAGATGCAGTGAATATGGTATGTTCCCCACCCCATTCTCTCTTCAGCCTTCCTTTTACCTTACTAAATGGCAATAATGACTATATTTTGAATGTCTACATTATTTCATTTAATTTAATCCTTCAAGTAATTCTATGAGAAATCTAATATCGTTCATATTTTATAGATGTGGAAACTGAAGCACAGAGAAGTTACTCACCTAGGATTCCCACAGCTAACAAGTTTATACAACAGACCCCCAAAGCTCATTTTATTTCCTACTATTAAGCTGTGTTGTAGGTTTGTAATAATACATAGATGCTTTGATAAACAGAGAAATTACTCTGTTTTCCTGATGGAAGAAACATGGTTACAATTTTCATATTTTAAGAAATGTTATATGATGGGCTTATCATTTGTCATTTTTAAAGACAGCATGAAGTTGGAAAGGAACTTAAATACTTCATTTACACATTAGTATTAATTTGTTATAAAGAATGTTAATCAAGCCAGGCACGGTAGCACACATCTGTAATCCCAGCGGTTTGGGAGGCTGAGACAGGAGGATTGTGAGTTCAAATCCAGCCTCAAAACGGTGAGGTGCTAAGCAACTCAGTGAGACCCTGTCTCTAAATAAAAAATACAAAAAATAGGGCTGGTGGTGCTGGGGAGATAGCTCAGTTGGTAGAGTGCTTGCTTTGTAAGCACAAGGCCCTGGGTTCGATCCTCAGCACCCAAAAAAAAAAAAAAAAAAAAAAATAGGGCTGGGAAGGTGACTCAGTGGTTGAGTGCCCCTGAGTTCAATCCCCAGTACCAAAAAAAAAAAAAAAAAAAAAAGAATGTTAATCAGTATAAGTTAGCCAGAGGTGATTAAAAGTCTCCTTTAGAGATTCTTAAAAATAAAGTAGCTCATAGTTTTCTGATTACTTTGGGAAGAGTCCTTCTTAGAAGCCTGGATACTATTTTGAACTTTTATCAACTCTGTGATTACATAATTCAAGAGGCCCCAAACTGAGCAAATGAGAAATCAGTCTTGATAGACATAGAAATGATTAATGATGAATTGAGACACTATGATAAGTATAGTTCTTTTTGAGAATTTAAAAGAGAACTGATAGACATAAAAGATCCCATTATGACTTGATATTTTCAGAAAAGAAAATTAATATTTAGTAGAAGCCTGCTAGGTACTTCAAGGTGTGTTATTTTCACATACATATTTACATGTACCCAGTGTGAATTCATGTTTACACTTCACAGAGATTAAGAAACTTGTCCAAAGTCATGCAGTGAGCATTTGAGGCCAAATCCAGATCATTTTTACTAGCTTGCTTCCCCGCCCCCCACTACCCTGCTGCTTTTTCCAGAGAAAACTATGTATCTTAGTTTTGATTTGCATCACAAATGGTATGGAAAATGCTTGACCCTTGGTGGTATTTTTTATCACAGTAAAGACTTTGCAGTCTGGGCTTGCTCCAGGAAAAGGAAAGCATGGTGTTTTTTGTAAGAACAAATGCCTAAAGCACTTAGCACTTCAATTTTGATTCTTTACAGAGCAAAATGTATTTTCCCAAACTTACCCAATACCAAAATAAACAGAGATGACATTTTGTTGGAAATTAATACCGTGAATGGTGAAAAGAGTATATAGATAATGGGTACAGCACAATGATTGGTTTTCTTTGGGAAACTTAGAGGAACCTAACCAAGACTCTGACTAAATAGTTAACAGGCAGCAGTGCCAAAAAATAATTTATCAGCTGCCTACACCAGCAAATTAATAAAGAAGTGTTAAGGAAAGGAGCATCTCAACTAAAGTAATGGAAAAATGTATAAGAATGCGAATAGAGCTTAGAACTTAATCTTCTTAAATTAGTAAGATATTTCAAATTATTTTAAATATTTATTTTTAAATTATTCTGTGAGAAATCAGAATGATTTCCAAAAGTAGGTTCTTTCTACAGTATCAATCTGTATTCATTTGAAACAGAATGCCACGGTTGGTATATTTTCTTTGTCTTAATCAATTGAATGAAAGAATAGATATCTATGATAGCTTTTGCTTCTGTCTGCAGAACATTTATCTTTAAAGCACTTGTCAGCTTCCTTGATCTGTCTTTGGTATTTTTTTTTTTTTTTAAACCTCCTGTTTCTGAGATTATTTTATAAAAGCAGCAAACATTTTCCTCTAAAGAATAAATGAAAAGACTTGTGTTTTGATGGTTAAATACCACATGGCATTTTTTTTTTTAAACTACCTATCTAAAAGGATTTGCTGGTACTCCTGAAAAATCTTCAGAAGTTTCCCATTAAACTAGTTTGAGTCATAGATTTACTGCCCTTAATTTTTTCTTTGATTTATTAGTAAGTGCATTTGTATGAACCTATAATTTACCCTTGCCTAAAGTTACAAAGTTTTGTCTTGCCTATAGTAAAATCCCACTCCAAGTCCCTGTCTTCTATAATATTAGTCATTTCTCTTCCAAGTAAAGTGGTGATTTTGAATACAGGTCATTAATTTCACACATAAAGTAACTGTTCAAAGTAGTGAACTTGGTTATATAAAAAATTCCATATATGTTAGTACAGTGCAAGTATAATAGAAAACAAATATGTGAAGGTGAAATTGTTTCTAAATTAATTGATTTTTATGTCTTGTTTGCCAATTCTGAGATTTTTATGAAAAAATAAGTTGAAGCGTCATTAAACAGTACAACAAAAGTTCATATACACAACACATAGAACTAAGATGTATCAACATTGACATGTTCACTTCTGGTCTTTACTTGTTGTTTTAAATGGAACTAAGCATTGCAGCACAGAGCTGAAGTTCTTCCACTCTCTCACCAGTCCCACTTTTAGATCACTTTGAGGTAACCTGAGTGTTGGCATCTGTGACTGTTCATATAACGTTGTTGTAGGTAGTTCTTATTCTTAACAATGCATGACACCTAGGAATTTTTAGGAAGAAAACATGATCAATACCCTTTTAAACATGTTATATGAAATCTAAGTATTCCATTTTGTATATCTGTTCTAAATAAAATAATCTTACAAATGATTTTAATTAAAAGTGTAAAGTTCTTTGTAATCTATAAAGTTGTAAGTGTGCAGTTTACTTTGATCACAGAGAAGGGTGGAGTAGTAGGATGAAGAAAGAGTAAAATGTTGGCAGGTAAAATGTTGGCAGAAAAAGATTATTCAGATGTCCATCTTGCAGGAGTCAAAGGAAAAAGGAATGTGTATACTTTTTGCATACTAAGCAAGTATTTAAATTTGAAATGGATAACCCAAAATGGCATTCATAGGTTTGATATTACAATGAAAGTAAGTCTGCATTTGACTCATTTAAGTTTCTGCCTTACTATACAGAATCATAGGATTGGGACTCTAATTCAGCCATTGCTGGTGGGCTCCACCTGTTTTCCTTAACCTTGCAACTAGAATATTTCATGGGCATCTCAAGCTCAGCATGTCCAAAGTTGAATTCACAGTCCTTCCCATTAATCTTGGATAATGAATGGTACAGCCATTCACCCAGTTGCCTAAATCAAAATCTGAAGTTGTCCTTGGAATTTCTTACTTTCTCACCCTCTCCCCTATCTAATTAATTATTCATCTACTTCCACTGTTTCTATACACCCACCTTAGTCCAGACCACCAAGATGTCTTACCTGAACCCCTACAAACTGGTATTCTGCTCCTCTCCATCCCATTCTTCACATGATCACTCTTGTTTATGCTGATGTTTTTCTTCTACTTCTCCTTCACCTAGTAGATTCTAATTGACTTTAAGATTTCATTTTAAACGTGTCCTTAGAGAAGCCATTCCCTTCCACTACCCTCTTAACTTTCTGTCAGGTCTCTTAGTACATTGTACCTTTTTGTAGCACCCATCCCAGTTACTTTTTTTTTTTTTTTTTTGCGGTACTGGGGATTGAACCCAGGGCCTTGTGCTTGCGAGGCAAACACTCTTACCAACTGAGCTATATCCCCAGCCCCCCAGTTACAATTAAATAATTAATTATGTAGCTAGGACTTACCTCTGTATCTCTTGCAATAATGTACGTAGCACTAAGACAGGCACAGTTTCTCTTATTCCTTGCTAGATCCCTAGCTTTGCACAAATCATTGAATGCTCAAATCATTGAATAAATGAAGAAATGCTTACTTGTTTATAATAATTTTCTTTCCTATTATTGTCTATTCAGGTGCAAAATCATCTCTTAAGCAGTAGTAGTTAGGTGCTCTCTCTTGTCTCTTCCTGTAACATCTTGAACACACTCCATTGTAGCTCTGATCATAATGTTTTATAATTGTTGGTGTGTATGTCTGTTTTTCCTACTACAATGTGAGCTCCCTAAAGGGAGGGATTATTTTCATATTTCTCTTCTGAGTTGCCAAAGTTGGTGTAATACATGGAATAAAATAAATGTTTATTAAAAGAGGGAAACAGAGAAGAGACAAAAAGAAAGGAGGGAGGAATAAAGGAGGGCAAACCATCTAGCTCTTTTGACTTTTCTGAGTAATTTTTCTGTTATTTGAATAATGAGGGCAAGGCTATACTATAGAATATGGAAAAGAGAATTATAAAACTCTGGCCAACAGTAAAAGAAAAAAAGAAAAAATTGAAAAAGAAAATTATTATTTAAATTATTAATTTAAAAAATTCTAGCCAAACCGCCTACAAGCATCCAGAGAGATGAAGATATTTGGTCACTCCAACTGGGATAGGTTCAGACAACATTGTTAGCATATTTTGGATAAACTAATTTTATTAAATGTGACAATCTGGTCACCATATGACAACTCTAATTTTTAGTTATTTTATTGTGGATAGGTGAGATGAGGATATTATTAGTAATAGCAATATTAAGGGATAACAAGAGACTGTTAAAACACAGTGGTAGATTCTGGGCATGGTGGTACACACCTGAAATCCCAGCTGTTTGAGAGACTGAGGTAAGAGGATTCCAAGTTTGAGGCCAGCCACAGGAACTTTGCAAGACCCTGTCTCAAAAAAAGGGCTGGGGAGGCAACTCAATGGTAGAATGCGCCTGAGTTCAATCCTCAGTACCACAAAACAAAACAAAACTGCACTCAGAGGCAAATCTTGATTTTTATCTCAGGTTTTCTGAAGAATAAAGTGTCTTTTAGTTTCTAGTAATTTACAAAATTAATTCTGTCTTTTTAAAATGAAAAAGTAGTGGGCGAATAGCTCATTCTGTGGAGCACTCGCCCAGCGTGTGGACCAACCCGGGTTCGAGATGAACCAATAAAATGAAAAAGTAACTGGTCACAGTGGCACATGCCTGTAATCCCAGTGACTCATGTGACTGAGACAGGAGAATTGCAAATTCAAGGCCAGTCTTGGTAGCTTAGCAAGGCCTAATCCACTTAGTGAGACCCTGTCTTATAAAATGAAAAGGACTAGGGATGTAGCTCAGTGGTAAAGCACCCCTGGGTTCAATCCCCAGTACCCCAAAATGAGAAAGCAATAAACAGTATTTTCTAGTTCATGTTTCCCAGATTAGAAATATAACTCTTACCTTATTTTTTTTATTTGTAGGAAGAGCATTTAAGAATAAAGAATTTGTATCTACTACCTTATTTATTTATTTATAGGAAGAGCATTTAAGAAAAAAATTACTTCTATTATCTATAGTATAGAAGGTCTTTCTTCACTTTGAATACAACTTTTGGCAAGCTTTTCTTGTAAATGCTTGAATATGTGTTCAAGAAACCTACAGACTCTTAAGGGAATTTTTGGGTGGCTGTTCAAAAACCAGTGTGAGCTGTGATTTTGTGGTTTACCATGTTCAGGAAAGCCTATCAATAAAAGTAAATCTTTAGAAGTCTCTGGGTTTTTTTTTTTGTTGTTGTTGTTTTTGTTAGTTTTCTTTTTTTGTGGTGTTGGGGATTGAACCCAGGGCTTTGTGCTTGAAAGGCAAGCACTCTACCAACTGAGCTATATTCCCAAAAGTCTCTGTATTGTTTACTAAAAAGAGAACTGCAGGCTAGATCAAGAGATGAACTAAATCTTGGGTCCTGTATCCAAGATTTTTTTTTTTGTTTTCTTTCTCATTCTTTCATTCATTCAGCAAATACTGATGTGCCATGCATTATGCTAAACAAGCTTGAAGTGGCCTGGAGCAATAGTAATTCATCTCATCCCTTCTATATAATCTTTATTGACTATAGTTTATGTGTCGGATCAGTTCATTCATAATACCAACACAGTAATTAATTGCTTATTGTTATAATGAAAGCAGCTTTAATTTTTTTTATTGTAAACAAATGGAGTACTACTTGTTTCTCTGGTTGTACATGAAGTAGAGGCGTACCATTTGTGTAATCATGCATTTACATAGGGTAATGGTATTGATATCCCGTTTACTGGTGACGAGTTCTCCCTCTGATGATGAAGTTTGAACACTAGAGAAGCACGCCAAGGCAAACATATTAAGCAGGTTTTATTTATTTCGTTTGTTTTGAATTTCCACAATCCAACAGTGCCGGGGCCTTGAACCTGGGTCTCCAGCTTGAGAGGCAAGCACTCTACATGATGGGCTATATCGCCAGCACAGCAGGTTTTATTTAAAAGTAGTAATAATACAGAGTTCTCCCAGGAGGGAGAAGGGGGCCATGGCTGATGTTCTAAAGTCCCAAGCAGTGAGCGCACCCTGCATCTTTTATACATTAAGGTCTCTTTTGTTCTCCAGTCCTCTCCCTGCTATTTCTCCTTCCTGCCTACGTGACTAGGCCTGGTTTTTCAGGTGAGATGTAAAAAGTGAGAAGCAGATGGGGCAGTGGGTGGGCCAAAGTGATTCAGCCAGGCAAGGGTCCAGGGGGCATTAATTAGCAGCTCCTTGCTTGCAGTCCTTGATAAGAGCACGTAAATTTGGTAATCAATGGGCTCTGGAGATTCTTTACATTCCATTCTCCCAGGGGCAGTCTCCAACTTCCAGAGGCAGATGGCTTTCATGGCCTTCATTTCCTCGATTTGACCCGATCCCCTATTTCTACACTAACTGCCTGTCCCCAGTTCTGGCTTCAGTGATTGATTCATTCTGTTATTTTTTCCTTCCCCACCACCAGCATCTTTAATTTGAATGCAACCTTGAAAGAATTCTGTCATGTGCAGCCTTTCATTGTATAGTTATTTCCCAAGATTAGGAATAAGCAAATTTCCCTTTAGCAAATCCAGGTATTCATCAGTTTTATCTAAGTCTGTATCTTATTCTATGCAGATATACATAGTACTTTAATTCTTGTTAACATAAAGAGTTAACTAAATCTACCTTAGTTCTTTCCTAGTCTCATATTCAGTGATGTGAAACATAAAGGCATTTTTACTGGTGCACTGATGCGGTTCCTGAACCTAAGTCTGCCTGCTCACCACTCAAAAGCCAATACTCATGAGATGAGTGTTAGTGTAGAGGAAATCAGGCTTATTTAAGGCTGGCCCAGAGATAATTGAAGGAGGCTACCATCTTCTTGGGAAACTCAGGTACACAAAAGAACTTTTATAAGGTGGGAAAGGAGGGACAGTGGGCAGGAAGACTGTGTACTGAATGGGGTCTTGGACTGGAACATTGAAGTTAACCTAGACCTCCTGGGGCTAGTTCCTTTAGTCCTTTAGACAAACATATTACTTTTCTGCAAGTAAATCTCACAGCAGTTTAATGCTTTGTGTTAGTTGATGCACAGGACTAGAATAAAGAGGGACATTACACATTCTGATGTTATTGAAGGGCATCTGATGTTAGCTTCTACAAACCTACAAAAAACTTATTTACTAATTAACATCTTAATAATTTAGGTGAGGCTTTTCTTTAGAATTTAGAATTGACAGGCAAAGGGAGGGGAAGGAAAATTAACTCTGCCAAGGACAGCTCCCAGCAGTGCAGCCACTGACATCATGTTCAGCGCCACAATTTTTTTCCTGTTGTTTTCATCAATCACCATTTATTTTGGCCCCAAATAGTATATTGTTCAATGGATGGTACACTTGAACATTTAAGGTTTCTGAAATAGGGCACCAGTCCTTGAATAGTTTGCAATCCAGAGATAAAGTAAAATTAGAGTGCTAATAATTCTTATCTCTCTACAATGTCTGAGTACATAGTGATGCAAGGCTTTAATTGCTTCTCTATACAAAAAAGACTTTTTAGAGAAGTGACATTCTAATAGATTTAAAGGATGAGAAAAACACCATTTTTTTAAATAGGTAAAAGAATGCCTTTCTAAAATAGTGTTTTAACTTCAAGGAAGGAAAGGAATGTTTTATCTATTGATTTATAAAAAGCCATACCTGTACTACTTAGGGGTTGGCAAGTTTTTTTTCCATAAAGGATCTGATAGTAAATACTAGAGGTCTTGTTGGTATACAGATCCTGTCATAATTATTCAGCTATGTTGGGTAATATAGAAGCATCCATTGACAATATATAAATGGGTTTAAAACAACAGAATAATCACTTTGCTTACAAATGTGTGATTTGGATAGATTTTGGCAGGGCTGCCCCTGTACTCTTCTCAGCATGCACTAGAGAGGTTTGAAGGCTGAAGTCTGAAATCAAATAAAGCCTTACTCACTCACAACTCTTAACTCCTGAGCTATAAATACAGCTGGGGCTCCATCTGTCTCTGTGGTTTCTCCATTAAAAAAAAATTTTTTTTTTAGTTGTAGATGGGCACAATATCTTCATTTTATTTATTTATTTTTATGTGGTGCTGAGGATCGAATCCAGTGCCTCACGTGGTAGGCAAGTGCTCTACCATGGAGCCACAACCCTAGCCCTCCATTTGTTTTTGACAACATAGCAGCTTCAAACTAGCCAGGTTTATATATTACTTCATGTTAGTTAGATGTAAGGGGCAGTTTTGGTTCGTCAATAACTCCCAGAAAAAATGCTCCACAGATACAGGTCCCGCACAAGGAACTTTATTTTATGCGGACAAAACGTGTCCGCTCGGGGGGAAAGGGGAAAGGGGAAGAAGGAAATGGCGCAGGGTTCCTTGTCAGATATTGGAATTTCGCGGGCTGGGAGGAACCAATCGCGGAGGAGAATTATTACAGACTGACTGATGATGGACCAATGACATATTGGAACGTAATGTGGGAGGCAGGAAGGTTACGGCGATGTAAGCCGGAAATTCCTGTAACGGGAGAGGCGGGCTTAACGGCAGATTGACAGGTGGGTTAGGAGGCTGGGTTCCTGTAACGGGAGAGAAAGGTTGCTTTATACCTAACATTCCCCCATTTCCTTTTTTATAAAAAAATTTTTTGGGGGTACATGGATGAAGGTCAGTCTTCTGTAATTACTTCCTGCTGGGGTGTGGACGTAGAGCTGGTATCATTGTGACAGGAAGAACTGGAGACTTGATAGTTTCTCTGGAGGCACATCTGCAGCCAGGCTCCAATCCTGGAGGCACATCTGCAGCCAGGCTCCAATTTTTTGTGAGATCCTGATATTTCTGCAATATAAGTTGATTAATTGACATGGAAGTACAGGACAGGGGGTGGAAGAACTGAGAAGTTGTTCCCATAACAAGGCCTAGCAAAGGCTGGAGAAGACAGGCCTTCATTTGGGAGCTTTCACATTGTCTAGGTCATCAGGAATGTGAACACAACATTTAGTAGAGATCTCTATACTTCTGTTACTAGCAAACATAGATTAAGCCTATTTGTGTCTGTAGGCCTTAAACTGACTAAAAACTTCTGACTCTAGCAGTTTCTCTTGATAGTTACTATTATTTTTAAATGCCCAAGAATGGCTATGCTTTGGTTTTAACTGATTTGCTAGGTGTTTAAGATCAAGCTGGTCAAACTGACCTGCTCCTGTCTGTTAAGAGTCAGCTAAGTTTCCACAAGGGTAACTCATAGAGAACTTAAGAGCAGTTTCTTAGCTCCATTAGTGCAATTGGTTAGGCAGGGTCTTTTCGATGACGTGGCTTTCCTTGAAAGCACCAGGGATGTCTCCCTTTTTCTGTGACCCTCCTCTGCAGCAGATGCACTGAGTGGCTTTTTCTCTAGCAGTCTCATCAGTCTCCTTGCTCAGGAGGTTGTGTGACCCAGAGTTGCAAAGCTCCTTGGAGAAGTCCTCTTGTTCCCTGGGTTCAGGCTGACTTTGAGGGCAAGACCCAAATATGGAGTTTTTCTTGGCCTCTGTATTTAATTTCTATCTTTAAGTTTGATCTTAACCATCAAGCAAGTCAGTCTCACCAGTCATAAAGTAAGAGTACTGGGCTTTAGCTTTAATGTCTATAACTTTACAGTTATTTACCCCCTTTTATCTAATTGGGGTTTACATTATCTGTTCTATAGGTGATGGCTTACTATTCCAAGTTAATTTACGGTGTTCGCTCTTGAAGCAGTACTTTTGAAAAATATTGATCAGGCAACAATTAGAGTTTACAAGGAAAATACAAAATAGAATTACCAACACTTCAGGGCTTCCAAGATGTTTGACCAGCAAGACAAGTGGAAACTGTATTGCCATTTTTAGCCTTGTTTCAAAAGTTACTTGGTTACTTATCACTGCTGTTGCATTTTACTTGATTAGACCAGGGTTTGGGCAAACATGTCTTCCTTTCCAAGTCTATCCATCCATTTTTATTGACATAATTGTATTAGAAAAGTCATACTTATTCCTATATGTGTTATCATGCCCATTTTCATGCTGCGGTGGTAGGGTTGAGTTGTTATGACAAAGACTGTGTGTGGCCTGCAGAGCCTAGAAATATCTATCTGGCTATTTGTGGGGAAAGTTTGCTACTCTGGTGTAAGTTCTCTCAGCAGCCTACCTAGGTTCAAGGAGAGGGGTAGATTACCTCTCAAAGGGGAGATGGCAAAGTACTAGAAGAGTGTGTGGAACTAGAAATATTATTTGAACCATTTCTACAAAATACAGTCTGCCACAGGGAATAAAATATTTTTATACCTATAGGAAGTCAGTTACAGGTGACAGACAGATTTTGACAGGAACATGCTCGTCCTGTTCACAGAACAGCAGCATGCCAGTGTTGCTAGAGAAGAGTGGGTAAGCTAAGAAATAGTGGGAGATGAAGGCAGAATGTTGCTGGAGTGAGGCCATAGGACCTTATTACTATGGTAAGGACTTTGACTTTTATTGAGGTAGGAGTTCATTGAGAGTTTTGAGAAGAGTGGCAAATCTGACATATTTTTTAAGGATCACATTGCTCTACGGGGAATAGGTTATGGGGAACAAGGGCAAAAGCAAGGAGACTGGTTAGTAGGATATCACAGTCATCCATGCAAGAGAAGAAAATGGATTAAAGTAGAGAGGTAAAAGTAAAGAGAAAATAATCTCTGAATATAATTTTTAATGTACATTTCATAATATGTGCTCATGGATTAGATAATTGGTTGAGACAGAAAGAGAGAGGTGAAAGATTATTCCAAGGTTTTTATACTGGTCAAAGTAGATGGATAGATAGATGGAGATATGGGGGAAACAGACTTTGAGAAACAAATCAGGCTTTCAGTTTTGACCATGGTAAATTGGAGATCCCATTAAACATCTTGATGGGAATAATGAAGTAATTATTTAGTTAAGAGTGAAGTTCAGTGGGGCACTATTGCACACATCTGTAGCAACTCAGAAGACAAGAGTATGTCAATTTCAAGGCCAGCCTGGGTAACTCAGTGAGACACTATCTCAAAACATAAGAAGAGCTGGAGATATATAGCTCAGTGATAGAGTGCCCCTTTTCAATCCCAGTACCACAAAAGAAAAGAAAACCAGAATGTGGTGATATAACTTGATGACCTAAGCTTCAAAGCCTAGGGATTTTAGGAAAAAAGACTGGACCATGATCTCAAGTGGCGAGCAGTCAGAACACCTACCCATCTTCACACTGTGAAAATTTTGTTTTATTGATCCTGTCCATTAAGGTTTATTTTTTGTTTTTGTTTTGTTTTGTTTTGTTTTTAAGCAGTGGTAACCCAGAAATTTTAACACAAAACTCTACAAAATAAATTCAACTGGAATGTGCCTGAGGAAGGGAGGGAAGCTCTCCTGTTTTCTTCTCTGACCTCTTATTACTTCCCAGACACTGAAGCATTGCTGTTGCCTTCTTGGACCCCTTTGAAAACCACTGCCTTTCTGTGGTGGAAGATGGATGTTCTAAGAGATTTCATCACATTCTATGCTCCTCCTGCTGAAAATCCTTCAAAGGCTTCCATTGTCTTCAGATTTCTAATAGGGCTCACCAAGGTTCTCCAGGAAGGATTCTAATTATTTCTATTGCTTTCTCACTCACATCCCCCCATCTTGCATTCTGTGCCTCACCCACACTGACCTGGTTTCGCTTTCTCAAACCCTCACATTCTTCCTTCTTGGCTTTTTCACATATTGTCCTTTGCTTAGAATCATCATCATCTTACCAACACCTATATGCCTATCCTCAGATTTCAATTTGGACTTCATTTTTATATGTAACTTTCTTTTTTCTAATATGCCTTCCTGCTATCCTTTTTTATTTCAACCTGCATTTATCTTATTGCACTTTGCATTCTTTGTGGTTTGTGATTTTTTTTTTTTTTTTAAATCATCTTTCATCCTTATGGACTGCAACCTCCATAGAGGGATCTTGTCTTTCTCACCATTGGGTGGCCAGCACAAGGCCTACTTTCCAAAGGCCCTTAATAAATGTTGACAATTTGAAGAATATATAACTTTTAAGGTGAATTGTGTTTTCATGGTAATGTAGGAATTTGGGAGAATGTCTAGATTTTGCACCAGATTTTTTATTAAATTGAAAGAAAAATAGAAAAATGTAATAATATATGATTATTTCTATGCAAAAGTATACTTAAAAGCTATATCCCTAGCCCGTGATACTGTTGTTTTTTTAAAACTTTTTTCCCATTATCAAATGAGCCTTCACTTATTTTCCTTTTCTTTTGAAACATCACATTGCTACAAAAATGGTATTTAAATATTTGTATTTTGCATACTCCATCTTTAGTTCATTGATGTAGCAACTGTTATAGAGTAACAGGTTCAAAGAAGTTACATAACTTGTTCAAGGTTACAAGCTTGGTTAGAGGTTTACTGGGACTAAAAGATCTTCTCATTCCTAATAAAACCTCCTCTATGTAGTACCCACACAGTGATTATTTTTCCCATATATGCATGTGTATATTCCTTTTAAGAATACCTTTACCTACATGTAAATGAGTTTACAATGTATTTCTAATTTAAGACTAAAGTTAAAAAGCTAGTTTAAAAAGCTGTCTGTTTGAATCCTGTTACGTTTAAAAAAAAAAAAGCCAAACATCTTTTTTGCTGGTTTGAAGTTGTTTGTTTGCTGTATTCTGATGCTTCCCCCCCCTCTTCCTCTACAGTTATGCATGCCTAAAGGGCTGTCATTCAGAACCCAAACTGACAATAAAGATCCTCAGTTTCACTCATTTATAATTACCCGGGAAGATGGTTCTCGCACCTACGGTTTTGTTCTCACTTTTTATGAAGAAGTTACAAGTAAGCAAATCTGCACAGCAATGCAGACTCTCTACCAGATGCACAACGCTGAGCATTACAGCAGTGTTTATGCTTCATCCTCATGCAGCATGGACTCACTGGCAAGCAGTATTGATGAAGGCGATACAACTTCCCTTTTGAAACTCCAGCGATACAACTCCTATGATATCAATAGAGATACCCTGTATGTTTCAAAAAGTATATGCTTGATCACACCACTACCTTTCATGCAGGCCTGCAAGAAATTCCTCATCCAACTTTACAAGGCAGTTACCTCTCAGCAGCCACCACCCTTGCCGCTTGAGAGCTACATTCATAATATTCTTTATGAAGTACCCCTTCCACCTCCAGGGAGATCACTGAAGTTTTATGGTGTTTATGAACCTGTCATCTGCCAGAGGCCTGGACCCAATGAACTCCCTCTCTCTGACTACCCTCTTCGAGAGGCTTTTGAGCTCCTGGGATTAGAGAACCTGGTGCAGGTGTTTACCTGTGTTCTTTTAGAAATGCAGATCCTCCTCTACTCACAAGGTAGGTATTATTTGGACTTTTAAGTTTTCCAAAAACAAGTATTTAGTCCCTCAACTACTGAATTTCCTTGATCTATATTATTAGAACCATGTAATTAATGGTCAGGAGTTTTTTCTGTTTTGTGTAAAAGGAATTGATATGGGTAGAACCAATGACTGCAGTGTTGCTTCTCTTTGAGGTGGCATTGCATAGAGAGAAACAGGAATACAATAATGTTACCTTGACCAGTTTGGGCATATTTAATTTTTAATGGAAATAGCCCTTTTTTCCTGATAAAAGTAAACATCATTAAAGAAACATTCTTTTCATGAAAGTGGAGAAAACTGGTTACTATGAGGAGAGATGTATAGACTTCTCATTCTTTACAAATTAGTAAAGGTTCAGATGAAAATTCAGCTGACATTGAAAAGGAATAAATGAAACTGATGACTCTGAAGTATCTTGAAGCAGTCAACTTTAGACCTTTGCCTGTGAGAGCATTCCATGTGAGAAAAGAGAAGGTGTGCAGGCATGAAACAGACATGAGTTTTCCAGGTCTAACTAATAGTAGTTTTGCCAGAAGAGGGTGTGTGTGTGTGTGTGTGTGTGTGTGTGTGTGTGTGTGTATTATTGTTGTGATATCTTTTATTCATTATTTTCCCAACACACTTGAAAACTAACAAACTGGTTTTATTTTACCAGTACATTAACAATGACTAATGTTGCGCCTAAACGAGGATACCAGTTCCCATCTGAATGTGAATCAACAGAAGAAATAGAGATATCATGTCTTAATGGGTAGCGAATTGAAGAAAATTATGCAATGGTACCTGTGCCTTGATGGATCCTTTGAAAAATGTGGTGTAAATATTTGGGTTAGCATTTTGCTAACTTGTATTTAGGCTGGCAGAATTGTGGTGCAATCTCCTGACTACTGCTGTCAAGCTTATTTTACTGCTTTTCTTTTTTTATTTTTCTATTTTAAATCATGAGTGAGTCTGAGCCAAGTAGGCTATATTTGTACTTCCCCATCTTGTGTGTATGTTGACACTATTTGTGTGTTGACAGCCTTTCACAAGGTTGTGTTTTCTTCTAGTTTATCCTACGTAATGTTCTTTGATAATGTGTACCAGCATCTCAGTTTTTGCTGACAGGAAGTTCTTTTTTAATGGCTAGTCTAAATTCTTTTCTTTCTTCTTGCATTTAAAAAAAAATATGTTTTAGATGTTGATAGGCCTTTATTTTATTCATTTATTTACATGTGGTGCTGAGAACCAAACACAGTGCCTCACACATGCTAGGCAAGCACTCTTCCACTGAGCCACGACCCCAGCCCAACTCTCACTTTTTTTAAGGCTCATCATTACCTGTAAATCACCCACTGGGAACTGAAAATTTTAACTCTAAGTAACTCTCTCTTCCTAACTTTTTTCCCTGAAGAAGATAGAGTTGAAGAGTCACATCAAGTACTATTCAAATAGTTTCAGATTTTGGAGTATTTCTGTTTTTAGATTTTTGGATTGGGACTGTTCTACCTGTATTGGTTTTAGAAGTCATAACAATCCTGGATTCAAATTTCTGCCCTGTCCTTTACTAACTGTAACCGTGGGCAAGTTACTTAATCTTCCAAAGTTTTAATGCCCTTATTTTTATGGGGATAACAGTCCTCACCCTCCCTTATTGATTTATTGTGAAGATTAAATAAGAAAACCTGTATGAAATGCTTGGAGTATAAGTAACAGTAAATGGAAGAGAAGCTGATATTACTGTAGTTGTTATCAGTTTTATTAGTCTAATGTAATCTTCTGTAAATTATGCTTATCTTAAGTTGTAAAGGCCCAACATATTACTTCATTTAAATTACAGTTTTTAAAATATTAAACAGTCAAGACATTTGTTTGGTCTGGGAGTCTTGCTAAGGGTAGACCTCTTGCCTAGTGTGTACAAGGCTCTGGATTTGATCCCTAGCATTATACACACACACACAAAAGGCATTTATTTGTTCCAGGATTAAGAGCCTAATAGCATTGGGGCTATAGCTCAGTGGTAGAGCACTTACCTAGCATGTGTGAGGCACTGGGTTTGATCCTCAGCACCACATAAAAATAAATAAATAAAATAAAGGTAGCGTGTCCATCTACAACAACAAAAATTAAAAAAAAAAAGAGCCTAATAAATGGACTGGGTGTATAACTCAGTGAGTGATAGAGTGCTTGACTAGCATATATGAAGCCTTGGGTTTGATACCCTTACCACCAAGGGAATAAAAAAAATCTAATAAATGTTCTTTTATCCTGCCTACCATGCTTTTTTTTTTCTTAAAGAAAACTTGCCATTATGCTACTTCCTTTTTTAAATAGCAGTTTATTTTTCACTTGCTTGTGTGAACTGAGCCTTCATCTTTCTACTCTGATTTTCTTGTCCCATTTTATTCAAGGAATCTTTGTTGAAGTTTTAGTTGATTAATATCTACCAATCAGTTTTCGTTGTAAATGAAAAATAATGAGTATTTATGGGCATGTGTTTGTACTCTGAGTAGTTTTTGGTTACTCTGTCTGGTTTTATGTTGAAAATGTAAGAGAATGAATCCTGAAATAATAAACTAGATTTTTTTTTTTTTCTTTTTTGTGTGAGGTGTAGTCTTGCTAAGTTGTCCAGGCTGGTCTTGAACCTGAGACGATCCTCCCATCTCAGACTCCTAAGTACTTGAGAATTTAAGTGTGTACCATCATACTCAACCAGCTCTTAGAACTGTATTTTCCCCCTTATGTGCATATGGGAAAAAACGGGCCATACAGTGATTCACTAAAATCACTTGATATCAGAAATTGTACTAAAGAAATACATGTACATTTGGGATTTTTACCCTACATTTAATCCTCTCACAGTGAGTGAGTGCTGTTATCCCTGTTTTTTTAATGAGGAAATTGGGTCTCAGGAAAGTCAGGTAATCTGTTTAAGCAAATAAACAATGTGTTGCACCAAGAAATTGAGCTTGGACTAGTCTTTGTCCAAGTTCTTAACCACCACATTAATTGTATTGGGCACTGCATTTAGCCTTTCTTTACCTATCTCAGTATTTATATTTAAATTATTAGCTCATTCTTTGGCTCCATTATAAAGGTATTATGCTAAATACTTGGAAAATATGATGAAAGCTATGTGTACAAGCAGATTTTAACATTGACAATGTTTCTCCCACTAGAGAAAGACAATCCATTTAAATGCATGAAATGAAAGAATCATTATGTTGTTTTGTGCTCTGGTGCCCTCCTTCACCCTTCCTGACTCTATGTAAGGGGGTTAAAAAACATTTAATACTTCACTGAGCTATGCCATAAAATTTAAAAACCAAGTGCTAAACAATTACCACGAAAACCCAAAGTGTATCAGAGTAGATAGTTTTCAGTGATGAAAATGTCTGTTTAAACTGATTTGAAATTCTCGTCCACAACCAGTTTAAACAGATTTATTCTGTTATTTAGAGAGTATGTACATCATAGTAACTTTGCAGTGGTAATAAGCTAGAAATTTTAAGTAGAGAATCCATCAAGAGAAGAAGACTCTTTCCTGAGACCCAAGATTGAAAAAACAGCATTTCTTCTACAGCCTGGAAATATGTGGAGTTTGGACAGTGGAAAAATCAGAGTATGATTCTCTTTTCAAAAGAATAGTGGAAGAATGAAATACGGGGAACTTAAACATCAGATATAACTTACTTTTTTTTTTTTTTTTTTTTTAAGTGGAGATTGAACCTAGGGTCTCTTTACCACTGAGCTACATCCATACACCTTTTTATTTTGAGACAGTCTCACTAATTTGCTGAGACTGTATTCCAACTTGGGATCTTCCTGCCTCAACCTCCCAAATCACTGGGATACAGGTGGGCACCATCATACCTAGCTACTGGTCTGACTTTCTATATTAATAATTAAAGTCTCAGAAATATTTTGGGGCTTCACCTACCTCCTTTGGCTCTTCACAGAGAAAGTTAACGATTACCAACTGCCCATACCACACTGTGTGCCTTTGTATGCTTATAGGGTTTTACTTTCTTTCCCCCTGCATTTCTCCTCACTTTTGTAAATTGCATGTGAATTATAAACCTTGTCAGAAATTTTCTTGAAAAAGTTGAGGTTGTTAATCCCAAATTGCTAGCATCATATCAATTGTTCAAGTGGACATCATATCATCTTACTGGTTGTAGAGTTTATAAATCAAAAAGCAATTCTGATACTTTGATGGCAAAGAGTAAGTTTTCATGACCTGGATTCTAAAAGTAGTAGAATTTGACCAGCCAGTATTTTAACACCATAAGCTTTGTGATGAATATAATCTTAATATTATTAAAAATTATTCATGATACTTTTTAAACAATAAGGAATACTTTATTTGGGTCAGTTGAAATAGGCATATGGGACTACCCCATATAGGCATCTCTTTAATAGTCCAATTTTCCATTGCCCATCTACCTGACCATATGCCCAGGCCATTGGCTCCTGCCCATGAGTGGGTAAAAATCTAGATACAGGAAATTTACCATTGTTCAATTCTTTCATCACTGCTGAAAAAAACATCAGCAAGTCAGCCCATTGAGCTGATTTTTTTTGGAGTGAGGGCCTTCCAAATAGGATGTTGTCCATTCACCTTGTAATTATCATCCATAAATCAAGCAGCTCCTTTTGGTCAGTCAAGTGTTGTTTATAGGGCACTGTCCAAGTGACAGTAGAACCTGGCAGTGTCTCTCACAGTTCTAGTCAGTCCTAGGGGAAAAGAGCCCCCCTCCTTTGTAGGAATCTCCTTGCATTCCCCAGCTAATAAGATTGAGAATAAACTATTTCCATTTCACCCTAGAACTGTTCTGAGCAAAGCCCTCCACAGCAAATTGAATAAGGCTTCTCAGACGATTCAGTTTTACAATAGTAAAATTGCTTGAGGTACCCATATAATAGGAACTTCCTTAACTGCAGCATTTGATCTGGATAAGGGACATATTCTGTGGACAGATATCCTGATTATTATAAAGCCAATCCCACAGGGCTGTATACAAAACCTATCAAATGCTTCATCTGAGGTATTCCACTTGGCATTTATAGGTAAAGTCAGGCAGTCCCCCCAGGGTAAAAAGATCTTACAGTGACTTTTATCCAGTCTGTGAGCTTGACTGTTCCCTCAGGAATAGCTTGGGTATCTGGATCATAAATTGCCATCTATGATTGTTCCATAGTAAGCCTGTGAGTCCTATGTCAACCAAAGCATGTTCTTCTCTGCAGCTCTTAAAAACAAAGATACTGCCCCGCAATTAGTCATTGTTATTAAAAGTTCTTCAGGAAACTGGTGATAGTGATGATCAAAATGAGAGAAAACTTGATTCACACTGTATCCCCTGGTTTCACTAGTTTTTTATTTTTGCCCTTCTGCCAGTAGATCACCTTTTTCTTAGAAGTGTTCTGTTGTTTCTATGTTATGCTTCCATTTGGGAGTGGTTCCGAGGCTAGTGATCAGTCTCAGACCAACTGAAATTTGAGGTTCATCTGTTATCAAGATCTTAATTTCAGGGGCTGGGGAGATAGCTCAGTTAGTACAGTGCTTGCCTTGCAAGCATGAGGCCCTGGGTTCGATCCCCAGCACCACCAAAAAAAAAAAAGGTCTTAATTTCATTTAGTTCTTACATACAACAATAGCCAAGGAATTTTATATTTTACCTTTTTCTTATTGGTTTGTGTTTCCTTAACTTCCCAGGGGATCAACTCCCTAAGAGTTGGATACATCTCTACATTCTGAATGTAAACTTCTTCATTTGGTCACTGATCCCAGCACATTTGTGACTTCATACCTTGGGTAACCATATGCCTACCCAGAAATCACCGGTTCCCCTCCTTTCATCCCTTTTCCTAAACCATATGTTTCTAAGATCTGGATCATTCTAGCAAATTGCATGTTTTCTGACACCAAATGAAGAGGTGTTTTCTGAAACCAAATGAGAGGTTTTTTTCCTCCCTGAAACCCACCAATTCTGATGCAAACTGGGTACCCAACAACTCAATTCAGTTCTAACACTACTCAGAGATAATTTCAAACTCTACAAGTTTAGGAGTTTAGTCCTACAAGATTTCCCTCTGATTCCAGCTACAGATGGGATGCCTGAACTCACATTTCTTTCCAGCTGATTACAAATTTAGGGATTTCCACCACTTAGATTGGGTAACTTGCTATAATGATTCCCAGAACTCAAGAAAACACTTTACTCACAAACACATAGTTAACCATTTTTCTTGTGAAGAACACAACTCAGGAACAGCCAAATGGAAGTAATGCATAGGAGAAAGTGTAGGGACTGGGGGCAGAGACCTCATGTCTTCTTTGAGTATGTTACCCTCATAGCACCTCAATGTTTACAAGCCTGGAAGCCCCCTGTTTTTTATTTGTAAAAATAAATTTTGTGTGTATTTAAGGTATACACATAATATATAGAGTATAGATATATAGTAAAAGGAATATTATAAAAGGGGCAGAAGCAGCTAAAATTTACTTATCTAGTGTGACTCCCAAATGTAGTACAAGTTTATTACTTATAGTCCTCATTTCTAGTGAACTATACGTTTCTAGACTTATTTCTTCTTCAATTTTATTTTCTCTGGGATATTTTTCTTAAGCTTTCAACCAACTGGCATAAAATCTTAATATTTCCTTATTTTCTTAATCATTGCTATCTCTGTCCCTCTTTCCATTCCTAATACTATTTGTGCGTGCCCACTTTCCTTTTCCCCAATTGTTTTTACCCAAAATGCGTCAATTTGTTTACTTTTTAAAAAGAAACAGGTTTTGTATTTGTTGGTACTCTCTATTGTACCTTTGTTTTCTGTTTTACTAATTTCTGGTTTTATTTTTATTCTTCCTTCTACTTACTTTGTACTCATTAAGCCTTTTTCATCCCCCCACCTCTATAAGCATCTCTTTTTCCATATTTTGATTGGTGGGTTGTAAGGATACATAATAGTAGGGTTCATTGTTACATATTCATACATTCACACACTATAACAGTATAATTTAGTCACTGTTGTTCCTCAGGATTTCCTTTTTGCTTCCTCTCCTCCCTTCCCCTTGTCCCTTTACTCTTATTAGTCTCCCTTTGATTTTCATGGGATTCCACCCCTCATCTTTCTTTTCTTTTTCTTTTTCTCTCTTCTTTTCACATATGACCCTTGACTTTCTCAGTTTGGCTTATTTCAATTAACATAATGCTCTCAAGATCATCCATTTTCCTGCAAATTTTATAATTTCATTTTTCTTATGGTCAAATAAAACTCCATTGTGTATATTTATCATACTTTCTTTACCCATTTATACATTTATGGACACCTAAGCTGGTTCCATAGTTTGGTTTTTATGAATTGTTTTGCAATAGACATATGGGTATACATGTATCACTGTAGTATGGTGTCTTTAATTCTTTAGGATAAATACCAAGGAGTGGTATATTTGGGTCATGTGGTAGCTCCACTGCTACTCTTTTGATTTTCATGATGATTTCCTTGCTGCTTATACTAATGTACAGTCCCACCAACAGTGATCCTTTCCCCCCATATCTTCTCCAGTTATTGTTGTATTCTTGATGGCTGTTGTTCTAACTGGAGTGAGATAAAATTTCAGTATGGTTTTCATGTGCATTTCCCTGATTGACGCCGTCCAGCGGAGTCAGTTTGGCGCGGGGGACAAAACAGTAGCGAGGCTCAGGAAACCAGGGAACTGGAACCTTGAACCTCTAAAAAAAACCCTCCTGTGCTCGAGGAGAACTGGCTTATATCCCCTCAAGGAGGCTAAGGGTAGGGCTGACGCCAATTATGCAAAGATTAGGCGAGAGCTAGCTGCCCAATCATGGTAAAGGTCAAAACGAGCAGGCACGAGCAGGAGCACCTGTGCACAGGAGCACCTGCGCACACGTTGTGTGCGTGGACTTAATTGGATACGGCCAATGACAAATCACCTGGGTGTGCTTATGTTAATCATCCTCCTCACTGCCGATGTGATCAAAGCAACCTCTGGCTGTCTGCCAAGCACCATCCCGGCGCTGTCCGCAGGGCATAGCCCCCAACACCTGATTGCTAATGATGTTGAATGTTTTTCATGCATTCGTTGACCATTTGTATTTATTCTCTTGCAAGTGCCTGTTGCATTCATTTGCCCATTTTTAATTGGGTTATTTGTGGGGTTTTTTGGTTTTTTTTACAGTTCTTTATATATTCTGATTTTTAACATTTTGTCAGAAGAGTAGCTAGTATAAACTTTCCCATTCTGTAATTCTCTCTTTATATTCTTAACTGTTTCCTTTGCTGTATAGAATATTTTTAAATTAATGCCATCCCATTTATTAATTCTTGGTATTATTTCCTCAACTATAGGAGTCCTATTGAGGAAGTCATTGCCTGTGCCAGTTGAAGTGTTGACCCTACATTTTGTTTTAGGAGTGTTTAGTTTTTGTTCTAATTCCTAGGTCTTTTTGATCCGTACTGAGTTGACTTTTATGCAGGTGAGAGATAGGGATCTAGTCTCATTCTTCTACTTATGGAAAACAAGTTTTCCCAGCACCATTTGTTTAAAAAGCTGTCTTTTTTGCAATCTGTTTCTGACACCTTTGTTAAGAATCAGATGACTGTATTTATGTGGGTTTGTCTCTGTGTCTTCTGTTCTGTTTTGTTGGTCTATGTGTCTGTCTTTATGCCAATAGCATGCATTCTTTTGTTACAATAGCTCTATAGTATAATTTGAAGCCAAGTATTGGGATGCCTACAGCATTGCTTTTTTGGCTCTGGCTATTCTGGGTCTTTTATCCTTCCAAATGAATTTAAGACTTTTTTTCTAGTTTTGTCTAGTTTTAGTCTAGTTTTGTGAAGAATATCATTGGTATTTTGATGAGATTGCATTGAATCTGCATATTACTTTTGATAGCACGGCCATTTTAACAGTATTAATTCTCTTGTCTGTGAACATCAGAGATCTTTCATCTTATGTTTTCTTCAAACTCCTTTTTTAGTGTTCTATAGTTTTTCATTGTAGGATCTTTCACTCCTTGGTTAGATTTATTCCTAGGTATTTTGTTTGTTTGTGGCTATTGTGAATGGGATTGTTTTTATGATTTGTTTCTCAGCATATTCATTATTGGCATACAGAAAAGCTAATAATTTTTGTATGTCAATTTTAGAACCTGCTACTTTGCTTAATTTTTTATTAGTTCTAGCAGTCTTCTGGTGGAACTTTTTTTTTTTAATCTTCTAAATATAGGATCATATCATATGCAGACTGAAAATTTTACTTCTTTCTTTCCTATTTTTATTCCATTTCCTTCTCTTGTCTAATTGTGCTGGCTGGAATTTTTTGAATGATGAGAATGGACACCCTTGTCTTGTTCCAGATTTTAAAGGAAATACTTTCAGTTTTCACCCATTTTGTTGACTTTGGGTTTATCATACACAGCCTTTATAATGTTGAGGTAAGTTCCTTCTATCCCTAGTTTCTTAAGTATTTTTGTCACAAATGGGTGCTGCATTTTGTTGAAGGTATCTATTGAGATGACTCTGTGTTTTTTGTCTTTAATTTATGTGGTAAATTGCATTTATTGATTTCTATATAAAACATCCTTGCATCCCTGGAATGACCATGATGTACAATCTTACTAATATTTTGTCAAATTCGATTTGCTAATTTTATTAATGACTTTCGCATCTAAATTCATCAGGGATATGATCTGTAGTTTTCTTTCCTTGATCTGTCATCTGGTTTTTGATATCAGGGTGATACTGGCTTCATAGAAATGTTCCATCCATTCCTATTTCGTGAAATAATTTATAGAGCTTTGGCATTGGTTCTTCTTTAAAGGTCTGGTAGAATTCACTTAAGACTCCATCTGATCCCGGACTTTGCTTTGTTGGAAGACTTCTTATTACTCTTTCTATCTCATTGGTTGTTGTTATCTGTTTAGGTTTTCTGTATCCTCTCGATTCAATTTTGGCAGATCAAATGTGTTCAGAAATATATCTGTTTCTTCAGAGTTTTCTAATTTTTTGCAGTATAAGTTTTTAAAATAATCCCTAATGATCCTCAGGATTTCTGTGCTGTCTGGTGATTTTTCCTTCTTCATCTCTAATTTTAATAATTTGAATCTCTCTCTCTCTCTCTCTCTCTCTCTCTCAGAGAGTTTGGGTAAGAGTTTATCTGTCATAAAAAAATTAAAAGTAATAAATAAAAGCACAAAAAAGAATTTTTCTTACCTTTTCAAAGAACCAACTCTTTCTTTCATTAATTTTTTTATTTTTTAAATTCTTGATTGCATTGATTTTTGGCTCTGATTTTAATCATTTCCTTCTTTCTACTGGTTTTAGAATTGGTTTGCTCCCCCCCATGCACACACACAGGGCCTTGAAATGTGTCATTGGGTTGTTTATTTGGGATCTTTCTGATTTTCTTACATAGGCACTCATTAAAAATACAAAAAACAAAAAACTTTGCTCTTAGAATTGCCTTCATAGTGTTTCAGAGGTTCTGGTATATTGTATCACTATTTTCATTTGATTCTAAGAATTTTTAAAAATTTCCCCCCGATTTCTTCTATCGCCCATTTATCATTTGAAAGTGTATTGTTTTTTTTTTTTGTTTTGTTTTTATTTTTTTACGTTTACATAGGGTAATGATGTTTCTTTTTTTTTTTTTTTCCCTCCCCCCCACCCCTCCCACCCCATTTGAAAGTGTATTGTTTGATCTCCATGTTTTATATAGTTTCTATAATTTGCTGTCATTGTTGACTTTGAATTTCATTCTGTTAACATCAGATAAGATGCAAGGAATTTCATCTTTTTTTTTTGCCAAGAGTTACTTTGGGCTTAAAATATGATGTATTTGGGGGAAGGTTCTATGAGCAGCTAAGAAGAAAGTGAATTTGGCTAATATTCTATAGATGTCTATTAAGTCCATTTGATATAATAATTTTAGATCTGCAGGGTCTTTGCTGGGTTTATGTTTATGTATGAGTGATCTATATATTGGTGAGAGAGGTGTGTTGAAATTGTATTATTGTTCTGGAGTCCACCTGAATCTTTAAAAAAGGTTGAGTAGTGTCTGTTTTATATAATAGGTTTACCAATGTTTTGGGCATAAGTTTTTACTATCATTTTATCTGGTTGAATTGTTCCCTTTACAAGTATCAAGTGACCTTTGTCTCTTCTGGTTAATTTTGGTTGCAATGTGCTTCGTTGGGTATGAGAATAGCTACTCCTGCTTGTTTTTAGGCTCCATTTGCATTATTATCAATTTCTATCCTTTTACTTTCTGCCTGTGGCTATCTTTGCCTGTAAGCTGAATCTCTTGCAAACAGTAGATAGTTGAGCGTTGTTGTTCAGTCCAATCTGCTACCATGTATCTTAACTGAAGAGTTGAGACCATTTATATTCATTGTTATTACAGAGGTGTTTATTAATTCCTGCCATTTTGATTTATTTCTAATGTTTAATTTGGTCCTGTTTCTCATTTTCTTGGCTACTCTTCAGATGAGATCTGTCCATTTGCAAACTCTGGTGTTTGTTTTTCTTCTGTGTGAAGTATTTCCTTAACTATTACCTGTAGTGCTGGCCTAGTAGTCATGAATTCTTTTAGTGCCTATTTATCTTACAAGGTTTTTATTTCCTCTTAAATTCTGAAGGATAGATAACTTTGTTGGATATAGCAGTCTTGATTGGCAGTTATTTTCTTTCAGGGCTTGGAATACATTTTTCTAACCCTTCCTGGATTTCTCTAGAGGTTGTCCTAAGAAATCAGAAGTAATTCTTATTAACTTGTTTCTAAATGTGACCTGACATTTTTCTCTTGAGGCTTTTAAATTTCTATTCTTGGCTCTGTATGTTAGGCATTTTAAAATGTGTCATGGAGAGGTTCTTTTTTTTTTTTTTTTTTTTTTTTTTTTTAGTTGTAGGTGGGCACGATACTATTTATTTATTTATTTATTTATTTATGGTGCTGAGAATTGAACCCAGTGCCTCACACTTGCTAGGCAGGTGCTCTACCTCTGAGCTACAACCTCAGCCCAAGAGATACTTTTTTGATCTTGTTTTTTTTTGGGATTCTGAATGACTCCTGTATCTGGATGTCCATCATTCCCAAGGGTTGGAAGTTTTCTTGTTATTATTTTCCTGAAGAGATTATCCATGCCATCAATCCACATCTCACAACCCTCTTCAATTCTAGTGATTCTTAAATTGTTTTCATATAGTTGTCCCAGAGTTCTTCTGTATTCTGGTCATGGTTATTTTTATTTTCTTTTCTTTAATACTGTCTAATGTTCAAAGCTGGCCACTTTGTCTTCCACCTCTGAGATTCTGTCTTCTGAATGGTTTATTCTAGTAGAGACTTACACCTGAACATTTTATTTGATTTATTGTGTGTTTCACTTCCAAGATTTATGTTTGGTTGTTTTTCAACATTTCTCCATCCTTACTGAATTCCTCATTCATATCCTGTACTGACATCTTAATTTATTCAGTTTATCTGTGTTATTTTGGAATTCATTTATTTTTATTTTTATTATTTTTGTGCTGGGGATCAAACCAGGGCCTCATGCGTGGTACACATAGCACTCTTATCACTGTTCCACATCTCCAGCCCCTCATTGGCATTTTTATAAACATTTTTTTGCATTGCTCATCTGGTATTTAATCCACTTCAATGTCTTTGGAGTCAGTTGCTGATGAATTATAAACTTTAGGAGGTATCATATTACCTTAGTTTTTCATATTTCTTGTGTTCCTGTGTTGAATTTTTTGGATCTGTTGTAATGGATTTCTTGTTCACTCTTATGTGTGGGCTTTTTAGGACACAGCCTTCTCTTGGCAAAATGCTCTGGGATATCAGGTGATTATGAATTTTTCAATATATTTCCTAGTGGGTTTTATAGTATAGTTTTGCTGCTCGTTCTTTGATGATAATTAGTATATTTTGATACAGTATGTATTGTGTCAGAGTTGAGAACCTCTTTTCCCTTGTAACTCTGACAGGAGTGGAGTCCTTCTTGTAGATCCAGCACTTGTGTTGGATAAAGTAGGGTACCCACTGTGATTGCTCTTCTTCACTGAACAGGTTTGTTTATTATAAAGGGTTGTGGAAGTAATCTAGATTGACTCCTCCTCATATGTGTGGCGTCCATGGTCTTAGTGTTAATTCTGTGTTTTGTTTTGTTTTGTTTGAAAAATTTTTGTTCATGAGTAGGACCTGAGGGCCTCCAAGCCATTTTTGTTTGGAATCTGGTTATTGGTTTGGGGTTTTTGTCTCCTCTATTCTTTGTATTAAAATATCATTGAAGTTTGAGCATGATTAGTTTGCATGTGGAGCAAGATGCACTGTTTCTTGCCTGGATTTTGGGTGTTGCTCAGTATTAGGCTCTACCCTGTGAACTCATAGTGTTCCAGTAGATTCCCAGTAGCTCACAGGACAGGGAGAAATAACAGCAACACTGACAGCAAACTATTTATAGCTTTATAATAAATAAATGGTGCTTATTGTGACAGCTACAATGCTAATTACCACAGAAACAGGAATTGTGGGGTCAGCAGTTGCCAGCAACAACAGCAGTGAAGAGCCATGAACTAGCAACAACAGCAGTAAATAGCCATGAACTAGCTCTGGCATTAAAGTAAACAGCAGGTATCAACTATGCCACCCTTAGTACTAATAACTGCAACAACATGAATGGTGGCAGTAGGAATTATGTAAACCAAGTAGTTCTAAAAGATGATAAAAATATAGTTCATTAAGAGAAAAAGTGTGATAGGAATGCAAAAGTTTAGAATATTCAAAATGTGAACAGAAAAAGCAGAGAAATGTAGCAAGTGATGGCTATAAAGGAGAAAAAATATAAAACAATAAAGAGAAAGAGACAATAAGGATTTGGCTATTAGAGGGAGAAGAAAGAAGAGAAAGAGAACAACAAAAAACAAAATAAACAAATAGAAACACCTAACCCTGAAAAGACAAAACAAAGAAAAATAACAAACATTTAAAAGTGAGGGAAAAAAAAAAACAAATATATATATGTAGGTGTATACATGAACCAATTAGCACTGTAGGAATCCGCCCCCCCCAGGCAAAAAAAAAGGAGAAAGAAAAATCTTTTTTTTTTTTTGCGGTGCTGGGGATTGAACCCAGGGCCTTGTGCTTGCGAGGCAGGCACTCTACCAACTGAGCTATCTCCCCAGCCCAGAAAATTCTTCATGAAAAATAAAAGAATTGTCTCCTCTGAGGTGGTCAGAACTGTCAACAAGGATGAACATTGACTACCTGCGCCAGACTGCCCTTCTTTCTGTATCTCTTAGAGCAAGGCCTGGGGGTTCTCAAACCCTTCCTCTTTTTTTGTTGCTCACTGAGCTGAACTGGAGTGGCCTGGAACCACAACTAGCTGATATGAATGGCTCTTAGCTTCCCTTCTCACCAGTATAAAGTAGGATGTAATAGGAAGTAATATTGATTGGAGTTTTGTTCAGATAGACCAGATTCATGTACTCCAGGGTAGGGCTGCTGCAGAGTTCTAAATGGAAATTTCTATAGCTGGTGTTTAGCTCTAATTAGGTCTTTGGGACATTGTTAGCTGGTATCTGCTCTGCTGGGAGTCTGGATCTCAGGATCCTCCCAGGAATTCTCCTAGTAGGAGCAGGGTAGCCAACTTCCATCAGTACACTCCCCATGAATGTGCCTTTTCCAGGTTCAGTCCCTGAGTGTAATTCTTGAATATAATCATGCCCGCCTGTTCGGTTTCCTGATCCTCTTCAGATGGTTATGTAAGCCACCAGACTTGAGAGAAATTGAGTTGCACTCCCCTACATATCTATGACTCCAATCTCTCCTTGTATCATCTTCTCTGTGCCTGTTTCAATCATGTTCTTATAGGTACACCTTAGTTACATGGTAGGCACTTGCCCGGACAATGTGTTACTATTTGCCATAATCTCACTGTGTCTCACTGAAGTTACAGAAGCTGGTCTTGAACTTGTGGTCCTTGTGCCTCAATCTCCTGGCTAGCTGGGATTACAGGTGTGCAGCATCACACTCATCTGGCTTACTTTTCAATGGTTCAGAATTTTAATAACCCTTCAAGTTAAACATTTTTATACACTTAATTTTGTTTAAATTTACCAACAATGACTTTTTTTTTTTTTTTTTTTTAAATTCACATTCCATTTCATGTCTCAGATACTTCTTCTGGCATCAGTCTCCTTCCTAAAGTGTATTGTTAGAAGTTCTTTTCCTGAGGTGACCTTGGATAGATTTTGCTTATCTGAAAATGGTTTTATTTTGTCCTTGTTTTTGAAAAGTAGCTGCTTTGAATATCAAATTGTAGGTTAAAAGGTTTGTTTTCTTTCCTTCTTTCTTTTCTCTTTTTTTATTTCTTTATTTCTTTCTTTCTTCTCTAAAGATAATATCCTACTATCTTCTGGTTTTCAATTATAGCTGAGAAGTCAGCTATCGCAGTCACTAATTCAGTAACCAAAAATCTCTTTTCACTTTAGTGTATGCATGTGTGTGCATGCACATGATTTTCTTTGTTTTTGGTGTCCTGTATTTTGTGCTTTCTTTGTCCTACTTGTAATCTTGTGATTCACTGTTTCCTGAAATCTAAGGTTTAACGTCTTTCACCAGTTTGGGGGAATTCTCAAACATCTTTCTACATGTTGCCTCTATCCTTTTTTTTTTTTTTTTTGCCCTCCTGAAACTTATTAAACCTAATAACCTGTCTTGCCTTGTTCAGTAATCCTTGTGTTTCAACCTCTTTTTTTCTTCTTGTTTCTGTGCTACATTCGGGGTGATTTCTCCACAACTATCACCCAGTTTATTAATTTATTTTTTTAACCAGTGTTTAATCTATAGTTAGTTCTTTGACATTATTGGTCACAGGAAAGTTGGGGTTTTTGTTTCTTTGTTTATTTGTTCGTTTGGTTTTTTAAAACTAGAAAAACAGATTGGTGGACCTGCAGTTGTGGCTCAGTGGTAGAGCGCTTGCCTAGCATGTGTGAGGCACTAGATTCAATCCTCAGCACCACATAAAAATAAATAAATAAAGGTATTGTGTCCATCTACAACCAAAAAAATAATTAAAAAACACCAAATTGGCATGGGGACACAAGGATAGACAATCAAGATTAGGTTCAGGTATAGTGGTTCGTTGGCTTCACACTGATTCCATTCTTGCTTAGGACAGTTGTCAAGCCTTTCATGATTACTCACAGCCCTTGCTTTGGGAGCTGTCACAGACCCTTTATTTTATAATGCTGTAGGGCATTGTTGACAATATCTGAGATGAATTCCTTTGCAGCTTATTTATGGGACATGAGCTAATTTATGCATGTGCCCTCATGGTTCAGGTAGTAACTAATCACTGTATCCAGGATCATTGGTGTGCAGCCATCCAGCTGCACCAGGAAACCCATCAGAGCTGTGCTGGACACCACCAGCTTCACAACTCCCTTGGTAGTCCCTGGCAGTGCATAAACTCCCTTGGATAAAGCCCCTTCCTGGTACTAGCCACCTCTAGCCAAGTCCAGGCCTCCTTGTGCTGATTGGCCAACTTTCCAGCCTGCATCATCACAGTTCTTATTCCTTCAACCACAGCTCCAACCCTAGATCCCTGTGGTGTTTTTAAGGAACTGACCTTATTCTCCAGGTTGGTGCTGGTAGGTAGCACAGCAGAGGTTAATGCCAGGGCACGGCAGCAGAAGCTATTGCAAGAGAAATGCTAGACAAATTTTTGATAGTATGTTTTATTATATAACAGCCAAATGTTATTTTTTAATGTCTAAAAAGTGTTATTTTTACATACCGTAGATGTTAACATTTTAATTTTTCAACACATTTAATGGCCACTTACCATCTAATAGATCCTGTATCAAATGCTAAAAATTCTGAGATTAAAGATGTTGTCATTAACTGAGTTTCTTGCACATTTGTAATCCCAGTTACTTGGGGGGGCCGGGAGCAAGAGGGAATCAAAAGATTGAGGCCAGCCTGGGCAACTTAGCAAGACACTATCTCAAAATAAAATAAAAAGGACTGGAGATATACATCAGTGGTAGAGTGCTTGCCTAGCATGGTTGAGGCCCTGGGTTCTATCCCCAGTACTGCAGGGCAAAAAATCATATGGTGGATAAATTGGTGTGGTCATTAGATTGATGCCTGTAGTCCACCTACTCAGGAGACTTGAGGCAGGAGGATTGCTTGAGCTCGAAAGTTTGGGCCCACTTTGGACAGCATAGTGAACACAGAGAGTCATTACTCCTGAGAGAAAATGTTAAGGAAAAGGTGTATATAGATAATTTAGGATTATAATAGTTTTTGTGAGATGAATAATTGCTATGATGGAAATAAAGATAATGTGGAACCATGTAGAAAGGTTTCTGATGATAAGAATAGTTTAGAAAAGACTTTCAGAGAAACAGGTTACTGAGGAAAAAGTAGAACTTAGCCAGGCAGTGCAAGAGGAAGGAACATTCTGGGCAGAAGAAGAGTATGCAGAGGCACAGGAACCTGTGAAAACATGTCACATTCAGTGAATGAATTGCAAGTAGATATTTGACTATATATGGGATGTTGGTGAGAAATGAGGTGAGCAAGAGCCAAATCATGAAGAACCTCGTATGCCATACTGAGGCTTCTTTTATACATCTATCACTTTGAGTATTGATGGGATGAAAAAAAAATCTTTCCTAAAGTATTTTAATTAAAACAATACTTTAAAGAAGAAAACTCTTACCTTTTATTTCTTGATTCAGTTAAAAAGAATGAAATTGTAATATTAAAAACTTTGATATTTCAACTAACCTTGCAGGGGGGCATACAGAACCAGAAAGAATAGACACAGAATACCCACTAGTGGGTGGAATTGTGAAGGAAAAACAAACCATGTACAGTAGTCTTTTAATGCCTAAGTAGAAAGAATGAAAATGGGTAATCTATTTTCACTTCTCATGGTGTTTTCCACAATCAAAGGAAGAAAATAGTCCAATGTACCAGGTGCCATTATTGAAGAATTTGTTTTCTAGGAGACTGAACATTTTCCCCACAACAGTAAAAAATAGTAGACACGAGCTGGGGATATAGCTCAGTTGGTAGAGTGCTTGCTTTGCAAGCACAAGACCCTGGGTTCAATCCCCAGTACCACACACACACAAAAAAAAACTAAGGTGCTAGGAATATGATTTGACTGCTCAAAACCCTGTGCCTTTCAGGTTAGGCCCAATAAGGAGACAGAAACCACACAGTAATTTAAACAAAAGAGTATAAAATGAAATATTTTTAAGGTATATAGGAGAGTAGCTATAAAGACATAAAGAAAACTCTAAAGGATGCCAAAGAAGGACAAGGTAAAAGTGGAAATCATATCCCAAGGCTACAGTTTGTCTTTTACTAACAAAATTGTGTTTGCAAAGAATGGGTTACCTGGGCCAGAGCTGGTTCTCAGTCACCAGGGTAGCAGAAAGCAAACCTCCACCGCATAAATGAGCTGCAGCTGATGAGCAGGCCCACAGAAATTGTTTGGGCCTCACTGTGAGTGCGAGGTCTGAATATGCAATATCTCCTTTGAGAGGACCCTGGGAACACGACCATTGGGCCCAGTCATTAAGGGACTGCTCACTCTAGACGTGTGACTTGGATGTTGTACCACCAGATGCCTTTGCACATCCACACCACCCACTCAACAGTCGAACTATGCATTGTGCACTGGGACCAGGAAGAAAATCCTCTTCATCCAGCAGTGTCCTCCGTTACCCTCTCCTGGCAAAGCTTAATATTGTGCTCACTGAAAAAGAAAATGCTTGAGTCCAACTAGCACATAATTTGTCTGCTAAAACCTTGAACCTTTCACCTGTATCTAGCTAATAATTGAAAAATAAATAAGTGAAAGCAGACCCTGATGTCTTGGAACTGGTCTGGCTCTCATAGATAGGCCTTACTGTGACTACAAACTAATGTGATACACACAAAACTTGACTTCTGACAGCAGAATAATAGATTTTTTTTCTCACTAAGATACTCCACAGTTTCTCAAGGTTGCATTCTCTCTCTCTGCATTGAGTAATAAACCTAAACAGTTTGTTCAGGTACTGGTGTATTCCTGAGTTTGTTTGTTTTCGTTTTTTGTTTTGACTGAAGGGCATCGGTATAAGAAATAAGTATTTTCTTTTCTTCCGTTTGGTTGTTGTTGCTGTTTTGTTTTGTTTTGTACTGGGAATTGAACCGAGGACCTCAGGCATACCAGGCAAGCATTGTACCACTGAGCTATATCCCCAGCCCTTTGGGTTTTTTTTGTTTTGTTTTGTTTTGTTTTGTTTTGTTTTGAATTTAATACAGGGTTGCCCAAGCTGACCTCAAATTTGAGATTCTCCTGCCTCAACCACTTAAGTAGCTGGAATTCCAAGTGTGTGCCCCCTTGCCCAGTTTGTGTGTATGTGTGTGTTTTAAAGAAGCTAGTTAGTTACAAACATTCACTTTTTTTTTTTTTTAAGGAAGTGACTGTCTTAGAAAGTTAACAGTACCAAAAAAAAAAAAAAAAAAAACCACTCTGATCATAGTTTATTTTTGAAACTATTTTTGCAACAAAAAAACTCCATAAAACCCACAGTAAAACTGTTAGCAGTTTTTAGGGCTGGGGATATAACTCAGTTCGTAAAGTGCTTTCCTGTCAAGCAGAAGGCCCTGGGTTCAATCCCCAGCACTGTAAAAACAAACAAACAAACAATTAACAGTTTTTAAAAGTTAGCAAATATAGACAAAAACAGTTAAGTTTTCTTGTGATAGCTCTCCTACAGAAGATACACTGTACATTTTTAATATGGTCAAGACATAAACTATTTTAATATGAAATGAATATGAAATTGTTTTCCTTCTAATTTTCGAGGGGCTTTGTTCTCTGCATTACTTAAGGAGTGGTATTTGGAATAATCTTCCTGATGGGGGTGACACTAGTCTTTTTAATTCTCTACTTCAGGAAAACTGAGGAAGCTTCCAGAGAGTCCTTTCCTCAATCTGAAGGGCCTTAAGAAGACTGTGCTAATATTTCATTGCTAAAATCTGTACATTTTTAATATAGAAGAGGTAAAATGTTGAAATGTGGTTTTTGTTTTTAAACAGAGCTCTGATCCCTGTAAGGTCTACTTATGCATAGTTAGAATGAATTACTTGGTTCTCTGCTTGATGAATAACCACTATGGCTTAGTAAATGGATATTTGGGTTTTCCTTATAATATGCCTGGGCATACCTATAATTAACTGAATGTTACTGTGACCATCCCAAGAAATGTGATTTTTCAGTGAACATTTTCTTGTCTGAGGTGCTCCCATTTTTCTCCCTGAAAAATTAGTGGTTTCTTTAATCTCATGGGCAAAAATCTAAGCAAATCTACCTAAGTTATGAATAGCAGTAAAATTATATATTCTTATCCTATTAATTCATTTATTAAAATTTTTAAACCTCCATTATATGACATATGTTGTACTAAGTATCGAAGTTACAAAAATAAAAAGCCCCCAATCCTTGTTTGAAATGGATGACCACACAATTTAATCTAAGGACATTTATCTGGATTTGATTGTCTTATGGTTAATTACTGGCACATCTTCCTGCTTCTGATTTTTTGGCTTTGTTTTTGGAACTATGTTGGGCATAAAGAGAAGAAGAGTATAATGTTTAGTAGCATCAGTAAATTTGGACAATAAATTTAGTTAGCACTGAGTGCTTTGTGGGCAAGATGAAATAAAACAAATACTGCTCTTCTCATAGGCAACCCACAGTGGAGAGATGTACATGGTTCAGGTAGTCATAATGGAATCCTGTGATAGTGCACAACTATAGTTAGTTCTTCCTAGAGTATAATTTCTAAACCTAGGGGCTATCCAGCAGACTTCAGGAATTTCAAATCACCTTTCCATCCACATCCCCAGCCCTATGATAAAAGACCTTTATCAGTGGGCTGGGGATATAGTCCAGTTGGTAGAGTGCTTGCCTCATAAGCACTAGGCCCTGGGTTCAATCCCCAGCACCACAAAAAAAAAAAAAAAAAAAAAATACCCTTATCACTACACTTTAAACATCTAACCAGTTACAAGAAGAGTGGTAAGTGACTAATTACTGACCTCATTTGACCACTAATTGCCTTAGCTCCAGACTACCAGTTGTCTCAGCCCAGCTTTTTATGGGCATCAAATGATGGTGTGTGTCTGTTTGTCTCTGTTTGCCCATGTCAGGTAATTGAGTCAGCCCTTTGTGCTTATATGACTGACCCCAACCCTTCAGGCCACCTGGTGTTTCTTTTATTTTTTTTAATTTAAATTTGTATTTTTACATACTGCATTTTGATTCATTGTATACAAATGGAGTATAGCTTTTCATTTTTATGGTTGGGCACAATGTAGAGTCACACCATTCATGTAGTCATACATATACATAGGATAATACTGTCTGTGTCATTCTATCTTTGTTCTCCCACCCACTCCTGCCCCATTATCTTCTATACCATCCAAAGTTCCTTCTTTCTTCTCTCCACCCCCACCACCACCTGCCCTCATTATGTGTCCTCATCCACTTATCAGAGAAAACATTTGGCCTTTGGTTTTTTGGTCTTGGCCTATTTCACTTAGCATGATATTCTCCAACTTCATCCATTTACCAGCAAATGCCATAATTGTATTCTTCTTTATGACTGAATAATATTCCATTGTATACATACAATGGAATATTCCATTGTATGTTTATACCAGTTTCTTTATCCATTCGTCAATTGAAGGGCATCTAGGTTAGTTCCACGATCTGGCTATTGTGAATTGAGCTGCTGTGAACATTGATGTGGCTGCATCACTGTAGTATGCTGATTTTAAGTCCTTTGGGTATAAGCCAAGGAGTGGGATAGCTGGGTCAAATGGTGGGTCCATTCCAAGCTTTCTGAGGAATCTCCATACTGCTTTCCAGAGTGACTGTACCAATTTGCAACTCCACCAGCAATGTATGAGTGTGCCTTTTTCCTCACATCTAAGCCAACACTTATTATTGCTTGTGTTCTTGATAATAACCATTGTAATTGGAGTTAGATGAAATCTTAGGGCTGTTTTAATTTGCATTTCTCTAATTATTAGAGATAATGAGTACTTTTTCATATATTTGTTGATCACCTATATATCTTCTGTCTGCCCATTTCCTTAGCCCATTTATTGATTGGGTTCTTTGTATTTTTGGTGTTATGTTTTTAAGTTCTTTATAAATTTTGGAGACTAGTGCTCTAGCTGAAGGATGTGTGGAAAAGATTTTTTGCCACTTTTTAAGGCTCTCTTCACATTACTGATTGTTTCCTTTGCTGAGAAAAAAACTTTTTAGTTTGAATCTATCCCATTTATTGATTCTTGCTTTTATTTCTTGTGCTACGGGGGTCTTGTTAAGGAAGTCTGAACCTAAGCCAGCATGATGAAGATTTGGGCCTACTTTTTCTTATATTTGATGAAGGGTCTCAGGTCTAATTCCTAGATCCTTGATCCCTTTTGAGTTGAGTTTTGTACAGGGTGAGAGATAGGGGTTTAATTTCATTTTACTACATATGGATTTCCAGGTTTGCCAGCACCATTTGTTGAAGAGGCTATCTTTTCTCCATTGTATGTTTTAGACTTGTTTGTCTAATATGAGATAGCTGCACTTATGTGGGTATGTCTCTGTATCTTCTATCCTGTACCAATAGTCTACCTGTCTATTTTGGTGCCAGTACCATGTTGTTTTTGTTACTGTTGCTCTGTAGTAGAGTTTATGGTCTGGTATTGTGATACCTTCTGCATCACTCTTCCTGCCCAGGATTGCTTGGGCTATTCTGGGTCTTTCATACTTCCAGATGAATTTCATGATTGCTTTCTCTATTTCTATGAGAAATGTCATAGGGATTTTAATTGGAATTGCATTAAATCTGTATAGCACCTTTGGAAGTATAGCCATTTTGATAATATTAATTCTGCCTATCCATGAACATGGGAGATCTTTCCATTTTCTAAGGTCTTCAATTTCTTTCTTCAGTGTGCTGTAGTTTTCATTGTACCTTTCCCACCTTTGGTTAGATTGATTCCCAAGGTTTTTTTTTTTTTTTTTTTTTTTTTTTGAGGCTATTGTAAATGGAGTTGTTTTCCTCATTTCCCTTTCAGATGATTCATCACTTATGAATAAAAATGCTTTAGATTTATGTGTGGTGATTTTATATCCTGCTATTTTGCTGAATTCATTTATTAGGTCTAGAAGTTTTCTGGTGGAATATTTGGATCCTCTATATACAGAATCATGTCATTGGCAAATAGTGACAGCTTGAGTTCCTCTTTTCCTATTTGTATCCCTTTAATTTCTTTGTTCTATCTAATTGCTCTGGCTAGAGTTTCAAGGATGATATTGAATAGAAGTGGTGAAAAGAGGGCATCCCTATCTTGTTCCAGTTTTTAAAGGGAATGCTTTCAGTTTTTCTCCATTAAGAATGATGTTGCGGGACTGGGGATACAGCTCAGTCAGTAGAGTGCTTGCTTTGCAAGCACAAGGCCCTGGGTTCAAACCCCAGCACCAAAAAAAAAAAAAAGAAAAAGAAAGAATGATGTTGGCCATGGGCTTAGCATAAATAGCCTTTACAATGTTGAGGTATGTTCCTACTATTAGTGTTTTGAGCATGAAGGGGTGTTATTATTATTTAGTCTCCAGGTGTTGGAGTAGTTTGTTTTTTATTTTGTCATTGATTTTTAATTTCATTCCATTATGATCTGATAGAACACAAGGTAGTATCTCTGTTTTTTTGCATTTCCTCAGGGCTACTTTGTGGCATAACCTTTGGTCTGTTTTAGAGAAGGATCTGTGTGCTGCTGAGAAGAAAGTGTATTCTCTCATTGATGGATGGGGATATTCTATGTATGTCTGTGAAGTCTAAATTATTGATTGTGTTATTGAGTTCTTTGGTTTCTTTGTTCTAGTTTTTTGTTTGGAAGATCTATCTAGTGGTGACAGTGGTGTTTTAAAGTCACCCAGAATTATTGGGTTGTGGTCTATTTGATTCTTGGAATTGAGAAGGATTTGTTTGATGTACATGGATGCACTGTTATTTGGGGCATAAGTATTTTGATTGTTATGTCTTCCTGATTTATGATTCCCTTAAGCAGTATGAAACATCCCCTCTTTATCCCTTCTAACTTTGACTTGAAGTCTGCTTTATCTGATATAAGGATGGAAACCCCTGCTTTTTCACTGAGTCTGTGTGCATGGTAGATTTTTTCCCCTTCTTTTCCTTTAGTCTGTGGATGTCCTTTTCTATGAGATGAGTCTCTTGAAGGCAGCATATTGTTGGGTCTTTCTTTTTAATCCAGTATGCCACTCTATATCTTTTGATTGATGAGTTTAGGCCATTAATATTCCGGTTTATTATTGAGATATGATTCGTATTCCCAGTCGTTTGGCTTATTTTTGGTTTTTAACTTGACTTGGTTTCTCTTTTGATTGGTTTTTTCCTTTAAGATATTTCCTCCCTTTGCTGACCTACATTGTTGTTTTTCATTTCCTCCTCATGGAATATTTTGCTGAAAATTTTCTGTAGTGCAGGCTTCTGTTTGTAAATTCTTTTAACTTTTGTTTATCATGGAAGGATTTTATTTCTTCTTCAAATCTGAAGGTTAGTTTTACTGGTATAGGATTCTTGGTTGGCAACCATGTTCTTTCAGAGCTTGAAATATGTTGTTCCAGGCCCTTCTAGCTTTTAGAGTCTGGACTGAGGAATCCGTATTGGTTTCCCCCTATATGTAATCTGAGTCTTTTTTCTCACAACCTTCAAAATCCTATCTTTATTTTGGATATTAGGCATTTTCATTATAATGTGCCTTGGTGTGGATCTGTTGTGATTTTGTGCATTTGGTGTTCAGTAAACCTCTTGTATTTGATTTTTCCACTTTATTCTTCAGGTTTAGGAAATTCCCTGATATTATTTCATTGAACAGGTTGTTCATTCCTTTCATTTGTTTCTTCATGCCTTCCTCAATCCCGATAATTTTTAAATTTGATCTTTTCATGATGTCACATAGTTCTTGGAGGTTTCATTCGTGATTTCTTACCATCTTCTCCATTTGATCAACTTTATTTTCAAGATTAAATATTTTGTCTTCATTGTCAGAGGTTCTGTCTTCCAAGTGATGTAGTCTGTTGGTGATGCTTTCCATTGAGTTTTTTATTGGTTTATTGTTGCCTTCATTTCAAGGATTTCTGTTTGGTTTCTTTTGAGAATCTCTATCTCTCTGTTGAAATGATCTTTTGCTTCCTCCAGTTGCTCTTTCAACTGCTTATTGGAGTGATCATTCATTGCCTGCATTTGCTCTCTTATCTCATCCTTTGCTTCATGAATCATTTTAATTAAGTATATTCTGAACTCCTTTTCTGACATTTCTTCTACCATGCTGTCACTGGATTCTATTAATATAGTATCTAGTTTTGTTTGGAACATTTTCTTCCCTTGTTTTTTCATGTTGTTCATGTATCTTCCCCTCTAGGAGTGCACATCTGGGATATTGCAGTTTCCCCCCATAGGCTTATAATGACCCTGCAGGTTTCCAAAACCTCTTCTTTAAGGAGATTAATATTAGCAGTGCCCAGTACAGCTCTAAACCAAATAGCCCCTATGAATACATTAACAATAAACAAAGAAAATAGAGTGAGAAAAATAAAGAAATAAAAACTTAAAAATTTTCAAAAAGGAGAAATAAAATCTACAATATAACAGTTACATACTGTTCAAACCTCCCAGTCTTCAGTACCCTGATGCATGATAGGTACCTCACAGTGAGCTTCCACAATGAGCTTCCAGTCTTTAGCAGGCGTCTCAGAATGGGATTTTCCCCACCTAAAGATGGGAACTTCTGCTTCCAGGATAATCCAAGATGGTCGCAGCCACATGTAACCAAACCTCCAGGTACTGTGACAGTGGACTTCCAGGTAACACAGGCAGGAGGCTATCAGCAGACAATCGGCAGGTGGACCTCGGGCGGTGGGTGATGGGTAGGTGAAAGGCAGGCGATGGACAGGCAAACATGCAAATGGCAGATGATAGGAGCTAGTCAGTGAGCAATCTGCACTCAAAAAGTAGTCGATATGCTGGCAGGCTGTGGTTGATCGAGGTGGGCAAATGGGGTAAACAGCAGGGGATCCATAAGCAGCAAAGTCTGCCTCACAGAGAAACAGATTTCCTCTGCTTAAAACCCAGGTTGAGGAGCGACCTGGTGTTTCTTTTAGAAGTATTTATATTAATAAGTTTTCATCTAGAATTGTAGTTTTAATAATGAAACAAATAAGGATTATGGATAGCTGATGGTTCATTACCAAAATCCCATTGTAGACTCTTAGTCATTTCAATGTTATAAATTAACACAAGAAAAATACTGTTTATGCTTGGTTAAGTATTTGTTGAGTTAATATGCACCAAACAGCATCTGATCATTTTCCTTAACCTTTTAAGACTCCCCCAAAGTCTTCCTCCCTAGGGCTTTACTGTATTTGTGCAGCATGAATTCTGTGAGATATGACAAGTCCACTGTCCTTTATCTTCAGTTCTCAAATCCAAAAATTTTGAAAACCATACATTCTTTTTGTAAGTTATTTATCAGAAAAGCCAGACCTGAACTGAATTAACCTCATATTTTATATGATTTTTTGCCCTATTAGAACATTTATTGGTTCGCTGCAAAAATATTAGTTATTTGGTTCCAGGGTACTGCCCTCAGTAGTTCATACATATGATCTATGCACGGTGTGACCTTTCTAAGTTTAAGAAACCAAAAATCTGAATTCTAAAACATGTCTGCTCCAGTCAAACACAGTGGCACACATCTGTAATACCACCAACTAGAAGCTGAGGATCCAAAGTTTGAGTCCAATCTGAACAATTTGGCCAAACCCTGCTCTAAATAAAAAGGGATAGAAATGTGACTCAGTGGTAAAGTGCCCCTGGGTTCAATCCCCAGGACCAGGAAACAAAACAAAACAAAACAAAAATACCTACCCCCAAGGGGTTTAAATAGGGATTGTGGGCATATTTAAGTGTAAATTGTCTGTGACAGAATGGTTTAAGAGGGCACTTTAGTATTGTGAATAGTTTTTAATTCTGATAATTTGTGTAAACAAAACACAACTACAACAACAAAACACCTTTAATTATCTCGTAACTCACTTTATGCCTATATATGATGGTTCTGTAATCAGAGATTAAATACAGGAAATGTGACTCTGATTGCATTTCTGTTTCATTTCATGTACCCACAAAATGAGGACTGACATCATATAATCAGCTTACCAAAGGCTATTGCCATGATCATATATGTAAGAAAGAAATGAGCTTATGATTGGGGATTGTAAAAGTATTCATATAATCAAAAAGTGATCCATAGTAATATATTATATCTTGTACATTTTAGGTGGAATAAGTACCAAGAGCAATTTTATTAGTTCTTGATTTTTCCACATTATAAGGGAATGTAGATTCACATACCAGTGATTTTAAGAAGCAAGGAGTGTGCCAGGAACAGTGATATATGCCTATAATCCCAGTGCCTTTAGAGACTGAGGCAGAAAGAACCCAAGTTTGAGACCAACCTCTACAACTTAGCAGGTCCTTGTCTCAATATAAAAATAAAAAGGACTGGGGATATAGCTCAGTAGTAAAGCTCTCCTGGGCTCAATCCCCAGTACCAAAAAAAGAAGCAAGGAGTGTGATGATTTTTTCCACCTACCCACACCCACTCTAAGCCATACAAATTTAACTCTTTAATTACAGGAATAAAACTGACCTATTTTCTGCATAAACATAAACATTTTATTTATTTTTAACAGAATTTTTCTGATATTTTCAAGCTTAATGCAGCAATTGTATTTTTACTTGGACTCTTTCCTTCTGTGCAGATTATCAACGCCTGATGACTGTGGCAGAAGGCATCACCACACTTTTGTTCCCATTTCAGTGGCAGCATGTTTATGTGCCCATCCTCCCTGCTTCTCTGCTACATTTTCTTGATGCTCCTGTACCTTATCTGATGGGTCTTCAGTCAAAGGAAGGAACCGACCGTTCTAAACTAGAACTTCCTCAAGAGGTAAAACTTCTCATGAATGATGAAATTTGCTGTTTGTTGATTTAGGTCAAGGCTACTTTTGTTAAATGCGTTGTTTTCATCCAATTGCATCTCTCTGGCTCTTCTTAATCTCCCAAGTATGTCTAAGGTAGAACCTGAGCCATGGAACACAGATCATCATCCGATGGTTACTACAAGATAGCCATTAATTAAACACAGTTCAAAAACAGGACAGTGGCATATTTTTATACCTATAAATTTTTGAAGATGGAGCAATAGTAGTCATAATCTTCATTGATTTGTTCTAATAACACTTCATTTCTTTTCCATACTTGTTACAAATTTTATTTTTTAAACAACACATCTCAAGTCTGACATCCTTTAAAATTGTTTTAACTGAGGTGAATTTGGGTTTTTTTTACCTCCCATCAAGTGAAAAATAACATCTTTTCAACAAACTGGGGATAATGGAAACTTCAAAGACTTTATTCTCTTTGCAGACATAAGGCCAGTTATCAACCTGTTCTAAATATTAATTTGACTTTACCAGCTAGACAAAAATTTTAAGCCCTAGCTTTTTTGCCACCTAATGTTACTATCTTTTCAGTGCGCTGTATTTTGAAATGTTGTTTGAGAGGAAAAATAAGCAAGAATTCTTGAAAGCATTTGACTCTGATTTTTGGCTGTTATTAATGGTACTTAGAATTGTACAGTAAAGCTTTTGAAATGAAATATTGATGAGGGTACCATGGCCTATTAAAAAACACAGAATAGTTAATTACACTATATTATTAGCTATTTAATTAGCACCTTTCTTAATACAGTCTCATGCTGAGCTTCACTTCTATTTGTTCTTATTTCCCATAGAGCTTCTCATTTTAATAAGTGAGTTTAAAATAACACAGTAAGCCATAGCCATTATACCCGGTAATGATTCCCATAATCATCCATTGCTGACTTTTATTCTAATGAATGTTTCCCTACCAAAATTAACTTTTTTTTTTTTTTTTCAAGAGAAAATAGCTTGATTTGGGTCATATAAAATACATGGGCAAATTGTCATTGTTCTTTTGGGGCTTGCTCACGTTCTCTGCTTTCTGCTTCTTATTTTATCTCTTTTTTTAATTCCTTGAATTTTCTTATTTTCTCTTTCATTGAATTAATCTAGAATTTTATTGTTTGAAGAAATAAATTCTTTAAATTTTCAAAGAAAAAGAAATGAACTAACCAAATGCATTTTATTTTAAAGACTTAAAAAGAACAGGTGGACATGGTGACACATGCATGTAATCCCAGCTACTCAGGAGGCTTGAGGCAGAAGTATTAGAAGTCTGAGGCCAGCCTGGGCAATTTGGCAAGACTCCGTCTCAAAATAAAATTCCAAAAGAAGGAGCTGGTGTTGTAGCTTAGAGGCAAAAGACCCCTGGGTTCAATGCCTATACCACCACCAAAAAAAAAAAAAAAGAAAAAGAAAAGAAAGACTTAGAGCTAGGATGTAGCTTATGTGCAAGGTCCTAACTTCGATCCTCAGCACTGGGGGGAATAAAAGATTTAACAAGACATTCATTTTCTTGTTGAGTATCTGATCTATTTTGTACATTAATTGAATTATGTTTTTAAGACTATTTAGTATGTAAACACTGTCTTTCCATTTTACATGAGTAATTGTTTAGAAATTTTTAAATGCCACCTTGGTACATATGTAGTTGGAAGATATTTATATGTCTGCATGTATCCTCTAACTAAAAATAAGTTAAAAATTGTAAAAGTTCTTGTAATGCTGACTGTGATTTTTCTAATTTTTTTACCCACGAGTTCAATTCTGTTTTTTTGGATTTTAGTTTTTAGGGTTTTTGTTTGTTTGTTTGTTTGTTTTGTTTGCAGTGGTGGGAATCGAAACCAGGGCCTCTTATAAATGTTAGGCAAATGCTTTACCATTGGGCCATATCCCTAGCCCTCAATTCTATTTAATAAATACATATATCTATCTATTAATAGAATAATATGAATTAACCTGAATTAGCTGTTAAAAAAGAAATAGCAGTGCTTCTACATAGAAACTATAAATTAGGTGCATCATTGTTCTGGAAGAAAAGGCTAACACTATATCACTTCATTCTGGTATCATTTTACGATGAGATGAAATATCTGCCTCGCATAATTTTGGGGAGAGGAAGTAGGTATAAAAATAGCCTTTTAAAAAAGTGACGTAAGTGTAATCATTATTCATATTTCCATATTTCTCACCCCTTCCCTGAAAACTATAAATAAAATAATGGCTAAAATTAGGTTAGAAGCTTCCAAAAATAGTTGTGAAAATGATAAGTTTACAAAATGAGTATTTCAAGAAGGTATGATTTTAGTTGTTAGGTAACTTATGTAACTACATAGACTGATAATTAACTACCCACTCCCTTTCCCCATGACTCCAAAATGATAGGCACAAGTAGCTGTTTGTTATATTGTTTTTTTAGGGAGCGGGGTGAAAGAGTGAGTGTGGAAGAATATATCTCCAAGGATTAATTGCATAGAATGGTACCTAACTTCAACTGTGCTTGCTCATCTTTATAGTAAGTGATAGACAAAAAGAAAAATCAAACAGAACTGCTTTTGCCACTTTGTTTTTGTTGTACCTTGCCTTGAGATTGAGGGAATATTTTATTTATTTATTTTTATTTTCTTATCTGTGGTGCTAGGGATCAAACCCAAGGCCTCATGCATGCTAGGCAAGCTCTCTTCCATTGAGCTATATTCTCAGCCCCTAAGAGAAAATTCTAAATGATATCCTCTGGCTTACCCTTATGACAGCTTAACTTCATATGCTAAGAAGCTAGATAACTTACAAATAAACCTGAGGGAAAGTGGTTCCCAACTCACATCCTGAATATTTCCTGCTCCTGCCTCCTTTTTTGGTTGACCATCTTATTGGCGCTCAATAGACTATAGTCTCAGATACTATTTGTGTAGAATAAATGGAGGTCATCAAGATAAACAAGAGTTGATTTCAGCTTTCCAAAACAACAACAATAAAATTATAAGTATCAATAACACAGGTTAGTCAGTCTCTTCTCTAAGAGGACCTTCTTTTTCCCTTGAGACTAACTTTTGCCACCCTTCTAATAAACTGCTATGCTGTGGGGAAAAAATAAACACCACAGGTTAAATAAATAAGAGGAATAAATGAACTAAGACTGTATAAAGGAGATCAGGATACTTCTACTTAGAGAAGAAATAATTAAGCTTCTGTTTGACCTCTTTTGAGGGAACTTTTGTTATTTTTGAGGTAATTATATATCATGAAGATTTGTGGGTGATGTTAATCAGTAGATCTATAAAGTACTTAGTCCCAAAGCAGTGTCAAATTGAGGTGTTGAGTATATTTTTTATCATGTATGTAACTTCTTGAGCTTTTCTGATAGAATATTTTTAGTTAATGATATTAAGAGAGAGGAAGCAATTTGTTGAAACTATTGTGTGGGATTCATATTTGTTTTAGAGAAAATAACCTTTTTTGGTTTTCTTCAATAATTTTTAATACACAAATTTGTATTTCCTATTTCTACTTTGTGGTAATCAGAGCCCTTCTGGGTCCCTCCAAGTAGTCAGTCATAGGGGAGGATTTGGGAGACCTTTGTAGGAGCATGAAGAGTGGCCAGTCTCTGTGTTACCGGACTCCCACCTGCACAACACACTTAGTTCAGCAGTGATATCATGAGTATAGTAGGCTTTAAATGTTATGTCAGAAAATCTTTTCATGGGAGGAGGAGAGGAATGTAAAAAGATAGTAAGGTAAGCAGGCATTAATGAAGTAGATAGTATAAAATTAAAATGGAAGGTTACTGGTTAATACTTAGGAAGTTAGTGAATTTTTTTTCTTCCATTTTTTAAAGATATTGAGTCATCTGTTTGAATTTTGGTGACCTACTTTCTGCCTTTAAATCTTTCAGTGTATTCTACTTTCAAGAAATGCAAGACACACATAAAGATGTGGATTTTAAAGAAAGTTCTAGGCAGCACTACTGACTTAAGCAAGATGTGACATTTCAGCTCTTTATTTAGAGAAAACAACTGACATTGGAGATGAGGAAAAATAAAGAAAAAAAATCACAAGAAAACACCATAATACACCACTCTTTTTGAGGATACATATCTGAATAGGTGCCAGGAATTTACCTAAGTTCTTGGGCCTCAATTTTTTCATCTGCATAATTGAAGGACTGGATTATAAAGGTTATATCAGGCTCTAGGAATCATTGTTGATTATCTAATCATGTATAGAAGGAGGAAGTCTTGGTGTTTTATTGAGCTTAATTTGAAACTTCACCATACTTTTAGCTTGTTGTCCTCTAACATGGTGGGGGGAGGATTAAAAGAGAAAAACAAAGACCCAACTGTTTACTCCCCTTTTACTTAACCTTGCCATGTGGGAAACTCAAGGTGAAGCTTCCCATTTTGTTTGCTTACACATGTTCTATGTTCAACTGTTGATATAGTTGGAATCAGTTTTATGTCATGGGCTACATCTTTGGTGCCCATGCTTTCCCCACTTGTCTCTAAACCATCCCTATTCTAGGAGCTCAGTCATCTTTTTCATTGATAACCTTGTTCTGATCAAGAAGATATGGGACAGTAAAGGTAAAATACTGTTTGGAGTCTACTGCTATCAGGTCCTCAAGGGATAATCAGATTTCATTCAGGTACTTGGCCTCTTGAATTTTCTGTATTTATTTGGGGAAAAAAACCTTAAAAGTCTTTTATTCGAAATAAATTTCAAACCTAGAATGTAAGCAAACTGAGAAAACATTTCTTCTGATTTTTGCCATTTTCCTCATATAAATCAACTTTTAATTATTCAGTTACTCACTGTTATCTAAGTGCTTGCTTCTCTTACCTCTTTCTGCTTGTGTGTGTGTGTGTGTGTGTGTGTGTGTGTGTGAGAGAGAGAGAGAGAGAGAGAGAGAGAGAGAGAGAGACACACACACACACACACCAGGGATTGAACCCTGGGGCACTTAACCACCAAGCCACATCCCAAACCCTTTTTTTTGTATTTTATTAGAGACAGGGTCTCACTGACTTGCTTAGGGCCTTGCTAAGTTTGCTGATGCTGGGTTTGAACTCGAAATCCTCCTGCCTCAGCCTCCCAATTCGCTGGGATTACAGGCATGCAGTACCACACCCAGCTGCTTCCTGCTTTTTGTCTAATGACTTCTAAAGTGATTTTGCTATTCTTGAAGTTCAGCTAATTTGGGTAAAGTGAAAATGTGTGGATTATCTGTGAATTGCATTCGTCTGCCAATTTCATCCATTTAGGGGTACTAGAACTCTAATTTTTAGCAATTATTGTGAATTCTAAATTATAGATGTTGTTTGAGCAATGGAATAATAGCAAAGAATGATAAAGCTCATTATGAGCATTTTACCCAGTGACGTTCATGTGTCAGATCCTGCAAGTCTGGGGTACCTGTACCCATTTAGGAATGCCAAATATCAGAGATTCATGTCAGATTATAGTAAACTGTTAAGACCCAGAGAAAATTATTATGGATATTAAATGTGGTATAAAAATGCTCACCTAGGGAAAAATGCTGGCAAAAGAAATTATTTTTTAAAGAATAATAACTCAGGGGAAGGGGTTGTTTGTAATGTGCTTAGTAACCCTAAGTTCAATCCCCAACACCACAAAAAAACACTGAACCTCGAGAAGGTTAACATAAAAGACATGGTAAAAAACAGAAAGGAGGGCTTGGGATATAGCTCATTTTGTAGAGTGCTTGCCTTGCAAGCACAAGACCCTGGGTTCAATTCCCCGCACAGCAAACAAAAAAAAAAAAAAAAAAAAAAAGCCAGGTGTGGTAATAATACATGCCTGTAATTCCAGCTACTCAGGAAGCTAAGGCAGAAGGGTAACAAGGTCAATGCCAACCTAGGCAACTTAGTGAGACCTGTCTCAAAAAATAAAAAGGCTTAGGGACATATAGCTCAGTGGTAGGGTGCCCCTGGGTTCAATCTCCGTACCTAAAAATAATAATAAGGAAAAAATAAGAATTTTAAAAAACAAATGCAGCATATTCTATGCTTTTATTTATAATAGTTGGCAAGAATGTTTTTGGATATAAAATTAAACCTTCATATTTCTTTTTTCTATTTCAGGCTAATTTGTGCTTTGTGGACATTGACAACCATTTTATTGAATTGCCCGAAGAATTTCCACAGTTCCCCAATAAAATAGATTTTATCCAGGAGCTCTCTGAAGTTCTTCTTCAATTTGGGATTCCTCCAGAGGGCAACCTACATTGTAGTGAGAGTGCCACCAAACTGAAGAATCTGGTTCTGAAAGATTTGGTCAATGACAAGAAGAATGGCAATGTCTCCACTAATAACATCAGCATGTATGAGTTATTGAAAGGCAATGAAACCATAGCCCGCCTGCAGGCTTTGGCCAAAAGGACTGGTGTGACTGTGGAAAAAATGGACCTGTCAGCTTCTCTGGGTGAAAAAGAAAAGGATTTAAAACTGCAGTGTGAAGAGGCAGAACTAAGGGACTACCAGCTAAATGTACAGCTGAGAGAGGTCTTTGCCAACCGCTTTACACAGATGTTTGCTGATTATGAAGCATTTGTGATTCAAACTGCCCAGGACATGGAATCCTGGCTGACCAACCGGGAACAGATGCAGAACTTTGACAAAGTAAAAGAACCATAGTTTTCCTTTTTTATGGTTCTTTATGGATAACATTATCAATTTTGTTAACTTGTTTTAAACACAAATTTTTCCTCTCCTGTCCCACTAAGAACTTTCTGTCACCAGTATTTTACAAAAAGCAAATCAGCCAGCTTATAAGACTGGTCATTGAATTGTGTATTAGATAACCTATAATCTCAATTTAAAATTTTCTGTATTTGACAATGCTTAAATTATAGAATTGTGGGGGTGTGTGGGGAGATTGAATTCAGAGGCACTTAACCACATCTCCAGCCCTTTTTTGTTATTTTGAGATAGGGTCTCACTAAGTTGCATAGGGCCTTGCTAAGTTGCTGAGGCTGGCCTTGAACTTGTTATCCTCCTGCCTTAGTCTCCCAAGTCACTGGGATTGTAGGTGTGCACTGCTGCACCCAGATAAATTATGGAAACTCTAAACAGCTTTTTCAAATTTATTTATACTGCCTGACCTTGTAATGGTTTTGTTTTCCCTTATTTTATGATCAAATCTAGTCAAATGAAGGCTATTCCTTTTTAAAGAAATCCTAATATCTATATTTGATCTTTATCCTTCAGTGGGATCACAGTGTGTCCATATAAAGGTAACAAACAGTTTCGTTTCAAAAACCAAATTTTTTTCATTTTAGGATCAAAAGATATAAAGAGTGAACAAATCAGGTTTTATGGCTATTAGTCTAAGACTATTCCAAAGTTTTTGGAAAAAGAAAGACAGAAAATGACACTAGCTTTTGATTGTCCTATTGAAACTTTTTTTCCTAAGGTTTACTTTATTTTTCTGCCAGATTTTCTTTACATATTCCCCAGACTTTTTTTTTCTCCCCAAGACAAAAGCACTTAGAGATGTGCATTAACTCTTTTAGGTCACTAGGGTATAGTTCAGTCCCCTGCCTGTGTGATTGCTGAGGCATAATAATGCTATTAAAATGAATCATGGGGTTCACTAAGTGGCATCTTTTTGTCATGAAAGAACTCCCAAAGGGGCTAATACACTCTAAGAGGCTAATATATAACCTTGTAGCATCTGACAAGTAAGTATTAACTAAAATTTTATGTAAAGACAGAATATTTTTTATTTCATCATTTTTTTCCTGATAAAGAATAATATACCAGGAATGTCAAAATTTGCCAATTTACTGTTTCATTAAACTTTTTTGTGGGGGAGGAAGGTGGCAGGGTTTGGGCTTGCTAGGTGTCAACCGCAGAGCTACATCACCAGCCCTTTTTTCTTATTTTGAGACAGGGTCTTGCAAAATTGCCCAGGTTGGCTTTGAACTTGTGAACCTCCTGCCTCTGCCTCCCAACTAGTTGAGGACTAATAGGCATGCATCACCAAACCCAGTTTGTTTAAACTTCTTTAATTTAAGAAACTTTTTAAAAAAAATTTATATATTCTAATTAGTTATACATGACAGTAATCTATTAAGAAACTTTTACTCCTTCAAATTTATTCCTTTTTAGCCAGGCATGGTGGCACACACCTATAATCCTCACCTCGGAAGTCTGAGGCAGGAGTATTACAAGTCCAAAGCCAGCCTTGGCAAAAGCAAGGTTTTTGCTAAGCAACTCAGTGAGACCCTGTTTTTAAATAAAATACAGAATAGAGCTGGGGCTGAGGCTCAGTGATCAAGTGCCCTGAGTTCAGTCCCCGGTACCAAAAAAGGAGCAATTTTTTTCCTTCTCTTAGATTCCTTTCTCATTTACCTTAACTTTTTATCTATACTTTTTCCTATCTAACTTGAAACTAATCTGTGTTACATTCATGATTCATCCTTGGGGCAATTAAATTCTTTTTTTTTTTTTTAACTTTTTACTTTCTTTCTTAATTTTTATGTAACTTCAAAGTGAAATTGTCTTTATATAACCCCTAAGAAATGAATGTTTCATGTTGGATTCTAGAAGGCTAGTATGCAAGACATACTAGTCTGCTACCCAAGTTTTTTTTCCACCTTAAGTGCTATAGTCCATGAGGTCTGAACCTCCAAAACCAGATACACATGGCCCATTTTATTTTTAAAAAGACTATTTGCTCTATAAAAAATAAAATTGATATTTATCTATAAAATACCTTTTGAGGAAGTGAGCTGATTTCTAGAGATAATGTGAATCTTTCTCTGGTCATTTGGATTTATTTAAGTAACATCTGAACTATGGAAGTACAAAGATGAATATGTAGATTTCTGTAAGGAAGTTTTTTTAAAGTCCTCTGAAATTTCAGAATGAAAAATATGCTAGAAAGAAGCTGATGAGTATTAAGAATAGTAACCTTATGCCAGGGTGGTACATGCCTGTAATCCCAGCTATTTAGGAGACTGAGGGAGGAGGATTGCAAGTTCAGGGACAGCCTGGGCAATTTAGTGAGACATTGTGTCAAAATAATTTAAAAAAAATAAAAGACTGGGGATGTTGCTCAGTTGAAGAGTGCTTGCCTAACACATGTGAGAACCTGAATTCAATCCCCAATACTCCAAAAAAGGGAAAGACAGAGTAACCTTATGGTAGAACTTACCCTTCCATCTTCCCCTCTGACTTCTGCCATACTTCATCTACTCAAAAGAATGTAGAGCAAAACAAGCCCACTGACTGAAAAAGTAATTCACTTCCAAACTTCCCCTAGTACCAAACTGAGACTAAAATTCCTAGATCTGTGGTTCTGAAGAACAACAGAAAAGATATGAATACTTTAGATTAGAAACAAACTGATTACTATTGTAATTGAACCATTCCGTACATTATACAAGCCAGTAATATAAAAGTGCAGCTTTTTGCACATGTTTTCCAGAAGCTTACTTATGATAATTTTTTAGGCAATGGGTTTTTTTGAGTAGTTTAACCCCAGACCTAGTATGTCAACACAGGTCTGCAAGCAGTTCGATTTTGAGTTAAAATAATTAAAACCTAAAAAAAATCCACTTAAAGAACAAAAGAATTTCACCCATAAGCATAAATTCCATGTGGTCATCTTTTAAAGATTATTGCTGATGTATATCTCATTGTGTTAGTTAATCATCTCACTGCCTTATGGAATTGCATAAGCTAGGAATAGAAAGCAAAAGAAACTACTCATTAGGGAGAGGGTTCAAATTTAATGGTAAGTGAAATGGATGATTGACAATCATAGCAACTTAACCCTCTCTTTCACTAATGATGTCCTCTTGTTTGCATAGTGGTCATCAGGATCAGCATGTAAATCAATTTGGAAAGATAAAATCAGTGTTAAAGACATAAGTGACCTAAATTCTATTAATTTATAAGAAAGGAATAAAAAGTAGATTTTTAAGGATTATTTAATTTTGTCAGTTTTATATGTTGTAAGATTTAAAAAGGAGTAACCTCAGCAATAGATAATTTTCACATTTATCATATAGTATTGTGATGGTTTCTTTACAGTAATAATTTGCCAATTATCTCATTACAGGCTTCTTTCCTATCTGATCAACCTGAGCCTTATCTGCCATTTCTTTCACGCTTCATTGAAACACAGATGTTTGCCACCTTTATTGATAACAAAATTATGTCTCAGTGGGAAGAGAAGGATCCTTTGCTTCGGGTCTTTGATTCTCGGATTGAAAAGATAAGATTGTATAATGTAAGGGCACCTACCTTACGGACATCTATATATCAGAAATGCAGCACTTTAAAAGAAGCAGGTAGGTTAATCTTGCCTTTTAAAAACAAAATCCATGATTATTTCTTTTTACATACTCTGGGCCTTATATACCACAAAATTAATTTTCAGTCTTCGACTTCATGGCTAATCCTGATACTCTATCAAGAAATGCTTTCTATAATTTTCTTCCTATTTCTATGCTTTCCTGTTCCTGCTTGATAGTCCTCTTCCCTTAGTCAAAAAAAGAAAAGCAATAATAAATTGAACAGTGAACCAGGAGATTCCTATGGTTTTTGTCTTATTCTCTTTATTGCCTTAGTAGAAAAAAATGTTAATTTCTAGCTTGCTATTGATACTGCCTTTTTACTTATGACTTCTTTTGTCTTTATTCAAGAAAAGATAAGTATTAACTTAAAATGGCAAATCTGAGATGCTGCCTAATTTCCATAACTTAAAGTGGTATATTTGCTTTTCTAGTATCACTAATTATATAGCTTCATTTATTGAAATTAAATCACTAGATTCTTGCATTCAAATGAGAAATTCTCCCATTCCTGACACCAGTTTTTCCCTCATAGAATTAGGAGTCTTGGCCAGTTTTGCCTAGCAATTATTAACAGACAACATTTACCTGCTATAGGCCAACTGTTTTACATGCATTTTTGCATTGATATTAACAACAGGAGGTATAGGCATACTTACTTATTTTTTATTTTGTTTTATTACCATTCTCATTTTACAGCTGAGAAAACTGAGACATTTAGTAATTTGCCTATAGTTGCATAGTTCTTGGTGGAGCCATAGTTTGAATCCAGGTTTGACTGATTCTAGCACCTGAAGCCTTATTCCTAGTTAGCTATTCCAGTTAATTAAAAAATATGTGAAATGTACCAGTCCACATAATTTTGTACATTTATGCCTGGTTCCTAACTCATTCTTTGCCAAATAAACAGAAATCTGTCACCCAAGTGCCCCTTCCCTTCCTTTTTATTATTATTTTTCCTTCCAAATATAGGAGTTACTGAGAACAAATTTTCTGCCAGAGAAAAGGGAGATAGCAAATATGGAGCTTCTTTGCTATTGTTATTTACTTGCCTTTCTCACATTATTTAAATAGATCAGAAGTAGTGATGCTATAATTTTATCATATTTAAGACAGGAAGTATTAAATGATTTTTTATGGAGCCATCAAGGTCTCTGAAGCATCACCTGATTGTATTCCCATGTATAAGGGTAGATTCTTGAAGCCCCTCAGGAAATAGCAATTACATTTGTGTTTCTAGACATTGAGGTACAATGAATGAAATTGTGTGTGTTTATTCAGAGAATATTATGATTTCCACTGTTTTAATAGCCATGTGAATAATGTAATGCCTTATTGAGCAAATTTTATGCTCTTCCTGACAGAATTTTTAAAATAGAATTAAGCACCAATTCCTTTAATTTATGTCCTTCTAGAAAGTCCAATTAAAATAGAATTTCATTCAACCTCTCAGAATTTAGCACTCCCACTCTCATCACAGAAATTATATAAAGCTCTTTTTGAAAATGTGTCTTCCTATATATGAAGATTAGACTATGTCAGAAGTCTCCCAGGAATTTAATTTGTCAGAAACTGTTTTAAAAAGTGAAAGACAGATGACTATAAATGCCTACCTCTCATAAATGATGCAGTTATTTCTTTATCAGGTAAAATTGTCCTCAAACCCCCCCCAAAAAAAAATTGAGATTGGGTTGTTGTTGACATTGGATTTTTATTGGGCATTAATAGTTCTTTTGGTTTTTTGGCTTTTGGTTTGTGTGTGTATGTGCATGCGCGACATTTTTGCTAGTTTTGCCTCTAACCAAAAAGAATTTGATTTGCAGGCGAACTCTTTAGGCACAGACTACCGGCTGTTGATATTGTGGCACCAGAACCTCATGATCTCTGTGCAGAAACACAAGAAGTGGATAGTAATACAGTTTTCTTTTTCTTTACCAGTCACCACAAATCAGTATTGGCACAAACCCTCAAAAGTCTTAACGATAGAACCTGACCTCTCAAAGCAGGCATTTGATAACTTCTGAATGTTCAGTATTCACTGGCTATATAATCACTGAAAAGTAACATTGCATTACACTCCCTGTGGCATAAATAAAAACCCTAGAGTGAGTAATTATGAATCATGATTTTTGTTTGTAAAAAACTTCCCAAGGAGAACAACTCAGTATCAGTTCTCTATCATTTTAAATTCAACAGAAAAACAAATTCATTTTCCCCCTTTCATAAGGACAGAAGCACTTATTGACAGAGATGGAATTTTGTAATACTTCATGAAACATAAAATTGACAGAGACTTTTGAGAATTCCATACCACAAATCAAGGCATTATTTTGCCTAAGTCATCCATTAATTATGTTTTATAAATATTAGAAAGCATAGAGAATATACATATGGTTGTGGAGGATTGGGGCATTATTGAATTTTAAATGTCATTTCACACTAAAATGGCATTCTTTTGCCCAGCATAGAATAATGAACTATGTTTCAAGAGAAGTTACACATTAAAAATACAATGAGGGGGTTGGGGATATAGCTCAGTTGGTAGAGTGCTTACCTCTCAAGCACAAGACCCTGGATTCAATCCCCAGCACCACAAAAAATAAAAATAAAAATAAAAAATAAAGAGCTGGGCACGATGATGCACGCCTGTAATCCCAGGGGCTCAGGAGACTGAGGCAGGAGGATCACGAGTTCAAAACCAGCCTCAGCAAAAGCAAGGTGCTAGGCAACTCAGTGAAACCCTGTCTCTAAACAAAACACAACACATTGCTGGGGATGTGACTCAGTGGTCAAGTGCCCCTGAGTTCAATCCCCAGTACCCACCCCCACAAAAAATGAAATTCAGGGTATCGAATAAATTCTTATGGTTTTCAAGGGAAATTTAGGGAAGCTTAAAGTAAATGTCTAACATTTTGAAATTTAAACCATGGAGAACAGTAGTAAACTTCGATACAGCATCTCATAGTACTACCATAAACACAGATAATTGGCTTGGGTGGGCCAGTGACAATAAGCATATTATTTTAACAAGATGCAAAGTGTCGTAGATTAATTCCTCCCCAAAAACGTTTTAGAATATGTTTGGGGAATTACCAGCAAGACTCAGTCTGCTGGCAATGAAAAGGGGGAAAGTAAATGAATTCTGTGAAATACTTACAAATTTACCTTATTACTTTTATAAGTCAAGGTCAGCAGTTCCATAGTGTGCTCTAGTTATCATACAATCACAATTACTGCTGTTATCACTTCTTAGTAATCACTAAGCAAAGGATTAGAGACTTAATCTTTCTTCTCAAATATTATATTTTCTCTTGAAGATTCTGTTGATAAAAACAATTAATATCAGGATTGTCCCAGCTTACTTGGGAGGCCAAGACAGGAGGATAGCCAAGTTTGAGGCCAGCCTTGGCAATTTAGCAAGACCCTTATTCATAATTTGAAAAATGGGCTAGGAATATACTCAGTGGTAGAAAAATCAGAATTTTGTTTATTTGTTTTACCAGTGAAAATAGATCACTTTCTTAGGTTTTTAAAACATCTTTCAACACTACTAAATTTAGTGTTTTAAAATGTATTGAATCTATCTTTTAACTTAGAACTATTTTACTCTTCAAAAGGACAATTTCTTATCCTCTGGACATTTTCTAAATGCCTGCTTATTTGACTTCCCTGCTTTACCCTCTTGATCTAATAAACACTCCTGAATCACTCCTACTAATGAAGAATGATGTGAATGTTGCTAAAAGTGAGGTAATAAACTTCACACAGTTCCTTGTTTTTTATTGATGGAGAACCATGAATATTTAATGGGTTTTTGCACAAAGAAAGTAACAAGGCACTAGCATCTTCCTTCCGTTTACATTGTCTTTAAGCTCAGAAAAATACTTTGTTTGCCATCCTTTTCTTTAATGTTGTACCTAGAATCATATTTTTGTTAAGCATATTGAATATCCCACTTAAGAAAATTGTTTCAGTACTAAACCCAGCTGCCCTGCTTTTAACAAAGACAGAAAGTACAATGAAAATTAATCATCTAGCTTGCTTTTCTCTCCTACACACTTGCTTTTCCTCCTCCTGACTTTCCACTCTCTATAGCACACACCCTTTCTCTTTCCTTTCTCTTTTCCTCTCACTTTCTCTCTTACCCTGCAGGGAGACACTCTGTTTGCTTAATAAACTCCTTTATGTGATTTCCCGTGTCCGGCGTGGTTTCATGGGATTTCCTTACATTGGTGCCATGACTCAGATGGGATCTTCCACTGTCTCTTAAGCGAGTGGAACCCCATCTAAGCCCCAGTGCCCCCGGACACGGCCCCACCTTCTATTCTGCCCGAAGGCTCTGCTCTGCATTCATCACCGGACTTCAGGACTTTTATTTTTCTTAAATGCTGTATTTTTGAGCTCACAATTTTGATCCTACATACCTAGGTTAATAATTTTTGATCAGTTCTTTTTATCCAACTCTAGAGTTATTTTTGAACATCTGTTACATTGCAATGGAGAAGCACCCACTCCCAGATGCCATTACAACCTGCTCTTCCCAACCAGACTTCTACCATGGACCCCTTAATTGATCCGAATTCTAAAAAGGAAACTCCAAACTGCTTGCTCCGTGCTGCCCCTTTCCAGCTCGAAGAAGCCAGATCGGTCATCAACCCCTTTCCCTACAGCAGTGAAGGAGTTCCTAGAATTAGAGGGGTAAATGAAGTCAGAATTGGGGACAGGCAGTTAGTGTAGAAATAGGGGATCAGTCAAATTGAGGAAATGAAGTCCATGAAAACCATCTGCCTTTGGAAGTCTGGAAGAAGAATGGACTTTTTACATCTCACCTGCAAAACCAGCCCCAGTCACTTAGGCAGGAAGGAGAGAGAAGGCTTCGAGAAGAACTGGAGAACAAAAGATTTTCTTATAAAAACAGAAATGGGGGAATATAATGTATAAAGCTGCTCCCCCGCCCTTTCTGGTGCAGCCATTTTCCCCGCCTTCCAACCACTTGTCAATCTGTGAACATCCTGGCTAGCTATTGGTTCATCAGTCAGCTTGCAAGTATCCTTCTCTGATATTGGTCCCCTGTTAGCCCGGCAGAATTCAACCGCCATCTTTCCCTTCTTGCTTCTCTCTCCTACACTTGCTTTTCCTCCTCCTCGTTTTCCACTCTAGCATGCGCCCTTTCTCTTTCCTTTCTCTTTTCCTCTCATTTTCTCCCTTACCCTGCAGGGAGAAACTCTGTTTGCTTAATAAACTCCCTTATGTGAAAAAAAAAAAAAAAAAAAAAAAAAAATTAATCATCTAATATTTATTTAAATTTAACCTTTATATACGTGATACTGATTTCTGAAGAGGCTTTGTAAAACTTATTTCACAGTGTCAGTATGATTGAATTATCCATGTGCGTGAGTGGAAGAAGCATTATTTTGAAGGTTTAGCAATAAAATATCTAATCTGTTATAAATTTAAATTATAGCCCAATCAATTGAGCAAAGACTGATGAAAATGGATCACACTGCAATTCACCCACATCTACTTGATATGAAAATTGGTCAAGGCAAATATGAGCAAGGGTTCTTTCCAAAGTTACAGTCTGATGTCTTAGCAACAGGACCAACCAATAACAAGTAAGCACATTTTTTTAATTAACTAGTTGATGAAAGGTGGGATGTTTTGCAACTCTGATTGAAGCAGTATGTCACAATTAAACTCTTATCCGTCTGATGACTTTTCTAAGACCACATTAATCCATTCGAAAGATGAATTTTTTTTTTCCGCCCAAAGAACAGAGTACTGGTAAATAGCAGGTTTTTTTGTTTGTTTGTTTTTGTTTTTGTTTTGTCAGTCCCAGGGATAAACCCAGGCCCATACTTCAAATGACTGTTTAAATATAGTGCTAATAAAATCTAATGGAATTTTTAAAAGTTGTACCTTTACCATCTGTATTAGTTTCTTCAGACTGCTGTAACAAAGTACCACAAATTTAGTGGCTTAAAACACTGAAATTATTCTTTCACAGTTCTGGAAGCTAGAAATCTGAAATCAAGATGTTGACAGGATTATTGCTCCCTCCCAGGACTCTAGGGGATGATTCTTTGTTGACTCTCCCAACTTCCTCCATCCCCAGAACTGGAAATTGAACCCAGGGCCTCACACATGCCAGGCAAGCACACAACCAACCGAACTACAACCCTAGCCCCTCTACCAGCTTTTGGTAGCCCCAGTAGCTCCTTGGCTTGTAATAACATAACTCCAGTCTCTGTCTTCTCATGGCGATCTTCTTTCTGTGTCTGTATCCATGTTTCCCTCCTCTTATAAGGACACCACTCCTTAATCACCTCATCTTAACTTGATTACATCTGCAAAGACTTATTTCCAAATAAAGTCAGTTCATAGGTACCCAGGATTAAGACTTCAACATAGCATTGTGAGTGACATGATTTAGCTTAAATACCATCTTTTGGTATAAGGTACAAAAAAAACTACAAACAAAAATGAAGATAAAATCTATCATTTATGGTAGATGAGACCATTCAGAAAATATCTGAACATGGTTAAAATTTTAAAAAGAGGGCTGGATATATACTTGGTGGTAGAGTGCTTGCCTAGTATATGTGAAACCCTGAGTTTGAGCCCCAGCACTGCCCAAAAACAAAAAGAAGAATTGAAAGCAATTAAAGCAATTTGGGTTTAGGGGAGTTCTCGATTTTAAGTGAATACTGTTATTTTATTATCAAGTGAATAATAAGAGCTTTAAAAGGAAGGAAAAGAATATTAATAGGGAATATGGTATAAGTCGGAAAGAGTGAACTTTGAATTAAAAATCAGCAGTATAAGAATTTACTGCATTCTTACCATTAACCAGCTTGGGAATTTTGGACAAGTTGAAATCATTTGCTGCTTTTCCCATATGAAAATACTCTATACTTCTACAACATCTGTGATCCCCTTATTAAAGAGACTCAGAAAGAAAGTATAAAGGAACCAAGCAATGGGAAAAAGTGGGATAGAAGACTGAAGTAAAAAACTGGGTACAACTGGGTGTGGTAGCACATACCTGTAATCCCACCAGTAATCCCAGCAATTTGGGAGTCAAAGGCAGAGGGATCACAGATTCAAGGCCAGCCTCAGCAATTCAGCAAGACTGTCTCAAAATAGAAAGGGGAGAGGATATGGCTTAGTGGTTGAACCTTGGGTTCCATCCATAGTTCCAGAAAGAAAAAACTGGGTACTCACAATGAAGTGGCACAGCCACCTGAATTTTCAGAAGGTAAGTAGTGAAATAAGGAGAATGAAAAAGGTAGAAGTATGCCTTTTGACCTCAGCAGCCCAAAGAAATGTGAAGCTCTTGAAAGGTGGCTTAAAAGTGTGATATTTCTGCCTGTCATATGATCTGCTAAACTGTGTTGCAGAAGTTTTTGTTTTTATCTCTTTATTCCCCAAGATGCTTATCATGATTCTGTTGGTCAGGAAAAAGGAAAACAGTAAAAATGTGTGCTGAGAACGTTTGGTTTAGTTTAATAAATACTATACCAAGGGTATGTATTGGAGTATAAGAGACTTATTGAGATGGATGTATATATAGTAATACCTGTTAGAATTTAATATACTGGGGCTGGGGATGTAGCTCAGTTGGTAGAGTGCTTGCCTCGCAAGCACAAGGTCATGGGTTCAATCCTCAGTACCGCAAAAAAAAAAAAAGAAAGAAAAATTTAATATACTGTTTATAAGACAGAAACAAGCAGTCTTAAGTATTTCAGCAAATGTGATTATCATTTGGTAAAATTATACTCACTAATGGATGCTTAATACAAGAAATAAATTAATTACTTAAGACCAGAAATGTATGGACTTTATAGTAATTTTCTTAAGCAGTGCTTATTTCCCCATTTAAAAAGCAAAGTTAGGGGCTGGGGAGATAGCTCAGTAAGTAGAGTGCTTGCCTTGCAAGCACAAGGCTGTGGGTTCGATCCCCAGCACCAAAAAAAAAAAAAATTAATTAAAAAAAAATAAAAAGCAAAGTTAAATAGGGTGTTTTTGTCCCACAGAGCTTATAGTGAGAGCTAGTTATATTATGTAAGTTAATCTTTATAATTTTCTTTTCCTAAAGCCTTTTCCACTTGGCCTGCCAAGGAAAATGTTCTACCATTTACATTTTGCTTCTTCCTTTTAAGTTTATTAACTGATAGTTGTAGTTTCCATTTTTTATTTTATTTGGACCACACTGCCCACTAACCTAATTTCTGGTTTTTTTCCCCAATGCTGGGGCTCAAACCCAGGGCCTTGCATATATGAGCCAAAAGCTCTACCATTGAGCAATACTACCCAGCCCTCTCCCCCTACATTTTTTTTTTTTTCCAGTTTTATTTTGAAAGGATCTTTCTAAATTGCGTGAGCTGGCCTTGAACTTGCAATTCTTCTTCCTCAGCCTCCCAAATATCTAAAATTACAGACATGTGCTACCATACCCAGTTTAGCCCTAATTTTTTAAATCTCTCAACAAATTTTACTGTCTTACACTGACCTTTTTTGCTTCAGGGCTACTTTCAAGGCCTCTGTGTCAAAGGTCTACACCTAGGACTTTGTACATTTTATTTCTTAATATATGTTCATCACTTCCTTTACATTGTATAAATTCAACAGCTATTTATGTGGTTTATTTGTTCTAAAAATAAGTTTTAGATTTGTGTTAAAAAAGAATTGGAGGGGGTTGTGGCTCAGTGGTAGAGGCTTACCTAGGATGCGTGAGGCACTAGGTTTGATTCTCAACACCCCATATAAATAAATGAATAAAAATAAAGGTCTAGGGCTGGGGATATAGCTCAGTTGATAGAGTGCTTGCCTTGCAAGCACAAGGCCCTGGGTTCAATCCCCAGCACCGCAAAATAAATAAGTAAATAAAATAAAAAAATAAAGGTCTATCAACATCTAAAAAAAAAAAAAAAGAATTAGATATTGTGTTACTTTCATCAATTGAGTGGTGGTATTTAGGTAAAATGGAAAGTTTACAATAGTCTTTGTGGGGGGATAAGGAATAATTGATAAAGAGCAGATGTGGTGATTCATGGGCAGTCATTAAGGAAATCAAGAATTATTCTACGAAGTATAAGACTAGGGAATAGGGAAATAAGGACACTTGTTTTAGTTAGCTTTTTCTTTGCTGTGACCCAAAGATCTGAGCAAACCAATGTAAAAGGAAGAAAGTTTATTTGAGGCTGTTTCAGAAGTCTCAGTCCATAGATGGCTGACTCCATTACTCTGGGCCAGAAGTGACAGAACATCATGGTGGAAGGGTGTAGTGGACAAAAGCAGCTCAGGACTTGGCATTCAGGAAGCAGAAAAAGAGCTCTGTTCACCAGGGGCAAAATATAAACCCCAAGGGCATGCCCCTAGCAACCACCCTACCCTTCTAGAGTTACCATCCAGTTAATTCATTTAAAAGGATTAATGCATTGGTTAGGTTAAGGTTCTCATAAACTAATCATTTTAACTCTAAAGTTTCTTGCATTGTCTCACACATGCGCTTTTAGGGGACACCTCACACCTAAACCATAAGAACAGTATTCATCCAGAATTTGAGGCTTCCTTGAAATAGGTTAAGTAGAAAGGAGAAGATCGTTACAGAGGAGAGGTGCTAGTGTGGAGTAGTTTAGGTGGTTTCCTCCAGGATTTAGGCGCAAAACAGAAATAAGAGAAAGCACAAAAGGATTTCTAAGTGGGAGTCAAGGAATGGAAGAGCTAATGTAACAGGAGATGAAGATCAGCACATAAAATAGTAGAGGGTAAGATTTCTGAGATGCAGGAATCTTGGATGGTCACTTGATTTAGTATAATGTTCTGATTTTGGTTAAACTGAAGTGGAAGCAAAGTTATTTTGACTTAGGGGACTTTGAGAATTATAAGGCTAGGTTGTCTCTGTAGTCATTATATTTTCCTTAGTTGGAAAGAAAACTTGGCCATGTTCCAAATTCTTCTCTGAATGAAGATGGTTGAGATAAAAGAGTGATTAAGGATGACACAGCTGAGTATTTCGAGTTTTAAATAGGTATATCTTGTGGTATTTTAACTGTATCTTAAAGCTATTATATGTTTTTAAAGGAATTATTGAAAAGCAATTATCAGCTGTGTTGAACAATTCATTATTTTTATTTTAAAGATAAAAACGATGTTTTTATTTAGCTTGTTGTCTTAATCCATACCCTTTGGGGTGTGGTTAATTTTTCAGTCGCTGGGTAAGTCGGAGTGCCACCACACAGCGCAGGAAAGAGCGCCTTCGCCAGCATTCTGAGCACATTGGATTGGACAACGACTTGAGGGAGGTATGTGGGCTGCCTGCCTTTCATGCCTGGATGCAAGTACCAGGAACTAGGCTTACTAAACCAGCAGGTGTCATTGTGCAAGTACTTTTACATTCTTTTTTTTTTTTTAAATGGTTGAGTTATATTTTAAAATATTAATCTTTTTATACTGACTTGTACCAGAAAATACCTCTTTTCCATTTTTGTAATTTTCATACATTTGAAATAGGGTGCTAAGATAAGTTTTCCTGTGTACTACATCAAGCAAGACTATGTTTAGGGTACATTTTTGGGCATTGGGTCTCCTATAGGGAGAAATTTGCAAGAAGCAGAAATTTCTGAATTCCAAGTATAATTTAAATTTAGTACGTAAAGCTATATTACCTATGCTTTGTCCTTGGCTAATGACACTTATTTTAAAAGATGTTTAAACTACTTTTAAATTAAGATCCAGAGGTTTTATTTGTACTCTTTGAAAATAAAACTACTATATATTTAAATAATGTTTTGATTCTTTCTTGTGATCAAAAGAAAACTGCAGTCAGCAAACCTTTTAACTATTTTTTTAAACTCAACTATATAGAAATGAAGCAGAAAACATCATTTCAAACATCTGTCATTTTTTGTTGGTGTGTTCATACATGTGATATTAAACATTTTCTTAAGAACTGAAACATCTCCTGTTCAGTGCTTTTCTTTTGCTCTGTATTTTCTTCTCTCCCCCTCCTTCTTGCTATGATTTTATCATATGCATGCTTGTTTTGCCTGTTTCTCTCCCCCATCCTTTTCTCTTTTGCTTTTCTATCATTGGCACTTCTCCATCCTCTTAGCCTTCCGGGGAACTTTTGGTCTGTCAGAACTCCATGGCATTCTGGGAGTGGGATCAGGGCCCACCTCCTCCTGCACGGCTTCCTAAAAAGTCCTTCTCTGAGTGCTGCCTGGTATGTCCTTTGCCTGAAAGTGCTTTTCCAAATGTTCCCAAATCTTGTCTTGAATGATTACACGTGTGAGTGCACATAGCTCTAGGATGCCTTGCATCACTTCGTGTAGTGAACTCTCAGCCTCTCCATTTTGCTCTCTACTTTCTCTTGTGTTTAGTGCCTTTTTGTACTGGTGTGTGTTAATACAAGTAATTCTGTGCTATTGATGGTAGAACTGATCATTCAATTCCCTAGTCAGTGGGGAAATTTTTAAATTATATACCAAATTGTGGTGGTGTACACCTGTAATCCCAGCAGTTCAGGAGTTTGAGGCAGGAGGATTATGAGTTCAAAGACAGCCTCAGCAACTTAGTGAGACCCTGTCTCTAAATAAAATACAAAAAAGGGCTGGGGATGTGTCTCAATAGTTAAGTGCCCCTGGATTCACTCCCAATACCCAAAAAAAGTACTGAAAATCCAGATTCTCAGTGATATATTTTCCAGAAGTGCAGAAGTGATTGAATTTCAGCTTTTCTTTTTCCAGACTTTTATCGCCACAGCATTGGATTGATTTACTTTCCTCGTTTATATGTTGTCAGAAAATTCACTCATCAATATAGAATTTTAGTGCTAGGGTTATCTTTAGGGTCAGCTTGTCCAACTTGACATAATTTGACTAAAGGGGGCACAGCTGGGCATCTAGCCCAGGACTTCTGACATTCAGACCAGGAGTCTCTTCCCACTAATCCCACACACCAGCATGTACTAACCACGATTCACTTGAGGGCACAAGTAATTTAGGACTCTTGCTTGTATTTTTTCCTGCATTATGTCATGAGCATAGATTCTTCTCTTCACAAGTTCAGCACCAATTAAAAGGATAGAGTGCTTGTTTATTAGAAATTGAAGGAAAGCATGTACTAAAGAACACTTAGGTCTGAGTATGTTGGGATGAACCCAACTACTATGTATTACCAAAAAAAAATCTAATTGGAAAAAAAAAAAAAAAAACAGTAGCCAGGCACAGTGCTTGTGCCTGTAATCACAGTGACTCAGGAGTTTGAGGCAGGAAGACTGCAAATTGGAAGCCAACCCTGGCAACTTGGCAAGAGACCCTGTCTCAAAATAAAACTTTAAAAAGAGCTGGGGACTTTAAAAACTTAAAAAAATTCAGTAGTAGAGTACCCCTGGGTTCAATTGCTAGTACCAATAATAAAAAAGGAAGAAAGACACTTGGTTCAATGTTTATTGAATGATAGGCTATATTTTCATTAGATACTTCCTAGTGGCTTTTTGCTTTTGTTTGATACAATTAAAGAGCACAATAGGAATCCCAACAAAATCTGGGATTGCTTCCCACCTCCCCATAGAGAAATGAATTTTATAATAAAAACATTCCTTGTGAAAAGTTTCTTCCTTCTCTGTTTTTCATCTCAAAATACATCTTTTAGCAGGCAGAGTGGCACACGCCTGTAATCCCAGTGGCTCAGGAGGCTGAAGCAAGAGATTTGCAAGTTCAAAGCCAGCCTCAGCAACTTGGCCAAGCCCTAAGCAGCTCAGTGAGACCCTGTCTCAAAATAAAAAATATAGGGCTGGGATTGTGGCTCAGTGGTAGAGTGCTGGTGCTGGCCTAGCATATGTGAGGCACTGGGTTCAATCCTAAGCACTGCATAAAAATAATAATAATTTAAAAAAAGGTATTGTGTCCATCCACAACTAAAAATATTTTTAAAATAAAATAAAAATTATATGGCTCAGTGGTTGATTACCCTGGGTTCAATCCCTTTTACTAGAAAACAAAACAAAATCTTTTTCCAACTGCCGTTTTTATCATTGTTTGTTTACTTTAAAGGCATTTGCTGTTTTTGAATATGCAGAAATAACCTCACTTTCTGCTGTGACAAGAGGCCTCTTGCCACACCTGTATCCTTCCTGTGTAGGTCCATGGGGTGTGGCTAGTTCTGTGACTCCAGAAGGAGATTTTGTAAATGACTGTAGGAGGTCCACTGTTGGCTAATAACTACACCTCCCCCATGTGCTGGGTAGACACAGTTACTCAAAGAATGCCCCCATTTGACTTGTATTCTATTATGTAAAACAACACAAATTTTAACTACTGCTTAATTTAGATTTATTCCAGAATTTTTTAATATATTTCAAGAAAAAGAAATGCTGAAGGCTTTGTCCCAGCCATTTACCATACCACGTGCTCCTTCCCTTTCTTCTCACTGGTGTATTACTTCCTTAGCTAGTGTGATACTTACACTTCTTTAGAACTGAGTCTTGTATTGGTGGTATATCTACATTTGCATAAGTCCTAAGTATGGAGACATTGAAGCTGAGGGATAGGAGAAGGATCCTTTAAATTTTTCAGTTAACATTTGTTTTTGCCAACCTTTTATCTCATTTTAATACATATTCCAAATAACAATAGAAAATGCAAATATAATTCTTACACAGGGTTCATGCCCTGTGTCTCAGGTTGATTATTCTAAAACTGCTTTCATTTCATACATACATCCATTTGTTTATTTAGTTAGTATGTCTCTGTAGACCTTGTAATATTTAACTTCCCTATTGATAACAGTTCTCTCATTCTCAATTTTCCCTTTTTTCTTTGACCCTCTCAAAAATACTTGAAGCAAAAAGTATACAATGGTGCTGTGGGAACTAAATGCTTGCAGAATTCATTTGATTTTTAAATTTTTCTTAAAATGATTAGCTGGAAAAGGAGACATTACCGTGTTAATCAGTGGAATTTTTTAATATTTTTATCAGATATAGTAGATTCATTTTCTTCCAAAGGGGAAATGTATTAAACCTACAAACTCTTACATTTGCAGACTAAATGCAAAGGATTGTACACATCTTCTATTATAATATCAAATTCTCCCCTTAATATAGTAAGGATTGATGTACATATGCGTCCGTGGGAGGATGTGTGGATGTGCTGGCTTGCAACTGCTCTCTTGCTCACTCTCTCTCGTTGCAGCAAACTACTAGTTTTACTATATAATTTAGACTAGCTATTCTCTAAATATGGTCCCAAGACACTTAGATCTTTTGAAAATTGAGCCCTGTGATTCTGATACAAATATAAGGTATCTAGATGAGGGTTTTTCAGATAGCATAAAAAGAAGGTAAAATAGTGTGTGCACATTCTGCATTAAGCACATGTAGTTTTGTTTTTTTAATGAAAACTTACTAACCAGAGTTCAAGAGCATTGAACTGGGTTTCTGTGGTACCTCCAAATCACCACAAACTCTAAACCTGAGGGTATGATCCCACTTTTTCTTGATTATATAGAACAAGGCAAGGGAGGCCTCTAGCAAACTTCACAGAAAGAGGAGACCTTCTGTATTTGGAGCACATCATCCTTTGTTCAGAGTGATCTTAACGGCTCTTTTTTATGAGCTAGGTATGCTTGTTTTATGCCCATTTAACAAACAGATATAAGAACATCAGTTGATATGCCTGAGGTCTTAAAATTAGTTGCAACATGATTCTAGAGCTCCTGATTTTACTGTTGTGATGTGATTAGGGTAGAGAGTTGAGCTGGAGAGCAATGTCCAAAAAAACTACAGGTAAATGAAATCTTTTTGTTGTATGGGAAGAGGAGTGGAAGAAGCCAGTGATCCGAGAACCACTGAACTCCTATAGAACCTAGGCTTGTAATCCAAGCACCTCAATTTTTTTTTTGTTCTAACTGTGATCCTCACTAATCACAATTTTGGGTAGTCACAATAAAAAGAGTAAATTAAATGAAACTCCTTCTCACTTTGAATGAGTTTTAATCTGATGAGGTTTCTGAAATACCCTGCGTTTCACAGGAATTAACAGTTGGTTGTGGTGGGAGTACAAATGTCCTCTGCCTTTTAGTGCACTAAAGTTTTAATTGCTATTGCACACATACACTTACTGCCTTTTTGCATCTTTGTTCATGGATTTGTTTGTGTAAGTTTAAATAGAACAGAAAAATATCTTATGTTAATGCATTTTTTAAAAATACTCTTAATTTTTAGAAATACATGCAAGAGGCAAGAAGTTTAGGAAAAAACCTAAGGCAGCCCAAGTTGTCAGATCTCTCTCCTGCAGTGATTGCACAGACCAACTGGAAATTTGTAGAAGGCTTATTAAAAGAATGTAGAATGAAGGTATGTATTACTCATGCCACACAGTGCTTATTCATGTTCACACCATGTATGGGACTAAATTAGCTGAGACAACCCTTATTCATGCCTGTAGTGTCCTAAAACAAAACTTTTACAGTGGCATAGCCCTCAGGTGCCCTTCACTGAGGTCCTGAAACTCCATGGACTTTCCTATGACCCATAGCATCAGTGACATGGAGCCCTGCATAGTTTCTCATCTTTTTGGCTATTGTCTTCCTCTGTTGGGGTGCGGGGTGGGGGGAAGATGGTGGAATGACAGACATCATTACCCTATGGACATGTAAGATTACATGAATAGTGTGAGTTTACATCGTGTTTATCCAGAAAAACGAAAAGTTGTACCCATTTGTGTACAATGAATCAAAATGCATTCTGCTATCATGTATAACTAATTAGAACAAACAATTTAAAAAGAGATGTTAAGCCATTCACAAGTTGTGTCAGGAATGTTGTCATCTTATGTAAAAGGCAGCACTTTTTTTGTGTTTGTGTATACACCTGTATACAATCTTGTTTGTGCCCATACACTCATATATACATCCATAAAGAGGAAAAAACCTTAGTTATTTTGTTGGTTACACCCCAGTCTCCTCTCAGATACCTGAGTTTATATGACGTAGCAGTACAAATTGACAAAACTCAGAATGTCATTTAAGCTAATAATTTGATTCAATGTCATTTCTTGAGTACCTTCTCTATATTCAATAAATGCACTGTTTTTAGCATCAGAATATAGTGATGAATCAAACAGACAAGGTCCCTGCCTAAAGGGACTAGATTCTTTCTCATTTTACAATTTACAAAAGCAGCTAAAATTGGTGTAAATCAATTAACCTGAAACTGATTTCCATTTTCTTTTCATTTTCTTGTGCATAATAATCAGAGAAGAGAAGGAAAAAAATATATTTCTGGTTTATGCAGAAATTAGGAAGTTCTGCAGAATCTTAGAGCTGTCCATTTGTATTGTGTTTTTTGCCTAAGTGCAACCAAACTAAATACAAATAGCTTTAGTATACCAAGGTGCTGGAGGCAGTGGGAGGGCAAATTTTGGTTGCAGGATGGCATTCCAGTTTCAGACAGTACATTTTTCTAGGTCTAGTGTAATTTCCCAGTGTCACAGAAGTGAATAATCTGCAAATTTTTATATAGAAGCACTTTTTCAACATGGGGATACTTGACAAATATTAGCTTATTCTCTCTTCAGTGACCCTTCCATATTTGTGACGCAAGTAGTAAAACGATAGATGATATTATTCCAATTGGTTAACCAAAAAGATTAAGATATTTTCCCCAAGATAATTAAAAATCTGTAATTAGAAATATAATAAAGGACTGGGCATAGCGGCATACACCTGTAATCCTTTGGGACTTGGGAGACTGAGGCAAGAGGATCCCAAGCTCAAGGCCAGACTTGACAACTTAGCAAGATGCTGTCTTAAAATAAAAAGAGCTGGGAATGTAGTCCACTGATAGAGGGCCTCTGGGTTAAATCCACAGTAACAGCAACAAAAAAAAAGACATAATGAAAGAAAGCCAGTTCTCCTAATCCAGTGGTTTCACTGCCTGAGTAATTTATGAATACTTATGATGTTTTCAGACAAAACGTATGTTGGTAGAGAAGATGGGACATGAAGCAGTGGAGCTGGGCCATGGAGAAGCAAACATCACTGGCTTGGAGGAGAACACCTTAATTGCCAGCCTCTGTGACCTGCTGGAGAGGATATGGAGCCATGGCTTGCAGGTCAAACAGGTAACAGTCTCAGAAGGTACTGGTGTCATGGTCATTTAGGAGCCCTGTTAAGAAATATAACAGGGAAAGCCTGGCGTAGTAACACATGCCTGTAATCCCAGCTACTCAAGAGGTGAAGCAGGAGATCACAAATTCAAAGTCAACCTCAGTAATTTAGGAGACTCTGTCTCAAAATAAAATTGAAAAAAGGACTGAAGATGTAGCTCAGTAGCTCAGAGGTAAAATATTTGTCTAGCATTCAGGATGCCCTGGATTCAGTCCCCAGCCCCCCCACCACCCCCCCAAAGAAAAGAGAAAAGAAAGAAAAGTGCCATGGGCTTTTAATTCCAGAAAAAGAAAACAACCTGTGATCAGGAGGTGGTTTTGGTATCTTTCCTAGCAAACAAGAAAGGATAAAATAGCACATTCATTTTAGAGGCTGTATTCTGTGTAGATTCCATTAAATATCCAGGAAATGTCCTGCTTTTGTCCAGGAAAAAGGTGTAGCCAGAATTAACATTTCTTTTTTTTTTTTTTTTTTTTTATTTATTTTTTTACGTTTACATAGGGTAATGATGTTTATTTTTTTTTCCCTTCCCCCCCACCCCTCCCACCCTTTTCCCTTTATACAGTCCTTCTTTCCTTCATTCTTACCGCTCTCCTTAGCCTAACTCTAAACCTAACCCTAAACCTAATGAATTAACATTTCTTTACTGGTTTTGTTTGTTGTTTGTTTTTGGTTTTGGAGGGTTTTTATTTGCTTTTTGGTTTTTGTTTTTTGTACTGGGAATTGAACCCAGAGGAGCTTAACCACTGTGCGACATTTCTAGCTCTTTTTATTTTTTATTTTGAGACAGGGTCTTGGTGAGTCAACCAAGACTGGCCTAGAACTTGTGATACACCTGCCTCAGTCTCCTGAGTTGCTGGGATTACAGAAGTGCCACCACACCCAGTTTCTGGTTTTGTTTTGTTTTGTTTTCTTGATGTGATTCCCTGCTTCTCTCCTCTCATTCTAATTTTCTTCCCTCGTTACTACTTCATATATTCAAACATTTTACATATGGATGTATATAAATGCACTATGTTTTTTAATTCCATGGTTACTAATGTGACCTAATTGTATGTAACTTAAGTAACAGCTGGGTTGACCAAAAAAAAAAAAAAAAACCTCCAAGCTCACCCTTGTGGCCTTCTAGTTAGCTGCTTCCCTTCCCTTTGCCAAACTCTTGCCAGATTTCTTAGCAAGGCAAAGTATGACCCTTAAAACACATGGAGTGAGATGCTCAGAATCTCACACAGGATTTGGGGTGTAGCTCAGTGGTACAGTGTTTACCTGTAATGTGCAGTGCCCTCAGTTCAATCCCCAGCAATGAAAGAAAAAAATCATACAGCTAGGATTCGATGAACTTGGTCACCAAACTTCATAGTGGCCAACTTAATGTGAATGATCTTGATAAGAAATTATTTTTTCATAAAATACTTCTTTAAAATGAAAATTTTTATTTTTCTTGTACTTTCAGGGGAAGTCAGCTTTGTGGTCACATTTAATTCAATTTCAAGACAGAGAAGAAAAACAAGAGCACCTTGCAGAATCACCAGGTGAGAGAGCTTTGCTTTAGGTTACTTGAATTTGGTAGCATCAGACCATGAGAAGAATCAGTGCTGCATGGTCTCGTCTCTGTCTTTTTCTCTCTTAAGCTAAAACTTACCCAGTTTTTCCAGCAGTAGGATAAAGCAGAAGCAGCATTATTATTTATTCTCTGAGGCTGGGAAAAGTTACTTGACCTTTCTGATCTGCGTGTGTGTATGTTACTGTATTAGATTATACCACCAAGGTACATCCCCAGCCTTTTCTATTTTTTCTTTTGAGACAGTGTCTCACTAAGTTTCTTAGGGCCTTGCTAAATTGCTGAAACTGGCCTTAAACTTGGGATCCTCCTACAGCAGCCTCCAGAGTAGCTGACATTAAAGGCATACACCACTGTGCCAGGCAACCTTTCAGATCTTCTGCCCCACATCTACAAGACAGGGGAAATAATGCCAAGGCAACACTAACAGCTTTCCTGACTTTGGCTGATCAAATGTTGGGTGGTCCAGTTGGAGATCAGCGTACCACTATCTGCAGTACCTTCAGTTCATAGTGGAACAAGCAAAACTAAAGGCAAGACTAAGGAATATAAAATGTGTCAAAACCTCATGCAGTCATTGTTGTGCCCTAATGTCAAATGTTGATAAAGATTTGGTAATGTAAGAATGAATACAACTTAAATATTTTTTCTGATCCTAAGTAAAATTCATATAAGCCATGTAGCTTTTGAAATCAAAAGTTTATCATTTGTTTAGAGAGGTGAATTTCATAAATGTTGCTCAACACTTCTGGTAATTTAGACCAGGAAGTTATAATTTTAAAATATGAGAGTAGCCAAAAGAAGTGATACATACCTCTAATCACAGCTACTTGGGAGACTGAAGCAGGAGGATCCCAAGTACAAGGCCATCTGGGCAAGTTAGCAAGATACTGTCTGTCTCACAATTTTAAAAAAGAGAGAGAGTGCAGGGTATGTAAATCATGATAGAGCACTCCTGGGTTCAATCTCTAGTACCTCCAGAGAAAGAGAATATGAAATACATATGAAAAATCAGTTCAAAAAATATTTTATTCTAAGACTGGGGTTATAGCTCAGTGATAGTGTTTGCTTAGCGTATGCAAGATCTTGGGTTCAATTCCCAGTACTACCAAAAAGGAAAAATTCTTAAGAAATAATATAGTGGGGCTGGGGAGATAGCTCAGTTGGTAGAGTGCTTGCCTTGCAAGCACAAGGCCCTGGGTTTGATCCCCAGCACCCCCCCCAAAAAAAAAAAAAATATATAGTGCTATAGATACACAAATAGTTTTTTTCGTTTTGTTTTGTTTGAAGTTTGGATATACCTCAGTGGTAGAGCACACACTCAGCATTTGTGAGGCTGTGAATTCCATCCCTAGCACCACACATACACAGGCACAAAAATTAGTTTTAACCAGGCACGGTGGCACACATCTGTAATCCCCACAACTCAACAAGCTTAATAGGCAGGAAGATCACAAGTTCAAGCCCATCCATGGGAATTTTGTCAGACTTTGTCCCTTGTCTTGAAATAAAAAATAAAAAGGGGGAAGTAGCATAGAGTCCTTAAAGATTCACAGAGGGTTTGAACACTGCTTTTACTGGCATTGAGCCCAGATGAGACTGCATGATGAATTACGAGCATCATTCTTTAGAAGCAGCACTAACAGGAGTCAGAGACACTTAGAGGATTGCAGAAGAACAGAAAGGGTCTGTTTTAGCAATAGTAAGTTATGTTAATTTTGACTTAACAATCATTGTACCTAGCAGTCTATGCCCTATTTCAGACAGTCTCACAATGTACTTGGTCCTAGAACAAGAACTGTTCTTAATATATCACCCAGAAATTTCTGTCTTTGAAAATGGTGACACATTCCTGTAATTCTCACTAGTTGAAAGCCTAGCCAGGAGGATCAAAAGTTCAAGACCAACCTCTGCAACTTAGTAAGCCCCTGTCTCAAAATAAAAAATAAAGGATTGGAATGTGTAACTCAGTGGTAGAACATCACCAAATCCAATTCCTAATAATAAATAAATAAATGTTGTCTAGTTTATAATTTGCATTGTTCTTAAACCTTGCACCCTCAAAGTTCAACAAAACTGTAAATGAATTTTTAAATCCTAAGGCAAGAGTGGGGTAGATTAGCATACAAGGGAGTGGAAATGCTGTATTTTAATGCTTCTTCTGTATCTAGTAACCCAGGAATGTTGTATCATTCTTCAATCATCTTATCATCATCAAAAGTTTTCTTTTTTCTTTGCAGACTGGGAATTGAACACAGAGGTGTTCTACGACTGGGCTACATCCTTAGCCTCCTCACCTTTTTTTTTTTTTTTTTTTTTTTTTTCTTTTTAAGATAGGTTATCACTAAATTGCTGAGACTGGCCTCAAAGTTGCGATCCTCTTGCCTCAGCTTCCCAATCTCCCAAGTCTCTGGGATTATGGGCATGTACTACTGCACCCAGTAAAAATTTTCTCTTAGTTACGTACCTGCTTACAGACTCTGCATGGTTCTGTAAGAATAATATACATGATCTCTACACGTTAAAAAACTTGTGTGTAGGGCTGGGGATATGGCTCAGCTGGTAGAGTGCTTGCCTTGCAAGCACAAGGCCCTGAATTCAATCCCCAGTACTGCAAAAAAAAAAAAAAAACTTGTGTGTGCAGTAAAGTATTTTGAATTAAGAAATAATAATGGAAGTATTCATATAAATAGTTTACAAATTTCTCCGCTGGCTGGGAGGGGTACATTTCATGGAAACATGTATTTTAGATCTCCAGGTAATAGTCCTGGCTTCATTACTTAGCTCCTTATCTGCCTTCTGTTCATGGACTTCTAAACTCTTCCTCCAAAGTCACTAATATACTAATGTATTAGATTCCCAGGAATGACATAATAAAATGTCACAAATTGAGTGGCTTCAACAACATAAATTTATTGTCTTAGGTTTCTGGAAGCTAGAAGTTCAAGGTCAGGGTGTCAGCAGGGTTAGTTTCTTCTGAAGACCATAAGAGAAAACCTGTTCCATACCTCTCTCCTCACTTCTCAGGCATTCCTTGGCCAGCAGTTGATATTCTTCCTGTGTCTTTGAATCATTTTTCCTCTGTGTGTGGGCACCTCTCTATCCACATTTCTCTATTTTGTTTTAATATTTTTAATAGTACTGGAGATTGAATCCCAGAGTGTTTTTACCACTGAGCTGCATTCCCAGCCATTTTTACTTTTTATTTTGAGATAGGTTCTCAGTAAGTTGCTTCATGCCTTGCTGAGTTGCTGAGGCTGGTCTCGAACTTGGAATCCTCCAACCTCGGTCTCCCAAGTTGCTGGGATTATAGGAGTATATCACTGCATTTGGCAGTTTTTGTGTATGTATGTGTGTGTTTGTTATTGGGGATTGAACCCAGGGCCTTATACTTTTTAGGCAAACACTCTACCACTAGGCTACATTCTCAATCTCCATTTTTTTTTAAAGGATACCAGTAAGGTTGAATTAGAGCTCTACCCTCATGCACTCATGCACTTTTGATCATCTGAAAAAAATTATTTCCAAATGAAGTCATGCTCACAGGTACTAGATGATAGAACTGCAGCATATTCTGCAGGAACACAATTCAAACCATAACTATTACTTAAACCACTGTCATCATCCAGTTACCATATTAGCAGATTATTCTCAAATCTCCATCTCTAGTCCTAAAGATGGATATCTAGGAACTTAGCGTATCTTAAAACAAGCTTGTTGTTTCAGCACATCTTCCTGGTCAGACTTTTTCATTCTTCCTTATTTAATGGGACAAGAACCCTTCTTTCAGTTAAGCTAGAAGCCAGATAGTCATCTATAATATGCTGGAAAGCCTACTGGACAGGACATCAGAACACTATATAATAAATGTGTATGATTGGACAGATTTCTTAACCTCTTCAAGCCACAGTTTCCTCATTTACAAAATTAAGATTTAAAAAACCCTCAGAACTGCAGGTATACTTCAGTGGAAGAGTATGTGCTTAGCCTTCATGAGGCCCTAGGATTCAATCCCCATCACCAAAAATAAAAAATCAAAGGTTATAATTAGTTGGATAGTATATATATATAGTATATAGTAAAACATTTTAATACTGAATGTTATGTTTTTTTTATTTTGTTTTTAGATGTTGACGGACCTTTATTTTATTCATTTGTTCATATGTGGTGCTGAGAATCAAACCCAGTGCTTCCCACATGCTAGGCAAGCACTCTACCACTGAGTCACAACCCCAACGCCTGAATGTTGTTGTTGTTTTTTGTTTGTTTATTTGTTTGTTTTTTTGGCCGTGCTGGGGATTGAACCCAGGGCCTTGTGCTTCCAAGGCAAGCACTCTCCCAACTGAGCTATATCCCCAGACCCCCTGTTTTTATTCTTGAATCTTACCTTCTGCTTTCACTGGCTGCTACTATTTTAGTTTATCGTTTGACCTTTATAACTTCTAGTTTATCTCCTTTATTTCTTTTACAGGATCACACTATTACTCTATTTAACTAAAAGAATATTCAGGAGCATAGCATTTATTTTCAAAATTTCCCTTGCCCCTAGGATAAAGTTCTAACTTGGTATTTAAGATTCTAGCATGTATCCCTAAGTAGCCTCATCTTCCTGAGTATTTACTTAGCACCCCTATATGTGGATCTCTATACACACCCTCTGAGTGTTCTAAGAATAGGATATGACTGAATCTCAACAGATATAATTTAATAGGAGTAATAAAAATGAAGTTGTGTATGTTCTGTGATAGAGGTTCAATTTTACACATCTTATTAGAGAGAAAGAATGACTTATCCAATCTTGTGCCTAGGGGACAGAGAATACTTGGGAAAGATTTCACATTGAGGCAGAATTAAAGCTAGATTTCATTGCATTTCATTTAGAACTTTATGCCAAGCACTGTTCTAAAATTTAGATCTTTTTCAGTAAAGTAAATACTGTTACTGTCCCTTCCAGTTTACAGGTAAGGAGATAGACCATAGAGAACCTCTCACTCACCCAAAGAAAGACCTCTATTAAAGTCTCTGTAAGGCTTAAGAAAGCCATGTTCTAAATCATTAAGCTATGCATATTATTTTCTAATCTAAAGTGAAACATAGGCTATAAACAAGGAGAAAGATACAGAACAGTAAATAATGAGAAGACTTTAACAAATGCATGGAGACATGACAAAGTACATTCTTTTCAGGGAACATTGAGCAGAGAAGGGTGACTAGAATATAGGGTTCTAGAAAAGGATTTACAGAATATGCTTATGCCTGTGAATGTTAATACCGTGGATGCTGCTGCTTTCTTAAATGTTAAATTCCTCATTTTTATTTTTTCATGCTGGGGTTCCAAACCAGTGCCTTGCACATGCTAATCAAGTCCTCTACCACTGAGCTATACCCTACACCCCTTTTTTCACTAAGAGACTTTCACCAGCTCTCTGGTCCTGGCAGTATGGTTCCTTCTTGACATGTCTTCCTCTGGCTAACTTGCTGATTATGGTTTCAGCTCCTTTCTGCCTCATAATCTTTTTTCTCCCCTTCTCAGCCTACTTGGCCATCTTTCATGCTGTCAGTTCATTTGGAATAGAGAGTCATTCTCTGAGACATTTCATTTTATCCCCCAAAGGAAAAATTCACTATCTTTAGTAACATACTTAAGTGGTGATAATCTTAGGAAGATAAACATAATACATTCCCTTTAAGTCCCTGGAACGGTTTCCTCAGTGTCCATTACTTCCTGATCTGTTCATTGTCCCATTGAGAATTCCCTCCCCAGACTGCCTGAACAAATAACCTCTTCGTCACCTACCTAGTATGGAAGACCCTCAAAAGTGCTACCTGTAGATTGGCCTGGCCACATCCTATTCCCTATGGCAATCCCATCAGTGATCATTTATACCTGCCAGGTGTCTAGTCTTTTACCCAAGTGCTAAAAAAGTATAGATACTAATTACACCAAAAATGTTCTCTGCCCAGCTTCCTCAAAGTCAGGTTTACATGTATGTATGCATGTATATGTGTGTTTGTTCTGGTTTTGTATCCTGATCTCACAAAGTAAAATGCATCTAAAAACTGAGAAAATGACAAGTTTAAGATAGAGTAAAATGCCATATCCTAAATTCTATTTATATCAATGTATTTGCCAAGCGTGATGTTGCCATTTGGTTTTCATTTGCAGATGGGAAAATGGAAATGAAGAAAGGGCACAAAACTCCATGGCGTCTCATTCAAAGTGAGACTGAGTTCCCTAACCACCATATTTTAGCCAATAGTTGATGGTTGGCCATTGCTATAAAAGATCATTATCTCTCCTTCTTTCAAAAATGTTAGACTGTTTAGATTTCAAAAGAGAATAACTCATGGACATTATAATTCAAAACATCTATTGAGATTATTCCCTTTGCATGGAATACATAGTGTAGTTTGGTTTATGAACTTTGAAGTAGAAACTTATCAGACTAAAGAACCAAAACTCTTAAGAGTTTTTAAAAAACACTTCCAGAGTTTAAAACTGTGTGATTACAGTTTATGAGTTCGGAGATGAAGGTTCACATATTTAATCACTTAATTTGTGGACATTGCTTTCTTGTAATCATCCAGAGGTATTAGAATGAATGGCTGTAGACAATGACAACCCTTATGGCCAGAATTTGCACACATTGTATTATTTGCTTGTTGAATTTTTGGAAAAGATTCATTTTAAATTTCAAGTTCTTACTGTTATTTTTTCTAATACTTTGCTGATATTTTTCTACATAGTTGCCCTTGGACCAGAAAGAAGAAAATCTGACTCAGGAGTTATGTTACCAACACTCAGGGTCTCTCTTATCCAAGATATGAGGTATTTATTACATATGTTAGCACATGGTGATAACTTTGACATGTTTTATGACTTTCTCTTAAATTTCTCAAATAATTGTGACTACATGTATTTTTTTGTGTTTTTTTTTTTGTTGATGTCTCCTGAAGAGAGCATTTTTTATAATTTTATTTTATTTTTATACTATTATTATGTTTTTTCTTTCCAAAGGGAAGATGCAACTAAGAAGTTTTTAAGCATTTGCTTCTGTTTCTTTTTAAACATTTGTTTCTGTTTTGTCTGTTTGTTTGTTTGTTTGTTGTGGTCCTGGGGATTGAACCCAAAGCCTGAAACGTACTAGGCAAGTCCTCTATCGCTGAGTCACTCTCCCAATTAAAATATCTCTAAACTATTTTATTACTTATTTTGTTATTTAAAAAAAAGAGAGAGAATTCAGTAAAGTAGCGGGATATAAGATCAATGCACATAAATCTAAGGCATTTTTATACATAAGCGATGAATCTTCAGAAAGAGAAATCAGGAAAACTACCCCATTCACAATAGCTTAGAAAAAAATAAAATACTTGGGAATCAATCTCACAAAAGAGGTGAAAGACCTCTACAATGAGAACTACAGAACACTAAAGAAAGAAATTCAAGAAAACCTTAGAAGATGGAAAGATCTCCCATGTTCTTGGATAGGAAGAATTAATATTGTCAAAATGGCCATACTACCAAAAGTGCTATACAGATTCAATGCAATTCCAATTAAAATCCCAATGATGTACCTTACAGAAATAGAGCAAGCAATTATGAAATTCATCTGGAAGAATAAAAAACCCAGAATAGCTAAAGCTATCCTTGGCAGAAAGAGTGAAGCAGGGGGTATCGCAATACCAGATCTTCAACTCTACTACAAAGCAATAGTAACAAAATGGCATGGTATTGGTACCAAAATAGAAAGGTGGATCAATGGTACAGAATAGAGGACACGGACACAAACCCAAATAAATACAATTTTCTCATACTAGACAAAGGGGCCAAAAATATGCAATGGAGAAAAGATAGCCTCTTCAACAAATGGTGCTGGGAGAATTGGAAATCCATATGCAACAGAATGAAACTAAACCCATATCTCTCACCATGCACGAAACTAAACTCAAAATGGATTAAGGATCTCGGAATCAGACCAGAGACCTTGCATCTTATAGAAGAAAAAGTAGGTCCAGAGCTTCAACATGTCGGCTTAGGACCAGACTTCCTCAACAGGACTCCCATAGCACAAGAAATAAAAGCAAGAATTAATAACTGGGATAGATTCAAACTAAAAAGTTTTCTCTCAGCAAAGGAAACTATCAGCAATGCAAAGAAAGAGCCTACAGAGTGGGAGAAAATCTTTGCCAATCATACTTCAGATAGAGCGCTAATCTCCAGAATCTATAAAGAACTCAAAAAACTCTACACCAAGAATACAAATAATCCAATTGACAAATGGGCTAAGGAAATGAATAGACACTTCACAGAAGAAGATCTACAAGCAATCAACAAACATATGGAAAAATGTTCAACATCTCTAGTAATAAGAGAAATGCAAATCAAAACCACCCTAAGATTCCATCTCACCCCAATTAGAATGGCGATTATCAAGAATACAAGCAACAATAGGTGTTGGCGAGGATGTGGGGAGAAAGGTACACTCTTACATTGCTGGTGGGGCTGCAAATTAGTGCAGCCACTCTGGAAAGCAGTGTGGAGATTCCTTAGAAAACTTGGAATGGAACCACCATTTGACCCAGCTATCCCACTCCTTGGCCTATACCCAAAGGACTTAAAATCAGCATATTACAGAGATACAGCTACATCAATGTTCATAGCTGCTCAGTTCACAATAGCCAGATTGTGGAACCAACCTAGATGTCCTTCAACTGATGAATGGATAAAGAAACTGTGGTGTATATATATACAATGGAATATTACTCAGCCATAAAGAATGATAAAATTATGGCATTTGCAGGCAAATGGATGAAACTGGAGAATATCATGCTAAGTGAGATAAGCCAATCTCAAAAAACCAATGGACGAATGATATCGCTAATAAGTGGATGATGACACATAATGGGGGGTGGGAGGGGTTAGTGTTAGGGTTAGAGTTAGGGTTAGGGAGGGGGGCAAGAATGGAGGAAGGAAGGACTGTATAGAGGGAAAAGAGGGGTGGGAGGGGTGGGGGAGAAGGGGAAAAAATAACAGAATGAATCAAACAAGATTACCCTATGTAAATTTATGATTACACAAATGGTATGCCTTGACTGCATGTACAAACAGAGAAACAACATGTATCCCATTTGTTTACAATAATAAAAAAAGAGAGAGAGAGAGAGAGAGAGAGAAAGAAAGAAACTCCTTTAAATACTTGCTGTCTACTGATACAGACCCAAAAAATCTAGTTATTTGGCAGAAAATTACTGTCAGGTAATTTAGTTTGAAGCAAATACAAATCTGAGAATTATCACTTCCCAATTACTGGTCTTAGAAGTCTTGAGAAGGAATTAAGACATCTAAAGTAGTTTTTTTGTTTTTTTGTTTTGTTTTGTTTTGTTTTGTTTTTGGGTGCTGGGGATCGAACCCAGGGCCTTGTGCTTGCAAGGCAAGCACTCTACCAACTGAGCTATCTCCCCAGCCCGTTTTTTTGTTTTTAATGAAGAAAGTAAGACTTTTTTTTCTTAATACTTTTATTAGTGCATCATAGTTATACATAATGACATAATGATTGAGTTCACTTTGACATAATCATGCATGTATGAAGTTTAATTTGCTCTATTTTAGTCCACCAGTGCCTCCTCTTTCCCGCCCTTCCCCATTCCCCCATCCCCCACCTTTAGTGGTCTTCCTTCTATTTATCTGGTTTTAACTGGTACTTCATAGATATATGTACAGGTGAGATTCACTGTGGTATATTTAAACAAGCACATAGCATATTTTTGTCAAATTTATTCTGCATTTCCTCCTCTTTCCTGTCCCTTCTTCCTCTCCCTGTCTCCTTCTACTCCACTGGTCTTCCTTCTGTCCTTATAATATCCTGTCCCCTTACAGACACAAGTTTTTTTTTTTTTTTTCCCCTCACTTTGCCCTAACTTTCACATATGAGAGAGAACATTCAACCCTTGATTTTCTGAGTTGACTTATTTCACTTAGCTTGATGTTTTCCAGTTCCATCCATTTACTGGCAAGTGCCATAATTTCATTCTTCTCTATGACTGAATAAAATTCCATTATGTATATATACACACATTATCTTAATCCATTCATCTATTGATGGTCACCTGGACTGGTTCCGTAACTTAGCTATTGTGAGTTGCACTGCCATAAACACTGATGTGGCTACATCACTATAGTATGCTGATTTTTTTTTTTTTTTTTTCTTTTGGATAAATACCAAGGAGTGGGATAACTGGGTCATATAGTGGTTACATTCCTAGTTTTTTGAGAACTCTTTATACTGCCTTCCAGACTGATCATACTAATTTATGGTTCTACCAACAAGATATAAGTGTACCCTTTTCCTCACATCCTTGCCAGCATTTATTATTATTTGTATTCTTTTTTCCCCATTGGTTCTTTTTAGTTATACTTAACAATAGGATTCATCTTGACATAATTGTGAAAGCATGAAATACAGTGTGTTCTAATTCAGTCCCCAATACTTCCCCTTTCTCTCCCCATTTTCCCTTCGCTCTACTGATCTTTTCTCCTATGTATATATATTCTCCTATATATAATATATTTTCTCCTATATAATATATATTTTTTCTCCTATATATATTATATATATATATATATATTTTTTTTTTTTTTTTTTTTTTTTTTTTTTTTTTTTTGTGGTGCTGGGGATTGAACCCAGGGCCTTGTGCATGTGAGTCAAGCACTCTACCAACTGAGCTATATCCCCAGCCCATCTTTCTGCTATTTACTTTTACTTTTTATTTTAACTAGTGCCTTGTGGATGTATATGGTGAGATGCACTATGGTATATTCCTATATGGACATAGGAAAGTTAGGTCATATTAATTTCATAGTTTTTCCCAATCCTCCCTCCTCCCTTCCCTTCATTCCTCTTTGTCTACTGCACTGATCTTTTTTTTTTTTTTTTTTTTTTTTAATCTACCCTTCTCTTACTTTGGATTAACTTTCATATATCAGAGAAAACATTCAACCTTTGACTTTTGGGGGCTAACTTATTTCACTTAGGATGATAGCCTCCACTTCCATCCATTTACTGACAAATGTCATAAAGCCATTCTTCTTTATGGCTGAGTAATACTACATTGCATATATATATATATATATAATACATTTTCTTTACCCATTTATCTGTTGAAGGGCACCGAGGTTGGCACCAAGCTTGTCTATTGTGAATTGTGTTGCTATAAAGATTTATGTGGCTGCATTGCGGTAGTATGCTGATTTTAAATCTTTCGGATATGAAACCAAGGAGTGAGATAGCTGGGTCATATGGTGGTTCCATTCCTAGTTTTTATTTTTTTGGTGTTTTTTTCTTTCTTTTTTTTTTTTTTTTTTTTTTTTTTTTTTTTTTTTTTTTTTTTGCGGGGGACGGGTTTACCAGGGATTGAACTGAGGGGCACTCGACCACTGAGCCAAATCCCCAGTCCTATTTTATATTTCACTTAGAGACAGGGTCTCACTGAGTTGCTTAGTGCCTAAATTTTGCTCAGGCTGACTTTGAACTCTCGATCCTCCTGCCTCAGCCTCCTGAGCTGCTGGAATTATAGGCATGTGTTACTGTGCCCAGCCTGCTTTGTTTTTAAGGAATCTCCCTACTGCTTTCCAGAATGGTTGCACTAATTTGCAGCATCAACAATGTATGAGTGTACGTTTTTCCCCCTACCCTCACCAACCTTTATTGTTACTTATATTCTTAATAATTGCCTTTATGACTAGAGTGAGATAAAATCTCAATATAGTATAACTTGCATTTCTCTAACTGCTAGAGATGTTGAACACTTTTTCATGTATTTGTTGGCCATTTATATGTCTTCCTTTGAGAAGTGTCTGTTTAATTTTGCTTTTGTTTTTGTTTTTGGTACCTGGAACTGAACCCCAAGGGCATTTAGCCACTGAACTATATCCCCAGCCTTTTTTAAAAATTTATTTAGAGACAGGGTCTCACTAAGTTGCTTAGGTCCTTGCTAAATTGCGGAGGCTGGCTTTTGAACTTACTATCTCTTGCCTCAGCCTCCTAAGCCTCTGGGATTACAGGAGTGCACCACCTGCCCAGCACTTATTGATTGAGTTGTTTTTTTAGTTCTTTGTATATCCTGGATATTAATTCCCTGTCTGAGAAGCAGGTGACAGAGATTTTTCTCCCATTCTGTAGGCTCTCTTCACACTCTTAATTGTTTCCTTTGCTATGCAGAAGCTTTCTAATTTGATGCATCCCACTTACTAATTTTTGGTGTTGCTTTTTGTGCTTACGAGTCTTCTTAGGGAAATCAGTTCCTGAAACTGACATGTTGCAGTGTTGGGCCTATTTTTCTTCTATTAAGTACAGGATCTCTGTTCCAGTGCCTAAGTCTTTCTTCTACTTTGAGTTGACTTTTGTGCAGGCTGAGAAACGGGTTAAATTTCAGTCTCCTACATAGGAATTTCCAGTTTTCCTAGCACCATTTGTTAAAAATGCCATTTTTTTTCCAACATATTTTTTTGACACCTTTGTCTGGTATGAGATACCTGTATTTATGTGGGTTTGTCTCTGTATCTTCTTTTCTGTTCCATTGGTCGTCATACCTGTTTGGTGCTAGTACCATACTGTTTTTGTTACTATGGCTCTGTAGTGTAATTTTTTAAAGTATCTTTTACTTGTAAATGGACACAATGACTTTATTTTATTTATTTATTATTTTTCTGCGGTGCTGAGGATTGAACCCAGTGCCTCACACATGCTATGTAAGAGCTCTACCACTGAGCTACAACCCCAGCCCCTGTAGTATAATTTGAAGTTCAGTATTGTCATGCTTCCTGCTTCACTTTTCTCACCCTGAGACCTGTTCTGGGTGTCTTGTTTTTCCAAATGAATTTCATAACTGCTTTTTCTAGTTCTATGAAGAATGTAATTGGAATTTTGATGGAATTGCATTGAAGCTATATAGTGCTTTTGGTAGTATGACCATTTTGACAATATTAATTCTACCTATCCAAGAACATGAGAGGTCTTTTCATCTCCTAAGGTCTTCTTCAATTTCTTTCTTTAGTGTTCTATAGTTTTCATTGTAGAGGCCCTTCAACCTCTTCTGTTAGGTTGATTCTCAATTATTTTATTCTTTTTGAAGTAGTTGTGAATGAGATAGTTTTACTAATTACTTTTTCAGCTTATTCATCTTTGGAGTATAGGCACACAATTTATGTATTTATTTATTTTAATTTATTTGTTGATGGACCTTTATTTTATTTACTTATATGTGGTGCTGACAATCGAACCCAGTGCCTCATACATGCTAGGCATGCGAACTACCACTGAGCTACAACCCCAGCCCCTTGTGACTGATTTATAAATGTTGATATTGCATCCTACTATTTTGCTGAATTAATCTATGAGCTCTAAGAGTCTTCTGGTGGAGTTTTTTTGTTTCTTTTTTTTGGGGGGGGGGTCTTCTAAATATAGGATCATGTTGTCAGCAAACAGATAATTTAAGCCTTTCTTTTCCTATTTGAGTACCTTTAATTTCTAGCCTGATTGCTCTGGCTAGAGTTTGAAGGACTATTATGTTGAATAGGAGTGGTGAAAGTGGGCATCTTTGTCTTGTTCCCGTTTTTAGAGGAAATGATTTCAGATTTTTCTCCATTCAATATAATGTTGACCTTGGGTTTGCCATATATAGCCTTTACAGTGTTGAGATAAGTTACTTCTATCTCTAGTTTTTCTAGTGTTTTCAATATGAATGGGTACTATACTTTGTAAAATGCTTCTTCTGCATCTGTTGAAATAGTCATGTGATTCTTGTCCTTATGTCTATTTATGTGGTGAATTACATTTATTGCTTTCTGTATGTTGAACCAACCTTGCATCCCTGGGGTGAAACCACTTGCTCATTGCACTGTCTTTTTAATGTGTTTTTTAAGTGTTTGCCAATATTTTATTTAGAACTTTTGCATCTGCATTCATCAAGGATATTGGTCTAAAGTTTTCTTTCCTTGACATGTGTTTGTCTAGTTTTGGTACAGGGTGATACTGACTTAATAGAACCATTTTGGCAGTGTTCCCTCCTTTTCTATTTCATGGAATAATTTGAGGAGGATTGGTATTAGTTCTTTAAAGCTGGCAGAACTCAGCTGAGAATCCATCTGGTCCTATGCTTTTGTTTATTGGAAGACTTTTGATAACTGCTTCAGGTTCATTACTTGAAATTGATCTGTTTAAGTTTTCTGTATCCTCCTGGTTCAGTTCGCATAGATCATGTCTCTATGAATTTGTCAGTGTCTTCAAGAGTTTCTAGTTTATTGAAGTATAAATTTCCAAAATAGTTTCTGATGATCCTATGGGTTTCAGTAGTACCTGTGGTAATAGTTCCTTTTTTTTAATCTCAGATTTTAATAATTTGAGTGTTTTTACTTATTTTTTTGGTTAGTATTTTTTTGGTTAGTTTAGCCTCCAGCATATTGTTGGGAGTGTTATGAGAATTATACTTGATCTTAGTCAAAAGACCATGAATTTATTTATTTATTTATTTATTTATTTTGGTTAGTTTTGTTTAGCCTCTTAAAGAATCAACTCTGTCTCATTGAATCTCAATTTTATTGATTTCAGCTCTGATTTTAATTATTTCCTGTCTTCTTATTTTGATGTTGTTTTGTTCTTTTTCTAGGGCCTTGAGATGTAATGTTAGATTATATTATGTATTTGGGATCTTTCTATTCTTTTAATAGATGAGCTCAGTGCTATGAACTTTCATCTTAGAACTGCCTTCATACTGTCCAGAGATTTTGTTATGTTATATCACTATCCTCATTTAATTCTAAGAATTTTTTTTATTTCTTCCCTGATTTCTTCTACTGATTTCTTCTTCTGTTCATCATTCAAAAGTATATTATTTAATCTCCAGATATTGGAGTGGTTTCTGTTTTTTATTTTATCATTGATTTCTAATTTCTTTCCATTATGGTCTGATAGAATGCAAGGTATTTATTTTCTTTTATATTTTATTTTTAATTTATTTTATTCTATTTTATTTTATTTTTGGTATTTGCCAACATTTGCGACCTAAAATAGGGTCTGTTTTAGAAAATATTCCATGTGCTGCTGAAAAGAAAGTGAATTCAGTCTATAGATATCTGCTAGGTCCATATTATTAGTTGTATTTTTTAGTTCTGTAGAATCTTTACTTAGTTTGGATGATCTACCCAGTGGTGAGAGGCATGTTAAAGTCACCCAGTATTATTTTATTGTTGTCTGATTCTTAATATTGAGAAGATTTTGTTTGATATACATAGATGCTCCATTGTTTGGGGCATTAATATTTATAATAATTATATCTTATTGATGTATGATTCCCTTAAGCAATATGAAATGACCTTCTTTGTCTCTTCTGATTAATCTTGGCTTGAAGTCCACTTTATCTGTTATGAGAATAGCAACCCCTGCTTCTTTATAAGTCCCATGTGAATGGGGTGTATTTTTCCCCATCTTTCTACCTTTGGTTCATGGATGTCTTTGCTTGTGAGGTGAGTCTCTTGTAGTCAGCATATTGTTGGGAGTGTTATGAGAATTATACTTGATCTTAGTCAAAAAGACTATGAATTGATTAAATGAGAAGTAAATGAGTTAGGTTATGTAAAGAGTTTAGAGAAGTACATACCCATACTAAGAGTTCATTAAATGCTCTTTACCATCTGAATCAATTTATGTATTTATGTCTTAAGTTTTATTACTCTTTGGTAGATGAAATGTAGTTGTCCTTATGCAGCTTCTGATTGCTTTTGAGAGGAAATGGTTGCAGATCTCTTAATGAAAATATAAAACTATATATGTTTTACAGTGATTTGAATGGTTGCCATCACCTTAAGGAGGTGGTTGTTTAAAGCTTTGCTGCTATAAACTCAAGCCAAATTTCTGAAACCTCATTAAAAAGTAGTTGCCTAATATGGTGGTGCACACCTTTAATTCAGTGACTCTGGAACCTGAGGCAGGAGGATCACAAGTTCAAGGGCAGCTTAGGCAACTTTCTCAGACCCTGTCTCCAAATAAAAAGGACTGGGGATGTGACTTGGTAAAGTGCCTCAGTATCAACTGGGTTCAATACCCAGTACCATAAATAACTAAATAAATTAAGCAAGCAAACTGGAGATGTAACTCAGTGGAAATCATCCCTGTATTAAATTTCCAGTGGTTAGGGGGCAGAACACATCACTGTAAACTCCTAATTCCTGCTGATTTACTTCCATCTACTTTATTTATTTTGTGGGGGAGAAGAGGTGCTGCTTGGATTTCACTTTGTATGGTGATACAGACCTGTAGTGCTGAGGCAAAAGAATCTCTTTAGCACAGGAATTGAGGGGCAGCCTGGTCAAGTATCTCAAAAAAAGAAAAAAGAAAAAACAACAAAAGCAACCTTGGGCTCTGTAATCAGCCTATAATGGTTAATAATATCTTATATTTTAATTCATATTTGTAATTTCTTTCTGCAACTACTAGAAACCTAGCTCCAGTTATCTATATTTACTTGTATAACCCTTATGTGTTCTGTATATATATAAGGTCATTTTTTCTTGCTAAACCATATGAGAAAAAAGTTTAACTAAAGCACAGTGTTCATGTCTAACTCTAGTTTTGTCTTTAGCTTTTCAGTATCCAATCAAAATACTATTTTCCAAAGCTTAGATTATAGTTCCTTTTGTTCTATATATAATTGTTATATAATAATAATTATATTATTATAATTCAGTTCTTTTTGTTAAGTTTGTATTCCATTTTGGGCTACCTCTGCATCCTGGTTGGTTAATTTTGTTTTGTTTTTCCCAAATTTATGTACAGTAAAGTTCACTGTTTTCACTATTTGTTATTGTGTAATTCTGTGGGACTCCACAAATACACAGTCATGATATAGAAAAGTTTTGTTCACCCCTCAAATTCCCTGCAGTTCTCCTTCTTAGTCAACCCCCCTTCCCAGATCCTCCCCCAGGAAGTGACTGATATATTTCTAGGCTTTTTCCCTGGAAAAGAACTGGAAGCAGTAGTACCTCAGTAACAGTAAGCACACTAGCCTCCCATATATTGATTTTAAATATCATTCTGTAGCTACATGTGGTAGTGAACACCTGCATTCCCAGCTACTCGGGAGGCTGAGGCAAGAGGAATCACAAGTTCAAGTCTAACCTGGGCAATTTAGTGAGAATCATCTCAAAATACAAAATAAAAAAGGGGATATAGGTCAGTGGTAGAGAGTCCCTGGATTCAATCCCCAGTACCACAAAAATAAATAAATAGTTCTCTAATGAAAGGAACCAGGACTTCCTAAGGAATGGTTGTTTCTAGGACTCCAGGACTGAAAAAAAGCAAGAGGGGAAAAAAAAAAAGAAGCGTCTGGGGCATCTTGTGGTACCACAAATGAGGAAGTGCTCCAAAAATGATAGGGTCATTTTACAGAAGCAGTCTAATTAAATGTTAAATAAATGAAGTAGAAAAAAAAAGTAGTAGTTTAAAATTTAAGAGTTTGTTGCTTTTAGTCACCTTTGTGGTCAACTAGGGAATGTCCTTGGGCTGAGGAATAGCCACTCTTCTTTCAGAGGCTCATACAGAAGTACCCAATTGGGTTGTCAAATGCCCAGTGGCTGCCACCAGACCAGTAGGAACTAGGGTTTAAGAGGATGTTGCTTGATACTAGATTTCTCTGCTAATGACCATTTTAATAGCATTGATTCCTTTAAAATAAGTCTATTATTAATTCTGAAAAAAAAATTCTTAGAGGTAAGATGGTTTTGGTTAAATACCACAAAAATTGTAACACAACTTCCTTTTTTATGTCTTTGTGTGGTACTGGGAATTGAACCCATGAGTGTTCTACCACCATACTACATCCCCAGCCGGATTTTTTGTTTGTTTGTTTATTTTGTTTTGTTTTTTTGTGGTGCTGGGGATTGAACCCAGGGTCTTGTCCTTGTGAGTCAAGTACTCTACCAATTGAGCTATATCCCCAACCCCTCTGTCCCCAACCTTTTTTATTTTACTTTGAGACAGGGTCTTGCTAAATTGCCCAGGCTGTCCTTGTACTTGCCATCTTCCTACCTCAGCCTCCTGAGTTGCAGGGATTATAGGTGTGCACCACCACGCCCAGCCACAACTTTACCTCCTCATTCTGACTTGTTTTTAAGCCACTTGTTTAGTGTATCTATGTAATATGATAAAAGGCCTTGCATCTTATTGATCAAGAGTGTTGACTCATACATCAGCACTGAGCATTAAAGTCCTACATCTTCACATTCAGGGTGAGGAGAAGAAAAATGGAAAGGAAAAAAGAACACATATGTGTTAGAGGGAGAATTCTTTCCTTATTCTGAATGCTTAGAATCAGCAGAGAAGAGGTTTTTTTTGTTGCAGTATTAATTACAGCTAGAATGAGTCATTCTGTACATTTAAAAAAATCAAATGAGAAATGGTGCATTATAGTAACAAAGGCTTTTTAATGACTCACCTCACTGTAGTGGTTTTTTACAATTTACCCTCTCTCTAAGGCTTGTCCTTGTCTCATCCTCCTTTCCCCTTTAGGAGGAAAATTATTTACAAAGATAAATTCAGTTCTGCTAAATATAGTGTTGAGTTTTACATGGAATACTAATTTATACATAGATGTAACTTTTTCATTTATTTTTATTTTTATTTCTTACTTTTTGAGGGGGTACCAGGGATTGAACTCAGGGGCACTTAACCACTGAACCACATCCCCAGCCCTTTTTTGTACTTTATTTAGAGACAGGGTCTCAATAAGTTACTTAGTACCTCATTGTCACTGAGGCTTTCTTTGAACTCGAAATCCTTCTGCCTCAGCCTCCCGAGCTGCTAGGATTACAGGTGTGCACCACCACGCCTAGCTTTTACTTTATTCAGTTTTTTGGTACCAGGGATCAAACCCAGGAACATTTGACTACTGAGCCACATCCCCAGTCCTTTTTTTATTTTTTATTTTGAGACAGAGTCTCACTAAGTTGCTTAGGGTGTTGCCAAGTGACTGAGGCTGGCCCCGAATTTATGATCCTCCTGCCTCAGCCTCCCAAATCACTGGGATTTCAGACATGGACCCCCACACCCAATTAAAAGATGTAACTTTTAATTGTTGTTTCACCACAATATTTTGTGTGTATGGCCACATAATTTTCTAAATCTTTCTAGTTTTTAAGATTCAACACAGTGTAATGGAGCTTCTAATGCTGTATGCCGTAAGAGTAAGATCTTATATTTTCCATATGTTGTCTGGGGCAACTTGAAAAATAGTTAAGTAATCACCAGGTTTAGTGGCACATGCCTGTAATCCCGTCTACTCAGGAGGCAGGAGGATCATAAATTGGAGACCAACGTGGGCAACTTAGGGAGCAGCTGCCTCAAAATTTAAAAAATAATAAAAAGGGGTAAGGATGTGGTTCAGTGGTAGAGTACTCCTGGGTTTAATCTCCATCACTGCAAAATAAACATAAGAAAAAAATAGTTAAGTGGATTAAAGTTGTGCCTCATGTTTAAAACTATAAAATAATTATTTTGAATAAGAACTTGACTGTTCATATTGTTATATTACTTTTCTTTAGGGTCAGGAATAGTCAAGTGCCTATTTGTAGGTAACTCCGAGGATGAAACAAGGAACATAATAAAATCTGAAAGAATAGATGAGTGTTAAATGCTTTATCATGTTGCCTGTATGTTTGTGTTGTAATGACAATTCGAATATGCAATTAAATGCATGATTCAAATGGAACCTTTTAAGATTTAATCAGCCTTCAAATTATGTATTACCCATTGCTTCCTCTAAGTATGAAACAACTTTTCAGCACCCAGAACTGTTTATTCTTTTTTAGTTCTTTTTTAGTTCCAGGTTTTCCTTAGGATCTGTGTCTTTACTGTTACTCCTGTTTTTTTAAGGCATATTCAGAACATGAGTGAGATCAAGACTGATGTCGGACGAGCTCGGGCATGGATAAGATTATCTCTAGAGAAGAAGCTTTTGTCCCAGCATCTCAAGCAGTTGCTCTCTAACCAACCACTTACCAAGTAAGATATTGCCTTTTGAGACATTTCTGTTTTTAATGCTGGCAAAGCTGACAAACTGGCATCTTTAGCTTAATTGCTGATTTGTTTGCATATGCATTCTTATTGTCTAACAGACATGTACTTCAGAAACTCTATTGTGACATAATATTTGATCATTGCTGGGAGGGTATTGTATTTCATAGCTGAAGGCCAGATTGCTGTGTTCTAATCAGAAAAAAAGATCCATACAAGTTGTTGCTGAGGCTGGCTTTGAATTCATGATCCTCTTGTCCCCTGAGTTGCTGGAATTACAGGCTTGCGCCACTGCGCCCAGAGCTATTCTAGGTTTTGTAATCTAAAGCTTATATAAGTTTAACCTATTTTTTGGATGTTACTGTCAGCCTCAGCGACAGTGAGGTGCTAAGCAACTCAGTAGGATCCTGTCTGTAAATAAAATACCAAAAAGGAATGTGACTGGGAACGTGGCTCATTGGTCAAGTGCCCCTGGTACGCAAAAAAATTTTTAAACCATAGAGCAGCACAAAAGGGTTGGGGGAGGGTCCACAGTAAAGGATTCTGACAGTCTTGCCAATATTTATGTTCAATAACCTAGAGCCAGGAAACCAGTTAAGTGCCTGACAATTAATTGTTAATTGATTCAGTAGTTTCTTTATCAAGAACTCCTGAATACATTGTCCGTATGTGTATATTAGAGCTTGTTTAAAGGCTAAGGACTTTTGAGTTTTCTTTTTTTTTTAATTTATTTTTATTGTAAACAAATGGGATACATGTTGTTTCTGTTTGTACATGGAGTAACGCATACCAGACTTTTGAGTTTTCAAGAGCATAGGTATACAAAGAATCCAACCAAGACCTAAATATGACTATTTATTGTAATCCCATCTTGGTAACCTAGTGCATTTTACAGTTCTACTTTTATATGTATCACCTTTGGATTACGTACCCCATGAGCATTTTAGGATGAGTCTTAATGTCCAGAGAATAGTTTTGATACTACAATGTGACTTACGAATTATGAACCAGACCTTGTTCTTTTAACATTTTTTTTCCAATTATTAAAGTTATTCCTGCCCATTGTGGCCAAAGTACAAAAAAGAGCCAAGCCCAGTGGCACACACCTTTAATCCCAGCAACTCGGGAGGCTGAGGTAGAAGATCACACGTTCCAGGCCAGCCTCAGTAATTTAGCAAGACCCTCAGAAATTTAGCAAAACCCTGTCTCAAAAAAGACAGGAGATGTAGCTCAGTGATAAAGTGCCCCAGTTTCAATACCCAATAACAAAACAAAAACAAAAGTACCAAGAAGACCATGATAATTTTTTTAACCCTTCTGTGTAAGAACAATATTAAGTATTTCTGTACTTTCATCTATTCATATCTTCTTAGTTAAGATTATACGTATTTGCAATTCAGTGCCATCCTTTTTTAACCTAACATGGTTTGATAAACATATACTTCTATATATAGAAGTTTAAACTCTGAAGTCTGAATACTCCCTTTACTCCTTACTGTTTTAATGGCGTTGGACAAGATAATTAACTTTTGTGTGCCTCTTTTCTTCCATTTATAAAAAATGGAGTTGCTGGGCTGGGGATATAGCTCAGTTTAGTAGAGTGCTTGCCTTGCACAAGGCCCTGGGTTCAATCCCCAGCACCACACACACACACACACAAAAAAAAAAAAAACACTTGGCAAAATCCTTAAATGTAAGTGCTTAATAAAAGTGGTAATATTTTTAGTTGTAGTGACTGTGCTATTGTTAAAACCCTTCATAAACTTTATCTTAAATGGCCATATCATATTCCAGCATATGAATATACTATGAAACATTTTTGTTTTATTTATTTTCTATTTTTTGTCAGTGCTGGGGATTGAACCCAGGACCTTTACTACACCCCCAGCCTAAAACATTTTTATTTCACGAATATATTTTAGTGAACATTAATAAGTAAATCTTTAAAAATTTTTTTTTTTCTTTTGGTACCAGAGATTGAACCCAGCAGCATCTTAACCACTGAGCCACATCACCCAGTCCATTTTAAAATACTTTATTTAGAGACAGGGTCTCACTAAGTTGCTTAGGGCCTTTTTACTAAGTTGCTGAGGCTGGCTTTGAACTCATGATCCTCCTGTCTCAGCCTCCCAAAACACTGGGGTTACAGGCATGCACCACCATGCCCAGCTATAAGTAAATCTTTGCCCACATTTCATATTGTGTACTTAGGACTGAGCCCTAAAAGTAAAATTCATGAATTAAGGGTTGTGGCTAGTTTAGCGGAACTTACCAACAAATTGCTTTCCTGAAATTTGTATCGCATCAACTGTGAGGATGACATTGGCCCCTCCTTGGCACTAGTCATAACTTTTAAATCTTTATTGTTTCATTTTTTGTTTTGTTTTGTTTATAGTACTGGGGATTGAATCCACAGTTGCTTTACACTGAGCTACATCTCTAGCCCTTTACATTTTTTTTGAGATAGGGTCTCACTAAGTTGCACAGGCTGGCCTCTAATTTGTAATGCTCCTGCCTCAGCTTCCCAAGTCACTAGAATTGTAATGGTGGTATGCACCACCATATCCAACTTCCCATTAGTTTAATAGACAAACTTAATTCATGGCAAAGGCAGGAATGGGGGTGCATACCTGTTATCCCAGCAACTTGGTAGACTGAGGTAGGAGGATGGCAACTCCAAGGCCAACCTCAGCAACTTAGCAAGACCTTGTCTTAAAATAAAAAATTAAGAGGGCTGGGACTGTAGCTTAGTGGTAAAGCATCCCCTGTGTTCAGTCCCCAGTACAACAACAACAACAAAAATTTTATGCGTTTTCCCCCTTTACTAGTTAAAAATCTTTTATTCAGTGTTTATATGTCCATTTTTGTGGATTTTTTATTCTTTCAACTTTGTTTTCTTCCCATTGTTTAGTGAAGTGGGTTTTTTTTTTTTTTTTTTTTGCGGTACTGGGGATCGAACCCAGGGCCTTGTGCTTGCAAGGCAAGCACTCTACCAACTGAGCTATCTCCCCAGCCCTGAAGTGTTTATTTTTAAACGTAATGAAAAGTATGAAAAATATACTGTTTTGTGCTTGTCTTCTTTTTAGGAAGCTTTATAAGCGTTATGCTTTTCTACGTTGTGAAGAAGAAAGAGAGCAGTTTCTTTACCATCTTCTTTCCCTCAATGCTGTGGACTATTTTTGCTTCACCAGTGTGTTCACCACTATCAGTAAGTCTGGAGAACTGACTGTTAAGTGAAGACTCCATTAGGTGACTAATGGCAAAAAAGTGTTCATATCTTCAGTAGTGAGATATACCATAGTACAAGGAGGTGGACACTTTAATGGCCTCCCAGATATCCATTAGATATCCATTTAATATCTCCCTCAACCAGTCCTGCTTTCCTCCTCATATGTTGATCCCAGGAGCAACATCATGTGTACTAATTTCTGATTTACTCATCTTTCCAAAATGCCCAATCTGATGATAATTGTTACCTACAATGAGTGTAAAAAAGGAATGTTTTGGTAAATAAATATTCCAATATCTATCCAAAATATATAAATCCAAAGAATCAGTATATGATAATAATACACTTATATAACAACATTATTTAATTTCATTGAGAAACACTTCAGAATCTTGCTAGATATTATAGGTGGAGGAAATACTGATTGTCATTTTTTTTTTTCCCCTAGTACTAGGAATTTAACCCAGGGCCTCACAGGTGGTAAGGAAACACTGTATGACTGAGCTATATCCCTAGTCCTTTTTATTTTATTTTGAAATGGGGTCTCAAATAAGTGGCCCATGCTGGCCTTGAACTTGTGTTTCTCCTGCCTCAGCCTCCTGAGCAATTGAGATTAGAAACATACAACACACAACACCCAGCCTCAATGTTTTCTTTTTTTTTTTTCTTTTTTTCTTTGTATCAGGGATTGAACCCAGAGGGCGCTTAACCTCTGAGCTGCATCCCCACCCCTTTTTTATATTTTGTTTAGAGACAGGGTCTTGCTGTATTGCTTACGGCCTTGCTAAACTGCTAAGGTTGGCTTTGAACTCATAACCTGCCTCAACCTTCCACTGGGATTACAGCTGTGCGCAGCCACAATGGCCTCAATGTTTTTTGTTTTTTTGTTTTTTTTGTCGGTGCTGTGGATTGAACCCAGGGCCTTGTGCTTGTGAGACCAGCACTCTACCAACTGAGCTATATCCCCAGCCCCTTCAATGTATTTTTGATAGCTGAATTACAGCATTTATTCTATCTACCATTATTAATTCTTCTTGCAGCGAGTCCCCCCCACACACACACCTATTTTGGAGTATTTTTACTTATATCAGTTAGGAATTGAATTCAGCTGCAAGTACCAGAAACTTTGAAAAGAAGTGATTTATATAACTCAGTAGTTTATTGTTCTTATGTAAGAAGTAGTCTGGAGGCTGGGGTTGTGGCTCAGTGGTAGAGCACTTGCCTAGCAAGCATGAGGCCCTGGGTTTGATCCTCAGCACTAATAATAAAATAAAGGTATTGTGTCCACCTACAACTTAAAAAAAAAAAAAATAGGCAGTCTGCTGTGCTATCACAGACCAAGGCTCATGTCTGTTTCTTCCTAGACATTATCAGATTGTACTCATGATCTCATGATCAGAAAATGGCTGTCCTCTGTCCACCTATCTGCAGGAAGGAAGGAAGGAATACCAAGGAGAAAAGGGCAGGATTTATGCTGGAAAATGTAATTTTCCCAAAAATTTCAATAAATATCAAAAATAACTGGCCAAAATTAAGAAGGTTTGGACTTTCTAGTCTCTGGATGAGACAGATAAGAAAAAGAAATAATAATGGATATTAATAGGGCCAACTTGTAAGTTATTATTAGTTTATTAGGTGACTTCAGGTATAAGATTCTAAGATGTTATATACAGTTTTAAGAGAAGAAAGGTCATTTAAGATTCCTAAGGTCCTCCATCTGCAAATTTTTCTTCATCTCAATAATTCTTTGAATTTGAGGAACTAAGATACTTTATGAAATAAGTATTCCAAGTTTAGTAATTTTTTTTTTTTTTTTTTTTTTTTTTTTGGTGGTACTGGGGATCGAACCCAGGGCCTTGTGCTTGCAAGGCAAGCACTCTACCGACTGAGCTATCTCCCCAGCCCAAGTTTAGTAATATTGATCTTTTATACTTATCACTGTGAATCAGTTTTGCATCTGTGGGTCCTTTGCAGTGCAGAACTACTGACCTTAAACAGGCCTTTTCCTCAGCTTTTCTAATCCTGTCAATGCAAGAAATGAGAGAAATTTCTCACACCTAAAATAAAATCTTACACTAACCACTTCTGCTTTCAGTTTCAGAACCCATTTAATTCTGATGGTTACTAAACCATGAAAGTATGGCCTTTCCTCTGACATTTTCCTTTTCTTCTACCAAAATAAAAGGACAGTCATTCACGAACATAAAGCCATTTATGTAAAATTAAAGAAATGAACCATTTATCCCATTCATTTTCCTCATCTAAGGGTTTGCTGAACCATGAACTTACTATGATGCTGTGTCTGGATACCTTGTCCACCAAATGTTTTTCATCCTGTATGTAGATCTTTCAGGGATAGCTTCTGACCATCCCCTTTGTAACCAAATGAGTAGAAATTCCAAGGATATCAACAAAAACACTGATTCTACTCTATTTGAAATAAATTATATTTGTGTGTGTGTGTGTGTGTGTGTGTATGAAATATATATATATGAAATGATGACAAAAATATGCTAATATGTGTTAGCCATCCCCATTTTTTAAGTGAAGAGAGGATGCTTCTAATGTCTTTCTTGTGCCTTCCACCTTTGAGGCAAGGTCTGTGATAGGAAGGTGACATCTAGTGGTGGACTTTTGGAGATGCCTTCAGAAGGAAAAGACTTCACATAGATCTCTTTCCACATCTTGACCCTTCCCCAGGGTTCCCTTACATGGAAGTCACCTTAATAATTTCCCAAGTTGCAGCATATAGACTTTATGCTATGCCCAGAATGGAGGCTCCATTGTTTTTATTATTGGATTTGCTTGTTGTGTAGTAAACTTGGAAGGAGAAAGTTCTGAAGTGCAGTGTTTTAAGTATTCCCCAAGAAAAGCAACAAAAATGGAATACTAACCTAGAAGTCATCTACTCCTCTTTTCATATGAAACTATATTAGTAATTAAGTTCATTGGTATTCAATTTTATTACAAAATTAATTTTTAAATATGTTAAGCAATGAAAACATGTATAGCACAGTGTTCAGTTCCTCAGGTATTCTCTTATATAATGCTTGATATTGCTTATAAATTTAACAGTGGTGTATCTTATCATGGTGATATATAAGCCACTCGTACATTTCAATGTATATGTCATGGAAACCACCAGCAAAAGTATAGGAACTTTATAACCTGAACCTCCTCTTTCTAAACTAGAAGTTATGATGTCATCTTTTTATGTAAGTACATATTAAAAGATCATAAAAGCAAAGTATCTATGAAAATTAACAGTTCTTAATATATATGTATTTTATTAAAAGAGCTTCTTTATTGTAATTTTGCATTAATTTTCACTTTTTTTTTTCCCCCCAGTGATTCCATACAGGTCAGTGATCATCCCCATCAAAAAGCTGAGCAATGCAATCATCACTTCAAACCCCTGGATCTGTGTATCAGGAGAGCTTGGAGACACAGGAATAATGCAGATTCCCAAAAATCTCCTTGAGATGACTTTTGAGGTAGGATCCACTTACACCTTTCTTAGCAAAAAGTGTCATATTTAGTTCTACAGAGGATTCTAGTTTTACTTTTTCATTTTCTGTGAATCGATGAACTGAAGGAATGTGTGAGCATACTGGATCATTTTTGTGATCACATGCTTATTATTGTCTAAAGTGTCTTACACTAATCTGTTTTGTATTTTCATTATTGTTATTTTCACTGTTAAGCTCTATTTTTCTGCTGTTCCATGATTCCTAGTGCCTAGCACAGAATGTGGAAAGCAGAGAACATTGGAATAAATGTTTTCCCCACAGTGATTCTCCTCCCTACACCAACTTAATCATGCTTTGACAGAATAACCAGAGAGCTGACATCCATGATTATGGATTTTAAACCACATTACGGCATTTATAGATTGATTTTATCAAAATGTTTTGTTATATAATAGTTTTTAGATCTCAGCTGGTGACTTATGGTCGATCTTAGCATGTAGGAAGAAGATAGATATCTATTCATATTTCAGGAGAGAAGTGATACTACTTGAAGGTTCTGTTCTCATGTCCTTTGGAGTCTAGGAATAGCAGTATCCACTCAGAATCGCAGTACTCCCCAAAGATCTCATTTTGGCCTTATAGTATGTAATGAACTCACAGACATCTGTATATAAAAGATTAAAAAAACCCTTGACTTTTCTTCATCTACCAATTATAGGACATAAGCTACATTGTAAGTCCTATCTTGCTGTTTCCAGACACTGTCACACATCAATACACTCTTTTCCATCTCTGCTGCATGAGTATTCAAGGTACCATTCTCCCTTACTGAGTCACCGTGATCCCTTCTCACTAGGGTACAAAAACATCAAATGCTTTTAAAAGTCGTAACTCTGATGTTTCTATCTGACACATATTTAGGATCTGTGATCCTTTCCTTATCAGATACTTAAAGACTGAGTATATGCCAGGTACAGTGGCATAATCCAGACAACTCAGGAGGCTAAGGCAGAAGGATCACCATTTGGGGGCCAGCCTTAGCAACTTAGTAAGACCTGTCTCAAAATAAAAAATTTTAAAGAGGGCTGAGGATATAGCCCAGTGGTAAAGTGCTCCTGGGTTCAATTCCCAGTATTACTAAAAAATAAAAAAGTCAGAACTTAATCGGCTTTCATTTTTACAACTATTACCATTGCTTTATTTTATACTTGCCACAAAGGGTTAGTAAGGATGTCAATAACTGCAGTAGTGTCCCCTTATTTATAGTTTCACTTTCCACTGTTTCAGTTACCTGCAGTCAATCAGTCCAAAAATATTAAAGAGAAAATTTCAGAAATAAACAATTTATAAGCAATTTTGTTTGCTTGGGTATTTAATTAGGTTTGTTTTTTGTTTTTGCTGTGCTAGGTTTTAAACCAAGGGCATTGTACATGCTAGGCAAGTGCTCTACTACTAAACTACACCCCTAGCATATAATAAGTTTTAAATTGCACACCATTCTGAAATCTTGTGCTGTCCTGCTTAGGATGTGAATCATTCTATTGTCCAGTGTATCCATGCCACCCACATATTAGTCACTTAGTGTACATTCAAGTTATCAGATCAGCTATTGAGGTATTACAGTTGCTTACGTTTATGTAGCCCTTACTAATAGCCCCCCTTGTGCTAGTGATAGGTTGCAATAAGATTAGTGGTACAAATAAGACACCAGGGCAGGAAAATAGAAGGACAGATTAACTCAGGTACAATGTGGCAACTCTACAGAGCATATAGGAAAAAACTTAGTGTAGATATAAGGTTTGGTACTATGCAAGTTTCAGGTGGCCACTGAAGGTTCTAGAATGTATCCCTTGAAAATAAGGGAGGACTGCTGTATGCCTTTTATTACAAATGACTTCAAAAAATTCTGGTATATGAGATTTGGGGTCAATTCTGCCTTGGGTTTTGTATGTTTTGTTTGTGGTATTGGAAGTCAAACCCAAGGCCTTGCACATGCTAGGTTAGTACACTACCACTAAGCTTATATCCTCAGCTTCTCATTAAAAATAGGAAAATAGCCAGGCATGGTAGCTCACACCTGTAATCCCAAAAATTCAGGAGGCTGAGACAGGAAAATCACAGGTTTGAGGCCAGCTTCAGCAATTTAAGGAGACTCTAAGCAACTTAGCAAGACCCTGTCTCAAAATACAAAGGGCTAGGGATGTGACTCAGTGGTTAAGCACCCCTGGGTTCAATCTCATGTGCCCCCCCCCAAAAAAAAAAAAAAGGAAAATAGCCAGGCATGGTGTCACACACTAGTAATCTCAGCTACTCAGGAAGTGGAGGCAGGAGGATCAAAAATTCAAGACCAGCCTGGGCAACTTATTATTATCTGTCTCAAATAATGAAAAGAGAGAGGGAGGGAGTAAGGGAAGAAAGGAGGAAAATTGGATTGTGTAGAGGGAAATAAGGGATGAGGAGGGGGTGGGGGAAAGGAAAGATAATGAAATGAGACAAACATCATTACCCTATGTACATATATGATTACACAAATGGTGTGACTACATTGTGTACAACTAGAGAAATGGAAAGTTGTACCCCATTTGTGTATAATGAATTTAAAAAAATAATAAAATTTTAAAAAATAATAATGGAAAGGACTAGGGATATAACTCAGTGGTAGCATACTCCTGGTTTTTATCCATAGTACTGAATAAATAAATATAGGAAATTTGGCAGTCATGGTGGCACAATCCTATAATCCCAGCTTCTTGGGAGGCCAAAACAGGAAGATTTGTGAATTAAGTCCAGATTAGGCAACATAGTGAGGCCTGTCCCTCAAAAAATGAAGAAAAATGACAGGGTCAGATTTAAGTCATTTTAAATAGCACTGTTTTCCCATTTCTTAAAATTTTCTCATCCTTCAAATCACTGTCTTAGTAATATTTCTGGATTCCACAAATAGAAGTAAATGTTTCTTCCCCAAAGTTCTTTTAGTGTTTGTTTACATTTTTAGTCTAGCACCTTGTACAATCCACCTCATTCAATTGTCAGTGTCTATGTCTCCTTTCTCATTATATGAGGGCTCTGAGAGCAAGGAATACTTACGGATGTATTTCTTTAGTGTAGCTTAGCACATTAAACAGGGTAAGTCTCTGCAATTATTAGATAGAATCAAAGTGCCACTGCTAAAGCTGAGAGGAAATGAGATGAGGTCAGATCCTAAATAACGATGGTTCTGTCCCTACAGTGCCAGAACTTGGGGAAGCTCACCACTGTTCAGATTGGTCATGATAACTCAGGACTATTAGCCAAATGGCTAGTGGATTGTGTCATGGTCAGAAATGAAATCACAGGACATACATATAGGTAAGTAAATAGCCTTAGGAACTCAAAATTCTTTGTTTTGAGGCTTATTTATTTATTTATGCAGTGCCAGGGCGTGAACCCTGGCCTCGCACATGTTAAATGTGCTCTTTACCACTGAACTACATTCACAGCGAAGATTCTTTTAGATAAGATTTGAAATAGTTTTCTTTCTGAAGTTGTTTTTCTACTGCCTTCTGAATTTTACTTCAATTTTTTGTTTGTTTTATTTTTGTTTATGTGATATTAAATTGTACTCTGATAGTCCAAAAGTTTTGAAAAGATCAGTATAAATTTAAAAAAAAAGGAATTATTTTAAATAATTTTGATAAGAGGAAAGCATCTCTGGCTGGGGAATATAGCTTAGTTGGGAGAGTGTGTTCCTGGCATACACAAGGCCCTCAGTTCAGTCCCTAGCACCACAAAAAAAAAGGAAAGCATCTCTTAGATTCTACCAGTTACAGAATCTAAAAGGAAACATTGTCCTTTTTCTCTTGTGATTTAACCTTCCACATTCATTTTTAATTTGAAAATATTCTTTCTACCTGGCATAGTGGAGCATTCCTGTAATCCCAGCAACTCTTAAGTATGAAGCAGGAAGATCCCAGGTTCTAGGCCAACCTCAGCAACTTAGTGAAACCTTAAATAACTTAGATCTGTCTCAAAATGAAAAAGGCTGGAGATGTCACTCAGTGGTAGTGCCCCTGGGTTCAATCCCCAGTACAAAAAAAAAAAAAAAAAAAAAAAGAAAGAAAGAAAATATACTTTCCCAAACTAATCAGAGAATCTTAATATAGAATCTAGATAAAGGAAAATATCAAATGATTTTTTTTTGGCGGGTGGGTAACCAGGAATTGAACTCAGGGGCACTCAGCCACTGAGCCACATCCCCAGCCCTATTTTGTATTTTATTTAGAGACAGGGTCTCACTGAGTTGCTTAGCACCTTGCTTTTGCAGAGGCTGGCTTTTAACTCTCTATCTGCCTGTCTCGGCCTCCTGAGCCACTGGGATTATAGGCGTATACGCCACCATGCCCAGCTAATGAATTATTTTAGTTTGAGGGCATGTGATAACAATTTGTGGCTATGTAGAAGACTTTCCTTACATTTTAGAGATTCATACTGAAGTTTATAGGAATGAAACATCCAGTGTCATAATTTTCTTCAAAATACTTAATAAGAGGGGGTGTATCTCAATGGTAGTGTGCTTGCCTAGCATGCCCAAGGCCCTGAGTTCAAAGCCTAGGACTACAAAAAGTAAAAAATAAAATACTTAACAACTGGAAAATAAAGCACATGGCAAAACTTAAGTCTGTGATTAAAAAAAATATGGGTGTCTAATATACCATTCTCTGCTTTTCTTTATTTTTGAAATTTTCATAAATGCAGCCCGCAGGCTTTTTTCCATGTGTTTAATACTGGCGATTAAACCCAGGGCCTCATACATGCTAGGCAAGTGGTCTACCAATGAGGTACATCCCCAGCCCACCCTAGACACACTAAAGTGATAAGCTTCACCCATGGTGCCATTTTTTAAACCTCTCATTAAAACTAGTTTTAAAAAGTTGGTGATTCGGAAATTTTTTCTGCCCTCTCAGATTCCCATGTGGGCGTTGGCTAGGGAAAGGCATTGATGATGGGAGCCTGGAGAGAATTCTTATTGGAGAATTGATGACATCAGCATCAGATGAGGATCTGGTAAAGCAGTGTCGGACTCCACCCCAGCAGAAATCACCCACCACAGCTAGAAGACTGAGCATCACTTCACTAACAGGAAAAACTGCCAGTAAGTAGTTTGTTTGTTTGGTACCAGGGATTGAACCCAGGGGCTCTTAACCACTGACCCACATCCCCAGCCCTTTTTTATATTTTATTTAGAGACAGGATCTCACTAAGTTGTTTAGGGCCTCACTAAATTGCTGAGGCTGACTTTGAACTCTTAATCCTCCTGCCTTAGCCTCCTGTGCCACTGGGATTGCAGGCATGCACCAGCGCACACCACCAATTTTTTTTTTTTTTTCCAGTGTACCTCAGATGTTGTAGGCTTCATGTGGTGATTTCACCCAAAATATAAATAAATAAATAAACTATTGCACTAATGAATTATGGCAAAGATAGTAAGAAGAAAATGAGGAAAATTATTTGGGGAGAAGGAACTTTAAAAAGGAGTAAAGGAACTGGGGGTATAGCTCAAAGGTAGAATAGTACTTAGCAAGTACAAGACCCTGGGTTCAACCCCAGTTCAAAAACAGTTGATTTACCTAACTTAATTAAAAAGTAGATTTCAGGCCAAGTATAGTGGCGCATGCCTATAATCATGGTGGTTCAAGAGGCTGAGTCAGGAGGATGGAGAATTCAAAGCCAGCCTCAGCAATTTAGCAAAGCCCTAAGTGAGACCCTGTCTCTAAATAAAATACAAAATAGGGCTGGGATGTGACTCAGTGGTCAAGTGCCTCTAAGTTCAATCCATCGTACCCCAAAAAAAAGTAGATTTCAGAGCTAGAGAAGTAGCACAATGGTTGCCTACCATGCTTAAAGCCCTGGGTTTTATCCCCAGCACTGTCCCCACTCCACCCCCCCAAAAAAAATCAAAATATAAAAAGTAGATTTCACTTCCATCCAAATTTATTGCAATTCTGAATTAATCCAGTTTCATAGTTTGACTATTTTCTTTGGGTTTTTTGGTACTGGGGATTGAACCCAGGGTTGTTCTACCACTGAGCTAGATCCCCAACCCTTTTTATTTTTTTTATTTTGCGACAGGGTCTTGATAAGTTGCTGAGGTTAGCCTGAAACTTGTGATTCTTCTGCCTCAGCCTCCCAGATTGCTGGGATTACAGGCGTGAACCACCACACACCTACCATTATTTCCCATTTTTGCTCATATTTTCTTTCCTTATTCAGTAAGCCCAGATTTTTAAATAATTCAAGACTCAGAGATGGATGGATGACAGTATTTTTTTCACAAGATGTACAAGGTGATTTTCAGAGAACTAAAAGTTTTAAATCCATCAAAATATTACTGATTAGGGCTGTTTTGGAATGCATGAAAGCCTATAAAATAGACTTAATATTTAAAAGAAAATATTCAGAGAAAGGTAAAAGTGGAAAAAACACTGTTGGGTAGAAAAACTTCTAGCAGCTGGAAAGATCACAGTATCGCTCTTCAAACATAAGGCATTTCCAGTTCAACAATTTTTATGCATTGGTATAGGAAAAACATACTTGAATTTTACCTAAAGGACTGGACTGTTTTCTGTTTTTTAAAAAAAAATCCTCCAGTAGTTTGAATTAAGACTCTTAAATAATACAGTTAGTAGGTTAGTAGTGTTTTAGTGAAGTAAATAAATTAGATCTAATACTTAATCATCACAAGAATGCACCAAAATGTTTGATTTTTCTCCTGTTACCTACTTCTGACCCTGGATGAAATCTGTCACTTTTTTTCTTTTAATCATTCTTAATATAATGGGTAAAGACAGTTTAGGTCCCATTCAGGCAGCTCACTAAGCACACAAGCTCGCTCTCTCCCTCCTTCCCTCCTTCACCCATCACCTCCTTCTCCTCCTCTCTTTTTTAGCCTAGATGAGCAACTGCTAACTTGGAAAATGAAGTAGACACGACTTACTATCCAGGAAGGGGAAGAGTCCTGAGGTTCCAATTGGGTTGCTACAGGGCACTTAACATTTCCCCTTACTTTAACACAGCAGCTAAACTTCACACTCCAGGTTAGCCATTCCAAGCCCCATAAGCCTTAGGCTGGGTCTGTTCAGGGCCTTGGGAAATAGGTAAAATAAGGGAGCATCTGAGGAATGATGATGGGGTCCATCCCCACCTCACTCCTCAGATCGGGAAACTTATTATCACTGGGTCGCAGGCACCATGTCAGGTGGTTTATACCTAATATCTTATTCAGTGTTCCGAGTAAGATGTATATTTTTCCATTTTTAGTTGAAAGAATCAAACAAAGTTAGATGCTTGGTTTGGGTCATAAATTGCAGGTGGTAATGCTGGGTCCTTTTTCATTGTACCAAGATACCTCCCACTTGGTCAGACTCTTCAGAGGTAAGTTTTATGGAGCCCCTGGCGAAGCCAGCCTGGTCTGGTGATTCCCAGAGAGACCAACATGGTTATCCCATAGTACTTTGGTTTATTTCTTTGGCATGAGAATGCAGCCCCTCTTCATTATTTTACAGAACCCAATGCTGGACAGATTCAAGAAGGAATTGGAGAAGCTGTGAACAATATTGTGAAACATTTTCATAAACCTGAAAAAGAGGTATTATGGGCTATATAACTTCATATAGTGGGAGTTTTAAAGCCATTTTTACATGTGATACATAAAGCAATATGGGGTATACCTTAATTTTCGAGTGTTAGCTTTTTAATAGCTGCAAAAACATGCTTCCCATAGCCATCCTCAGCGCTTAATTGTTTCTCTAGTGTTTTTCTTAAGCATAGAGGCAACAGTTTTTCCTTTGGCACTATGTGTTATGCTTCACAGAGAGGAAGCCTTACAGTTTTGCTTTGTGGAGAAAATGGCCTGGTTGCTGCACTTGAACAAGTTTTCCACCATGGGTTCAAATCCGCCCGCATCTTTCACAAGAATGTCTTCATCTGGGACTTCGTAGGTAAATTAAGCAGATATATGTTATGATACAATTTAAATGTTTCTTAGAAAATTAAGAAATCCAAGAATTTGAATAAATAAAGGTTAGTGATAAAGGAGTATGTTTTTTAAAACGAGTATCAAATAAGCACTCTTTTTCATTCATTCAACAAACATTTATAGTACATACAATATGCTAAACTGCTCTAGATGCTCGAGAGAGATGTCAATAAACAGAACAGACAGAAATCTCTAAGTTGACAAACTTATATTCTGGTGGAGATGGGGGAACAAACAATACATAAAATACATAAATACATCTTTAGGAAATACGTAATTCATATGGTATACTGGAAGGTGATCTTTGATTTGGGAAAAATTGAGCAGGGTGAAAGGAAGTGAACTGGAGATTGCTCTTTTCAATGGGATGTTCATAGACTTTGTTGAAAAGGTGACATTTGAACTCAGACTTCAAGGTAACAAACTGAGTCATATGAATATCTGGGAGAGCACTCTGGTAGAAAGAACTGCCAGTGCAGAAGCCCCTAGGTGGAAGTGTAGCCTTTTTATAGAACCACAAGAAGGCCACTGAGATAGAGAGTAGTAGATTGGTGGGGGAAGTGGAGTATTTATTGCCAGGGACTTCTAAGCCATTAGGAAAACTTTGACCTTTATTCTGAAAGCCATTGGAAGACTTTAAGATGAGGAGTGATGTCATATAATTTATAAATACACACCCATGAATCTATTTTTCTTTTCCTTTTTTTCTGACACTGGGTATTGAATCAAGGGCCTCATACAATCTAGGCACGTACTGAACTACATCCCCAGACTTTTTTTTTGGTGACAGGGTCTTACTTAATTGCCCAGGCTGAACTTGAATTTGCAGCCCCCCTGCCCCAACCTCCTAAATACCTAGGATTACTGGTGTGCAATACCACACCCAGCTTATTTCTTTCTTTTTAAAAGGACTTCTCTAGGACTGGGGTTGTGGCTCATTGGTAGAGCACTTGCCTAGCATGTGTGAGGCCCTGGGTTTGATTCTCAGCACCATATATAAATAAAATAAGAGTCCATCAACAACTGAAAAAAAGAACTTCACTAGTTCTGTGCTGTCCAGTATGGTAACCAGTAGCCACCCATGGCTATTTAAACTAAGGTGGATTTAATTTAAATTAAATTTAAAATTTGCTTTTTTAGTTTTACTGTGAGCACATTCCCAAATACTCAGTAGCCACATGTGTCTAGTGGCAAGCAAATTGAACCTTGTCAATATAGAACATTTCCATCATCGCAGAAAGTTGTGTTGGAATGTGCTGCTCTAGCCTGCTAAGGTTTGTGCTTTTTCTTTTGGTATGCAGTTCTTCTAGAATTCCCAGTTTCTTTAAAGGGGCAGTTAATCATTTTGTGTTTAATAAGTAAGGCCTAGATAAAGTAGTGATTGATTTTACCTAACTCAGAATTTTCAGGCCTTTAAAAAAAGGAAAATTACAAAACCTAAGCCCCGAGAGTGATTTTTACTTTTTTTCTTTCTGGTCCTGACTGACTCCAATGTGTATATCCAACTTTCCTCCTCAGGTTTACTCAGTCAGATCCATTTCAAGGATCTTGTGGAAAATGTTAGGCAGTCATTTAGAACAGAAGGCACCATCTTAACGACTCGTCTATCATAGATTCCTGAAAGGTTTCAGTCTTACAAGATTCTTTTTTTTCTTTTTTGCCAATTTTATTTCATAAAGATATTAAGTAAACTTTCTAAGCTTCTAAAATGTAGTTTTTTTTTTTTTTTTTTTTGCGGTACTGGGGATTGAACCCAGGGCCTTGTGCTTGCAAGTCAAACACTCTTACCAACTGAGCTATATCCCCAGCCCTAGAATGTAGTTTTGATTAGAAAATAAATTTCTGGGAATATACTGTTCTGCCTTGAAATTTGAATCTCTCGAATTCATTTTGAAACCAATGTAATGATTTTGGCTTTGGGACTGGCTATGATACAAAGCCTCATTACTATTTCCAAAATAAATTAAATGATGAGTCTTTCTATAGATTAAGTGTTGGCTGTATTGTGAAACTTGATTCTGCTTTGCTTCCCCAGAGAAAGCGGTTACCTATTTTGAAACCCCAGACCAGATTCTGGACAATGAAGATGATGTCCTTATCCACAAATCATCCTGCAAAACGTTCTGCCATTATGTAAATGCTATTAATACTGCACCCAGAAACATTGGGAAGGATGGCAAATTCCAGATTTTAGTTTGCCTTGGAACACGGTATAAAAGCAGTTTTTTATTTTCCTTATGTTTGTTACATGTTGAACAGGAGTCCAGAAAGGGTTATACCAGATCACGCCGCTCCCAGATCCTGAGTTTCTATCATTTCACCTTCTATTATGAGACTAATTTTCTGGGTACCCTCCTATTACTTCACTACTACCACCACATGAAGTAGCAACTGATCTTCCCATTCTGTAGGTGAGAAAATAGGAAATAAATGAAGCACAGATGAGTTAGCAAATTTTCCCAGTATTGCAGCAAGAAAGGAAAGCCAATTCACATCCAGTCCCACGCTTCCATCCAGACTCTCAACCTTTTCTTTGTACTGGCTCCAAAGATAAGTAAATAGATAATAGGTAGGTTGGTAGATAACTAGATACACCAGCCATACATGTATATTTACTGTGTAGACCTTATGTAATATACCACCATATTGCTATGAATAAAATAATATTGTGGAATTTTTGCCATATAAATGTCATCTTTTTTTTCTTTTTCTTTTTTTTTTTTTTTGGGGGGGTGGGTACCAGGGATTGAACTCAGGGCACTCAACCACTGAGCCACATCACCAGTCCTATTTTGTATTTCATTTAGAGACAGGGTCTCACTGAGTTGCTTGATATTTCACTATTGCTGAGGCTGGCTTTGAACTCGGGATCCTCCTGCCTCAGCCTCCAGAGCTGCTGGGATTACAAACATGTGCCACGGCACCCAGCTCATCTTTTCTTTTAAGATTATCTCCTACCAGTTTATTCATTCATTCATTCATTTTTGCTATACTAAAACATTGAACCCACAGGTGCTCAAACACTGACCTACAATCCCTAGCCCTTTTTTATTTTTTATTTTTGAGAAAGAATCTCACTAAATTACCAAGGTGGTCCTCAAACTTGCAGTCCTCCTAGTCTCAGCCTCCTGAGTTGATGGGATTACAAGTGCGCATCACCACACCCAGCTTCATACTCCTTTGTTTATTGCAGTGATGAGAATCAAACTTGGCCTTGCACGTGCTAGGTAAGTACTCTACAACTGAGCTCTACTCCCAGCCCTACCCTTTGTTTTTTGAAAATGACACATAGGAGCTGGGCATCATGGTGCAGGCCTGTAATTCCAGCAACTCTGGAGGTTGAGGCAGGAGGGTTGCAAGTACCTCAGCTAACCTAAGCAATTTAGCCAGATCCTCAGCAACTTAGAGAGGTTCTGTTTCAAAATTTTAAAAATAGGGCTGGGGAGATAGCTCAGTCAGTAGAGTGCTTGCCTTGCAAGCACAAGGCCCTGGGTTCGATCCCCAGCACCGCAAAAAAAAAAAAAAAAAACCAAAAAACAAAATTTTAAAAATAAATAAATAACAAAGGGCTGAGGATGTAGCTCAGTGGTAAAGTGGCCCTGGGTTCAGTCCCCAGTGGAACTGTATAATTATTGTTTTAAAATAATTCTGAGAATTACCTTAAGAATCCTTTTATTTTGAAGTTATTGATATAATGTTTGTTTTCTCACAAACTTTGAAAGCCCCAGTTTGAGAGTCAGAATGGCTATGATACAAAGCCTCATTACTATTTCCAAAATAAATTAAATGATGAGTCTTTCTATAGATGGTTGTGCTTGTCATAGAAAGACATGTTGAGGATGCTCAGTGAAGATGTTCTAGGTACTTAGCAACAGATTGCCAAAGTCAGGGGTGATCAGAAACAATGAAGGAGACCCTGTCATAATGAAATAGCAGTTCAAAGAAGAAAGTTATGTCTTTCTTAATAAAAGGGGACCAATTTCAACTGTCTTTTAAAGTTTTTCTTGAGTATGATCTTTATCTCTATACTGTTCTGATTTATCTGATCAGTACAAACCCTCTTCTGGGTTATAAAATCTACTTATGTTTTTCTATTTTGATCTTGTTCCTCAAGGTGAGTTTGTTGTTGTTATTTGTTTTTAAAGGAAATCCCTACTATTTAATGTAGTCTGTCTTCCTAAAAGGTCAATATATTCTGGCAGGCCTTGCCACAGAATATTACCCTTGTTAAAAAAAAAAAGACATAGGAAATTACATTCCACCTCTTTTTTTGTTGTTGTTCTTGTGGTCGTTGTTGTTTTGTGGTGCTGGGGCCTTTTACATACTATGCAAGCACTCTGTACCACACTCCTAGGCCCCCTACCTCTTTTTATTATTATCATTTTATTTATGTATTTATTTCAGTACTGGGATTAAACCCAGGTGGGCTTGACCATTAAGATACATCCCCAACCCTTTGTATTTTTTAATTTGAGACAGGGTCTAACTAAATTGCCCAGGCTGGACTTCAATTTGTTATCTTCCTGCCTCAGCATCCCATATAACTGGAATTACAGGCATCTGCCAACAAGCCCTGTCCCCTACCTCTTTTTTTTTTTTTTTTTTTTTTTTTTTTTTTGCGGTGCTGGGGATTGAACCAGGGCCTTGTGCTTATAAGGCAAGGCAAGTACTCTACCAGCTGAGCTACATCCCCAGCGCCCCCAACACACACACCTCTTTTTAAAGGTGGTGAAAGCATGCTGGCTGCAGTGGTGCACACCTATAATCCCAAGGGCTCTGGTTGCTAAGACTGCAAGTTCAAAGCCAGCCTTAGCAACTTATTGAGGCCCTTAGCAACTTAATGAAAACCTGTCTCAAAATAAAAATATAAAAAGGACCGGGTGTGTGGTTCAGTGGTAAAGTGCCCCTGAGTTTAATCCCTGGTACCAAAAAAAAAAGGTAGTAAAATCAGAGAATTTCTTCAATATGCATAGACTTTTTGGTGTACTTTTAGAATCTGGTGGATTTTCCTAGTAGCTTTACACTCTGATTACAATCTTTTTATCAGTGAATCTCCACCTTCTTGGTTTTGGCTTCCGCTCTGTTGACCTCAGAGCTTAGCTGGAGCTTGTACCATTCAGCCCCACACCTTCCCAGATGAAAGCACCAGTGTGTCTGTTGTTGTGCAGTGAGGCTCTCTCTTGGTGCTCAGGAATCATTTCTGTTTGGGTCTGTAGAGATCACCTGCTGCCTCAGTGGATTCCATTGTTAGCTGAGTGTCCTGCCATCACTCGAATGTACGAGGAGAGTGCCCTTCTGCGAGACCGCATGACCGTCAACTCCCTCATCCGAATTCTACAGACCATTCAGGACTTCACCATAGTCTTGGAAGGATCGCTCATCAAAGGAGTGGATGTGTAAACCAACTGTCCAGAAATTCTCAATCCAAACCTCTGACTTCTGAACCTTCCCCATCTGTGGGGACAGACTGGGACTTGTCTGACAGTAGTGAGTCACTGCAGGGGGCAACCCAGCGTATGTCCCAATTTGAAGGATCTTCACTCTGCAGACAAGGCAAAATGCCGTATTGTAGTTCATTTGAACCTGGAATTTAGTATAAAATAGAATATTTTCATGTGTTAGATGTGTGTAAATATGCTATCTTCTTTAAGAAATTATATTACTCTAATAAGATACTTTTCTTAGATTGAATATTCCTGTGACTTAAAATAAGTAGTTTGAAAATGTTGGGGACTAGGGGGAAGCGTGGTGCTAGTCAGGAAGAAGCCAGTAAACTATGTAAATATGGTGCAACCCAGTTGGGCTTTTTTTTTTTTTCTCTCCTGTAGGTATCACAAAGGAACCCAGAGGACATTGTATGTAGTAGCATCCATCCTGTGTTGACCCTTTGTATAGTGAATGTATGCAGTTTTACCTACTGTGGGATAGTCCTCACTTGTATCTTTTAAGTTATAAACCGCTTTATGCATTTGAATTGAGTCACTTTTCCAGCCTTTTAGGGGAAAAAAATTTAGTTGGCACAAGGTAAAGATATAATTCAAGCATTTCCTTTTCTCTTATTTTTCCTGGTATTGGGGATTGAATCCAGGGGCACATTTCCTCTCATCCACATCCCCAACACTTTGTATTTTTTATTTGAGAAGTTCTTACTAAATTGTTGAGGCCAGTCTTGAAATTTTGTTCCTCCCGCCTCAGCTTCCTGAGTCCCTTGTATTACAGATATGCCCCCCGCCCCCACCCCTACCCAGTTAATTCAAGTATTTTAAATACCAGACCCCAGGAGCTTGACTGAACTGGAAAGAACACAGGAAGCCCTGAGAAGTGTGTTAAAATTATGGGATTATAACTTCTTTGCACTTTGGAAAGATTAGACTAGACTGACTTCATTCTTGGCATTTTTATTCTTGTTATTTGAGGTACTTTAGGGAGATATGAATTTCAAAGTGTTAGCCTCATAGTTATAAGAACTACAAATAGCAACTTGATTCCACACTTTAATTTGACCATCTAAATTTTGCAGTGGTCCTTTACCTCTTAAGGATAGCCAGCTCTGTTAGGTTCCAACCACCCCCCTCTGCATGCCCATCCCCCTTCAGGAAATGGAAGGAATGTCTAAGAAGGAGGAGGGCTCTGGGTGGCTTGGAATGTTTTTGTGAAAGTATTTGTTGACCATGATAATGCAAATAACAGAAGGGGAGAAAAAGAATGAACCCTTTCTGGGTGTTTCAGGGCAAGCTTTATGTTCCTTTGTAAGAAGGGGTAATAAAGTAAAACAACTGGCCCAGAGAAGTTTGAAGCCACTGCAGCACAGGCTGACAAAATGGAAATGAAACAAGAAACAAGAGGCAGCAGTTTTGAAAGACCAGACTTGTAACTTTCCAATTCGATAGTTTATAAAGAAGTTAAGTAAACATACTGTTAGCTAGTTACCTTAAGTCTTCATCTTCTGGTAGGTCGCCTAATTCTAATTAGGGATTGGCACATTGTTAACAGTGTGTTTGCCTCAGCAGACCTCCAGGTTTTATTCCCAACTGTGGCTGCAAAGCCAAACCATGGCTTCTTAGGATCCTTGTGCAACCTGAAGGTCCTGGGCTCTAGCCAACAGTGTTGTTTCCCTTATTTCCTGGAGGAAGAAATTAGTGAAACAAGTGCCTCACTTCCTTTATCAAACACTGTATGCAGCTAAGAAACAGCCCTTTTTTGGCACGTGGCTTTATACTTGAAGAACAGGGTCATTGGAGGCTTCACATGAAACCTATGCAAAGGGCTTAAGAAGGTGGGTTCTGGGTGACCTCGGTAGAACAGAAGTTGGTTTACTTTAAACTGTATCTACAATGGCTTGGCTATCCTAGGGATACAGGAAGTCTGTTATTAAAGACATCCATAACCTGTTTCACCTGGTCTCCTACCTTAGTGATCAGAAACTATAGGTGGCCCAATCCAGGGTTTCATTCTTATTACCTTTTCCATAAGACCATGCTTCTGACCATTCTGAGCAACCAGAAACTTTATTAATATTTCTTTTGACATATTGCCCTTAAGTTATTAGAAATTATGTCTGTTAACAAAACCAGTAATAAAGATGCATTTGGGGCCTGTGGATAAAAAAGTAGTACCAAAAGTAATAATATCTTATATACTCACGCATACACACACAAATTATGGAAGTTAAGGATAAAGTTTCATCCCACTTTGTATAGTATAACTGCAACAAAATTACTATAATTCCAGCTTTTCAGGAAGTCGAGGCAGGAGAATGGCAAGTTTGAGGCCAGCCTGGGTGATTTAGCAAGTCCCTATCTCAGAAAAACAATAAATAAATAAAGGACTAGGGATATAGCTCAGTGGTTGAGTGTCCATGGACTCAATCCCTAGTACCAAAGGAAAAAAGAAAGAAAATGAGAGAAGGGTGAGGGGAGAACCAGTTAAAATAACATACATCCTCTCAGCTAGGCCCTGTAGTCACCTCTGGCACCTGTGCTTGTCCCTGTGACACAGCCCCTCTGCACACATTTGGGCCACTTGTGATCTACTTGAATGGCCCACAGCCCACTGTTTTGACTAGACCAGTGGATAGCCTTTCAGAATAAATTAATAATAAGGAACAGCATAAAATCCCTAGGATCCAAGTTTGATGAATAAAAAGAATGCTTCAGCTAATGAAGTCATCTAGTACAATTATAAAGAAATAAAAGTCATATGGCTTATGACTGTCTGTGAGTTAATCCCAAAATGTTTTTGAACATACCAGTGAGCAGAACCTTTTCACATGGACTTTTTGGGGGTTTTCTGTACGAGGGATTGAACTCAGAGCTACTTACTTTACTACCAAGCTACATCCCCAGGACTTTTTTTATTTTTTATTTTAAGGCAGGATCTCACTAAGTTGTTCGAAGCTGAGCTAAATCGTTTTGAGATCCTCCTGCCTCAGCCCCTGGAATTGCTGGGATTACAGGCGTGCCCCACTTCTCCCTCTCACCCTGACTTTTGGAAGGACCATAACTACTTAGAGATATCCTTTGTGCTATGTTAATTTTTTTAAATATTTTTAATTGTAGATGCACACAATACCGTTATTTTACTTATTTTTATGTGGTGCTGAGGACTGAACCTGGTACCTCACGTGTGCTAGGCAAGTACTCTACCACTGAGCTACAACCGCAGCCCAGCTATGTTAATTTTTTAAATTAGTATATTGCTTTAGAATCATACCATAAAGTAAATAAAAATAAATTTTCTATTTGTCCTTTTCCCTCCAAATAAATTAAAAGTCAATGCCTGGGGCCATAATTAAGATTTTCACATAACAATGGCTTTGGAAGAAATTGTTTAAAAATTGCCATGACTGAGGACTTAGCTCAGTGTTAGAGCACTTGCCTACCAGGCTTGAGGCCCTGGGTTCAGTCCCCAGTACAGCAGAAGAAAAGTGGCGCTCAGCATGAGGTGGCTTGAAACACAGCTCTAGCTTGGAAAAGTAAGCTGCCCAGAATGGAAGCCTCCCAACCCTTGCCTCTGCCCGCCCGTTTCCCACTGGGAAGAAAAATGTGGTAGAGGAGACCTGACATTTGCAAAGGTTTGGCTTTCCCTCTAAATTGTTTTTCATATTTTTTAGTTGTAGATGGACACAATACCTGTATTTTATTTATTTATTTGGTGAGGATCAAACACAGGGCCTCACTCATGCTAGGCCCTGTACCACTGAGACTTAACCTTAGCCCCTCCCTCTATATTTTATTATAAACTTTCAAAACACTTTTTTTGGTAACTGGTTGTTTACACTAACATGGCTTTTTTCTTTTTTTCCTCTCTTTTTTATCATTTTAACAAACTTCTGTCACACTATATAAATGATGTAGGGAAAAAACTGAATTCTTCATACTTCCTTTTTTGGCAGCAAAGCATTATATGCAAATGTTAGTGAAAGGAGAGGTTAAGATTATATATGACAACTTATGTGTAGTATATGTTGACACCTTAAGGTATTTTGAAACATGAGGCAATAGTTGAGGACCTCAAATTCCCAGGGAAATATTTATTTGTTAGCTTTGGGAGTGTAGCTCTTCATAATGAAATATCTTCTGCTAAGAATTATGTTTTATTTTCTTTTAATAGATTTTTTTATTTAGGGAACTAAGTATTTTCTGTCAGGTTTACAGAAATTAGTCTATCCTTTTCACAATGTTGAGAGGACAATCTGAACCTTAGCTACTTATGTTTCAGTATTAACACAACTTCATTGATTGAGAATGGATCTTGAACTCTCAACTTTATTATAAAGTGAGTTCTATTTGGAAGTTGTATGTGTCTTTTGAATCCCTGTAGAAGAATTTATTCCATTACAAAGGACAACAAGCTACTGTGTTCCTTATTTCTATTAAAATGGGTTTATAAATCTGTTGTATGAAACTGAATTCCAAGCTTTTGAAAAGACTGCCCTTGCAGTGTGATCTAGAGTCCAAGGAGGTGGACTGGGGATGTGGCTCAATGGTGAGTGCCCCTGAGTTCAATCCCTGGAACATTGCCCCACCTCCCCCGCGCCTCCCCCCCAAAAAAATGTCCAAGGTGGAACTGGGATGCAACTCAGTGGTACAGCACTGTGCTGCCTAGCAAGCACAAGGCCCCAGGTTCAATCCCACTGAAAAAGAAAAAGAAAAAGAATTCAAGGGGAACTTCACCCTCCCAAACTTACTAGAGCTGATTACCCTGTTAAGGAAGAGGTAAAAATTGGCTTCAAAAAGGCATCATATTGAGGTATTAATGCCAGAGTGAAAAAAGTTCATCAAATAAAATTTTTCCTTTGGGGGTCCAACACATCCTTAGGTTATGTAGGAGGGAACCATGCTTGGTCCAATTACCTGAATGTACTTGGGCTTTGGACCCAATCTTTATTCTAAACACGAAATACGGTTGACAGTAGAGAGGTATATTAAGGAGATTCTGTTATCAATCAAATGAGGGAGTGGAACCGAAAAAATCCTGTGTTACACTTGAGCCATGTATAAATGTACCCTGTATCTTTTTTTTTAATTAGCATTTCTGCATTCAAATTATATTGTTTCCCTTTGTATTGTTAACAAAGTATATCAGAAGTGGATATTTCTTTATTTCTCATCTGAACAAAATATAACACTTAAAAAAGTATTGTGATATTAAGCACTTTAACATATCAGGCAAACTGACGTGGGTTTTTCAAATTTTGAAGTACATTTAAATATGACTTTTCATGCTTTGTTCTTTACAAATAAAACTGTGGGGTTGATACTTTGTTTTGCTTCATCATTGGAGAATCTTACTAAATGCTTCCTAGGGCAAAAGACTTCAAAAATAAAAATAATCAAAACCATTATATAGTTTTAAAAAAAAACCTGCTGGACACCTGGTTATCCAGAATGAGTAGGGAGAAAATTAAACCATATAGAAAAATCAAGTCTTTCAGGGGAAATGTCATATTAAGGCCTTCAACTGATTGCACCCACCTTGTGGAGAATAACCTGCTGTTAACACACAAGACTGAGGCTGGAGGCAGGTAAGCAGACCTCAGATCAGCAAACTCCTTTATTCTGCAGAGGAATCAGTCAGTCAAACACCTAATGTGGTTCATTTTGCGGGTAGAAAATGGCTGGAGGGCTAAAGCAAGGATTTGGGTTTTATAGGCTTCATTTAGGGTGGGACAAGAGGGTAGTTCCTAGGCTTCATTGTACTGGGGTCAACTGACACGTTGGGTGGGAGATCAGGTTTCTTTTGTGTTCCTTCCTTCTGGCTGAGGCCTGGGCTTTTAAATGACAAAAGTTTCAATTTTACCCCAGACAAGGTGGGTGGGGGAACAGCTGCAGATAGGGGAGCTGTCCTTGGACTTATTCTATATATCCTTCATCTCCTTTACTTGAAATTTCAAGTCCACCTCCCACCGGTACTATAGATTGAACCCAGGGGTGCTCTATCAATAAGCTACATCCCTAGCCCTTTTTATTTTGAGACTGGATTTGAGGTCCAGGCTGGCCTTGAATTTGCAATCTTCTTGCTTCAGCCTCCCAAACTGCTAGGATTACAGCAGTTGCCTGGCAAGTTCACCAATTTAAATGTTTGTGTCACCCAGATAAAACCAACTTGGCAGGCCATGATGTTACATGTCTATAATCCCAGCAATTTGGGAGAAGAGGCAGGAGGATTGAAAGTTCGAGACCAGTCTCTACAATTTATTTTTATTTATTTATTATTCTTTTTAGTTATACATGACAGTATAAGTCATTTTGATATCATTATACAGGCATGAAATATATCTTATTCTAATTAGGCAGCCTTTGCAATTTAGCAAGGCCCCCAGCAATTTAGTGAGACCCTGTTTCATAATTCTGGAAAAAAAAACAAGTCTGGGGATATAGCTCAGTGGTAAAGCACCACTGGATTCAAGCCCCAGTACCTCCCCCAAAAATAAATAAATAAAAAGTTTCTAAACATCTATAATAATGTTTGACCCAATATCTGGGGATCCTGGTCTAGTCAAGTTGACATGTAAAATTATTGCAAGCAATAGCAAATTGAAATAATGGAGGATTTGTTATCAAGTAATAAAGAATATAAGAAGAGCGTGTATAGGAAGCAACCACTAACATAAAGGCTGAGGCAAAGCCATCTAGAAGAGGTCTTCCCTCTCAGGTTGAGCCAAATTTTATTAGGTCATAACTATGTCTCGGTAGATGACAAAGTTTATTGAAATGTTGCATCAGAGAGACTTGTTTGGAATTTGCCCTCAATACCTAGGAATTATCCAAGGAGTGGTGACATACTCTAGAATTTTCTGGGAAACCACTGGAGGGAATTCCAGAGAAGTTGTCCAAGGAAAGGTGCTATACCAGTAAAACTCTGCAGTTATCCAGCAGGGATGGGGGGTGGAGGGATGGCTGGATATGTAGCCCTGTGGTAAAGCATTTGCCTATGGTGCCTGAGGCCCTGAGTTCAATCAGCACCACCAAAAAAAAAAAAAAAAAAAAACCAAAATAGGGTACTGGGTGAGGCTGGCTATCCAATATCACAAGAGCCAGAAATTGCCTGCTGCAGGAGCCTGTGGAAGGCAGAATACCAACAGCAGGAAGAGAAACTCCCTCCACTGCCTTTTTTTTTTTTTTTGGTGTGTGTGTGTGTGTGTGTGTGTGTGTGTGTGTGTGTGTGTGCTGGGGATTGAACCCAGGGCCTCGTGCATTCTAGGCAAGCACTACCAACTAAGCTATATATCCTCAGCCCTTTTTTTTTTTTTTTTTTTTTTTTTTTTTTTGTAGATGGCCACAATACTTTTGTTTTATTTATTTTTATGTGGTGCTGAGGATTAAACCCAGTCTCACATGTGCTTGGCAAGTGCTCTGCCCACTGAGCCACAACCCCAGCCCTTCCTCCAGTGCCTTTTCAGTGCATTCTTCTGACACCAGCTGGCAAACAGAAATGTTTACAACAGGGTCTAGCTCCATTATTTCTAAGCGGGTAGTGAAGAGTAGACTTTAGACCTGAGAGGTGATCAATTGATAATGCCAAAAATGAGTTAGTTTTGTACAATTATGAAGGAAACAAGGAAAGGAAGAAGAAAAACACATGAGGTAAAGATGAGAAGCTAAGATAAATGTCTCCCAAAGTTATGAGGCAGTGGCTTAGGTTACAGACATTACTATGTTTCTTTTAATTTTGTCCAGATGTATATGATTTTCATCCTTTAAAATATTAATTAATTGCAGTTAAAATGAGGAGGCTTTTGCCATCTAATGGACAAGACCACAATAATAGCAATGGAAATGGTGAAGTGTTGAGTTCTGGAGCCATAGAGTTTTCTGAGGGATTGTGGAGGATAAGCAACAAAAGTCAAGAATGAATCCAAGAGCCGGACAGTGGCATAGGCCTATAATCTCAGTGAATTGGAAGACTGAGACAGGAGGATCTCAAATTCAAGGTCAACCTCAGAAACTTAGATCCTGCCTCGAAATAAAATGAAAATGACTGGCAATGTATCTCAATGGTATAGCCTCCTTGGGTTCAATCCCCAGTGCTTAAAAATAATAAATAAACAAAGGATGGAAGGAAGAAAAGAGGGCTGGGATATGGTTCAGCAGTAGTGCACGTGCCTAGCATGAACAAAACCCCAAGTTCAATCTCTAGCACCACAAAAAGAAAGGAAAAGACCACTTTGTAGGGCAAAGACAAATGTTGACAATGACATGTCAACCTAATATTTTTTATAATTCTTCTGATTCTTTATCCTGACATGCACTATACTTTGATTAAAATAGATACTGTAACCTAGATGGAGCAATTAATCTGGGCTGCAAAGTCTAAAAAAAAGTCACTCAAATTAGAACTTGCATGTGGACTAAATGTTCCCTATTTTCCAATAAAATATAATCCTGAGGTCTATCATTTAATTACCTATAGTTCAAGCTCTTAAATGTCTCAAACCTTCCCGAAGCCAGGCATAGAGTTATACATCTGTAGTCCCAGCTACCCTGGAGGCTGAGGTAGGAGGATCAATTGAACCCAGAAGTTTTATACCAGCCCCCACCAAAAAACAAACACCAAAAACCTTTTTCTGGATTTCTCACTTACATTCTATTTGAAAATAGCAGAGCTTCAAATACACACGGGATGGAGAGAACCTGAATAGAATCAATAACAAACAGACAAGTAGGGTGGGCCGGCACATGCATATAATCCCAGCAGCTTGGGAGGTAGAGGCAGGAAGATTGCAAATTCGAGGTCAGCCTTAGCAAATTAGCAAGGCCTTAACCAGCTGAGCAAGACCCTGCCTCAATGTTTTTCTAAAAAAGGACTGGGGATGTGTTATAGTGGTTAAGCAATCCTGGGTTTAGTCCGGCACCTCCCTGACCAAAAAAAAAAAAAAAAGATTCTCTTTTTTTTTTTTTTTGGGGGGGGGTGCTGGGGATCGAACCCAGGGAATTGTGCTTACAAGGCAAGCACGCTACCGACTGAGCTATATCCCCAGCCCCAAAGATTCTCAATTATAGGACAGTTCATCCATTTCTGAATATTTGCATAACTGATAAAGCAAATAGAGAATCATTCAAGACACAAAATTTGAACTTTGTGATCAGGTGACTTGACCTAATTGATATTTATAGAGTATTCCACCCAATAATAGCAAAATATACATTTCCTTCGAGGTACTCAAATAACATTTACCAAGATTGACTATTTTTGATCAAAAAACAAGGTAAATAAATGTAAAATGATGAAAGTATGTTCTCTAGTTATAAGGAGATTTAATTAATATTCAATAACAAATCAGGCATGATGGTACACTCCTGTAGTCCAAGCTATTTGGGAAGCTGAGGCAGGAGAATCATGTGAGCCAGGAGTTCAACTGCAGCCTTGGTAACAGCGAGACGCTGTCTAATCGATAACAAATATATCTGAAAACAGTATATTTGTTATTGTTTGGAAATGAGTAATATACATGTGTCAAAATGTGAATCAAGAGTAAAATGATAAGTTATTTTGAACTGAATAAAAGCAAAGCACATCACAATTTGAGGAGTGCATCTAAATCAACCTTCAAGAAGGTATTAATAACAGCAAATACCCACATTAAAAAGAAAATGGCTTGGGCTGCAGAGATAGCTCAGTTGGTAGAGTGCTCGTGTCACAAGCACAAGGCCCTGGGTTCAATCCCCAGCACCTCCCTGGGAAAAAAAAAAGAAAAGAAAAGAAAATGTTTTAAAGAGTTCTTATATTTTTTTTTTCTTGTGGTATTGATATTGAGGATTTAACTGAGGAGCATTCTACTGCCAAGCTACACCCTGCCATTTTTATTTTTACTTTGAGACAGGGTCTTGCTAAGTGACTGAGGCTAGCCTCAACTTGCTATCTTCCTGCCTCAGTCTCCTGAGTTGCTAGGATTATAGGCATGTGCCACTGTGCCTGGCTTAAGAGCTTCTATCTTAATAAACTAGAAGAAAATTGGAAAGATTGGCACATAAATCAATGAAATAGAAAATAAGAGAAAATCAGCAAAACAATAATGTGGTTCTTTATGATAATCAATAAAATTGATAAGTCTCTACCCAGGCTGATTGGGGGAAAGAGATAAGACACAAATTACCAGCATGAAAAATGAAAAAAGTGACATAACTACAGGTCCTGTGGACACCAATGGGATTATAAGGAATAGAGGAACAACTTTTTATAATGTAAATTCCACAATTTACATGAATCAGGTGTTTCTTAAAGTCATAAACTACCAAATCTCACTTAAAAAGAAGTAGATAGCTGGATCCTGGTTATAAGATGAGACGCCTGGGAACATAAGAGGTAAAGAAATGCATTCCCAAGTCACACAGCCAATTAAGTAGTAACACTAAGATTAGAACTCAGGTTTCCTGCCTCCCAAGATTATTAAAATGAGTCTGGCCCAGTTCCAGATTGATTGGCAACAGATTGAACTAGAGTTAACTTAAAAATTGTCATTTTGTGTTTTTTTCTTTTGAAATGCTAATGTGCTTAATATTTTTCCTTTGTAACTTTGTTTTAGTCCTGTGGAATTCTATTTAACACATATAAAACTGGTGAAACCAAAATAATCAAAAATGTTTAAAAGAATTATGTGTTAAGATTCCCACCCTTCTGCAGGTAGATGACTAATACATTTTTTAAATCAAGTGATCAATCCTGCCGAAATCTATAATAATAATTTGAGGCCCATTTAGTATCAACTAAAACATCCACATACTTTGAATACTTTGAAAAGGAGATTAAAATAATAAACCTTAGCCAGTGGAGAAAAAATGAGTCTGAAAAAGCAAACCCCTAATAATTCCTTCCTTCTTTTTCTTCCTTCCTCCCTCCCTCTCTCTTCTTCCTCCCTTCCTTCCTCCCTCCCTCCCTCCCTTCCTTCCTTCCTTCCTTCCTTTATTCTACCAGGAATTGAACCCAGGGATGCTTAATCACTAAGCTACATCCCTAGTCTTTTTAGTTTTTAATTTTGAGACAGGGTCTAAGTTGCTTAAGACCTCACTAAATTGCTAGGGCTGTCTTTGAATTTGTGATCCTCCTGGCTCAGCCTCCTGAGATGCTGGGATTACAGGTATGTTCCTCCACACCCAGTTCCTAATAACTTTTTAAAGCAAATCATTGGATAGCGAGTTGTGGTTGACTGAAGCCTTTGCCTGAGAAGCGAACACCGCCCTCCGGGGAAGCCTTGGCCAAGCGGGATTCAGGATCGCCTCTGTAAACGTGACCGGGAGTCAGATCCAGGAGGAGAGTAAGGCCGGCCCAAGGTGAGTGACACACCATGGGACAAGCAGTTTCGTCACATGATTTGTTTCTGACGGGTCTCAAGGAGGCCCTCAAAACTCGGGGAGCGCGTGTTAAGAAAAAGGATTTAAGATCATTCTTTTCATACATGGAGGATTTGTGTCCTTGGTTTCCCCTCGAGGGGTCGATTGATGGTAAAAGGTGGCTCAGAGTAGGAGACTGCCTCAAAGATTATTATGAGACTTTTGGTCCTCAAAAGGTGCCTGTCACTGCCTTTTCTTATTGGAATTTAATTAATGAGATTCTTAAAAGTTCACCCTTTGACAGTGGCACTTTAAAACTTGTAAAAATTGGAAAGCAGGCAATGCAATCCACCTCTCGCCCCCCCTCGGCATGCCCTTCGGTTAGTATTCAAATGCCCTCTACTCAGCCTTCTCAGGACCCTGGAACCCTCCCAGACCCCGGGAACCTCCCATACCCCACGAACCTCCCAGACCCCACCTTACCAAAGGAGTCCCCTAAAAATCCCCCTAAGATTTATCCGGTTTTAAATCCCCATGATGAGTTGACCCCAGAGGATGAGGCTACCCTAGAGGAGGCAGCGGCTCGATACCATTCTCCAGAACTGCCACCTTTTAAAAATCCACCTCCCTCTTATATTAAGCGGTCCTGGCTTACTTCCATGGCTACATGAATGTAGCCCCGGAGCAGACTGAAGAATAAGTAAATGGGTTGAAGAATAAGCACAGGATGAGCTGAGTATGGTGACACACACCTGTAATTCTAGTGACTTGAGAGGCTGAAGCAGGAGGATCAAATTCAAGGCTAGTCTTAGCAATTTAAGGAGACCCTAAGCAACTTAGCAAGACCCTTCTCAAAATAAAAATAATAAAAAGGCTGGGGATGTGACTCAGTGGTAAAGCCCCTCTGGGTTCAATTCCCAATACCAAAAAAGAAAAAAAAAAAAAAAAGTACGGGGGCCTTTATCTGAGAAAACAATGTGTTGGTACACAAGTTCACAGTAAAGAACAATGAGAAGATACCAAGGGAGCAATTCTTTTCATAGTTGGGTATATGTCTATGAAATTGTTTATGTTTGGATTCTTTCAACATACAAGTTGTCCTGTTGTCAGAATAGTTGATGATTTTTCACTGACATGTAAGGTAAATGCATAAAATTGTGGATTAAATTGTAAAAAGCTTTTCACGTTTACATTTTAATCATCTCTCTCTTCCCTTGGTACTGGCGATTGAACCCCAAGCCTTGGTCATACTGGGCAAGTGCTCTACCACTAAGCCACATCCCCAGCCCTTTTATTTTATTTTGAGATAGAGTCTCACTAAGTTGCCCAGGATGGTCTCAATCTTTTTTTTTTTTTTTTAATAAACTTTTTTTTTTTTTTTTTGCGGTGCTGGGGATCAAACCCAGGGCCTTGTGCTTGCGAGGCAGGCACTCTACCAACTCAGCTATCTCCCCAGCCCTGGTCTCAATCTTAAGATCTGCATCGAACTGGGGATATAGCTCAGTTGGTTAAGTGCTTGCCTAGCATGTACTAAGGCCCTGGGTTCAATCCCCAGCACCACAAAAAAAAAAAAAAAAAAAAAAACCGTAAGATGTGCCTCATCCTCTGAGGAGCTAGAATTACAGGCCTAGTTTTCATTTTCTTTCATCTCTGTGTTGACATATTAGAATGCTAAATGAAGGGGAAAAATTTTTTTTAAACACATAAACAGCTGGGCACGGCAGTGCACACCTATAATCCCATAGGCTTGGGAAGCTGAGGCAGGAGGATTGAGGATTCAAAGCCAGCCTCCACAACTTAGCAAGGCCCTAAGTAACTCAGTGAGACCCTCTGGAGATAAAAATACAAAAAGGGGTAGGATGTGGCTTAGTGGTTAAGTGTCCCTGGGTTCAGTCCCTGGTACCAAAAAACAACTAAACAAAACAAAAAACAGATAAACAGACTCATCTATATCTATTAAAATAAGTTGATTTATAGTTAACTTTCTCACAAACAAAACTATAGTCCCAGAAAGCTTCACTGGTAAATTCTACCAAAAATTTAAGGCAGAAATAACGAAAATTCTATCAAACTCTTCCACAAAGTTGATGAAGTATGTCCTAGTTTGTTAGTGCTGCCTTAACAATGTACTATAGACTAGGTTACTTAGACAACAGAAGTTTATCTACTCAGATTTTGGAGGACTTGAAGTTTGACATTAAGGTGTTGGCTCTTCTGCCTTGGCTGGCAGATGCCATCTTCTCTCTGCATCTTCACATGGTTTTTCCTCTGCATATATGTGGGTTCTGACTCATCTTCTTATAAGGACACCAGCCATATTTGATTAGGGCCCATCCTAATGACCTAATTTTAACTTAATTATCTCTTTAAAGGCCCTGTTTCTGGCTGGGGAAGTGGTGAAGTACTTGCCTAGCACAAATGAGGCCCTGGGTTCAATCCCCAGCTCCCTACACACAAAACATAGGCAGGATCCTCTTTCCACATACAGTCATATTCTGAGATGCTGAGGGACTTTTTTTTTGGGGGGGGGTGCTGGGGATTGAACCCTGGGCCTTGTGCTTACAAAGCAAGCACTCTACCAACTGAGCTATCTCCCCAGCCCCGCTGAGGGACTTAGAATGCCTTCATGTGAATTTTAAGGAATATAGTTCAGCCCTGCTGTGGTTTGAATATGATTTGTCCCCTCTGAAACTCATGTTCAAGTGTGAGTGCCCTTGTAGCAGTGTTGGAAGATGAACCTGGAGAAGGTAAGTCAGTCATTAAGAGGGACTGTGATTTTCTGGTGGGAGTAGGTTCAGTCTTGCAAGAGCAGGTGGTTATGATGCCACCTACCCTCTGTTCTTGGCCTCTTCCACAGGCACCCACTTGCCCTCCCATTTTTCTGCCATGTTATGATACAGCACAAGATCCTCACCAGAAGCCAAGCTGGTGCTGACCCCATGCCCTTGACCTTCCCAGCTTCCAGAACTTTGAGCCCAAATAAGCCTCTATTCTTTATAAATCACCCAGCCTCAGGTATTTTGTTATGACAATAGAAAATGGCCTAAAACAAAGCCATACCAAGGAAATACTTTCCAACTCATTCCATGAAGCCATCATTAGTCTAACACAAAAACCAGCCAAAAACCTTACAAGAAAAGAAAAATACAGCTGGGAGAGATGGTGCAGGCCCGAAATCCCAGTGGCTCAGGAGGCTGAGGCAGAAAGATTGAGAGTTCAAAGCCAGCCTCAGCAACTTAAGTGAGGCCCTAAGTAACTTAGTGAGACCCTTTCTCTATATAAAATATAAAAAGGGCTGGGCATGTGGCTCAGTGACTGAATACCTCTGGATTCAATCGTATACAAAAAAAAAAAAAAAAAACAAAAAAAAAAAAAAAAACAATAACCCTTGTGAACATAGATGCAAAAATTCTTAAATATTACTCCATAAATATATCTTTTTTTTTTTTTTTTTTTTGGTCAATTAAAGATGAAATTAGGGGTTGGGTGGGGGATCTTAGTGGTAAAGCACTTTTTCCTCCCACTGGGAATTGAACCCAAGGGCACTTAACCATTGAGCCACATCCCCAGCCCTTTGTAATATTTTATTTAGAGACAGGGTCTCCCTAAGTTGCTTATTTTCTCCCTAAGTTGTTGAGGCTGGCTTTGAAGTTGAGTTCATTCCTCCTCAGCCTTTGGAGCCACTGGGATTACAGGTTTCCCCCACTGAGCCTGGCATGAATTGGGTTTTTTGTCAAGGGATGCAAAGTTGGTTTAACATTTAAAAATAAATCACTATGATTCAACACAGTAGGAGACAAAAATATAAGGACAAATTATATGATCATCTCAATAGATTGTTTAAAAATTAACAAATTCACCAGGCATGGTGTTGCACACCTGTAATCCCAGTGATTTCAGGGGCTGAGGCATGAGTTCAAATCCAGCCTCAGCAAATTAGCCATGCCCTAAGCAACTTAGCAAGAGCCTGTTGAGAAAATACTCAGGATGTAGCTCAGTGGTAAAGTACCCCTAAGTTTGATCCCCATCTCAAAAAAAAAAAAAAAAAAAAAAAAAAAAAAAAAAGGCAAAATTGACAAGTTCTAACATTCAGTCATTGATTAAAAAAGGAAAAAATTCTGAGAATGGGTGTATGGAGAGTACTTGCCCAGCATGAGCAAGTCCCCAGGTTGGATCCTCAGTACCACCCACACACCACACACACCCTCACCAAATTTCTTCAACTGTGATTTACACTGTCAGAAGATCCTAAAAGGCATCTGCCACAATCCTACAACTGCCCAGTGTAGTGGTTCATGCCTGTAGCCCTAGCTACTCAAGAGGCTGAGGTAGGAGAAGCCCTTGAGCCCAGGAGTTCAAGTCCAACCTATACAACATGTAAGACAACCCGGGCAGGTGGCACACAACTGTAATACCAGCAACTCAGGAACTGAAAATAAAGGAAAGAAAGAAAAGGTATCAAGGGGCTGGAGTGTCGCTCAGTATCATAGAACACTTTCCTAGCATGTGCAAGGTCCTGGGGTTTAATTCCCAGCAGTAGAAAGAAAGAAAGGAAAGGAAGAAAGGGCATCCACCATTATTGAGCATTTTGATTTCCTCTTCTAAGTTAGTTTTGTAATCTTTAAACCTTTGCCCTGCTCTCTCTTTTATTTGTTCATTTCTGTATGCACGGACATATGTATTTTGTGGTGCTGGGGAGAGAATCCAGGGCAGGCAAGGCAAGTGCTCTACCACTGAGCTACATCCCCTGTCCCATCTGTTCATTTTCAGTATGCATGTTTGCTTTGATTTGTAGTTGTTCAGAATCATTTTTTAAAATTATTTCCTAGGGGCTGGGGAATATAGCTCAGTTGTTAGATTGCTTGCCTCACATGCATAAGGCCCTGGGTTCAATCCCTAGCACACACACACACAATATACATATATATATATATATATATATATATATATATATATATATATATATATATTTGTAGGTGGACACAATACCTTTATTTTACTTATATGTGGTACTGAGGCTCGAACCCAGGGCCTCATACATGCTAGGAGTGTACACTACCACTGAGCCACAACCCCAGCCCTCAGAATCATTTTAGGCCATTAAGTCTTTGCTCTTCCATGACGTAAATATTTTCTCACTTTCCTTTTAGTTTCTGGTGGGTTTTATTGTTGCTGTTGCTTTATTTTGTTTGGTTTGTTTGGTATTGGGGATTGAACCCAGGGCTTTGCACATGTTGGGCAAGCTCTGTACCATTGAGCTACCTCCCCAACCCTATTTCTGGGTTGCATTGAAATTTTTAGTGTTCTGTTATTTACATTCGTTACATTCCTCTCTCCCACTGTCTGCCTCGCTCTCTCTCCCCTTCCTCTTTCCCTGCAGTAGATGAGAAACCAGCTCCCAGTGCTATACTCACTGCCTGAGGTTCAAACTCTGACGCTCATTAGCTGAGGCCCTTGCTTTCATCTCTTAATTCTCTGTGAACCCAGTTTCCTCATCTTCACTGTTATTTCTCTCCCCACAGGGATGTGACAGGAAAGAAGGCATTTTTTAATTGAAAACAGTCAAAAAACAACAGTAAACAAAATTTACTGCTATATTCCCGGTTGTGAGAACAGTGTCTGATCCATAGTAATTATTCAATAAATATTTCATAAATGAAAGAATACACAAACCAGAATAGTAACTTTATTTACCTTATAAGGATTATCATAAGAATTAAGAAATCAGGGCTGGGGTTGTGGTATTGTGTTTACCCACAACTAAAAAAATAATTAAAAAAAAAATTAACAAATAATCATTTTCAATTATTCAATTTTAGTTTTGAAAAACTGGGCACAGTGGTACACACCTGTAATCCCAGTGGCTTGGGAGGCTGAGGCAGGAGGATCATGAGTTCAAAGCCAGCCAGCCTCAGCAATTTAGCAAGGCCCTAAGCAACTTAGGAAGACCTTGTTTCAAAATAAAAAAATAAAAGCTGGGCACAGTGGTGCACACCTGTAATCCCAGCGGCTCCCGCTCCCAAGGCAGAGGCAGAAGCTTTGTGAGTTCAAAGCTAGCCTCAGCACAAGCGACTGCTAAGCAATTCAGTGAGACCCTGTCTCTAAATAAAGTACAAAATAGGACTGGGATGTGGATCAGTGGCCCAGTGCCCCTGAGTTCAATCCCTGGTACCCAAAATTAATAAATAAATAAATAAGGGATGGGGTGTGGCTCAGTGGTTAAGTGCCCCTAGGGGTTCAATCCCTAATACCTAAACAAAACAAAACAAAACCTTAGGGCTGGGGATATAGCTCAGTTGGTAGAGTGAAGGCCCTGGGGTTCAATCCCCAGCACCAGGGGTGGGTGGGTGGGGGACCTTAGTTTTGAATAATGCCTGGAACACAATAAAAGAACAGAAATGTTAACACCCTCCTCCCCCTCCGCCAAATCCTGCTACCACGTGAAGTTTCCAGGAGTATCTTCCCTCTTCCACACCTACTGGTTAGTTAAGTCATTCCCTTAGGATCATGCCACTGTGGCTCCTGTATCACACCCACTTGTCACAGAAGTTCTTAGCCTCTGGGCAGCTTAAAGTCCCTTGAGAACCCCAGGAAAACTCTAAACACCTTCCAAAAAAATCCACCTATGCACACAGACACACAAACCTTTGTGTACAATTCAGGAATTTCATAGAACCCTGACACCCAACAACCATTTTACGTGTTTACTTAGTTTGGGGTCTTGGTTCATTTTGTTTTACAGTGCTAGGGCTTGAACCCAGGGGCACTTTACCACTGAGCCACATCTCCAACTCTTTTTCAATTTTATGTTGAGACAGGGTTTCCCTAAATTGCTGAGGCTGGCCTCGAATTTATAATCCTCCTGCCTTAGCCTCCTCAGTAGCTGGGATTACAGGTATGCACCATAGTTAGATTTTTTTTTTGTTTATATTTTTTGAGCGCGGGTGCCGGGGATTGAACTCAGGGGCATTCGGCCACTGAGCAACATCTCCAGTCCCATTTTGTATTTTATTTAGAGACAGGGTCTCAATGAGTTGCTTAACACCTTGCTTTTGCTGAAGCTGGCTTTGAACTCACGAACCTCCTACCTCAGCCTCCAGAATGAGCTGCTGGTATTACAGGTGTGCGCCATAGTTTTGATATGGGGGGGTCTCACTGTGTTGCCCAGGTTGGTCTTGAACTCAGGGCTCAAGTCATTCTCCTGCCTTAGCCACTGGAGTAGCTAGCTGGGACTGAAGGTGTGCACCACTGCAGCAGGCTAAACTGCCTTTTTGTTGTTGTTTGTAGCAGGGATTGAACCCAGGGGCACTTAACCACTGAGCCACATCCCCAGTCCTTTTTATTTTTTTATTTTGAGACAGGGTCTAGCTAAGTTAGCTAGAGTCTCAATAAATTACTGAGGCTGACTTTGAACTTGTAATCTTCCTGCCTCAACATTTTGTTACCAAGAGTTCGGTCCTTGTCCCCGATGCCAATTCTTGCCAATTTAATAATGAGGACACAGTTTTGAGAAAAAGGAAAAAGGTTTATTCCTTTGCTATGAAAGGAGAAACACAGGGGACTCCAGTCCCAGAGGCTGTGGTTCTGTCAGTCAGGCAAAACAGGGCTTTTAAAGAAGCTATTCAAAGGCTCCCTTCCAGGTGTGCCCTTACAGGGGGTCCCAGGTGCACCCGGAGGAAGTGTTGAAATTCACTTGTTAATTTGGGAGGTAGGCACTTCCTAGATCACTTCAGGTGATGTCTCCTTCCTGTGGAGGACCAGATAACTCAAGGTAATCTTTCCCCACCCCCAGGTTAGAGAGGGGGAGAGAGAGAAGAGGAAAAGAAAAACATGTCCTTTTTTAAAATTAGAAGCAAGGGCTATATTCGTAAGGTGAAGTGGACCACTGTTATTCTCCTGAGCTGCTGGGATTACAGGCGGGCACCACCTGTGCCCAGCTAAACTGCTCTTTTAGATTCCCGAGTTAAATGAATATTGCTGTCGAAGACTCCTTCTTGCTTGAGAGTAGATCTTCACTGCGAGGTCAGAGTTGAAGCTGGGCAGCACTGGGCAGAATCCCTGTGAGATGCATCTTGGGTTCCTTGCTCAACTCTCAGTGAACATGGTTTCCTCACCCCAACTGGGGCAGGGCCCTGCCGGGACAAGGGCAGGGAAGGGGTGGTTTCCAAATGAAAGCAGGTGCTGCAGTCAGTTCCAGGATCATTTATAGACTTCTGCACCCCTGCTCAGCTACATGCTTGTTTGTGATTTACTCTCGCCAGTCCCTCGGTTGGTAATTCACAAACCCTGACCACCACAGTGAACTGTGTTTCTGTCTTCTGCCATAGGAAAGGCAGAGAAAATGGGAGACTGTCCCACTGTCCTTCCAGGAAAAGAAGGCCAGTCATTATAAAGTTGAGGAGCGCCAGGCATGGTGACAAGCTCTGTCACTTCTCCTAACATCTTTTGTTTTTTTTTGGGTGCTGGGGATCGAACCCAGGGCCTTGTGCTTACAAAGCAAGCACTCTACCGACTGAGCTATCTCCCCAACCCCTCATAACATCTTTTATTTATTTATTTACTTAGCAGTGTTTGGGCTTGAATCCAGGGCCTTGTGCATTCTAGGCAAGCACTTTACCACCGAACTTTAGCCCTGCCCCTTTTAATTTGATTTAAAAATTAAAAAAAACAAAAGCTTTTTGTCATTGTAGATGGACTGCATGCCCTTATCTTTTTAAATATATATATATATATATATTTTTTTTTTTTTTAGATGTTTGATGGACCTTTATTTTATCCACTTATTCATATGCAGTGCTGACAATTGAACTCAGTGCTTCACACATGCTAGGCAAGCACTCTACCACTGAGCCACAAACCCAGCCCATGCCTTAAATGGCGCCATGGATTGAACCCAGTGCCTCACATACACTAGGCAAGTGCTCTACTGAGCTACATACAGCTAGGCATACAGCCCCAGCCCTATTTTTTAAAATTTTGAGACAGGGTCTTGTTAAATTGCCCAGGCTGGCCTCAATCTTGTGATCCTCCTGCCTCAGCCCCCCAAGTAGCTGGGATTCCAGGCCTGTTCCACTACACCCTGGCTCCCATAATTTCTGTAACCTCTCCCAAGCTGTTGTTTTACCTGTAGAAAAACCATGAACAAGTTGGATGTGGTGGTGGTACACACCTGTAATCCCAACAATTCGGTGAGGCTGAGGCAGGAGGATCATAAATTCGAGACCAGCTGGGAATGTAGCTCAGTGGTAAAGAGCCCTGGGTTCAATCCCCAGTACCAAAAAAAAAAAAAAAAAAAAAAAAAGAAAAGAAAAGAAAAAGAAAAAGAAAAAGAAAAATGAGAACAGTAGAACGACCTCATACTTCTGTGATGTGAACCTGAGGTAACAGTAAATCATCTATCTATACAATGTCATGTACCTAGTAAATGCCCAATAATTACTACCTGACTTTTGTTTTGTTGTTTCATTTTTTGTGGTGCTGGAAATGGAATGCTTATGCTAGACAAGCGCTCTGTCTTAGAGCCACCCCAGCTCACACCAGCACAGTTATTTAACATAAATTAGCCCCTTCAAAGAAAGGCTGGATATGGGCCTGAGGTCTGCCAAGGGGAAGAACAGAGTGCAGGGAACTGGCCGGGCCTGGGCTTGTGGGATTTCCTCCTCCCCACCACCCACAGGCCTGTTTTCTAATATTTCTGACTTCTAGTACTTCCACTCTCTGCCTAGATGGTTCCTTGGTTTTTGTGTGTCCAGATCCTGAGGGTTTCAAAGTCTCCCCTCCCCTTATCTGGGGTTTAAGATTCCCCCATCTACATAGGGCTCCTCCATACAGCCCCAAATTACAAGGCTCAAAGGACCTTCAGGATTGGTCCAGCCCTCTCATTACTCTGATTAGAAACAGTCCCAGAGGTGGAGTGATTTGCCCAAAGTCCAGCAACTTCCTGGAACTGGAAACCAATCTGAAGCCTGCCATGTTGGTGTTCCTCCCGCGGATATCAGGTTACCTCAGAGCCTTAGGGTCTGCTTTTGAAAGGAAAAGAGAGGTCATGCGGGAGAACCATGGAAGGAAAAATGTTTTGGATTTGGTAACTGCTTATGGGGGTGGGGTGAAAGGTTGAAGGTGATTCAGGTGTCACCTGCCCCGCTCCACCCCAAATATAATGTGAGCAATTTTAAACTACTTTATGAGATAATGAATTTTAATGACAGCATCTGGGGGTGGGGGTCGCTGGGAACTTACCTGTTTTGTTTATCCAGCCAAGTGCCTGATGTAGGGTAGGCACTTAATAAATACTTGCTACACGGATGACTGCATGACTGGATGCACTTCATTCCATCAGAGAGAACAGGGGGATTTGTGGAGCCAAGCCCCACCTGGGAGGCACGTAAGTCTTTTCCAATTTTTCTCAATTATGACTCCGCAATGAATATTCTTTGTTCATAAATCCTTGACTGCATCTCTTGATTATTTCCTTAGGATATTTTCCTAGAAGTGGGATTACTGGGTTGAAGGATATGCACATATTTAAGGCTCTGAATTGACAGCACTTTCAGTAGTGCAAAAATGAGTCAGCATCTCAGAAAGCCCAGCCAAACTGGGTATTATCAGTTTTTTTTATTTTTCGCCCTCCCGATAGAACAAAAAAACAAAATAAAACAAAAAGCTTTTTTTTTTTTTTTGCATTTCTTTGGGGACTAATTAGATTGAGATTGGAGTAATTTTGAAGAAATACCCAAAGGAATCCAGAGAAACCCTGCTTGGGGACAGGAGACCAATGAAACTATGCACATTCTATTCAGTGAGGTGAAGCCAAAGGGCATCTATTGTTTGGTGTGATTTAACCTAAAGATAAAAGCATCTGAGCCTTGCTGGAGAGGCTTCCCCAGAGCAAGGAGGGGGAGCTGTGACTCATTGACTTCCCATGTTTATCTTACTGCCTGATGGAGGGTAAATCTTATAAAACAGATGAAAACTTTCATAGTTGTCTTTAAGGACTGCAAAGAAAGGGGGAAACTAGGGAGACAGTTTTGTCGTTGTTTTGGTACTGGTACTGACTCCAAGGGTGCTCTCCCGCTGAGCTACGTTCCCAGCCCCCTTTGTTTTACTTATTTATTTTTAATTTTTTTAAATTTTTTTTTTGTTTGTTTGTTTTTCTAGATGTCGATGGACCTTTATTTACTTATTTACATGTGGTGCTGAGAATCGAACCCAGTGCCTCACACATGCTAGGCAAGTGCTCTACCACTGAGCCACAACCCCAGCCCTATTTTTAATTTTTGAGACAGGGTCTCTCTAAGTTGCCCAGGTTGGCCTGGCACTTGCCATCCTCCTGCCAGGATTACAGGCATGCACCATTAAGCCCAGCTTGGACTTTCGAGGATCAAAGTTAACTGCCAGGGATGAAGAGTGGCAAGGAAACAGAGAGAGCAGTGCAGCCCAGGCCAGAAAACTACAGGACGCGGGGAAGAAGGCAGCTGGCGCCCTTTTCCAAGGGAAGAGAGCAGGGGTGTGTGGGGAGATGAGAGCTCTACCCACCATGAACCATGAAGATGGTCACTCTGAGCCCAGGACAGTTCCTGCTCTTTACCCACCAGGCTCTTTCACAAACCACTCCTGAGAGAATAACTGATTTACAAATGTTTACAGACAGTTTTATTTACTAATCTAGTTCTCATTTACTCTCAGTTAAATTTATAGTCCTAATTATAGTCATCAGCACTTTCTTGATAATAAATATACAGGATGTGTTTTATAGTTGTTTTTTATTTAACTGTGTGGGAACTTTATTTTCTTGATTGCTTAAAATTTCCTGAAGTCTTAAATTTAACAATCAGTTTCTAACAGATTAGCAATCTGTGAGGTGTTTTATTTTTTGCCACTTTATTTCTTCTACAAGGGCTCAAGCCAAATACAAACCAATAATTCTTAGAAGTGATTTCAAAACTTGGCAACTTAAAACAAAAGTCATCTTTACCTGTCTCACCCTTGAGAGAATGATTTTGTAGGATTGGGACATATCTGTTTCCATTTTTTTTTTTTTTTTTTTTTGGCAGTGCTAGGGGTTGAACCCAGGGCCTTGGGCTTGTGAGGCAAGCACTCTACCAACTAAGCCCTTGTTCTCATTTTTTATTTTGAGACAGGATCTTGCCAAATTGCCCAGGTTGGCCTGGAACTTGTGATCCTCCTGCCTCAGCCTCCCAAGTCACTGGGATTACATGTGTGTGCCACCACCACTGGCTCTTGCACTATCATTCACAGTAAGCACTGCTTTTGTTCAGAGTGTCCTGGAAACTCCAGGAAATTCCAAGGCCATATTATGTATTCCTACAATTGGCATCTGGGTGCTTCCGCTCCTCAAGTCTCCGTCTCTCACCATTTCTTCATAGAAACGGTGATCTGCACTTTTAAGCTGCCTACTAAACATTTCCTCTTGGATGTGACACCAAGCATCTCAAATATTTTTCAAATATTAAGTTCCTGCCCTTCTAGACTTCATCTCATCCAGTTACTCAAGTCAGAAATGCATTCATTCATTCAGTTGGGCATGGTGACACAACTGTAGTCCCAGCACTCTGGAAACTGAGGTGGGAAGATCCCTTGAGCCCAGGGGTTCAAAAGAAACAAAAACATTCATTCATTTGCCACGGGGAAACCAAATACTACAAACCAGAAGTGCCCGCCTTCACTGAGTTCATATTCTAGAGGAGGGAGCCCGATGATGGCAGTTGGTCCCTAAATTTAATGCATCCTAGCTCTTTGCCTCTCCAGTCATTACTTTAGTTCAAAATGCCCAGTTCAGGGCTGGGGAGATAGCTCAGTCGGGAGAGTGCTTGCACTGCAAGCACAAGTCCCTGAGTTCGATCCCCAGCACCACAAAAAACAAAAACAAAACACCTAGTTCACCTCTCTCTTCTTTTATTCCCCCCAAACCATTCTCCCCACAGCAGTATAATTTTTTTTTTTTTTTTTTTTATGGGGGGTGCTGGGGATCAAACCCAGGGCCTTGTGCTTGCAAGGCAAGCACTCTACCGACTGAGCTATCTCCCCAGCCCCAGCAGTATAATCTTAAAACCAAATCTTACACCTGGCACAATGGCCTAAGGCTGTATGTAGTCCCAGCTACTAGGGAGGCTGAGGCAGGAGAACCTCCAGTTCCAGGACAGCCTGGGCAACTTGGCAAGACCCTGCATCAAAATAAAAAAAAAAATTAAAAGGGCTAGGTAAGCCCGGCATGGTGGCGCACACCTATAATCCCAGCAGCTCAGGAGGCTGAGGCAAGAGGATTGCAAGTTCAAAGCCAGCCTCAGCACTTGGCAAGGCCCTCAGCAACTTTAATGAGGCCTGTCTCAACAAATAAAAAAGGGCTGGGAACATAGCTCAGTGATAGAGCACCCCTGGGTTCAATTCTCACTACCAAAACAGATAAGCAAAACCAAAAAAACCTTACATTAGCCACCAGGATAAAATTCACCTTCACAAACCTGGGTGAAGACATCTTATATGTTCTGGGTCCTGCTGGCCTCCCCTACACATCTACACAACTACACATCACCCATATGAACCACTTTCTCCTCAGTTATACTGAATTACAGCTGCTGCATTCCAAAACTGCCTCCCTCCCCTTCTGCCTGGCTAACTCCTATCACTCTTTAGGTCTCTGTGTGGCTACTGTGACAGGCCTCCAGGGATCCTAGCCTGTGCCCCTCTGTAATCCCCTTCCCTCCAGTGAGTTGGATTTACTGGTTGTTGAGAGCAGTGAGTAAGAGAGGAATTAAGTTGGTTCCAACAAGTGGATTTTATTCATGCAATGCACACTCAACATTCCTAATAATAGCAAATACATTGAAGATTCACTCCCTTATTCACCTAGAGTCCAATCCCCATGGACTTACTCAATGCAACGTCTCTTAGCCAAGAAGTCAGTCAACAAGACTGGGGTGAGGGCAGGGAGGATTCTTCTCTGCTGTAGTCTCTCTCGGCTCTGCGGATGTCTTTGGATGTCCTCTGGTGTCCAATAAGCCGGAGGCTGGGTGGCAGTTGTCATCGTGGGAGAGGTGGTCAGTCGCCTGGCCTTGGTGACAATGGTCTATCAGCAATCAGCGATAGTGTGGACAGCAGCCAGGGCAGTCAAGAGACAGAGCGATGTGGAGTCCTCTGGTCATGGTGCTATTGACAGTTTGCTCCAAAAGTCCAGGGGTTTAAGTAGTGATTTTCAGCCCAGTCATGCTCTGGTCTTCATTGATAAAGACCAGAACACTACTAGACTAGAAGCCACCACTCAAATCATAGATAAAGGTTCATATCGGCATTGTTCAGGAGTGTCATCCTGCCACACAGAAAGTGTGTCACCAAGCGCCTTTTATGATTTTAGTTTCACAAGTCCAGGCAAATACAGCTTATTATTACTACATAACACACAATTATATCAATTCCTATTATTTCTTTGTCTCACTACACTGGTGCAATTCTGAATAACAGAACATGGCAGAAGCCATGGGATGTCAGTTCCAAGGTTAAGTTACATTAAGACAGTGGTTTCTCTCTGAGGCTCTCTCCCTTGCTTGCTCTACAGAGTCAGCTGCCATGTTGTGAACTGTCTTGTGAGGAGGAACTCGTGATAAGGAACAGAGGGAGGCCTCCAGCCAACAGCCATCAAGGAAATAAACTCACCAACAGCCGAGTGAGGGACCCTGGAATGGGGTCTTCCACCACTGTGTGGGCTTCATTACAACTTCATGGTAAACCTTTAGCAGAGCAGCCCTCAGCTAAACCAAACTGGTGTCCTGAACCCAAAGAATCTTCAAGATGCTCAACATTTGTTTCAAGCTGGTGTGTGTATATATTGGGGGTACTAGGGATTGAACCCAGGGGTGCTCTACCACTGAGCTACATCTCCAACCCTTTTGAGACAGGGTCCCAATTAAATTGCTCAGTCAGACTTTGAACTTGCAGTCCTGCCTCAGTCACCAGAAACACTGGGACTACAGCATGCACCACAGCCTGGTTTGGACTGCTATGTTTTGGGTAATAGATAACCAACATTCCCCTGTGGACCCCAGACTACCTTCAGACCAAATTCAGTGCCCTTCTTAGTTCTAGGGCCACAGGTGTTTTCTCCTCCTGTTATAACGGTGGATCCACCTCACACTTCGAACATAGCCCTTGCTGCTGCGCCATTGCAACTTATTTTTAAAATGGACAGGCTTCTTTCTCCTCCTCTCTTCCTCCCCTACTCCAATCTGGCAGGGTAGGGTGGGACAGAATTACTTTCCTTCCCCATCCCAGGCAGAGCTATCTATCTGTCCTTGGCCACACAGCCACCACAGGAAGGAAGTAATTCAGATTTGAGGATGACTCCCGGGGAAGATCTAAGAAATGACTGTCTCGGAAATTAACAAGTGAATTACAACACCCCACGAAAGGTAGCCTTTGAATCATCTTTTTAAAAGCCCTCTGTTCCCCCTGATGGGCAGAATCACAACCTCTGGAACAGAAGTCCCCTGTGTTTCTCTTTTGCTAGCAAAGCAATAAAACTTCCTTTTTTTTTTTTTTTTTTTTCCCCTCAAAACCAGTGTCCTTGTTATTGGATTGGCATTGGGGACAAGGACTGAGCTTTCCGCAACATTGTCATCCCCAGTCCTTAGGTTTATTGTTTCTGCACTGGGCATTGAACTCAGGGCGTTGTACATGGTTGGGAAAGTGCTTTGGCACCAATCGACACCCCCAGCCCTGGACCCCATATCTCTGCTCCAGCCTTCCACCCCACCCCCACCCCTCAATGCAGGCTCTGCAAGGATAAGGAGGAAAGGGCGGAAGTCAAGCCTCTGAATCTCTGTTCTGCTGCTGGCTACACCTGTATCCATCCAAAGAGTCAAGGGCCTACTGTCCAAAAGGCAGCTGCAACTCCAGGAAGAGGCTCCGATCTGGTCGCCCCGAGCTCTGCCTCCACCTCTCCCTCTCTCCCTCCCCTCCTTCTCACTCACACACCCTGGTGTACACAGGCATGCAAGTACATAAGCATGCTGGCGCACGTGCATTTCCAACAGCTTCCCTTTGCTACAGAGCAGCCTGGGTGCAGTTACTCATCAACCCTTCACACACGCCCTGGGGCACACTTTTTTGCTTTTCTGAATGAAAGGTGGGGGGGGGGGGCGGAGCCTTCCAGGCTGTGGGCGGACGACCCAGAGTCCCGTGGGCCTTTGAACGGCCCAGTTCCTCCACCTTTATTTCCAGACAACCCTCGAGTCCCTGCGAAAACAAACAGCGAGCCCAACTACTTCTTGCCGCTTTCACTTTCTGGAGAATCAGCCCACAGGCCACTCACTGCCTCCGCCTTAACCCTGCGATCTGCGGAAGGTGCCGCCTCGGGCTGCCCTGCGCAGCGCGGTTGGCACCTCCCGCAGGCTGGAACCGGCTGGGTCCTGAAGGCCCTGGCTTCCTCCCCTCTCCCCAGCCACACCGCGACCTCCTGGTGGCCCTTCTGTTACCCTGGTCCTGTCGTGCACTACAGCAGTGACCTCGGGTTCTCTTCACCACGGAGGCAACTTCCCCGTGGCTTCACAGCCACCTCCGCGACTAGTTTGCGGTCTTTTGTGGCCAAACACGGGTAATGAGTGTTTGAAACACTTAACTGGATATGAACAGACCTCTGTATACAGGGAGAGAAGACTGCACTCTGCAGTGTGCGCCTCTGCCCTCTCCACCCCCGCTCTCAGCAGTTTTCCTCTTGGCTTTCTCCTGCAGTTGCTTTGTGCTCGGAGGCTCACTGTTGCTAAGAGGTTATGCCCATCAGCTGCGCGGTAGAGGTGCAGTAGCGCGATAATGGGCAGTGCACGGGTTTGTGCGTGGATTTGAGTTTTGTCTCCTGTGATATTTGGCCCTGTTTGTGTAACCTGACCATCCTGTGTCTCTCATCCTCAGGGTCTGCTAGCAAGCTGTTTCCCAGGGTGGTTGTGAGGTTAAACTGCGGGTGTTACAATGCATGGCTTGTGATAGTGTTCCCTAAATGCTTCTGTGTTTTTGTTTTCAAAAATGGGGTTGAGCCCAGGAGCACTCCACTAAGTCACACTCCCAGCCCCCTTCTTTCTTTCTCTCCTTTTTTCTTTTCTTTTCTTTTCTTTTTTTTTTTTTTTTTTTTTCGTGCACCGCTTTGCCTCCCTGTATGTGTAATGTGTATTTTTGTTTGTTTTCCTTCTTTCTTTTTTTTTTCTTTTTGGTGAGTTTTGGGGTTTTGTTTTGTTTTTGTTTTTTTGGTGTAGGGAAGTGAACCCAGGGCCTTCAGCTTGCTAAGTTACCCAGGCTCACCTCCCAAGTTGGGATCCTTCTGCCTCAGCCTACCAGACGAGATCGGTTGTTCAGGGTGGGATGGTCGTAGACTACCTCAGCCTACTAAATTTCTGAGATTACAGGTGTGTTCCACCTCACCTGGACAGTCATGTGTTTTAAAAGGACCTTAACGATCCTTGTGATTTTTCATTGGAAATATGAAAAGCAAAGGAAGTTTTTTATTTGTTTCCATACTGCTGAATTGAATCTAGGGACACTTTGCTGCTAAGCTACATCCCCTGTCCTTTTTTTTTTAAGTTTTGAGACACCGGCTCACTATCTTGCTGAGACTGTCCTCAAACTTCCATCCTCCTGCCTTAGTCTCCCAAATTGCTGAGATTACATGTGTGTGCCACTGCAGCTGGCACAAAAGTTTTGTTTGTTTGTTGTTTGTTTTTACGAATTGTTTGCAGATGGAACTCAGGGCCTCCACCATGCTGGGTAGCTACACCCCTGACCCACAAAAGATTTTGATGCCTAGTTGACAAAATGCCACTTAGTTCTTTGTTTGCTTTTGGTGTAGTGGGAGAAGGTTGAAGGTGCTGTTAGGGGACTTCTGTTTTACTGGTTTTTAATCTGACTCTCTTACCCCTGCTGTTTTTAGGTTAATGCTGTGGAAACCAGCTGCTCAAATGCCAGAGGAACGGATGTGCCTGAACCTGCCACTGAGTCCCAGGTGGTGAGGTGTTTTTCCTGTTCGAAGTCAGGTCCCGGCGTCTTTGCTTTGGCCCTGCCACAGATGAAAGGGAACTGTCGGTCCACATCACAGGAAGCACACAGCATATGATGGCTAACACACTGTGTGCATTGTCATTATCAGCAGGCGTACAGACTCTTAGAACCCACGCCTGTCATCCAATTTTCAAGTCAAAAACACTCATCTTCACAAATTAAGTGAAGATGAAGTTCAGGGTAGACACAGTGGGGAAGATATCAAGTCGGGGATTTCAGTGGTCTTTTCAAATCTGTCGAGGTTATGCTCTTGTGTACACTTGTGCTTGACTCTAAGCATAATCAGAAGTGGAGCCAAAAACACTGTTGTTGTTGTTTTTTAATATCTTTAAAAAAATTTTTTTGTAGTCAGAGATGAACAGAATGTCTTTATTTTATTATTATTATTTTTTAATGTGGTTCTAAGGATGGAACCCAGTGCCTCACACATGCTAGGCAAGTGCACTGTCACTGAGCTACAGCCCCAGCCCTGATTTTTATCTTTGATGTTTTATTTATTTTATTTATTTATTTATTTATTTTGTGGTACCAGGGATTGAAACTAGGGGCTCTCTACCTCTGAGCTATGTCCCCGGCCCTTTAATTTATGACAATTATTATTAGGGATCAAACCTAGGGCCTCGTTCATGCTAGGCAAGTGCTCTACCATTGAACTGTGGCCCTATTTGCTTTATTTTTGAGATAAGGTCTTGCTAAGTGGCCCAAGCTGACCTCATTCTCATGATCCTCCTGGCTCAGCTGCCCAAGTAGCTGGGATTATAGGCAGTGTGCCTGGCCCATGTTTAATTTTTTACAAATTGATTTTTACAAATTTGAATCACTATATAATTTTTTTTTGAGGGGTTGGGGATTGAACCCACAGCCTCACACATCCTAGGAAAGTGCACTAGCACTAACCAACATCCCAGCTGCAAATATAGAAGTTTTATACCCACAGAAAGTCTGTGATCACAATATTTTAACTTTTTCTCAACAATGTAAGAGTCACAGTTCTACAAACCAAGGTTCAATCAAGGACAGATCAAAATTTGAATTCTGAAGTTTACATACTCACTCCTTGATAACATAAACAGAAGAAGTGTAAAGGATGTTTTGAGAGCTGGGATGTAGCTCAGTGGTAGAGCACATGCTTAGCATGTACAAGCCCCTGGGTGCCACTGAGAAAGAGGGAGCCAGGTGTGGTGGCCCATGCCTGGAATCCCAGCAGTTCGGGAGGCTGAAGCTGGAGGATTACAAATTCAAAGCCAACCTCAGCAACTTAGCAAGATCCTGTCTCAAAATAAAAAAATAAAAAAGGGTTGAAGAAATGGCTCATTGGTTGAGCACCCCTGGGTTCAACCCCTGGTACCTCCAAAATAAAAAAAATAAAAAAAAAAAAAAAAAAAAAAAAACCAGAGAGAATATGAGGGGAAAAAAAGATCATTTGACAGTTTGTGTAACTGAAGTCAGTACTTAAAATAATTCTTCAAGGGGCTGGGGAGATAGCTCAGTTTGTAGAGTACTTGCCTTGTAAGCACAAGGCCCTGGGTTCGATCCTCAGCACCCAAAAAAAACCCAAAATAATTCTTCAAAGGGCATCTGCCCTCCCTTGGAGCCATCTAGTATTGTTTGCCATTTAACATAATAAATAATAGTCATCATTTATAATAATTGGTATGGCTCTTAAAGAAAACAAAGATGTTGAGAAGAGACTGACTGAGTTTGGGTGGTTGCTAAACCAAGATTGCATTAATTTATTTAGGTCAAAATGCCCAAGTTCTTAGCTATGGAGACCTCCAATCCCTCTATTTTGCTAGAGAAACTGAGGTGACCACTCAGACTCACAGTCGAACTAATAGTAACCAAACTCCTAAGAGACTGATATGCAAGCCAGATGCCGATTTGTAGTTTTACAATAAGAAATATAATGCCAAGAAGACCAGATGGTTAGCACAGTCACCCTTGTGGGAATAGGTGTGAGAGACAGTGAGAAAGCTAAAGTTAAATTAGGATGATGGAAGTCAGACACCAGGAGCACTAAGTTCAGGATCCCAGAGATCAAGAAACCTTTGTTATTGCTTGCTTTTTTGGGGGGAGGGGTAAAAAAGGATTGAGGGATTGAACTCAGGGGCACTCTACCACTGAGCGACACCCCCAGCCCTATTTTGTATTTTATTTAGAAACAGGGTCTCTGTGAGTTGCTTAGTGCCTTGCCATTGCTGAGGCTGGCTTTGAACTCAAGATCCTCCTGCCTCAGCCTCCCGAGCTGCTTTCTTCAAAGGTAGTGATAAACCTGGAAAAGTATATACTGTATAATAATGAGGACAACATTTAGAATCTCTGAGTAATGGCAAATTATGAGCAATTTTTTAAAAATCTTATTTTAGTACTGGGGATTGAACCCAGGGGTACTTTATCACTGAACTACATCCCTAGCCACACACCCCATCCTGTGTTTTTTTTTTTTTTTTTTTTTAATTTCAAGTCAGAATCTCCCTAAATTGCCTAAGCCGCCCTCAAACTTTTGATCCTCCTACCTCAGCCTCCTGAGTAGCTGGGATTGCAGGCATGTGCTACCATGCCCACATGAGCAATATTTTTTTCTTAGCCTCATGTTAAAAGTAATTTCTAGGACTGAGTACAGTGGCACATACCTGTAATCCCAGCAACTCAAGATGCTGGGGCAAGAGGATCACAAGTTCAAGGCCAGCTTCAGCAATTTGGTGAGATCCTGTCTCAAAATAAAAAAACAATAAGAGCTGGGAATGTAACTCAGTGGTAAAGCACCTCTGAGTTCAGTCCCCAGTTTAAAAAAAAAAAAAAATCCAACATTAGAAAGTTTGTTAAATAAATTATAAAAGTCTATGTGGTATAATGTGCTGTCATTAAAAATCGTGTTGTAGAGCCTCGCACAGTGGCATGTGCCTGTAATCCCAGACAATCTGAGGTATGAGGATTGCAAATTCAAGTCCAGCCTGGACAATTTAGCAAAACCCTGTCTGAAAATAAAAAATAAAAAGGGCTGGGAATGTAGTTCAGTAATAGAGCTCCCCTGATTCAGTCCCCAGTACTCCCCCCGCCCCCCTGCAAACACACACACACACACACACACAAATTGTATAAGAGTTTTTAATGCTTTGGGAAGTGATAGTATTTTTTAGGTATTTACTATGTATAAGGCACTGTTCTAAGAGCTTTATGTATTTCTTTCTTTCTTTCTTTCTTTCTGATACTGGGAGTTGAACTCAGAGGGGCTCTATAACTGAGCTACATCCCTAGTTCTTTTTATTTTTTATTTTGAGACAGGGTCTCACTAACTTGCCAAGGCTGGCCTCCAGTTTAAGATCTTCCTGCATCAACCTCCTGAGTAACTGGGATTTATAGGTGTGTGCCACTGTGCCAGGCCTTTGTATGTTCTTTTACCAAGTCTGTAAGATAGATGAGAAAACAGAGGCAAGAAATGTTAAGAAATATGTTCAAGGTCACATACCCCAAGGTCAATTTCCATTTCTATAAAATGGATTTCCTTCCTGGCATTATTTCCTCAGATTGGATGAGAATTAAAAGATATAATAAAGGTAAAGAAAAAAGCCAGTGAGGTGTGGTGATGCATGACTGTATCCCCAGCAACTTGGGAGACTGAGACAGAAGGGTCACAAGTTCAAGGCCAGCCTGGGCAACATAGACCCTGTCTCAGGCTGGGGATGTAGCTCAGTGGTAAAGTATCCCTGGGTTCAATGTCCAATACCAAATAAGTAAATGAATAAATAAAATAATAATAGTCCAGTGTTCAGAATGAGGGTTAGCAAATTTCAGTTTACAGCCCATTATCACCCGTGAGCTAAAAAACAGTTTTCACATCTTTGTTTTTATTTTTTTTTTTGGGTGCTGGGGATCGAACCCAGGGCCTTGTGCTTACAAGGTAAGTACTCTACCGACTGAGCTATCTCCCCAGCCCCTTGTTTTCACATCTTTAAATAGTTGAAATAAAAAAGAATAATATTATGTTATTCATAAAAATTATATGAAATTCAAATCTAAGTGCCCATAAATAAACTGTTATTGGAACACTACCCTGTGTATTCATTTACATATTGTCTATGGATGTATTTCTGCCACAAGAACGAGAATGAGTAATTGAAATAAAGAGTAAAAGTATTTATTTCAGCTGGGTGTGAAGGTGCATGCCTGTAATCCCAGAGACTCAAGAGGCTGAGGCAGGAGGATCGAAAGTTCAAAGCCAGCCTCAGCAATTTAGCAAGGCCCTAAGCAACTTAGTGAGACCCTGTCACAGAATAAAAAGAGCTGGGGATATGTCTCAATGGCTAAGCAGTCCTAGGTTCAATCCTTGGTACCAAAAAAAAAAAAAAAAAAAAAAAAAAGTTAATTAAGAAATAAATTTTTAAAAAATATTTGAGGAAATGGAGGGGCTGGGGAGATAGCTCAGTTGGTAGAGTGCTTGCCTTGCAAGCACAAGGCCCTGGGTTCGATCCCCGGCACCGCAAAAAAAAAAAAAAAAAAAAAAAAAATTTGAGGAAATGGAAATATTAACTACTCTAATTTGATCATTACACATTGCCTCTATGTACCAAATTTTCACATGGTATTCTAGAAATTTTTAGTTAAAATCATAATTAAATTACAAATATGTATGTAAAAAGATGAAAAACTACCTGACATGTTACAAAAAAAGTCTGACGGAAGTCCTAATTGAGGGTTAGCACTGATTATAATAGTGACATGAAAAAAGACTTTTATTAGTCAATTATAATTGCAGTCTCCAACTCTGATCAACACTCCAGAACATTCCTTAGGTGCCCGTTGCTCTCGCCTGTTCCACTTCCCACTTGTAGCCTATCCTGAAGGAAATTATAAAGTTCATATTTGCAAATGCACAACGCATCTCCCATGTTTGTGTTTACAGGTGTATTTTGTTTAGCTCCCATAACAGTCCTAGGGCATTCGGCCCTAGTCTTAAAGGTGAAAATTCTGAGGTTCATAAAATTGGGTGTCTTGTAGAAAAAGAACAGAACTTAGAAAGTGGCAGTGATAATAGTTTTGTGGAGAATGTGATGTAGTATCTGAACCTCTCGTTGTTTGTTTTGAGTACTTGGTTTTCTACCCTGTGTGACCTTGGCTCATTTCCTCTTTAGGGTGGGCGCCTTGATCCCACAGAGAAATCAAACATCAATCCCACACCCACCAAGATGTGTAGCTAATTCTCTGGTCAGCTGCAGTTTGCTAATGGGTGACAGCTGACCTCGGTTATCCACTTCACTCCTCAGTAATAGTTTAATCCCGGTGCATTTGAACCCTCTTCTTCTGGAACCTACATCGGTGTCTTTGTTGTATATTCCAAACGAGGGGCCCTGTTGGCAGACATTCACAGTGGGAAGAGGGCAGCATGCTGGCAAGTTGCTGAGCATTTCTGTTTGTGCAGGTGTGATGCCATTCAAATCACACGGCGCAGACTTCACCTTTCCAAGGGGCACTTGAGTGTTCATTTTTTACAAAGTGAAAAGTGTTCTTTCTTTTATGCCTTTGCGTTTGAGTGCCCCGTGCTGACTGGTAATGGTAACTCAGAGCAGTCTGAAGACCCAGAGATAATGTTAACTTCAGTGACTGCCTTGTTTCTTTACTCCAAGCTTATTAGTAAATCTTAGTGCTAATTTTTAATTCATTCGGAAAAGCTGAACTTATCTGGTTTCCATTTGCATTGTTACTGCAGTTTGTTCATTTCACTCTTTGGCCCATTTAGCTTCTCCCGTGGGAGCCCATCCTCACATGACCACTTAGGACCCAGGGTGGGCAAGAGGAAGACAGCATAGTGCTCATTTGCTAGCACTGACTTTAAAGTCTCCTTGCCCACTCACTGTGCTTGCAGGAAATATGCAAACAGCTTCTCTGAGCCCAGAGGTTTTGCAGAGCCTTAAAGACTCAGCTGAAATAGTCTTACAAAGTTGCTGCTTTCCTAGAATAGCAAGTTTTAAATAGTAAATGATTGTAAAGAAACTCATTAGGAAAGGCATATTTTACCTCCTCTTCTACTGTCTTTATAATAGAGGATTTAATCCAGTTTAATTTATTCAGCCAGGTGCCTGTGGAAGCTGCCTCGTTTGTTTGGCTTTGTTTTCAGGAAACCCTGTCACTTGTGTTCCCAGCGTCAGGGAGCTAATCCTGCCCCTCTGTCAGATCCATGGTAGACAAAGGCCACTAACACAGAGTCTCCACAATGAGAACGGGCAGAGAATCTATTAATGTGTCAGTTGCCTGTGAATTATGGCCAAGATATTTGCCCAACATATGGCACAAGGTTATCACGTTGTAAAAGCAACTCATTTGAAGCAAAGCATCCATGCACACAGACAGACACTCACAACCACTTAGCAGAACAAAAAAACTATGCCCAAGGACAAGTCTTGGGAATTTGAAGCAACCACTAAATAACAGTAGACTTAATCTGTTGGGAGTATTTTACTTCCTGTAGGATAAAAATAAAAACAAACTAAAATCAGAGCAATCTTTAGGGATATGGTGGAAAACAGTTACATTTTGTTCTAATCCTCAATTAGGAATGGGAGACAAGGTCCACAGAAAGAGTGCTATGACCAGAATCTATGTCATCCATGAGGATGTTTCAGTGGACATTTCGATGACAGGGTGGTATCATGAAGACAGGTGTCACCTGCCCATTTGCAGATTCAGAATCTCAAATATATGAGCAGTCCAAAGTTAACAGGACTCAGTGACTCACTGATAAATCTTAAGTAAAAGAACATATAAAATAGAATGCCACGTTACTCATTCCCATTGAGAAATCTAAGTGCCCAATTTAACAGTCAGCCCAATGAAATTTCCCTCCCTGTTAGTAAGAGAGAACCCTATCACGGCACTGTGCCTCCATTTAGCCAAAGCTAACACTGGCTGTGTGTCTTGAGAGGCCCTGGCTCCTGGGTAGAGAAGAGGGAAATGAGCACAGGGGAGCAGATACAATGTGGACAGCATCAGTTTCTTCTAGACTCACAAACAAGATTTTGAACTTCCATGGGAAGGAGGTATAATCAGAAACTGGGGCAGTTTATGTATTCTTTTCTTTTCTTTGGTGGTACGCGAGAGTAAATCCAGGGCCTTACACATGCAGGCAGGGGCCCTACCCTTGGCTACATCCCCAGTCCTTGTTTTGTTTGTTTTATTTTAAGACAGGGTCTCATTAAGTTGCCCAGGCTGAGCTCAAACGCACTGTCTTCCCACCTTAGCAGCTTGAGTAGCTGGAATGACAGGCGTGTGCCACAGTTGAAAAACAGGTGATTTCTGCTTTACTGGAGTTTCCAATTTATGGGGCAAAAATATATTCAATAAATATACAAATAGATGCATAATTATAAATTGTAGTAAGTATCCTGAAGGAAAGTGATGAAAAGGAATAAGGAAGGACCTATTTTAATTTGGAAGGTTAATAGCAGTCTTTCTGGAGCTGGGGGTATAACTCAGTGGCTGAGTGCTCACCTAGTATGTGTGAGGTCCTGGGTTTGATCCCTGGCACTGGGGAAAAAAAAAAAAAAAAAAAAAAAAGCTTCCAAATGACTGACTTGAACTTCTGAGAGTTGGTAGTGCTATGAACTAAGATGAAAAATAGTGAAGAAGGATGGTGCCAGGAGAAGCGCAAGGAAGATCAAAGAGTGACTTCAGTTGTGATGTGCTGGGCATAACTTTCAGGTGGACTTGGATGTGCTGTGCCTCATATGACAAATGTAAGTTCTGTGCTCGAAATATTACTCCATGACATTGGGAACACAAATAGGGATGGGCGAGTCTGCCTAAGAAGAGGGTAAAGAATGAGTGGAGGGGCTGGGGAAATAGCTCGGCTGGTAGAGTGCTTGCCTCACAAGCACAAGGCCCTGAGTTCGATCTCCAGTACCGCAAAAAAAAAAAAAAAAAAAAAAGAATGAGTGGAGAGGAGGACCCAGGCGATGAGATCGGAGGAACTCATTACATCATTTAGTGGTTGGGTATAAGCCAACTCATGAACAAAGGGAACTGAAAAGGAGCGGGCAGATGGGTGGCAGAAAAAAACAAGAGAATATAGTGTCAGATACCAGAAAGAGTGGTATAAGGAGCCCCTGGTCACTTGTATCAGTTGCTGAGAAGTCCAGGAGGAAGAGGATGGAGAAATGCATGTCGGCCAGGCACCGGGGCTGCACACCTCTAGTCCCAGTGACTGGAGGCTGAGGCAGCAGGATCACTTGAGCCCAGGAGTTTGAGGCCAGTCTGTGTAGCATATTGAGACCCAGCTTCAAAATAAATAAATGAAATGAACCATTCATTGGATTTGGCAAACAGGAATGACCATCCACCTATCTACCTACCTACCTATCTATCTGGGTGGTGCTGGGGATGGAACACAGAGCCTAGCACATACTCGGTCAGTGCTCTACTACTGAGCTGTAACCCCAGTCCACAGAACCACAGAAGGTGCTTTCTATTTTTGTACTGGGGATTGAATCCCAGGGAGCTTTACCACTGAGCTATATCCCCAGCCCTTTTTTATTTTATTTTGAGACAGAGTCTTACTAAATTGCTAAAGCTGGCTTCGGATTTGGTGATCCTCCTATCTCTCAGCCTGGCCATCGAAGTGCTTTTGATGACCCTTGATGGCTTCCTCAATGGAGGGGTAGGGTCATAAACTAGACTCAATAGTTAAATGGAAGGAGGGCAACAGAACCAGGAGGTGTCCATAGTGCTTTTGAAACCTCTGTTTTATTATGGAGAAGAGAGAAATGAACCAAAAAGTATTTAAAAGGAAGTGGGGGGTTCTGGAATATAGCTTAGTTGGCTTAGTTGGTTGAATGCTTGCCTAGCATGGACAAGGCTCTGGGTTCAATACCCAGACCCCCCCCCCCAAAAAAAAAAAAAGGCAGTGTGGGATCAAGAGGAATAGAATTTAAAGATGAGAAATACTAGAACAGAGTTGAATGCAAATAGAAATGATTCATGTGACCAAGAGTGTGCACAGGAGCACAGGAGTCCTGGACAGGTGGGCAACATCTGCCTACCTGGCTTCATTGATTTTCCTCCTGACAATCTTCCCTATTCACCTCATTCCTTTTAATTGACATAAAGACACATTCTTCACATTAAATCTCTCATTTTAAAAGTTTAAACTGTGAACCATTCAACATATTTTTGTGTTTGTCCCTCTCCTTATTTTCTTATTTATTTATTTTTGGGGTATAGGGAATTGATCCCAGGACCTCACAGCACATGCTAAGCACATGCTCTACCAGTGAGCTGTGCCCCCAGCCTGCATTTTCATTTTATAGTTTAGTTCTTTAGGAAATATTTCCATCTTTCATAGCTATTATATTGGTGATAAATTTTATATCCCAACATATCAACTATATTCTGTAGGCAATTGTCCAGGTGGTGTGATTGGAGCAACCTAGTAAAATTTATCCTTGCCCCAAAGTACCATTTAGTAAGAGCTAATAATAATTAACTATAGGAGTTACCTTTAATAAGCATCTTGAATCCATAGGTTTTATTCATTCAATCTCACAAGAACTCCGTGAAGTATGCTTTGTTACCTCTACTTAGAAATGGACAAACTGAGACCAAGAAATGTTTAATGATTTTCAAGGTTACATGTCCAATATGATGGCAGATTCTGGGTAATGTAAACCGAAAATTTCATGAGAAACTTAGTTGGATCTTTTCATGGTAGTTTCATAACCCTTCAGATTAATGTAGATGAGATAGTCATAGATACTCTGACCACACCCCTCAGTCCGGAACCTCTAAAGACAGGGACAGGGGGAAAGAGCAGAAGAAAAGCGCAAATTTGAATTCATTCTGAAAGGCACTTGTGAGTAACCTGAATTCATCATCTGGTACTCTTTCACAGGTCAACTGTCACTCTATGTAATTCAGCTAATGGATCACAAGTTCAGGTGAGCAACATCTGGGTGCATTGGTACATGCCTGTGATACAGGTAACTTGGGAGAAAGAGGCAGGAGGATCACAAGTTCAAAGCCAGCCTCAGCAAATTAGTGAGGCCCTAAGCAAGTTAGTGAGACCCTGTCTCAAAATAAAAAGTAAAAAGGACTGGAGATGTAGCTCAGTGGTAAAGCACCCTGGGTTAATTACCTAGTACAATAATACTAATACAAATACTAATACTAATAAAGAATTTGGGATATAAAGCCCCCGTGGGATCAATCTCTAGTATCAGAAGGAAATAAAAAAAGTATTCTGGCAATTCTGAGAAACAGTCATCCAGGAACACATTGATATGATTATTATTTTCTCAGCACACAGAGTAGAAGGTTCAAAAAGTTTTCCCATAACTAACGTGTGTGTGTGTGTGTGTGTGTGTGTGTGTGTGTGGTGCTGGGGATGGAACCTGACCCCAGGTGCTGTTGGTCCAGTGCATCATCACTGAGCTTCATACCCAGTCCCACAACTTTATTTTTTGAGAAGGGTGTTTGAAGTTTGGATGAGATCACAGATATAACTCTCCTTGAAAATAGTAAAGCCACATTGCTATGTGGTGTAGTATTGTTGGTGTTGGAAAGAGCAGCTCATTGTATTACCCACAGCCCAGGACCTGAGAGCTTGACCTCACTTCCTGCCAGGCTGCTGCCCCCACCCCCCACAGCCCAGCCCAGCCTGTAGCATTCCCCCTATTGAATCACCTCCTCTCTCTCCCACCACACCAAGGAGATTAACAATGAAAGGTGGACAGTGTCCTTTGGAAGCTGATGGTCAATTCAGGAGCCCACAATGACTCCCTTTTCTGTACTAAGTAGACTGTGTTGTGAAGCTGTCAGACTCTTCTGCACACACTCAGGAACAAGCTAATGGAGAAGCGGCATCACTTTCTCAAGAAATGATCCTCCATAAACTAAATAGGTGAAATGCTGTCTCCTAATGCAGCTTAATTAAGAGTGTGATGTTTGGATTCAAAAGGCCCAGGGTACAAACCCATTTCTACCATCACTAGCCAAGAGAGCAAGGGTGTGTTACTTCATTTCTCTCAATCTCATTTTGTTCAGTGATAAAACGGGTATTAATGATAGTAATGCTTAGCTCACAGGTTCTGTGAGGGGAAGAGATAAAGTAGATGGAGTACCTGCTGCCTTGTGTAATGGGAGCCCATGGCAAACACTGATTCCCTTCCTCCTCAACCCTTACCTTAGCTGTTGGTCTGCAGCTGACATGGAGGAAAGCGGGTCATGATCAAAAAAAAGTGGCCTGAGGAAGGCATAAGGACTCTCTTGAGGTTTTGAAAATGATCTTTCAAGAGTGGACAAAGTCCAGGTCTGGAGAACTGGGAAGCTGTGGGTGTGTTTGAAAGGCTTGATGCCCCAGGGGCCTGCATGTTTAGTCAGATTTGAACTGGAGGCTATAAAGCTTGTGTCACCAATCATGTCTGACACAGTAAATAAAATCTGTCATGGTGGCTTCCAAGTTCAAGGTTTTAATTCACCTTGAGAAGCAAATAGCATTTGCAGCTAGATTCACTGCTTGGTCCTTTTCTCTTTTCTGAGCTCATGTGCTTTTCATTTCCCAGAACCAGTTTATCAAGACCAAAGCTGGTGCTGTTGGCTAGTCTGGAGAAAACAAAGCCATTAATGATAGTTAACGTATTAATTGCAGAAAGTGCTTCTTTAAGTTTCTGTTGGCAACAAGTTCCCAGTCTGACAGAGTAAGTGAAGTGCATCCAGACTCAATTTACAACCTGGCCAGGCAGGGTTTTTAATCTTCATGCTTTAGGTTTTCGTTATTACAGTTGCCAAAACGCCAAGCTTGTAATTTACAAGTCATACCCGCATGTCACTTAGAAGGAACCCAAACCTAAAAGTAGGAATGAAATTCAGGAAAACACCAAACCAGCTAAATAAATCTTATGTCAAATGTAGAAAGCTTGTAAACCTGTGCTCAAGGTTACACTAATTGCTTAAATTTCAATTGATTAAAGCAAGTGCATTAACCAGTCACTATGTTACTGCTCAGGGGAAGGTGGCAGGCAGTTCTCTCGTGTTTCAGAACACGTTCTCTCATCATTTCTTCCTCTTTTTTCTTCTCCCATCTGCAACTGCTTATTCAATTCTTTTTTCTTTTCTGTGTGTGTGTGTGTGTGTGTGTGTGTGTGTGTGTGTGTGCGTGTGTGGTACTGGGGATTGAACTCAGGGGTGCTTTATATCCCCAACTCTTTTGATTTTATTTTGAGACAGGGTCTTGCTAAATCACTGAGGCTGGCCTCAAACTTGCAATCCTCCTACTTAACCTCCCAAGTGGCTGGGATTGCAGGCATGCACCACCCCTGTGCCTGGTTGTTTATTCATTTCCTAGGTACTGTTTCCTCTATGCTGAAATTCCTGAGGACCTGGTTCAATCCTTAGAACCACAGAATTTTTTTTTTTTTTTTTTTTTTTTTAAAGTTCTCTGTACATCAGCCAGCCAGGGCAATACTTCACTGGGATTATTTTTACCCAAAGTATTGCACCTATAGGGCCTAGGTCATTGGTGAATCCGCGTCTCCAACCAGGTGTTAGAAGTGTGTGCAATTAGCAGGGCACATTGGTGCTTGCCTATAATCCAAACTACTCGGGGGTCTGGACAGGAGGAATACAGATTTGAGGCCAGCCTGAGTAATTTAGTGAGACCCTGTGGTTATATTGTGTGCATGTATGAATGTAACAACAAATCCCATCAATTTATACAACTATAATGCACCAATTTTAAAAATGGGGAAACATAAACAAATAAATAAATAGAAGTTGGGAGAGGAAAATAAAATTAAAAAGAACTGAAAGGACAGTAACTCAGTGGTAGAAAACCCTGGATTCAATCTCCAGTACCACAAAACATTTAAAAAGTATGCAATTGTGAAGTGTAGGACAGGGCAAGAGTGAGGATGGATAATTGCAAAATGTTGCCTCCAAACCTAAAACCTTGAACTTTGTTCTTTCTTTTTCCTTCAACAGATGAATGGATAAAGAAAATATGGTATATATACACAATGGACTATTATGGCTTTTGCAGGTAAATGGATGGAGCTAAGTGAAATAAGCCAATCCCCCAAAAACCGAAGGCTGAATTTTTCTCTGATAAGTGGATACTAATTCACAATAAGGGAGTGTGGGCTAGGGAAGAATAGCTGTACTTGGGTTAGACAGAGGGGAGGGAAGAAAGGGAAGGGAATATGTGGGTAGGAAGGACAGTAAAATGAATCAGACATTATTACCCTATGTGCATATATGATTATACAACCAGTGTGATTCTACGTCATATACAACTAGAAGAGTGAGAAATTATACTCCATTTATGTGTGATGTGTCAAAATGCATTCTACTTTCGTGTGTAACTAATTAGAACAAATTTTTTAAAAAGAGAGTGAGTGAACTTCCTCTTTTTTTCTCCTCATTTCTAGCCAACCACCAAATCCTGCTGTTTCCTTATTTTATTTTATTTTTTTGGTGTGTGTGTGTGGGTGTGTGTGTGTGTGTGTGTGTGTATGTGTATGTGGTTGTAGGGCTTTATATATCCTTCCTTTCCGTTATGTGATGGTTAGTTTTACATGTCAGTTTAGCTATGCTATAGTGCCATCTTTAATCGAACTAGGAGTTGACATGAAGGTATTTTGTAGATGTAGTTAACTTCTACAATCTGTTGACTTGAAGTCCAGGAAATGATCTTTGGTAATGTGTATAGGCCTCACCCAATCAGTTGAAAGTGTAGGAAAGGAAAAAATTTCCTCTGTCTTCTTGGATTCAGTATTTGAGGCCTATGGATTAAACTCTCTCTCTCTCTCTCTCTCTCACACACACACACACACACAGATTAATGGGAGGGGAGAAAACAGTGTATTTACATGTGCAACATGCTTACACATGAGAGTCTCAGTGGTAACTCAAAGGGCTAGTTAGGATTTGGGGCTTCCATACCCTCCTACTAGGTGGAGAAGAGGAAGAGGAAGGTACTTATGGGAAACCAAGCGCCTGTGTGGGAAGAAAAGTGGGTTTTCAGGAGAACAAACAGGACATGGGAAAGTTTGTGGCAATGTCTGTACAGGTATGAGTGGCCTGTTTTCCCTTCTGGGAGTAGAGCTGCCCTAAGGAAGAATTTATGGCAGCCTTATCTCCAAAAAGTCACTGTTTTTAGTCAGATAAGAGAAGTCCTGAGAAGGCTTTTTTCCTGCATCTATTGAATCTCAAATATCTTCAGCTTAAAATAATCTTTATACCAACTGTGAGCTTCAAGGAGGTCCCCCCAAAAAGTCTCTGAAGATACAGAAAGAAAAACCAACTCAAACTCAAACTTGGTTTCTCCTACATTCTCACAACACTGGTCACTTCGGACACCAGATATTTGGGGTTTTCCCAAAACATGAAGAAAGGCATCAATTCTGCAGAGAACTCAGCGGAATGTCCCCTAATATAAATGAATACATATTTATACATATAAATATATACAAACACACACACACACATATACTATTAGTGTATATATATACTACTAGTATACTTATATACATATGTATATATATGTATATATACTATTTTATTTTTATTTTTATTTATTTTGGTAGTGGTAGTGGTCCTGGGGATTAAACCCAGTGTTGTGTGCACGTTAGGCAAGTGCTCTCTACCAGTGAGTCACATCCCTAAACCCTTATCCCCTAACTTAATTCAATTCTCCCACTGTCTATCTGGAGATAGTGTTAGAATTCCACAGATTGAGGACTCAGTCCCCAAGAGTGTTCCCCCTTCAGTTGAAGGACCCAGGTTGTTTCAACAGTGCTTATGACCCACTGACTACAAAATCAGGGTTCCTACAATCCCCTCCTTGGATTCTATTAATTTTGTCATGTGGCTTAGAACTCAGGGAAACACGTTTGCCAGTTTATTATGAAGGATGTTACAGGCCAGGCATGGTGGTATACTCCTGTAATCCCTGTGACTTGGGAGGTTGAGGCAGGAAGATCACAAGTTCAAGGTCAGCCTTAGCATTTAGTGAGGCCTTGAGCAACTTAGTGAGACCCTGTCACAAAACAAAAAATAAAAAGGGCTAAGGCTGTGACTCTGTGGTAAAGCATCCCTGGGTTAAATCCCCAATATCGAAAAATTTTAAAAATAAAGTTTAAATTTATAAAAGTTCCAGGCCAGCCTTAGCAACTCAGCAAGACCCTGTCTTAAAGATTAAAAAGGACTGAAAGTGTAACTAGGTGCTGTAGCTGGTGCATGCCCGTAATCTCAGCAGCTAGAGAGGCTGAGGCAGGAGGATCGCAAACCCGAGGCCAGCCTCAGCAATTCAGCAAGGCCCTAAACAACTTAGTAAGACCCTGTCTCAAAATAAAAATAAAAAGGGCTGGGGATGTGGCTCAGTGGTTAAGCACTCCTGGGTTCAATCCCCAGTACAAGAAAAATAATAAATAAATAATAGTAATGGACAAAAGTTACAAAGAGATGCACAGGGCATGATTTGTGGGAAGGGATGCAGAGCTTCCGTGCCCTCTCAGGGTACTCCACCCTTTGCTATCTGAAAGCTGTCTAAACCCTGTTCTTTTGGGTTTTTATGGGCATCGATTGCATAGACATGGCTGAAGAATGGACAACAGTATTGAAATGTGATTAGACAAAAAGGATCTGATCTGATGCTAACAGCCTGAGCAGGAAAACCTGGCAAGGCCTGTCTGTTCAGATTCTTCAGCATTCCTTCCTCGTAGGTATGGGGCAGGACCCTTGTGAAATGGGGTCTTATCTTCTATTATCGGACAAGGTAGATCAGAGAATTTCTTTATGGCCAGTTTAAGGTAGGGGAATCCTAGGAGGTTCTATGACCTGCCTTGGAGAGGAAAAGGAGCAGGGGAGAGGAGGGCAGGAGGGCAGAGAGCCATACTTTGCTTTCTAAGGCCTAAAACGCCCTGACATTATTCTAATCACTTTTGCAATAATGAAGGTGTTATAGTTTGGATCTTAAATATTCCCCAAAACAGATGTGTTGAAGATGTCCCCAGTGCAGCAGTGTTCAGAGGTGGGTCCTTTTGGAAGAAGCTGGATCATGAGGGCTCTGAACTCAAGAATAGATTAACTCATTGATTGATTCATAGCTTAATGGGCTATTGGGAGGTGGTGGGGACATTAGTAGGTGGGGCCTCACTGGAGGAAGTAGGTCCCGGGGCACACACATGAAGGATGTATTTTGTTGTTAGCCCCTTTCCCTTTTCCTTTCTTTTTGTGTCCTAACTACCATCAAAGCGCCATCAAAGTGACAGGTCCATGTGAGGAAGGACTGAAATCTCTGATACTGTGAGCCAAAATAAATCTTTCCTCCTTTAAGTCGATTTGCTCAGATATCTTGTCACAGCAACAGGAAGTTGACTAACACAAAAGAGGTATGGAAGTAATGAATCAGGAACTGTGGGGAGAAAACCAAAAAGTATATATCATAGTATCACAATTTTTTTTTTTTTTTTGGGGTGCTGGGGATCGAACCCAGGGCCTTGTGCTTACAAGGCAAGCACTCTACCGACTGAGCTATCTCCCCAGCCCCGTTTTTTTTTTTTCATACTGGAGATTGAATCCAGGGTCACTGAACCACATGCCCAACCCTTTTTTGTATTTTATTGAGAGACAGGGTCTTGCTGAGTTGCTTAGGGCCTCACTAAATTGCTGAGGCTAACTTTGAACTCATGATCCTCCCGAGTCAGACTCCCAAGCCACTGGGATTACAGGTGTTCACCACTGTTCCCAGCTATAATATCACAAATTTAAGAGCAAAAACTGAGGTTTTCTAGAGAAGTAATTCTGCTGTTAGACTGTAGGGTCAAATCCTAAGTTCTGAGCTTCCAGCCTACTGACTTGCTCTATAAATTTTGACTTGTCTACCTCTACAACTGCCAGAGTCAATGCCTTAAATCTTTTATTATATATATGTATAATCTTAGCTGGGTGCTGTGGTGCATACCTGTAATCCCAGCAACTCAGAAGACTGGGGCAGGAGGATGGTAGTTTAAGGCCAGCCTCAGCAACTTAGCAAGGTCCTGTCTCAAAATAAAGAACAAAAAGGACTGGGACATAACTCAGTGGTAAGTGCCCCTGGGTTCAAACCCCAGTACAAAACAAACAAACAAAATTTTTTATTCTATATATATGTATGATCTCCTATTTGTTCTGGGGGGAAAAAACCTGAAACAAGTCAGACATAGTGGTGCATACCTGTAATTCCAGTGACTCTGGAGGCTGAGACAGGAGAATCACAATATGATAATGACTTGGGGGGGTAGCTCAGTGGTAGAAGGGAATGCCCTGGGTTCAGTCCTCAGTACTGAAAAACAAAACAAAACAAAACAAAACAAAACCACCCTGAATATGTACCTTGCCATTACCCCTAGTCCAGGATCTCATCTTTGGACATTTGTACTGTCAGAAACTTACTTGATCTTTCTCTTTTAAGAATTTTCTGTTCCCCATAATCTTATCGATCAACAATAAATTTATCTTCTTGTAGTTGCTTCCCCAGGACTTAGAGGACATAACCCAGCGCATCAAGGCCATCTGTGCCCTCAGCAGGTTGGCACACCCTCCCAAGGCAACCTCCTTTTCCATCACTGTCTTGTTCTTGCAGTCTGCTCTCCTACTTCCTACAGGATGCTGCAAGCGTTGACATCTTTTCCCTAACTGGAATTCACTTGTTTTTTTGTTTTGTTTTTCTCTTTTGTCATGCTGGGTCTTGAACATGGGGCTTTTCACATGTGAGGTTGGTGGTGCTCTACCGCTGAACTGTATCCACAGCCCCTATCTAGATTTCCTTCTTTCTTTTTTTTTTTTTTTTTTGGTATCAGGGATTGAACCCAGAGGTGCTTAACCACTGGTCCACATCCCCAGCCCTTTTTTATATTTTATTTAGAGACAAGGTCTCTCTGAGTTGCTTAGGGCGTCACTAAATTGCTGAGGCTTTGAACTTTGAATCCTCCTGCCTCAGCCTCCTGAGCTGCTGGGATTACAGGCATGTACCATCATGCCTGGCCCTATGTAGGTTTCTTATTGCCCCATTTCCTCATCCACTTATTCTTGGTTGTACATGTCCTTCCTTTCCTCCGAAGTGCAGGTTTGTTGTTTTTTTGTTTGTTTGTTTTTTGTAGTTTGTAGTTGCATGCCTTTATTTATTTTTATGTGGTTCTAGGGATTGAACCCAGTGCCTCATGCTTGCTAGACAAGCACTCTGCCACAGCCCCCCAAAGTCCAGTCTTTCTGACAGGTTTCCTATTACTGCCTGCATTAGTTTACAATTGCTGCTGTAACAAATTACCAAATTCGTGGCTTAAAACAATACACATTTATTCTTTTACAATCCAAAATCAACTTCACTGGGCTAACATAGTTATGTCAGAAGTGCTAGGGGTGAGGCCACAGGGGCATGTGCCTGTAGTCCCAGATGCTCAGGAGACTGAAGCAGGGGTCACTTGAGCCTAGGAGTTCAAGATCAGCCTGGGCAACATGGTAAGACTAGCAGCTCTGCAGAAGAATCGGTCGCCTTGCCTTTTCCAGCTCCTGGTGGTCCTGAGTTCCTCGGTTTGCAGGCTCATCCTCCACCTTCAAAGCACATCTCTATTCTGTTGTGGCCATACAGCCTTCCCTTTGTCCTCCTTTCCTCTCTTCCCTCTTGTAGGAACACCTGTGATGACAGTCTCCACCAGATAGTCCAGAATCATCTTTCCATCTCAAAATTCTAGATATAATCACCAGGTCTGAAAGTCCTTGTTGCCATATAAGGTGACGTGACATTCAGAAGTTCTGAGGTTCGGGATGTCCTTGGAAGCTATGTTCACCCCACCACATTGCCCCATCTTTTCTTCCTTCCTTAATTCCAACCAGTGTGGTTGATCGTTTAAACCAGTTCCTCTAACATCCTCCAGTGACTTAGGAGGCTGAGGCAGGAGGACCATGAATTTGGGGCCGGCCTTGACAGTTTGGTGAGAACCTGTCTCAAAATAAAAAATAAAAAGCTTGGACTGTAGCTCAATGATAAAACACCCAGGGTTTAATCCCCAGTGCCATGAGTAGAGGAAAAAACAGGGCTTTTGGAAGGTAATTAGTTCACTAAGGAAGAGCCCTATGAATGGGATTAGTGTCCTTGTTTTAAAATAAAAAATATCGGGCTGGGGATATAGCTCAGTTGCTATAGTGCTTGCCTTGCAAGCACAAGGCCCTGGGTTCAAATCCCCAGCACCACAAAAAAATAAAAATTAAAAAAATAAATAAATAAAATAAAAAATATCTCTGCAGCAGGAGTTATCACAAGTTCCAGATCAGCCTAAGCAACTTAATAAGGGCCAATTTTGAGAGACCCTGTCTCAAAAAAAAATTTTTTTTTTTTTAATTTAAAAATATCGGGGAGTCTGGGGATATAGCTCAATGATAAAGCACCCCTGGTTTCAATCCCCAGTACCAGATGGGGAAAAATAATTCCAGGAGAGCTAACACGTGAGGGCACAGTGAGAAGTCTGCAGTCTACAATCTAGAAGAGGATCCTCACCGGGACCCAGCCATAGTGCACTCTGATCATGTTACTCAGCTTCATATTGCAGTGACAAAATACCTGATATAGACAGTTTTAAAGGGAGGGGGAGATTTATTTTAGTTCACAGTTTTAGAAGTTTCAGTCTATGGTCAGCTGACTCCATTGCTGTAATCCTAAGGTTAAACAGAAGATCATGGCAGAAGGTAATGGCAAAGGAAAGTCGCTTGGCTTATGGCAGCAGAGAGGGAAGACAGAGAGTGTCAGAGAGAGAACAGGTACAAGCACCATTGAGGATGGGTCCAGGGAAAAGATATAGTCTTCCTGAGCACATCCTCAGTGACCTACTTCCTCCACCAGGCCCCCATCTCCTACAATTTTCACCATCTTCCAGTAATGCCAGCAGTTATAAATCCTCTCAGTGGATTAATCCACTGATAGAGTACTAATTTGATTCTCTCTCTCTCTTTGTTTTCTGGCTACATGAGCTGAGCAGCTTTCCTCTGCCATGCCCTTCTACCACGATGTTCTGCCTCGTCTCAGTCCCAAAGCAATGAAGCCAGTTGATCATGTCTGAAACCTCTGAAATTGTATGCCAAAATAAGTCTTTCCTGGTCTGGGGTTGTGGCTCACTGGTAGAATGCTTGCCTGGTATGTGTGAGGCACTGGGTTTGATCCTCAGCACCACATATAAATAAATAAATAAATAAATAAAATAAAGGTCCATTGACAACTAAAAAAAAATTATTATTTTTTTTTTTTTTTTTTTCTGGTGCTTGGGATCGAACCCAGGGCCTTGTGCTTGCAAGGCAAGCACTCTACCAACAGCTATCTCCCCAGCCCCCTAAAAAAATATTTTAAAAAGTAAATCTTTCCTCCTTTAAGTTGTTTTTCTCAGGTGTTTTAGTCACAGTGACAAAAAACTGACTAACATACTGATCTTGGACTTACCAGCCTCCAGAACTATGAACAGTTCTGTTGCTTATAAACCACCCAGTATTTCATGGTATTTTGTTATAACGGCACAAATGGACTAAGACTCCGTGCATATTGTTTTCTCTGTGAACTTGCTTTGTCAGTCATGCTCTTTGTCTCTAATTTCTTCCTTTTACCTGACTCTCTTCTTTCAACAGATTTATAGGAGTGCTTACTATGCAGCATAAAATACAACCCTGTGTCCAAGCCGAGGAACATGCTTAAGCCATGAACATACAAAAACCTGACACACAAAAACTTCCCTTGACCTTTAATCCCTCCCTAAGTCTATTTTCTCTCACTTCCTTCTCCAAATCAGATTTTATCACTTTCCTCCCTAAACCTGTTCATTTCTTAGTTTTCTCAGTCTCAGTTCATGTGACCATGATCCAATTTAGAAACATGGATTTTTATTTATTTATTTATTTATTTATTTATTTATTTATTTATTTATTTATTTTTGTACTAAGGAGTGAACCCAGGGACATTTTACCACTGAGCTACATCCTTAGACCTTTTTATTTTTTATTTTGATACAGGGTGTCTCTGAGTTTCTGAGGCTCACCTGCAATTTACAGTTCTGTCTCAATCTCCTGAGTCACTGGAACTAAAAGCATGTGACACTATACCCGGCAGACATGGACATATTCTAGATCTCTTGTTCTCCTTCTTTACTCATTAATCAAATCCTTGTTCTCTTCTGTTCTTAAAAAATTTCTCATGGGCACAGTGACACACACCTATAATTCCAGTGGCTTGGGGGGCTGAGGCAGAAAGATTGCATGTTAAAGTCAGCTTCAGCAACTTGGCCAAGCCCTGAGCAACATAGTGAGACCCTGTCTCAAAATAAAAAATAAAAGAAGGGCTGGGGATGTGGCTCAGTGGTTAAGTGCCCCTGGGTTCAATCCTTGGTACCAAAAAAAAAAAAGAAAAGAAGAAATTAAAAACCACTATCCTGAAAAAAAAAACTAGTGCCTGGGGAAAGTGTCAGTTCTCCTCCCCTTCTTTCAACCCTTCTTCAGGAAACCTTATTAACCACAGGCCCCTACCTTTTGGATTATAAATAACTACCTCTAGGAATCTATTCCCCTTTGAAGTGTAAACACCCCTTTGAGGCTTGGAACACAAGACCTGTGAAAGGAGCCAGTTTTTCCCCTTATCACTCTCTGCTTCTGTACACAGCATTTCCGCTAGAAACACCAGGCACAGTCTTCTATCATGTAGACTAGAAATTTTATGGCACCAGAGAGCCTATAAATGTTGTGAGAAGCTGGGGATAGGGGCTCAGAATTTGGAATTAGATCTACTCTGGGTTCTCCGATGTAAAAATAAAGTTTGAGTTCTTCCACTCTCCCAGTGAGGAGTACAGCTTCTTGATCAGTCTGATTCCTGCAACGTAATCAGAACAGTTCATTTCAAGTCAATTCTGTGTAACTCTCTTTAAGGAGATTTCCAGTGAGATCCTCCACAGGAGGCTCGATAAAAACTTTTAATTAGATTATAAGATTTCTTATCATTGAATATTTGCTGCTAATCTTCACAAGAGTGCATTTTCTCAAGTGTTAAATCGAGTTCTCAAATTGTCATTGAGGCCTTTCCCAAGGGGGTGTTCCCAAACTAACAATGTTCAAAGGATCATCTAGGCCAAAGTCTCAAGTAGAAAGACCTGCGTTCTCATTCACTAGCTGCACCGCTCCACCTGCAACTCAGGTGGAGCTCCTGAAGAGAACTTCAGCAGATAATCTTGGCAGGCTCTGGCTGGGAAATGCAGTGGTCCCAGGTATTGGATGACTTCCTGAACGGCTCTTTATTATCTTCCAGGAACAGAGTACTACGAATGGGACAAATCTTCACATCCAGGGAAAACAAAAACAAAAAAATCTTCATATCCAGGGAGAATAAATTGTTCCTCTTCTCAGAGACTCCCATTTCGAGTCAACACCTATTGCCTTGAGTCTGAGTGATTAAGATATACGGGTCTGGGCTGCCTGGGGCTGAGATCCTCCCCTGCCTTCTTCCCAGGCTTGGCTCAGCTAGCCTGGGGTGATGTGCCCTCTTGTCCCTTCCCAAACCAACTACTCTCTCAATTCATCTCTTCAGGTGGTGCACCAAGGCCAGAATGTTCCAGCAAGTTTGATCTACTTAGAATGTGCTTCCTAGTGTAGTCATGTGGGCTAGAAGCCAGTTCATATTGTCCAGGGGCTGCTGGACTTAAAGCCTCATGGGAGAGGACATGTCTCCAAAGGCTCCAAGGAGTTCCCTGAGAGAAGAGGGAACTCAACTCTGGACTAGTGGGGCTCTTGGCATATGTGATGGAAAATAATTTCCCACGTGCCAGGCAGAGGCATAGACAGAGGTTTATTTAGGAAAGTAGATATATATTCAAGGGAAAATGGGGGCACCCTCAAGAGAGGTGTTTGTAGGTAAAGCAAGGAAAATATATTCAGGGAAAATGTGCTCTCTAGCAGGACTAAAACAATAGCCTGGTTCACTGATGTTTAAGAAATCCATGCACAAAACGAAATATCAGTATTTCTCGCCATCCTAATAACATCTCCACTGACAGGAAGAGTGCTCTAGATACTCCTATTTCCTATGCGAAAGTACCTGGTAACTTATCCCCACATGGCAGGGTAAAGCAGAGTGATCTGGTGGGCAGCTCTGATTCAAATTAAAAAATAAGCAAGCCTAAGAGATGAAGCAGGAGAGGTTTGGGGACAGCAGCTCAAAGTCTGTGTTGAAAGTCTAAGAGAACCAAAGGTAGTAAGCAGCTGTATGCACAGCTCAGGGGCTCAGGACAGACAGAGGGGATAGTAGTATGGGGGTGAGGTATGAACTTTGGTACAGAACAATGAGATTTCTTATACTGATGTTTAATATAAAAGGTTGAGAAAAGTTAGTCTTATGCACATGCACACACAGATTTTTGTTGTTATTGTAAAAGTATTTGGCTAAGAGCCAGAGTTCTCGCCAAAAATGGTTCCCTGGATAGACAATACCTCAGGAAGAAACATCATACTTTAGGGTGTATATGTGGTCAGTCCAGTTCAACCACATTCCTACCATGGTCCTTTAAGCCCCCTTCCCCATCCCAGATCAATTCATTCTTTTTCAAGTCCTTGCCAGCATGATCTTAGTACTCTGGCTATCTTACAAGTTTGGGGAAGTCTGGGGAACCAAGGCAAGTTATTTATCCTTCTATGTATCATTAACATTTTCAAGCAGTTTGATCTAGATAAAATCAGGGAATCCTTCAAAAGAAAAGAAAGAGAAGAGCCATACGAAAGGGAAGCTTCCAGACTAAGAAAATGACCTCATAAACCTATTCTTATTCCTGGTGCTTCTATGTTAACATCTCAGGTGTGTCTGCATACACCTTCATATCACCTTTTTTTTTTTTTTATTTTTAAGAAAATTCTTTAATTTTTATGTATTTATTTTTACTTTTTATTTTTAAATTTTTAATTTTGGGGGGAGCACCAGGGATTGAACTCAGGGGCACTGGACCACTGAGCCACATCCCCAGGCCTATTTTGTATTTTATTTAGAGACAGGGTCTCACTGAGTTGCTTAGTGCCTCACTTTTGTTGAGGCTGGTTTTGAACTTGGGATCCTCCTGTCTCAGCGTCCTGAGCTGCTGGTGCCCAACTGTATTTATTTTTATTTTTTAAAATATTTTTTAGTTGTAGATGGACCCAATCTTTATTTTATGTATTTATTTTTATGTGGTGCTGAGGATAGAACCCAGTGTCTCAAGTGCCTCATGTACCACTGAGCCACAATCACAACCCCTGTATTTATTTTTAAATGGCACACAATAGTGGGATTCATTATTTCTTAATTGTATCTGCATATACCGACTGAGCTATATCCCCAGCCCTACTTGTGTCACCTTTTACCCTTTTAGTCCACTCCACAGTTCCCTAAGCTTCAGCCACTTCATCATGATAGGGTCTCCCTCACCCAAACACTTGAACTTTTCTTCCAGGAAAGGCAGTTCTTATTCCACATTTAGATTTACAAAAATCATTAATGAATATGAGTCATTTAACAAATACGTATTAGGCATCTGCTTTTTTGCAAAGCAATATAGAAATTCAAAAATGAAACAGGCTCTGTTGAAGCTAGCAGTTCTTAACTTTTGGTGTGCATCAGAATCAACTATGCCTGTTTAAAAATATGCAGATGACAGCGGAGGAGGTCAGGGAAGAATGGAGGAAGGATGGATTATGTAGAGGGAAATGAGGGGTGGGAGGGGGTGGGGCAGGAAAGACAATAGAATGAGACAAACATCATTACCCTGTGTACATGTATGATTACACAAATGGTATGACTTTACTTTGTATACCACCAGAGGAACGATAGTTGTACCCCATTTGTGTATAATGAATCAAAATAAAAAAAAACAAATTAATAAATTAAAAAATAGTTCTTTTTGCCTTCTTTCCTCGTTCTCAGTAGCTACTGCCATGAAGGTCAAGCTGTGCAGTTTTAGTGGGTACAAGATATACTCTGGACACGGGAGGCGATACGCCAGGAACCGACGGAAAGGTTTTCCAATTTCTTAATGCAAAATGTGAGTCAGCATTCCTATCCAAGAGGAATCCTCGGCAGATAAACTGGACTGTCCTCTACAGAAGAAAGCATAAAAAGGGCCAGTCAGAAGAAATTCAAAAGAAGAAAACCCGACATGCAGTCAAATTTCAGAGAGCCGTCAGTGGTACATCTCTTGCAGATATCATGGCCAAGAGGAATCAGAAACCAGAAGTTAGAAAGGCTCAAGGAGAGCAAGCTATGAGGGCTGCCAAGGAAGCAAAAAAGGCTAAGCAGGCATCTAAAAAGACAGCAATGGCTGCTGCTAAGCCTCCCACAAAAGCAGCATCTAGGCAAAAGATTGTGAAGCCTGTGAAGGTTTCTGCTCCCCCAGTTGGTGGAAAACGCTAAATTGCCAGATCAGATTTTAAAATAAAGATGTATCTGTAACTAAAAAAAAAAAAAAAAATTAAAAAATATGCAGATAACTGGGCACCAATTGGAGAAATTCTGATTCCTTTGGTCTATGACATGAAAGTGTTTTAAAAGTTCACACATGATTTTTCATGCCCTCCAAAGATCAAAACTATTGGAGTCATCTCTAATTCTTATAGAGAAACACTAGGCTATACACAAATAACTGAAATGTAAAGTAGAAAATAATAGGTATCTTAACAGGCGCTGACAGCGTTAAAAAGAATTCAAAGGAGCGGTGTGTAATGGCATGCGTCTGTAGTCCCAGCTACTTGGCAGGGTGAGAGCTAAGGCAGGAGGATCACAAGTTACAGGCCAGGTTGGGCAATTTAGTAAAACCTGTCTCAAAAGTAAGGTCTGAGAATTTAGTTCAGCCTTAGAACACTTGGCTAGGATATGCAAGGTCCTGGGTTCAATCCCCAGCACTGAAACAAACAAACAAAAAGAGTGGAGAGGAGAAGAATATTACTTCCTGTTTAAGAGATTAGGGCGAAGTCCATGGAGTAAAGTGGAATGAATTCAGAATGAACCAGGTCAAAAGTAGTTTCTTATCTCACCTCTTCCACTAAACAATGACGCATGAGACACTGAATAGGCTTCATAACAGCAAAGGCACATTTTTTCATATGTAAATGACAAAGCCTGGCCATCAGAGGATTACTGTGACAATTTTAAACAATGAAATGAGATAGAAGCACACAGAATAATGCTGGCTGCAGAGTTAATAATCAATAAACCATAATTTCATCTGAACTTGAGCTGGCATTTGAGTCAGGCTTTGAAGGATGGGGAGGATTTAAGCATTCAGAGAAGAGAGGGAAAGGAATTCTGGATAGAGGAAATAAAGAAGAGTGTTTATGTGCTCCTTGATTTTATATCTATTTTTATAAGCAGGTACTAGTCCTATGAGTAGATATTTACAAGGTACTTTGGAAGCTTTAAAGTTAAATGAGATGTGGATCTTGGATTCAAGAAGCTAAGTTACCTCAGTAATCATTTGTTAATATGGATAATTTTTTTTTTTTTTTCCTTACTGGGGATTAAACACAGGCCTACTCCACCACTGAGCTACATCCCAGTTGTTCCGGTTGCCCAGGCTGGCCTCAAAACTGCTATCTTCCTGTCTCCACCTCCTGAGTCAAGGGGATTACAGGTGTGCACCAACTGGGAACTTTTTAAAAATAATGTTGCTTTTATTCCTAACATGCTGCATGTGGGTCTTCCCAACCCTGGTACTGAGGATTGAACTCAGGGCCTCCAACATGCTATGCAAGTGCTCTACCACTGAGCCACATCCCCAGCGTAAGTGTGTCTTAAAAGCTATTTTTCTACCTTAAAATATTCTGTTATAAAAATAGTTGATGCTTATGAAAGTTCAAAGAAGGCAAATTATAAAATAAATGCCACTACTCCCACTTTATTTCTCATTGCTATCCTCAGAAGTAAAAGCACTCTACCGACTGAGCTATCCCCCCAGCCCTGTAAGTCTTCTTGGGATCACTTTTTATATATGTACCAGGAGCACTCTACCACTGGAGTATATCCCCAGTCATTTTTAATTAATTTTTATGTTCTTATTATTTATGTGTGTATGTGTGTATATACATGTATGTGTGTGCGTTATTGGGGGTTGATCCCAGGGGAGCTTAACCACTGTGCCACATCCCCAGCCCTTTCAATTTTTTATTTTGAGACAGTTTTGTTATGTTGCTTGGGGCCTCTCTAAGTTGCTGAGGCTGGCCTTGAACTTGAGATCTTCCTGCCTCAGCCTCCTGAGTAGCTAGTGTGCCACCATGCTCAGCTCTTTTCTTTCTTTTTCTTTTCTTTCTTTTCTTTTTTTTTTATAAGATGGGTTTGAGATAGGGTCTTCCTATGTTTCTCAGGCAGTTATCAAACTCTAGGATTCAAGTGATCACCCTGCCTTGCCTCCCAAGTGCTGGGACAGGTATGAGTCACTGTGTCTAGCTGAATTTTTAATTCCATTTTTTTTTTTAATGCCATTGTGGGGTTTCAAGCTAGGCAAGTGCTGTATCACCGAGAATTTCATCTTTTAATTGCAGCATTCCTTCCAGGGCAAGATTGCTGCATGCCTGTAGTTTCTCCTACTAGAGAGGATGAATTGGGAGGACTGCTTGAGTCCAGGAATTCAAGAGTAGCTTGGCTGCAGGGTGGGGGTGGGGTGTCCCATGCCTGTAATCCCAGCCCCTTGACTCAGGAGGCAAGAGGATCAGTTCAAACCAACCTCAGCAATTTAGAGAGGTCCTAAGCAATTTAGGAAGTCCCTGTCTCAAAATAAAAATTAAAGGGCCTGGGTATCTGGCTTAGTGGTTAAGTACCTGGCTTAGTGGTCAAGCACCCCTGGGTGCTGTCCCCTGGTGCCAAAACATAGCCCAGGCAACATAGGAAGACCCTCCCACCTCCACCAACCCCATACAACCCTTCCTCAAAAAAATTTGTGTTAGAGGGTGCAGCGTTCTTTTAAAATAATATTCATGAGTCACAAAAAATAGGGAAATGTTTATAAATTTTCCCTTTTTTATATCAAGTATAATAAAAGCTAACGAAAATATATTTTGTGTATATTTAGTTTTCCCCATCAGGAATTCAGACAAAAAATAATTATTTAACATGTGAAATTCATTCTAGCAGGACTGGCAATGGTTCTAGACTTGAAAACACTGTGGAATATAATTTTTTTTTTTAAGGGTACTGGGGGTTTGAACTCTGATCTATATCCCCAGCCACCCCTTTTAAAAACATTTTTTTTTTTTAGACAGGTTCTAGATAAGTTGCCCAGTGGACCTTGAACTTTTGATCCTTCTGCCTTATCCTCCTGAATAGCTGGGATTACAGGTATATGCCACCATGTCAGGCTGCAATGTGACATTTTAAAAGGCGCTTGCCTTCCTTCCTTCCTTCCAACATTTTTAAAGATCTTGGACTCCCTGATTATCTTCTACAAAATCTTATATTGTACATTATTAACATAAATAAGGGGGTTGGGGTTGTGGCTCAGGGGTAGAGCGCTTACCTTGCGCACGTGAGGCACTGGGTTCGATCTTCAGCACCACATGAAAATAAATAAAATAAAATAGAGGTATTGAGTCCATCTACAACTAAAAATATATTTTTTTAATTTTTGTTTTTTAGTTGTTGATGGACTTTTATTTCATTTATTTATATGCAGTGCTGAGAATTGAACCCAGCGTCTCATACATGCCAGGCAAGCTTTCTACCACTGAGCCACAACCCCAGCCCTAAAAATATATTTAAAAAAAAAAACAAAAGTATGGGTTATAGGTTATATTATTGGTAGTACAGTAGAGTTTTGGTTCTCACCAAATTGTTTGAGTATTAACAAGCTTCCCTATTTTCAGCACAACCTAAAATATGTTTCCTAGTCCTATTCCTGTAAGAAAAACTTAAGATATGTTCAAATACTAAACCTTGCCTGCTAGGAAGACAGTATGCAATATGCTTCTCTCTGATGATACCATCTTTTCCAATCATTGCCAGGAATGCAATATGTTCACTGATTGCCTGTTTCATCTGCTTTACTTTGTATTCCCATTTTTTGCAACTCCATTGCACTACTAAATTGACAATGCTAATTGGTATACCAGTATGTCTAGATATACTACATAATTAACAGTATCTAAAAACTTGAAATGAACAACTTTTATTTGCTGATATAAGCTCTAAAATTACTTTTATTTATTTATTTTTGGTGTGGTACTAGGAATTGAACCCAAGGAACTTCCACCTCTGAGCTACAGTTGGGCTCAAACTTGCAATCTTTTTGCTTTAATCGCCCAGATTGCTGGGATTACAAGAATACACCACTACATCCAGTGATTCCATTCTATTTTTAAAATTAATGTACTTTAATTCAAATTCTTTAAATAAATGTTTTTAAAATTAAAAGCCAGCAAAATAAATAAAATATTCTATAGTCCTGGCTATTTTATTCCCAAAGCCCTTAGAAATGGCAAAGCAGCTTGTTTCTTTGACTTTCTCTCCTTCTGTGTCTGCTTACACACATGTTCATCTGAGGATGACGTAACATGCTTGCTTCAGCAACAACCTGAATTAGAACAGGGGTTCTTCCAGCAAGTAGACACTAGGACTGAAGGATCAATTTCTTATTGACATTTTGAAAACTGAGTAGAAGAAATATTGATTCATTGGTTAAATTAATTGCAGTCTAATTATAGGGGGGTTTGTCTGAGTAACTCTGGCATGCAACTACTTCCAAATTGTACATAACTTCCAAATCTATAGGGCTTTAATCCTGATTTTTCTGTGTCCAACACCAAACATCATCTTTTCCCTCAAATGGCACTTGTATGTGACTTTTTATTCAAAGGCATGCTTTTTCTCACGATCATATCTTTCTCCACCACACCAAGTTCTTCGCTGTCTCTAAGGCTTTGTTCCTGAAGTTGCCTCTGGTTCAATGCTCTGCCCTCTCTCCAGCTCTCCATTTAATCCTCCTAAACACTCAACTTCACTTCTTCACAGAAGCCTTCCTTCTCTTACCTCCAGATTATACCAGCTCCCCTCCCCATACATGTACATTCCTGGTACTCTTTTTTTTTCTTCCCCGTTTGTAATTATAGATGTGTTATTTAGACTACATGCCTTCTACATTCCATGATTGTTCTTATACTGCTCATCATTTTATTATGGGAGCCTGGAACATAGTTTATATTCAGTATCTGTTGAATGAATAAATGAATGAATTTGTGTCCAGGTTTAAATCCCATCCTCTTCAAAACGACTTTTCTAACCCTTTCTTGCTACAGTGATAAATCCCTCTCCTGAGCTTGAGGCACTCATTGTTACTACCACTCACTTATCCCATTCAATTACAGATTCATAGGATTCAAAAAGTTTAAAGGTTAGCTAACTGATTTATTTCATTTTTTGCAAGGACTGGGGATCAAATCTTAGGGCCTCACACATGGCTAGGAAAATGTTCTATGACTGAGCCACATCCCCAGTCCTACCTTTATATTATAAATAATGCAATTCATTAAATGGGATTCTTTTTTGGGTGGGAGGGGAGAATACCAGCTATTGAACCCAAGGATAGTACTTAACCACTAAGCCACATTCCCAGCCTTTTTAATTTTTGGTGGGGGACAGGGTCTTGCTAAGTTACCTAGGGTCTCACTAAGTTGCTGAGGCTTCCCTTAAGCTTGTGATCCTCCTGCCTCAGCCTCAAAAATCTCTGGCATTATGGGAGTGCACCACCTTGCTTGGCTTGAATAGCAATCTTGAAGGATGATGATCTTGGTTTTGTTTAGTGAATATCATTAGTGATAGGGAGTTGCCTTCTTAGTACCTTGAAGTACTAAGAAGTATATTTAGTTATATATTTAGTATATTTGGAAAAATTTCTCCTAAATTGAACAACGTTCTTGTGTCCTTCCTTCCTTCCTCCCTTCCTCCCTCCCTTTCTCCCTTCCTTCCTTCCTTTTCTAGAGATTGAACCTAGGAGTGCTTTACCACGGAGGAACATCCCTAGCCCTTTTTCTTTTTTATTTTGAGACAGGATCTCACTAAATTGCTGACACTGACCTTGTACTTGGTATCCTCCTGCCTCAGCCTCTTGGAATTATAGGTACATCACACATGGCTCTTGTAATTTTCAAGACCAATTTTGTTCCAAAGTATAATACAAGAAGTCCATTTGTTCTTCCAGGGATAGTTCTTCAGATAGCCAAAAATTGCTCTCTTGCTTAATCAAAACACACCCCCCATTGGTACTTGCCTAGCATGCATGAGACCCTGGGATCAATCCCCACAACAAAACAAACGAACAATCCCCTTTTGTTAGTGCTTTTATAATATTATTCCCATCACTTTCATTTTCCTAATTTACTCTGCTATAAACTCATTCAAGTTTCCCAGTGTTCTTAAAGTAATTTTGATATTGATAATTTTACTTTTTAAAAGTATGCTATTTAAAGTGGTAAAGTGGCTGGGAAGATAGCTCAGTCCGTAGAGTGCTTGCCTTGTAAGCACAAGGCCCTGGGTTCGATCCCCAGCACCAAAAAAAAAAAAAAAAAAAAAAAAAAAGGTGGTAAAGTGCCCTTGAGTTCAATCCCTACTACCAAAAAACAAAGAAAAGAAAAAAAAAATGGTAATATAAAACTTAAAATCTATGAATTCAGAGAATATTCTTCATAATAATGTTTGTGATAATCCTTTAAACTCAGAACTTTGAAAAGTTAATTTCAAATAGATACCTTTAACTGACAACAGTTGGAGGACTAGGGTATCTTTGATGGAATAAACAATTCTGTACTTTGCAGTGTAAGATTTCCTTTCTCTTATCACTCACTATTTGAAGGTCAAAGGGATTTAAACAAATGAGTGACAAAATACTTATTTTGATGTGAGGAATAAAGTTCTTGGTTTAGTCTTTTTTTTTTTTTTTTTTTTTTAAACTGGGAATTGAACCCAAGAGTGCACTGAGCTACACCCCTTCCTTCCTTCCTTCCTTCCTTCCTTTTCTTTCTTTTTGCTAAAGGACCCAGAGGGACTTTACCATTGAGCCACATCCCCAATCCTTTTTATTTTTTATTTTGAGACAGGGTCTCACTAAATTCCTTAGGGCCTCCATAAATTGCTGAGGCTGGCCTCACTTGTAGTCCTTCTGCTTCAGCCTCCCAGAATTGCTGGAATTACAGGCATGTGATACCGTACCCAATCTATGTAATCCGTTTTTACACACTTAATGTATTATTAATATCTTTTGATGTCAGTATATATAAGCAAACTCATTCTTTCTAGGAAGGTTTGCAAACATTTTTCCAAATCAGCAAAATCTAACAAGGGCTTAGGCAAAATCATATATATAATCAGAGCTTAAACTTGGGGGCATGTCAGTCATCTCTGAGAGGTGTGTGTCACCTCTTGAGTGTGCATTCCTTTGCTATTCTTAAATAAATCCTTTTTTTTAATCTCATTTTTTTGGTGGGGTTCTTTTTTTGTGTGTTTTTTTGAACTGGGGGTCTTAAATTTTTATTTGTGACTTGCTTATTGATGTATTCTGCAGTTGTGTCTGGGACTAAGTTTCCAAATTGATGTCCCCTTCATTTAGGACCTCCTTGGATCTCCTCTGGTGATACTTTATTTTTTCTATAGTAGGGACTGAACCCAGGGTTGCTCTACCATCAAGCTACCCCCAGCCCTTTCATTTTGATTTTGAGATAGGATCTTGCTAAGTTGTCCAGGCTGGCCTTGAACTTAGGATCCTTTTGCCTCAGACTCCCAAAGAGCTAGGATCACAGGTACCTGTCACTGGGCTTAGCCCAGTGATACTTCTGATGAGAATATTATCAGCCTTCTATTTGTTTGTTTATTTATTTATTTAGGCACTACTAGGGATTGAATCCAAGGGTGCTCTACCACTGAGGTACATCCACAGTTCTTTTTTTTTTTTTTTCTTTCCTCTTTTCTCCATTTTTTATTGGTGCATTGTTATTATACATAATAGGGAGATTTATACAGGTACATGATATCACAATATAATTTGGTCAATATTGTTCCTTAGTATTTCCCCTTTTCCGCCCCTCCTCTCTCCCCCTGGTCCCCTTCTGCTGCTCTACTGGTCTTCCTTCTATATTCAAGAGATTTCCTCTCCTCCCCCAACAGACTCCTGCAACCTTTCTTTTCCTTTTCCCTCTCTAGTGTCCACATTTGAGAAAAAACATGTGACCCTTCACTTTCTAAATTTGGTTTATTTTGAATAACATTACGCTTTGGAGTTCCATCCATTTTCCTGCACACAACATATTTTCATTCTTCTTTATAACTGAATGAAACTCCATTGTGTATATATACCACCTTTTCTTTATTCATTCATTCATTGACAGAAACCTAGGCTGGTGCCAGAGTTTGGCTATTGTGAATTATGCTGCTATAAACATAGGTATGCTTGTGTCAGTATAGTATGCTGACTTTAATTCTTTAGGATAAATACCAAGGAGTGGTACAGCTGGGTCATATGGTGGGTCCAGTCCTAGTTTTGGTACTGGAGATTGAACCCGTGAATGCTTTACCACTGAGCTACATCACCAGGCCTTTTTATTTTAAAAGAAGATCCTGCTGAGTTGCTGAGCGTCTTGCTAAGTGGTTGAACCTGGCCTCTATATTGTAATCTTCCTCAGGCTCCCAAGTTGCTGAATCACAGACATATGCCACCATGCCTGGTCATTTATTTTTATTTTGAGTCAGGGTCTCACTAAGTTGCTGAAGCTGGTCTTGAACTTGTGATCCTCCTGCCTCAGCTTTCTGAGTTGGTGGGATTACATATATGTGCTGCCATGCCCAGTTTCAGCCTTCATTTAAAAATAATAGTTTGAATTGTCATTATAAATATTATTAAATTGCTGATAATGTCCTTCATTTCCAAGCAAGAATTGTCTTTCAATTCTTTGTATATGATTTATCCTTCATTCCAAGAATATTATCAGAAATGTTAAAGTTACTGAAAATAATTAAATCTCAAAACAAGGCAATACATTCTACAGAAAAAAAGGTAGCAAGTAAAACAGAATTATAGAGAAACAAATTAGAAGAGTTGAGGGAGCCAGAGCCCTAGTTCTCAAATGATTTTACAATCTGGCACATAGTTATGATCATTAAATGTTTGCTAAGTGAATGCAAATATTCAAGCTTACTAAGGATATTCTACAGCAGGACAATACATTATAATAAAAATATTTGTCTTAACCAAAGTATCAGGTTAGTTAGCTATTTTCGATTTCAAAAATTTTGAGAACTTACTATGAGTTCAACACAGCACTACAGAGTCATTAAAAAGTCAGACATTTCCCTAGCATGTTGTAATTCAATGTCCTATAATCTAAATTTACATATTATAAATTACTTATTTTCTTTCTTTTTTTATGATGAAAAATTCACTTGGGTTGTTTAGGTATCAGTATTTTAAAGTAGCCCATAAATGAGCCATTGGTCCTGGATAGGGCCAGCCATAACAACATGTTCCAGCAACAAAATGAACAAAAGAACCTTTGGAATGCACCTGGTTGGTTCAAAAATAGCAGGTGGTTGTTTAAAGAAAAAAAAAAAAAAAAAAAAAAAGGACTGAGGAATTCAAAAATTTCTTTAAGGATTTTTGTTGCTACCCTTCCTACAATTACCCAATTACTTTTTGACATCTACTTTGAAATCAGAAGAAGTCTTGCCATATGAATTAGTTCCATAGCTCTGGAAATTCTAGGTTTTCTTGACAGTATATTCTAAAAATGGTGATTCCTACATTGCTTGCACATTTAAACTCATTCTATACTTGGATTACTACACACACACACACACATACACACACACACAGATATATATTTTTCTTTTTTGCAGTGCTGGGAACCAAACTCAGGGGCCTATGCATGCTTGGCAAATGTTCTACCACTGAACTACACCTCCAGTTCTACAAATACATATATACATGTACACACACACACACACACACACATACACATTATATAAATTTTCAAGAGAAAGGGCATTTAAGGTACTTTTTTTTTGGTACTAGAGATTGAACCCAGGGGTACTTAACCACCGAGTCACATCCCAGCTCTTTTTAAATTTTTTTATATTGAGATAGGATCTTGCTAATTTGGTTAGGGCCTCTCTAAACTGCTGAGGCTGGCCTTGAACCTGGGATCCTCCTGCCTCAGTCTCCCAAATTACAGTCCTGAGCCACCATACCTGGCTTAAGGAACATTTTTCTATCTTATATATAGATGTCTCTGTTTAGTAATAATTGAAATTTAAAAAATATTATGATACTTTCCATTTTCCCACTTTCAGAGGCAATTAATTAAAATTATTTTTGGAGAATCTGTCATTAACCAAATAAGTATTTGAGACAACTCAGAACAACTTTTAAAATTCTCTTAAAAAATTAGAAGGTAATGGGCTGGGGTATACCTCAGTGGTAGAGTACTCGCCTAAAGTAGCAAGTTTAAGGCTTTGGGGTTCATCCCCAGTGCCTCAAAAAAAAAAAAAAAAAAAAAAAGTAGTACAAATTTATGCTTACAGCCAACAATGAAAGTGCAGAAACAGTTAATATTGGGGGGGGGGGGGCAGCGGTGGTGGGAGAAGGAATAAACCCAGAGGGTTTTTACCACTGAAACACATCCTGAGCACTTTTTGTTTTTCTTTTTTAAGTTGCTGAGGCTGGCTTTGAACTTGTGATCCTCCTGCCTCAAGCTTCCTAGTCACTGGGATCACGGGAATATGCCACCATGCCTGACCAGAAACAATTTTTATTTTTTAATTTTTATTTTTTGGTACAGGGGATTGAACCCCAGAGGCGCTTAACTACTAAGCTGTATCCACAGCACCTCCCTCTGTTAATTTTTTTTGTAGTTGTAGATGGACGACATGGCTTTATTTTATTTGTTCATTTTTTGTGGTGCTAAGGATCAAACCTAGTGCCTTGCACGTGCTAGGCAAGTGCTCTGCTACTGAGCTACACCCCCAGGCCTCCCCAGCCCTTTTTATATTTTATTTAGAGACAGGATATAGCTAAGTTGCTGAGGTTGGCTTTGAACTTGTGATCCTCCTACCTCAGCCTTCCCAGCCTCAGGGATAACAGGTATGCAGCACTGCACCCTGGTCAGAAACAGTTTTTAAACCTATTTATTTTTATTACCATAAGAACTGAGATGGCATTGAATAAGAATATCAAAGGTCAGTCTTACTCAGACACAAGAACCACACTTGGAGGCTAATTAGTAGATATATTAATGAGCATCATCAAGGCTTATTTCAAATGTAAAGAGACTCACCTGTGGGAACACCTCCAGCCAACTTCTTTGTCCCCAAGTTGGAACATGGAAGGTGGAGGTGAACCCAGATGGAAGTTATAGGAAGGCAATAATAGCCTCAATACTTTTTCCATGCCTGTTTAACATACATTTTGCTCCATGCTCTACCCAGAACCACATATGAACTCCTAAGCTGGCACCCCAAAATCGTTTTTTCTGTTATCCAGCCCCCTCCTGCATGACAGGAGTTCTATATTTTGCTTCAATAAATCCTGCTCCGTTTACTTTTCTCTTCCATGACAGACTGTCGGTTTTATTCTTCAAAGTTTTCGGTACAAGAACCCAGAGGAAATTGGTGAAGCAAGGAATCTAGTCTCATCTTAAAACTCCAGTTTCAGCATCATATAACCTCCAAATTCATTTTAGGTCACATAAATAATACAAACTAACCGAATGCACCACTGGGGCCACAGTGAACTCATTTTAGGTCAAACACAATTGTAAAGATGTTTTAACTTGAGATAAATGTTTAATAAAAGTTTATTTTTCAGTGCTGGGGATGCAACCCAAGGTCTCACACATGCTAGGCAAGTGCTGTAAACTGAGCTACATACCTGGCCCAACCTATTATAAATACTAAAATGTACTTTTTTTTCTCTTTTTTTTTGGGTGCTGGGGGTCGAACCCAGGGCCTTATGCTTGCAAGGCAAGCACTCTACTGACTGAGCTATCTCCCCAGCCCCTGCTAAAATGTACACTGATTTATTATTTTACAAGCAATTATCCAGAATTCAGAATTTTTGTGCACTGTTTTAGGCACTGGGATAGAAAAATGGGTAAGATAAAATCCTGCCCTTGGGCTGGGGATGTAACTCAATGGAAGAGCACTTTCCTAACATATGCAAGACCCTGGGTTCCATGCCCCCCAACCCCCACAGGACTGGTAAGGCTAAGGCAGGAGGATCGCAAATTCCAGGCCAGTTTCAATTTAGGGAGACTCTGTCAAAATGCAAAATACAAAGATTGGGGGAGTATAGCTCAGCCATAGAGTGTCTTGGGTTTTTAAATCCTCAGTAACACAGGAAAGAAAATAAAAACAGAGAAACAAACAAAGGAAAAACCTTAGTTGACTTCAGAAGTGGGTTTGTAATATATGTTCAACAAACCGGCTGTTGAATTAAATTAGCGTTTAAGAAGTATCTATTTAAATTCTTATTGTTGACACTATAGTAAAAGCAGTGAAACTTGTCAGCAGATGATAAAGTTTTATGGTTGATTTTCACACTTTTGTAGCTTGGGACCAATATCAAGTTTCTGGGAAAAACATCCTCTTTCCCCATCCTTCTATTACCATTAAACCAGGTCTCTGTCTTTGGGAGTAACATGTGTCCTTGGAACAAAGATGTATCACAATCGTTCATTTACTTTTTTCATTTTCCATTTTTCCATCTGAGAAGTTACTTCAGCCTCCGCCCCCTTGCCCCGCGTCTAGAATAGTTTAGGTTGTTAGATTATTATACATTCCACAGGGAAAAGTCTGCATTTCACTCACCATTTTTTCAATTTCCAAGACCACCAGTTAGTGGTATTATTTCTGGGTGACTGGAACACCTTTTACAAGCAGCTGGAGGAGGTATGCGAGTCCCTAGATTACTGGCTTTCCACCGACTAGTCTTTTAAGAAAGCGGCACTGTTCCCACGGAAATTAACAACCATTCAATTCTGAGAGGCCTGAAATCTCACTGCTGAAGTGAAGGAAAAAACTGGATTGTTATGGGTTGGGTGACTATATGAGAAGGGCAAGTGGGAGTTGGTGGACGGGATGTCAAAACTGGACTTCATTAAACGAGTCATTCAAACTACGAAAACTAAATCTTTGCTGACGTAGAGGATTAAAAAATAAAAACCCAACTTAAAATTCAGCAAACGTGGGATTAGTATGAATTCAGTCTGGTGCTTACAAGACCACCTTCAAGTCACCTCAAGCCAGAGTGTGGGCACAGGTGTCAGAATTTTGCAAAAGCAGCTTTAAAACGACTTTCTGACCCCAAGTCGTGCGCCCCAAGAACTTTGGTCGTGCAAAGCCCGTCACGCAGCCTAGTTTTCTCTCTCCGTTGCTAACCTTTCCGCCTTTCCATCCCGCCACTCCCCCTCCGCAGTCGCCTCCAGCTAGGAGGCGTTTGTTTATGTGACGTCCGCCGTAGTAAGCTGTCCCCGCCCTCGCTTCCCTCTGGCCGCCTCGTTTCCCGCGCCGCGGTACTTCTCCCCTTAAAAGGACAATAGAGGCCCCGGGAGCGCGCGCGGCCGCCAGGCCTTCTCCCCTCCCAGCCCGTGACGCGCGCGCGCCCGTATGCAAATAAGTTCGATTCAAGAGAATTTTGTACCGGGAGCCGCGCGTGCGCAGAGGGAAAGAGGAATCTACACCTTCCCGTCCGGCGGTAGCAACTGCAGAACTGCAGGAGACAATCTTTCTAGACAAGGCAGTTGAGGAGGAGGGAGCGCTTGGAGGGGGTTGGCCTGGCGTGCACTCCGCACCTCGGGGACGCTATTGCGCGTGGATCGGCAGTTTTGGGAAGGTGAGTGACTCTAATCACTACTCTGGTGCAAAACTGCCTCACAAGGCTTTGATTTCACAGTGTTTTTTTTTTTTTTTTTTCCTCTTTCACCTCACTCACCTCCCCCCAGCCCTTACACACACACACACACACACACACACACACACACAGGAAGTTTTATCTTGGAGATGGCATTGCTGGGAGCGCTGTTTCCGTGATTTTCAGACCCCGGGGTCTTTTGTGTGTACATGTTTCAACGTGTGTTAATAATTGGGGAGGGTATGTGAGGTAAACCGAAAGTCGGGGGGTGGGGGGAGTGAGTGGATCCTGGAAATGACCGAGGAGTCGCGGAGTTGAGGGATCCACGCTGAAGGTGACAATGACTTTTCGCAGCCGCAGTGTTCCCTAACGAAAGGGAGCCCGGTGGCTGGAAGGCCCGGGTGGAAAACGACTTGCTGGCAGTCGCGGGGCGGCCCGGGGTCGTGCGTCCGCGTGGGCGCGAGCCCGAGGAGGGTCGGGCGCCGTTGTGAAACCTCATTCCGTAGTTTCATCGCAGCCCCTTGCGAGTGTTTTGATAGGGTGGACAATAAACGCCATCGCTCGAAAACTAAGTTGCCATCTCCTTCCGAGCTGGCGGCGCTAGGGGGTTTAAATCGGCCTTCGGTGGTCAGCGCCGGGCTCGGCCGGAGCGCACGCGGCGTGGCGTTGTTTGCCGAACTCCGGGGGGATGCGGATGCGACAATGAGAGCAACACGCGGTCGCTTAAAAACAGCCTGGCTCCCACTCGCCTGCTGTCCGCGGACCGCGCCCAACAGCGGCGGCTGGCCGAGGTGTCTTGGCAGCCGAAGTTTTGCTCCCCATTTATTCACCTGTGGCGTAGGTGTGGGCTCTACGCGAGGGCTTCCCGATCGTAGGGCGACCGCCCGCGGTGTAAGATGGCCAGTTAAGCTAAGTTACTGGGGGAGGGAGGCAGTGGCGTTGTCGGCGCTGCGGGAGCGAGCGAACTCCGGAGGGCACCGCTTTTTGTGCTCAACATGACAGACCACGTGCTTCGGGCAGTAACCCTGTTCTTGGTCTGAATGTCCAGCTCCTCGCGAGCAGTGGGATGCGGTCGCCGTCGGGCAGGTCCGGCCGGCAGGACAATGTGATTCGCTGATGATGGCGTCCTGCCAGTTTAAAAAGCAGAGTGAAAGTCGACAACTCTCAGCCTGTGCGGGGCGGGTAATCCGGGCGTTTCTCATCAAGGACACTGCAAAACTTTGATTAAATGGGCTCGTTACCGAGGGGAGGACGGGAGGACATTGCCCCGAACCCTCTGGACGCGGGTCGGGACCCTTCCCGGAGGTGCTCGTCAAGTGTCTCGCCCCTGAGAAACACTCAGACATCCTTGATGCTGCACGTAGGCAGCGCCGGGCTGGACAGAAAACAAAGAGCTGCATGTGCCCGTGCGGGCCCCGCGGCGCTCGGGGCGACCGCCGGGCGGAGGGCCCTGCGGGCCGAGGGCCCCGAAGTTCGGGCGAGTGTCGGGAGGGGCTTTTGTCCCCCAGGCCCTCGTGGGGAAACTTTGGCGGCGCTACTTGTGCTAGGTGCCATGCTGCTGCGCAGGGAGGCGGCGTGCTTCCCTGCTCCGGGCGCGCGGGTGAGGCGACCGAGTCCGGCCCCCGGCGCTTCAGTCCCGGCGCCGGGGGCCGCGGCCAGCGAGGGTCGGGGAGAGCTAGGGCCGGACTTGTCGGCCCGTTACTGGTGGCCCGGGAGTCTGCGTCTGGGAGGTCTGTGGATTCGCCTTTGAAGTCGAACTGTTGCCATGTTTGAATTACGTCAGGGCAAAGCCATGAGGAGGAACAAGCCCCGGCAGCGCGGCGTGCGGGAGGCGCGGCCTGCGGGAGGCGCCAGGCGGGCCGGGCGGGCGCGGGGGCCCGTTGTTCCCACTCAGGTGAGGGAGGCGGCGGCGGGGGACGCGGTTCACCTCCCGCTGCCCTCGCCCCGCGAGCGGCCCTTCACAGGAACTTTCTTCCCGATCCGAGATGTCTTATTTACCAACAAATCCACCAGGGAGCATTTCTATTTGCCGACCTGGTGTCTCTCTCCGCGGTGGCCGCGTGCCGAGGGGACGCGCAGTTTGGCGTGGGGTGAGACCCTGGGAGCGCACGCCGGAGGCATTTTGCTGCTTTCGGGGAAACGGGCGAGTGCGGCCGGCCCCTCCTCCCCGCGAGCGCGGCCTCACGTCCCGGGGCCCAACCCCGACGGCACCGAGAAAGCCCCGCGGGAAGTTTCGGGGCTCCGGGCTGCCCTACCAGGGAAGCGAGGGCTGTGGGCGAATTGTGGTGCCGCGGGCTTTGTGTGCTTCGGTGTGGGAGGGGAGCCGAGAAGGGCAGGTTTGTTTTGATCGGGGTGGGTTTCTTGGGTGGGAAGGCGGTGTGGAGTTCGTACTGGTAGCTATGACCCCCGTCAGCTTCTTTGTTTTTATTTTCTCCTTCTAACCTTCCATTACCGCAGGCCCTCGGAAGATGAGGAATGACTGTTTAGCCCAACAGGGACTCGGGTACAGACAGTTTCCCCCCAGCAGTCCTTTTCCCTCTAACTCAGGTTGACCTAAGGAAGTTTAAGACAACTTTTTTCTTTTTCTTTTAATAATTAAAATGAATTTGACCTTGTCGTTAAAAGTACACTGAAAAAGCACCTGCTTTTGAACTGCGAGTTTGCCAGACTTGAAAAGTCCTTTAATAATTGATGTTGCAAAACTGAACACATTTAGTTACCCAATCTAAATTAAAGTCTGGGAGTTTGAAGTTCCGGAGCAAAGGCTGATAAAATTTCATGTGATGATTTGGGGAAAAAGAATCTTTTTTTTGGCCTAGGTATGTGCGACTTAAGTATTCACTGCATTATCTTAGGGTGACCTTGAGGAAGCTAGCGTTCGGGGAGTTGGGCCTTTCAGAGATAACTGTAAGAGGCTGGTGAGTAAGCTGCTCCGGAAGATGACACTGGTAATGGCTAGCTAGCTAGCTGACCCTCCTAGCTTCTCCCTAGTTCCTGTGAACTGGCGTTGACCCCCCCTTGTGTGTGTGTGTGTGTGTTTTGGGTATGTGGCCCCAGGCGTAGCTCAAAAAATTATGCTGGTTTGACACATGGATGCTTCTTTGGTATTTGGGGTTTGCCTGCAGTCTAGACGTCAGATAAGCAGCACCATATCCGTTGCTTCTTTCTTGATTTCTACTGTTTGAATCAGTTTGAGGGTTAGTCTAGAAGGGATCATGACTGGAAAATAATGTCCTTAATGTTTTTGTCCATACACATCAAAAGTTCCATATAAATTGAAAGCCAGCTTTTCATTGTTTAATTTAATAAGTACATTCCTCTCAAGTTTTGGATGACCAGATTACAAATAATGAAAGGCAACCAGTGTTAGTACTTTTCTGAAGTGAATAGCAAGAGCAGGTCAAATGAAAATGAAAAACCTTAAACATAGTAAATTTTGGTTTTCCTTCAGGCCACTATTTCTCTGGGTTATGTATTTGAATTACCTATGAGGTGCTTTGCACATAGACTGAGATTCTTTGATTTGTTTCTCTTAGCGATTCATAACTCAGTTATTGGTAAAATTTCAGTAGCCAGGGAAATCTTACATACCATATAACTTAATGTTTTTGTTCTAATAATCAGATGGTATGTCCAATAAGATATTTGGTTTATCAAGGGGAATTAGGGTGGGAAGGACACAGGCAAGGCCTCCACTACCTTTTCTTGGTATTACTTTTGTGGGAGGTTGGAGATGAAAAGTCAGTGGGTAAAATATTCTAGAATCTTGATGGAGAACAGGCTGGAAGGCTGCTGTTTCACAGTATTCTTTTTTATTTCTATATATCTGAAATCTGTATGGTCTCAAGCCCCCCCAACCCCCAGTGTGTAAATCAGATCTTGGGAAAATATTTGACCCTGAGCTTGGACTCAGGAACATTTATGTCAGCAACATAATTTGAGTGTGATTTTTACTTGTAAAATAAACTTAAGCTTATTTGAAACCCAAACCAACTTTATAAGGTTGTTAATGAGGACAGGTTAATGACCCTTCCAGGTACATAGGTTGCTTTAGAAATGTCATTTTCTATTTAACTTAAGAGATGGTAGGAAGAGAAGAAAGGGAACATGTTTGCTTAAGTGCACTTAGGTTAGTGGTTCAGAAGTTTCTGGGCTTAAGAACGGACACCTGGTTTCCAAAGCTGTGATCATCCATCTCTGAGTTACTCTGTGGTCCAGTTTTCTCATCTGTGAAATGGTAATCGTACCTATCTCATGGAGTTGTAAATTATTAAGCAAGTGATATGGTTAATAAATACTGGCTGCTCTTGTCCTCAATACAACATTGGTAAGTAGACATTTTACATAAGATAAAACTGAGACCTGTGTCAATTACCTTGCCCAGAGAAGCATTCAGTAAATGTCAGTGGAAAGAGTGAATGTTTAGCCCCTTCCCCCACTTTCAGAAACCGGTTCTGGGAAGACACTGCCCTCAACTCCTGGTTGCCTTTCCTATTCTGATTCAACCATTTTACATCAGAAAGTCCAGTGAAGACCTAGAAAAGGTCTTTTTCCTTTCTTGCTGATTTCTCCTGTCCACAGGAATGTCCTGTGTTTTTTACACTCAGTTTTGATTCTCTGGGGATTTTTGTTGTCTTTTGGTTCTCCAATTTTTCTTTTAATTGTATATGCAACTAACTTTTTTTTTTTTTTTTTTTTGTGTGTGTGTGTGGTGTTGGGGATTGAACCCAGGGCCTCATGCTTGCAAGGCAAGCACTCTACCAACAAATGTTAGGCAAGCCCCTAACATTTTTTTGTGTGTCCTGGAAATAATCTGGAAATCTAGTCCAAAAGACAGGTACTTGTTTTCAAGGTAGGGAGGTTTTCTTTTTGCAACAGTGATGTTCCACATATATTTGCTGTTATATATTCAAGTATGAAAACTGCAGCTGAGCTAAATTAATTCATTTCTAGTGTTGTATTTAGTTGTTTCCACTTATTGATTATTGTAATTTTGTTAATATAAGTGTATGCTCATTGTAGTAGTTCTCATTTCTCCCATTGTGGGGAGATTGTGCTAATCTCCCCACAATCCCACTTGAAATAAGCATGAAATCTCTTTTTCTACCAGTTGTTTTGAAAATTGTTTACCATTCATTCTTCTCTTTTACTAATTGATGCATTTTACTTTTCCTGGAAATCTTTAAACTTAACAATTCATAGACCAAAAGGTTATAGAAAAGTAACTCCTTTCAAAACATTAACTTTTTTAGAAAAATTTTATTCTCATCTTTATTGAGATCACCATTCTATGTCCTTCAGATTCATCTTGGCCAGTCTACTCTTTGGGTAATTAGCAAATTCGACTCTTACAGTAAGCACCTGGTTGTAATGTAAGACTCCCTGCCCTGCAACAGTTTACTATTGAGCAGAGGAGATAACACAAACAAGTAGTGAAATCTTGTTTGGCACGTGTTCTAAAACTGGTATGGAATAGTTTTGTAAAAATTCTTAAAAGAATTCTTAAAACAATTTGCCAGGTTTAGGGAATAGAAAAGATATGAGTAACAGGATGGCTAGTTATTAAAATTGGTCTGACATTCTTAGAATAGAAAAACTCCAAGTTGGGAGTAGCTGGTAGGCAGGACTAGATCCTGAAGAGCCTTGAAATCTTTGGCAAGGAGGTTAGTTAGATACTATCCTGAAGGCAGGGTTGATATTGTGGAAGGGAAGATTTATATTTGAGTTTTAGGAAGGTACTACCTATTTGAAGGGTGCAGAGAATTCAGTTATGAGGTCCTGACAGATCAAGCATCAAGATGAGAAACAGGCACTGGGGATGGAGAGGATATGAGAAGTGAAGAAGCAGATATAGGGCTGGGGATATAGCTCAGTCGGTAGGGTGCTTGCCTCGCAAGCCCAAGGCCTTGGGTTCAAATCCCCAGCACCGCAAAAAAAAAAAAAAAAAAAAAAAAAAAAAAAGCAGATATCTACAGGCTCTCTATAGGAAACTTGGTGGGGGGATCATGGAGAGTATGAGAAGGAAGAGACTGGTTGACTTCCAGATTTGTGCGTGTGAGACTGTGTGGATGATAACCAAGATAGATAAACACAGGAAGAAGAGATTTAGAGGGGTTAATTATGTAACCAATTTAAAAGGGCATTTACAGGTTAGAATCATTCCAATTGACCAATTGGCTCTATTGAGTTACAGCAAAAGGAAGAGGTTGGAGCAGGACATGAATATTGAGAAATTATCATTAAGGGTGTTAGTAACTTGCAGAGAGTGGATTCCCCCAAACAGAAAGCGAAATGACACTTGAAATGTTACAGGAGAGAAAGAGGAAAGATCCATTTATTTAAAACAAACAAAACTGTCAGATCAGAGTGCCTACAATGTGCCAGTTCTTGTTGTTGCTTTACAGATATTCAAGAGTTTAAATTTATCCCTATTTTATAGATGAGGCAGGCAGAGGGGTCAGAGAGGTTAGGAAATTTACTGAGGTTTGGGTCAGATCAAGTCTGTGTTTATCATAACCGCTTTCTTTTGTTTTCTTTTTTTCTTGTCCTGGGGATTAAGCCTAGTGCTTACTGACCTAACCCCTAACTGTTCACTTTTTAAATTTTTTTATTTTGGGTCTCTCTTTGTTACTCAGGCTTTCCCCAAACTTGAGATCGTTCTGCCTCAGCCTCTTGTGTAGCTGAGATTATAGGCATGCACCACCATGCTTGACCCGAATCCTTTTTCTTAATATTTTTGTCAAACTTGAAAATGAAGAACATCTTCACAAGAGTATGGGCCTACCTCATGACTGTAAATTCTCCTTGAAAAGACCAAGTTCCTCTTTTCCTGCAGGCACAGACTTAAAAGAAAACCTTCAAAAATAGAGAAACCTTTCATTTAATTTATTGGATATATCCTGGGAAAGACAATTTACTTTTCTGTAATGTGCAAGTCTTAAATTCAAGGAAAAAAAAAAGCAGTACACATGCACTGGTATTTTCTTATACTTGTTTTATTATAGCATCCTTGGGAAGTAGAAGGGAGATTTTACCCTAATATTACAGAGGGACAAATAAAATTAAAAGTGACTTCCTATTAAGTTATAAAGACAGAAGCAGAAATGGACACCAAGTTGACTCATAGTACTTTTTTCATTGCTCACTATAGTTACATTTTGTAACTGATCATCATCCCTTAAAAGCAAATAAAGACTCCAACCCCTTCAACTTCCTCATCCTCTGGAATCACTCTTAACATGGAATTGGGATAACTAGTATTTTTTTATACTGTCTAAAACTCAGACCTGGATTTGTGATTTTTATTTTCAATCTGTGGAGATTTAGCTGAAGGCTTGTTTTGAGTTTGAACTCCTTTCCTGTAGGATAAGTTTTAGGCTTCTCAGTCAATTATGGAGCCTGTAGACTGCCAGTTATAAATGTTTTGTCATATTTTCTAAGAGGCAGGGTGTGTGTGTGTAAAAGCTGTTGGCAAGGCAAGCAAGTGGGGGTCCAACACCCTTTTCTCAATTCTTCCAGGTAAATTTAAATTTTATCTCTTAAAAGTAATTAAATTCAGAACCTTTAGGCCTGGGACGTTGGCTGGTATCTAGAAGCAGGTGAGAGGAAATAATAATGTTTTATTGCTCCATGACTTCCTTAAGCACTGATGAAATATATTTCATTGTTGGCGAATACTACAACGAAGTGGCCTAGCAGCGGAAGAATACAAAACAGTTAGAATACAAAGCAGTTAGTCCTGTTGACCCTTTGAAGAGTGTTGCTGCAGTAACACTGTTAGTGTTTACTGGATCCGTATTTACAGATGATTAAAGATAGTATATGATTGACGAAAATGGTGGCATTACCCATTACAGCAACTCAGGTATCCCACAGCATGTGATCAAGTGTTTTTTTCTTTCTTTTCTTTTTTTTTTAAATGCTTATTTTTCTTCCTTTCTCATCATCTTGTCATTTAAAGCTTGGCTGTAAAGAAATGCATCTCTTTCACTTCAAAGTTGTCTTTGGTTGCTTGGTTCCTTTTGTCTTTGTTCATCACTGCTTCCTTCCCATTTTACAAATCTTTTGCTTGTCTCTTCTGGGCAGTTTCCTTCCCATTCTGCTGTGTCTGTTCTGATTTCACTAGTCTATTCTGTAACCTCTCACGTGTAATGTATTTTCTAACGTGTATCTCTCCATCTGTAGATCTTTGAGGAAGTTTATTTAAGCCCTCTGGGCTTCTTTCAGTTTCCTCTTTTAGTTAAATGAAAGGTGTGTGATGATAAACCAGAGTTATGGGGGAGTGATGCTCTTGGTTAAAAAAAGATAGCTGTATAGAAGGGAGCAAAGTGAAAGTAAGCTTCCTTCATGCTAGCACTCCTCAGGGGCAACTACTGTTTACTATTTTTTAAAGATCTATTTTTTTAAAAAGTTTGGGTACTTAAGTTCTCACTTTTAAAGCATTCTGTGTGTAAGGTTACACTTACGATTTTTATTCAACTTGCTTGTTATACAGAACAAGATATTTTGGACTTGAGGACAAACATGTATGTTTGAAAATAATAGTTTAGTCTGACAATCTATGGACATTTAGGTCGTTTGAAATATTTGTGTGTGCGTGTTTAGGTCTAGGTTGTTGATTTTTAGAAAGAGAAAATGATGACTAGAAGCTATAAGGTTTTGGTATATTGCAATTTAAGAAGATTTTCACTTGGGAGGTTGCTCCCCTAATTTGTGCATATCAGAATTTCAATTCCCAAAATGGCATGGATAAATTGTGAAGTTAACTGTTAATTTACCACCTTTGGCTACTTCTCTTAGTTTTCTTCATCTAGTTCACCAGGGCAATTTTTGAGTTTTGAAAGGTGTGTTTGAATGTAAAAAAGTCAGAAGGACTCTAAAAAGTGGAATTGGGAAGTTACTATATTGGAGGAACTACTGATATCCTTTAAAGCTATATATATACAAATTAAGGTGAGCCTAACAGATGTTATATTTATAATAAGAACCCTCTCCAATTTTCCTAAGTATTAAATTAACAACTTTATTAAGATTAAAAAGATAAAAAAGATACTGGACAGAAGTAAGTTCTTCAACTTTTCACCCAGTTCTGTGCTAAATAAGATACTGAAACTGTAAGATATGCATTTCAGTATTCATACTATTTCCTGGGTAGAGCATAAAGTTAAATATTTGGTATTGATATTTTTAAGAGGTCATTTTCAACATCAGAAAACAAATGGTATTCCTGCAATATTGACTTGCTGAGAAGATTCTTTTTCTATACTATTTATATTATACTCGGTGAACTTAAGTGTTGAATTAGGTAAAAAATTAGATATCATTTCATCTTTGGCTTCACATTCTCATTTGATTACATTAGAATTGACCCTTCACATCTTCGATATAAAAAGTTACTTATCCTTTTCTTGACTCATCAAACACCAACATTACATTCCCCATACTTTCATTAAGATGATCATTAGATTTATATGAAATGCAACAGCAAGTAGAAAAAACTGCAACAAATCAACCAGAATCACATGTTTGGAATTAATTTTTGGATTTTGAAATATCACTCTCTTGGTCTGTTTGATGTTTTATTCATATAGTTAGTTTTTTCTTACCATTTTTGCTGATTTTAGCTGTTCAACTTTGGGAGATTCACTTAAATTGGACAGAACTGTAATTTTGGTAGCTAATTTGTTTTTAACTTACAGTAATTTAAAAATTTGAGTAGTTGACTGATAGTAGCTAAGGAAATATGTCAGTGTACTTTGTCAAATATTTATCATCAAAGGTAAAGTACTATGCAAATGACAACTTTTTAAATAATTGATTTTTGTGGCGCTGGGGATTGAACAGAGGAGAGCTTTATTTACCACTGAACTATAGTCTCCAGCTCTATTTTTGAGGCAGGGTCTCACTAAATGACTCAGGCTGTCCTTGAACCTGTGATCCTCACAAGTAGCTGAAATTATATATGCCTGTACCACTGCATTTGGCAAATGACTGCATTTAAAAAAAAGTTTAGTCGTGAGGTCCTAAGCAACTTAGCAAGACCCTGTCTCAAAAAATGAAAAGGACTAGGGAGATGGCTCAGTAATTGAGCACCCCTGGGTTCAATCCCTGGTTAAATTTTTTTTTTTTAAAGGCACATTATTGAGTATTCTCTGAGACTAGTGCATTTAGTGTATTTGGCAATGTTCTGCACTCATCACTGGTATTTAACTTTGAAAGACATGACAAATTTTTATATTTTAAATCTGCCCTCATTTTTTGCTTTATCTCAAAGCTTAATTTTCTTCTGCTTTCCCTAAATGGACACTTAAAGGTGAGATTGTATGTAGAGTCTGCCTTCAGCTGTAATTGTTCATCAGTTGGGAAGTAGATGGTGTTAGCTTCTATCTATTAAAACAGTGCTGAGTGGTGTGATGTTTTATCACAGAATAGATTCAAAAGGCACAAACTTTAATAGCTGGCTATCATTTAAACAAATAGATTCTTGTGGGGAAATTATTTAATATTTCACAAGTATAGGACTAGGAAGGAGATCTGAAGAACTATCATCACTTCAGATAACAGAAATTTCAAATTTAAAATCAAATTATGCCACACCCATTCTCTGCATTCTCAAATATATTCAGTCACTTGGTTTCAGAAGCCATTTTATATCCTTGGTCTTCCTCCCAAAATTTGGTAGGGGTGTTTTTGGTAGGGGTATTTGTTTTTCTTCACTGTACTGGGGAATCAACCCAAGTCTTTACACTGAGTTGCATCTTAGCCCTTTTTTTAAATTAAAAAAAATATTTTTCTTGAGTTGTCAACCTTTGTTTTATTTATTTATATGTGATGCGGAGAATCGAACCCAGTGCCTCACGCTCTACCACTGAGCCACAACACCAGCCCGTCCTAGCCCTTTTTTATTTTATTTTATTTTTTTTGCGGTACTGGGGATCGAACTCAGGGCCTTGTGCTTGTGAGGAAAGCACTCTACCAGCTGAGCTATCTCTGCAGCCCCCCTTTTTTATTTTGAGACACGGTTTTGCTAAGTTACATAGGCTTGAACCTAGCAATCCTCCAGTCTCACCCTCCCGTCTCTGGGATTACAGGTGTGTTTTACTATGCCCAGTCTGTTTGTTTTAAAACACAAGTGAGTTTGTAGGTTAAAAAAATTTTTTTTTCCAGTTAATATCAGGGATCCCCAAACCAGTTAAACACCAACTACTGCTTAACTGGGTTGCTGTAAACAAAGCCCAATATGAAACCCCTGTGTATTTGCTGCAGATTCCCAGGTGCCTCTCAAGTGCAGGAATAAGCTCAGAAAAAGCCTTAATAGGTTTATTAAGTAGTCAACCATTAAAAAGGTTCATGTGCTACTTGAATGTTGCATCAGGGCAAGTGTCTGCCATCTCAATCCATTTCTTACCACTGACTGGAAAATGGTGAAGCCTAGGGTTTAGATTCCCCTTAGATGTTCAGACAAGATTATTTTGAGGTAGCAGGGGTGGGTGTGTGTGTGTGTGTGTGTGTGTACGTACCTGGGATTGAACCCAGGAGCGCTTAACCACTGATCCACTTCCCATCCCCTTTTATTTTTAATTTTGACAGGCTCTTGTTAAGTTGCTTAGGGCCTCACTAGGTTGATGAGGCTGGCCTCCGTCAAAAGAATTTTATTGGGACAAAACTAAGGTCACAGACTAGTTAGTCACTAGGCTAGTTTTCTGGTGTTTAGGAAGGATATTCCTCAAATGAAGAATGAAATGTTTTGCCAGGGACTGGTGAGTGAATTTGGTGGTCTCCACCAATAAAAAATCATTTAAGACAAACCCTTGATTCAATTCACATTTGCTGTTGGTTAAAAAGAAAGGCCCAGTCATAACATTCTGTTACAGCTTTCCAGTGTGATAACTGGGACAAACTGGCTTCTTGACCAAATCCAGCTTTAGTGAAGGCAGTTAGCAACTTAGAAATGATCTGAGTGCCGCATAGGTTTTGCTCTCATGTTAATTTGGTAGGTAAAGAAATAGATTGTGAGGGTAAAGATTGGGGAATTTATCTGTTATAGGATTTGTTTTGTGTATTAATGGAATGAACTGGTTGTTTTTTGTTGTATGTACTTCCTTTGCCCTTGCTGAGAAGGGAGACTGAAGTTTCCTAGAGCTGTTGATGATTTTAAGAGGAACTGTGGACTTTGACCTCAGTGTTAGCAGGGGTGGAGATCACAGGATGTTTCTAGGACTGAAGCTGTGTTACAATTTACCTTAAAACAGGAATATTCAAATTAAAGGATTAACTTCTCTACTTTCCTGTTCTATAATCCTGTCATTTGGTACTGCTTTTTCTTTTCTTAATTTCTTTTTCTAATATTCCTTTTTCCAAAGCAATACATGACCACTTTTTGGGGAGGACATTTTCTTTTCAGTTCTCATGTAGGTTGATTTGTTAGATTGAAAAAGGTATCTGCCCAACAGGTCTTACTATATTTTTTCTCTTACTATGTAGAGGGTACTTTTTTTATATTTCATTAAAAAAAAAAATCAAATTCCCAAGCATTGAACTAAAGTGAGTATGAATTAAGAATGTTATGGTTTCTGTTTTAACAGGTTTTTTTTTTTTTTTTTTTTTTTTTGGCAGTATTGGGGATCGAACTCAGGGCCTTGTGCTTGCGAGGCAAGCACTCTACCAGCTGAGCTATCTCCCCAGCCCTTAACAATTCTTTAGGTAACTTAGTTTAGGCTTAATCGTTGAAATGCATGAGTGGTCTTCTGCTTTGCCTTATCCCATTTTTCTGACTGCATTTTTCAATAGTACATCAAAAAGGAACATGTGGTTAACAATAAATCTGTTTAAAAGGGAAGTTTCAGCTTTTAGCTAATTATTTTCTAATAAAAGTCTCTTAAGCTATTCTTAAAAACATTATAAAACCAGCTGGCAATGGTGGCACATGCCTGTAATCTCAGCTACTCAGGAAGCTGAGGCAGGAGGATCACAAGTTGGAGGCCAGCCTGGGCAACTTAGACACTATCTTAATATAAAAAAGAAAAAGGACTGGGGACTTAGCTCAGTGGTAAAGCACCCCTGGGTTCAGACCCTAGTACCAAACAAAACCAGACCAACCTTTCAGAAGGATGGATGGTATTCTGTGATTATACCTCCTAAAACTATGATAATCAATTGATATTAATAAAAATTTTCTGTTCATGCTTTTGTATGACGCTTTTGTGATCATCAGTTGGACCCTTGCACATATACAAATAACCTTTGCACTTGCCCATTGGGGTTTAATTTCTATATTCTTTACCGTTTCATCACCTTTCTTAGTCCAGATGTGCTGATGGTAGATATTCCAAATTACTTCAGAGATGTACATTTTTGCATCCAGGCATAGAGATGTTTCATCCTTAACCAACCAGGAGAATTACGTTTTATTTCATTCTGTGTTTTTTGGACATTTGCTTTATACTATTTACAGCTCTTAAGCACAAAGCCTCATAGAATATTTCCAAAAACTTAAGTATACTGAGTGAGCAGAGCAATGGTCAGGCAACAATAGCTCATTATTCATTTGTATTAATGATTAATGGAATTATTATTTTTTAAAAATTTGTTTAGTTGATGGACCTTTATTTTTATTTTTTTTATTTATATGCGGTGCTGAGAATCAAACCCAGTGCCTCACACATGCTAGGCAAGTGCTCCACCATTGAACACAACCCCAGCCCTAGAATTATTTTTTCAGTACTAGTAATTGTACTCAAGGTCTTGCACGTGCTAGAAAAGTGCTCTACCGCCAAACTATATCCCCAGCCTGTATTTATTATCTAAATTCTAAATTTGATTTCTGTGAAGCTTTCACTCTCCTTTCAGCATTTACAATTCAGGGCCAATGTTGACTGTTTAGAACTTCCCGTTTATTATAGAAGAAATCCCCCCTAAATTCCCGTAGAGCAACGTGGTGTGGGTTGATGCATATTGAGCTATTTATGTGCTTAGTATGAATTAGTTGTCATGGTAAATGCACAAATTTCCCCAGAGGGAAATCACATTAATTGCAAAGGTGCAAAATACCAAGATGAATCTTAAGTTTTAGGATGTATTTTTTTTTTTTTTTTTGTGGTGCTGGGGACTTGAACCCAGGGCCTTGTGCTTATGAGGCAAGCACTCTACCAACTGAGCTACATCCCCAACCCAGGATGCGTTCCTAATTGTGTGTGATTTTGTCATTTTGTAGGATTGTGGTGGAGTTTGTGGGGTTTTTTGTTCATTTGTTCTTTTGCTTAAAAACTTGATTTAAAAAAAAAATGCTCTCCTTTCCCAGTTTTGAAATGAGTATCTGCTAGGCTAGGAGGTGATAGAGACCTCCTAAACTGAGCTATTTTGTGTTTTATATACTTTCCATGATAGTGCCAAAAATGGAGGTAGAGGCAGAAGTTCTTTCCCAGAGCAGACCTCTTCACGTTGGTCGTGAAACACCCAAGTTGCTTGGGGGTGGGGTGGAACAGAGAAAACTCTGTTTTCTTTTTCTTTCTTTGGTACCAGGGGTGCTTAACCACTGAGTCACATCTCCAGCTGCCCCTGCCCTTTTGTTTTTTTGAAACAGGGTCTCCCTAAATTGCTAAGGGCCTAAATTGCTGAAACTGGCTTTGAATCTGGGTTCATCCTGCCTGTCTCCCAAACCAGTGGGATTATAGGTGTGTACCACCATACCCAGATTAATATTTTCTTCTTATATCCCTCAACAAAGCTGTGTCATTTCCCTTGACTTTACAGACTATTGCCCAGAAGAAAAGATGTTTGGTTTTCACAAGCCAAAGATGTACCGAAGTATAGAAGGTTGCTGTATTTGCAGAGCTAAGTCCTCCAGTTCTCGATTCACTGACAGTAAACGTTATGAAAAGGACTTCCAGAGCTGTTTTGGGTAAGATCAGTTGATGTTTGTACCATTTTAGAGCAGACAATCAAAGTATGTGGAAATACTCCTAAGCAAAGAGATTGGAGCTATATGCTAACAAAATAATTAAGATAGTTTATTTTCTAATCTAGGCTATTTAAGGCTCCTGTTTTTTGTTTTTTTTTTTTTTTTTTTTTTTAAATTTTAGTGGTCAGTGGATCTTTTCTTTCTTTATATGCAGTACTGAGGATCGAACCCAGGGCCTCACACATGCCAGTCAAGTGCTGTACCACTGAGCCACAACTCCAGCCCTTAAGGCTCCAGTTCTTAAAATGCATGAAACAATACTCACATCCTCATTTTTTTTTTCCATATTATTAGGAACTACCAATCAAATTGTGAGCCCCTCATAGTTCTAATTAGACAAATCCTTGTGTTACCTTCAGGACATATAAAGAGATTTTTTAAAGACTATCCTTATTCTCTTACTAATAGTGGTTCTTGGTATTTCTTCTATATTTTTCTAAATAGTAGAAATGTACTGTAACCTAACTTAACAGAGGAAGAGGATAACAAAACTTACTGTTCTTCCCTGAAACCTGCTCAGGGTATTGTTTTATAATTATATTTCTCATTTATATTCCTAATTTATGGCAATAAACCTTTGCTTAATAAGATGCAATTTATTATCCAACGAACACTGAATAAAATGTTTATTTTTTGGTGGCACTAGGGATTGAAGCCATGGGCACTCTGCCACTGAGCTATACCTCCAGCCCTTTTTTATTTCAATTTTTTTTGGGACGGGAGTGGGTACCTGGTATTGAATTCAGGGGCACTACTGAGCCACATCCAGTCCTATTTGGTACTTTATTTAGAGAGAGAGTCTCACTGAGTTGGTTAGGACTTCGCTAAATTGCTGAGGCTTTGAACTTGAGATCCCTCTGCCTCAGTCTCCAGAGTCACTGGGATTACAGGCATGTGCCGTAGCTTCTGGCTATTTCAATTTTGAGGCAGTGTCTCTCCAGGTTGTTGAGGCTGAACTCAAATTTCTGATTCTCCTGCCTCAGCCTCTGAGTTGCTGGGATTTCAGTCACTGTCTGTGCCTTGCTTAATGTTTAATGTTGAACAATTTTCCCATATTCCAAAATAATTTGTTTTTGTATTTATAATACAGGAAGAATATACTAAGTGAAAAGTTCCTAAGAGATACAGCCTAAAAATATTTGACAACTAATCCTATAGATTTTTGTCCTTATAAAATCACTTTAGAAATTACAATACCTCTTTTTTTGTTGGAAACTGAAATGTCATGACCCATTATTTTACTTAAAATGTGGTGTTTTATTGCTTAATGAAATATCTACACATTTCAAGAAAGATTAGACAATATTATTTAAAACCATGGTGATCAGGCTTTCTCCTGGATCATAAATCTTATTAATATTTAGTTTTAAAAGTATTTAAAATTGATTTATTCTATTTTTTTTTAAATTACCAAATTGGAGTTTGTAGAATTGATTCATTGCCTCTATAGATGTTAATTATATTTCCAAAATATATCCCTGAAACAAAGGGACTAGGTGTTCTACAATGATTAGAAATTGCATCTATAAGTCATAAATGAATATTTTTCTTTTTTCAGGAGAAATGTATTTGCGGGTATCCTTTAAAGTAAAGGAGACTAATATAGGTGTGATTGTTTCTTATCAGCTTGCATGAGACTCGTTCAGGAGACATCTGCAATGCCTGTGTTCTGCTCGTGAAAAGATGGAAGAAGTTACCAGCAGGATCAAAAAAAAACTGGAATCATGTTAGTTCATCTGTCTTTATCAATTATATCTTTATTATAGTTAAAGTAAGGTGAATTTCTAGTTCCGGAAGTAATATATTCCTAGGACGGGAAAGTTTGAAGAATAAAGAGAACACGACTTGCTGCTCAGATATAATCATTTACTATGTTGATATGTTTAGAATAGAATAGCCTGGTATGGCATTTCATAAGGCTGTATCCAATACACGCCCCCCCTTTTAGAAATTCATAGTGCTTAGAATAACATGTTTATTTGAATTCAGGTTGCTACTAATGGGCATATAGGTTTTAGAATCAAACCTGGGTTTGAATCTTGCCTTTACTACTTATACTAGTTGTGGACTTTAGGAGGTTACATTTATTTACAAAGGGGGACACATAGCTACTATGAGAACAATGAGATGTATATAAAGCACATAATAATTAGATCAAAGTTGTTATTAATCTATATTTAAATCTATTTGAATTCAAACTGGCAATATAAATGTGTGTTTAGTTAGCCCTTTTATTTTCCTATGTCACTAGAACTTTTCATTTTTTTATTTTATTTATTTTTATTTTTAATTTTTTTTTTTTTTTTTTTTTTTTTTTTTTGCAGTACTGGGGATCGAACTCAGGGCCTTGTGCTTGTGAGACAAGCACTCTACCAGCTGAGCTATCTCCCCAGCCCTCATTTTTTTTTTTTTTTTTGATAATTAGAACAACATGATTGTTTGTTGGGAGCTGGGGGGTATGGCATACCCCAGGCACGTGCTCTACTGTTGAGCTCCCCCTTAGTCCCAAGTCTTATTTAATATGATCTCTTTTTAATTCCATGAAATTTGCACAAAGTATTATAAGTAGGCAGGCATTTTTGTTTATTTGTTCCTCTGTATTACCCTTACTCTGTCCTTTGGTGACAGTGTTAAATTATTGTGATACATTTATTTGGATCTATTACCTTATTAAATGTGAGTTTTTCTTAAATAGCTTATCTGGAGATCAAAATTCTGATTTTGAAGGTGATGGCAACCATCCTTTTTACATATACACCTGCAAGTAGTAAATGTGAATGAATGCACAAGAAATGGGACCATGCATGGCTAGATCAATGGCCAGGCTAGATAGCGGGGAGAGCATGCTCTCGCCTTTGCATAATTGACTTCAGGAATTAAGGTATACAGTGAAAAGAACATGAATAATAGGTCTGAAGACATTGGTTTCAATCTTGTCCCCCTCACCAGTCACTTTGATTATTTACTGTCTTAGTGGAAAAAGGCGAAATATATAATTTTATTATTGCCTTGATTTTCTTCAGTCTAAAATCAGAGTAACAAAAGATCCCCTTAATACTTTGTGATAAAATCAGAAATAAATGAAGACTGCTTGTACATTGCTATACATCATCCTGTAGAACTATTAGTGTTAGGACTGATTTTTCTTCACCTGGTTGGGTCATAGAGTAATGATTAACCCATAACATAAATCTAATAATTTTTATTTTTTTTTAAAAGAATTTGAAAACAAATACCTAATAGATAAATAGTATTCTTTATATTATATAATGATTAAAGATCACATGAATCCTCAGACACATTTTGTAAAACTGGTTCTCAAAACAGGCAGGGGTCTGAACCAAAGGGATACGTATACTCTTCAATGATATTAAATATTCAGTGTTTTCTTCCAGGTGGTAGATGCAAGGGCAGGACCTAGTCTAAAGACTACTTTGAAACCAAAGAAAGTAAAAACTCTATCTGGAAACAGGATAAAAAGCAACCAGATCAGTAAACTGCAGAAGGAATTTAAACGTCACAGTAAGTTTGATATTTGAACATTGGTACGAAGAGTAATTTTTCAGGTTTTATTTTGTTTGGGGGTTGTATGTGGTATGTGTGGACAATTTTTCCCTGTATTTCTTCTTTAGCTGACTTGCTAGAGATCTTAATTTTATTTCTGTGAAATCTTAGATTTTGATCTTACAAAAACACTTTACTGAGCCACTTGTTCAGATTGTACTGAGATAACTTTGATGTCTTTATAAACATCTTAATTTTCTAGAAGGTACATTCTATCTTATTTACTTGATTTTTATGCATAAGGAAATTGAATTTGGGAGGTGTGCAGAAAGATGTGCCATATTTTACTGCATAATTATTACTATTATTTTTTTTTTTTGCAGTACTGGGGATTGAACCCAGGACCTTGTGCTTGCAAGGCAAGCACTCTACCAACTGAGCTATACCCCCGGCCCATTTACTGCATAATTGTTGCAGATTTTATGCCAAGGTTTTTTGTAAAACAGTGGGGTGTGACCATTATGTGAATCTCTTTTTTTAAAAAAAAAATTCTTCTGACGTTACTCAAAAATGATTTATTACTTTCTTTGGTGCAGGAGTAGGATGCTTGAAATGCTTGTGAATGTACATTAAAATCAAATAGTCCAAATCAATGCACATTATTTCTTTGTGACCGTTTAGTGAACATTTTTCTGGTCTGAAAACTAAGCACAGTAGTTGTTAAGGATTTGTGCTTTATAGTTGAAATACTACACTTCAGAAAATTTTACTAGTGTTGCAAAATATGGATGTAGAAATTGCGTGTGAAAATTCTGCTCCTGTATCATTGTTTTTGTTATTTGACAGCATTGTCCTCGGTGACACTTGCTTAGTACTGCGGCACTCTAAACAAACCATACAAGTTGACTTTTAGAAATATACTGATAATGAGCTTGCACAGAGAATTCTAGACTTGGGGCTTGCAGTGCCCAAAAGGACAAAAGTGCATCCATATGCCACTGGTGAATACATTGCTGCTCTGTTTAATCTTTTTAAGTGGCATGAAGAACAGGATTAATTATACCATGTGATGATTATGCAATGAAAGGTTATAAACCATTTTTTTGACTGAAAAATCAGAGTGTAACAAATATGCAGTAAAATACAGTAAGCCAGGCAAGGTGGCACAAGCTGTATTCCGTGCTACAAAATATCTGTTACTCACAAAGTAACTTATTCGGGAGATTGAGGCAGGAAGATAGATCACAAGTTCAAGGCCAGCCTGTGCAGTTTAGTGAGAAGCTGTCTCAAAATAAAAAAAGGTTGGGAATGTGGCTCAGTGGTAATGGGCCCCTGGGTTCAATCCCCAGTACTGCCTTTTAAAAAAAAAAAAAAAAAAAAAAAGTACGTAAATAATTAGTGAACAATCTGAGATCAAACCCTGGATTTCTGGAAAGTAACTTTAGAAATCATAACTCACAAATGAAGTAATGCCAGCCTTCAGACTTTTAGGCATAAAGGCACCTGTGTTGTGTGAGAATACTATGAGGTTCATACACTATTACAGGGAGTTGTTTGAGGGATGGTGCTATGGTCACATAACTGTGAAAGACAGGTTTACTAACTAGGAAAAGTAGGGAGTGAAGGAGAACTACTTTTTGATCACTTTGGTACACTTTACATCTCATTATCTCCATTATTTCCATTTTATTGCTTAGGATAGGAAGCATAGAGATGTCATTTAGCCTGACCCAGGTCAGTTAGTAAGTGATTGAAATGAGTTTGACTACAAGTTTGTCCAACTTGAAAGTCCTGTGTTCTTTCCATGAGGCATCTGTTTTCCCTGGTAGCAGAATGAATGCTATAGGACTTAGGTCTTTCCAAATCTGTTAGTAACAGCATTCTTAGTAAATAGGTGTTAAACAGTTTCCCTTTAGTTACTCTAATGATATATTTAATTTATGGTTACTATTTTAATGTATTGATAGAAAAATATTTAAGTAACATAAAAGTGTTTGTGTGTGTATGTATTTTAATTATGTGTGTTCCTTCTTTTAACCAATTGTCACCCACCCTCCAAAAAAAGATTTAATACTACCCTTCATTCTGTCTCGATGTTTAAATGGACATTTTGGAAATTGTAATATTCAAGACAGGGGAATTCATTATTCAGAAAGTAATGTTACTTTGAACTTACCTAAGGAAATATGTCCAGTGTACCTTAAGGAGTTTTATATAAAGCTGGGCTGAGTAGTGGTTGGAGACTGAAAATAAGTCCCTTTGATAAAGTGTATTAATATTTGTAGCTCAGACAGAAACAGGTTTTTCTCAGGTACATTGTGAATTACTACTAGCTCCTGTACACATCATAACAGTTTGGGGGCATTGCATTGTGCAGTGTACTGGGGATTGAATGCAGAGGTGCTTTACCACTGAGCTACATCTCCAGCTCTTTTTTATTTTAAGACAGGATCTCACAAAGTTACTGAGCACCTCAGTAAGTTGCTGAACCTGGCCTCAGACTTGCAGTTTTCCTGCCTCAGCCTCCCAAGTCTCTGGGATTTTAAGTGTGTACCACCACACCCAGAGAGACATTGTTACATGGTATCCTGGAGAGACTTTTGACCTAAGGGTTTAAAGATTTGGATTAAATTATGGTTCACAGTTGGGCTGATGTCCTATATATATCATCCCAGCAATTTGGGATGATGAAGTAGGAGGATTGTAAGTTTGAGGCCAGCCTCAGGAACTAAGTGAGGTCCTAAGCAACTTAGACAGTGTCTCAAAATTTGGGAAAACAAAAACAAAACAAAACAAAACTTGGAGCAGCTTGGGAGGCTGAGTCAGGAGGATCACAAGTTCAAAGCCAGCCTCAGCAACTTAGTGAGGCTTAAGAAATTCAGTGATACCCTGTCTCTAAAGAAAATATGAAAGGGACTAGGGATGTGGCTGAGTTGTTAGTGTCCCTGGGTTTAATCCTTGAAAGGCTGGGGATGTGGTTCAGTGGTAAAGTACCCCTGGGTTCAATCCCTAGTGCCAACTAAGAAGAGATTAGTTTTTATCACTAAGCAACATGTGACTGTGGAGTCATTTTAACATTTAACCACAATATCCTAATTGGAGAAATGGGGATAATCACATAAAAAAGGATTTTGTAACATACAACAGAGTCTTAGCTATTTTTTATTATTTATTTTCAGTATGGTGGATTGAACCAAGAGGTGCTTTTACCACTAAACTACACCCCTACTCCTTTTTATCTTTTTTTTATTTTGAGACAGGGTCTCACTAATTTGATAAGGCTGACCTTGGAACCTGCTATTAAGTCTCCTGACCCAGGCTCCTGTATTGTTCGGATTTAAGGGCTTGTGCCTAACACCTGACTTGCTATTTTTTTGTGGGGGGTGGGGCAGGGGGCACTAGGATTGAACTCAAAGGTACTTAACCACTGAATCACATCCCCAGTCCTTCTTACTTTGTTTTATAAATTTTAAGACAGGGTCTATGTTGCTGAGGCTGGCTTTGAAATTGTGATCTCTTCCAGCAGCCTCTGGAGCCACTGGGATTATAAGCCTATACCACCATGCCTGGCTTGCTATTTTTAGGGCATCCTTCCCAAAATCTACGGTAATTTCTGGTTGCTATAGAATAAATGTTGAAAGTCCCTAAAAAGTCTTTTTAGGTCCTATTTTAGTGAAAGCATATTTGAGCTATATCAGTTTCTGTGATACATATTGACTTTCCTTATTACTTATTGTATACTTATTACCTACCTCATACTATTATTTTGGGGGGACAGGGTTTCTGTATTGCCTAGGCTGGTCTTGAGCTCAGATTTTCCAACCTTGTGTATTCTACTATACCAGACTGACCTCATGTTACCTTAATTACTCCTTTGTACCTTTCCAAATCTTAGCTAGTTTAAGACTTTTAAGATTGCAGTTTTTTGAAGAATTTCTAGATTTACATTCTAGAAGAGTTCTTCACTATGTTTATATGTAGTTATTTGTATATATTCTCAAGTTCCCAGAGTTTGAGTTTAAACCATACGGAATTATGGTTTTCATAGGTTAAAAAAAAACAGGATAATCTGGCTCCAGTGGTGCACACTTGTAGTCTCAGCTATCTGGGAGGCCTAGGCAGGAGGATTGCAAGTTCAAAGCAAGCCAAAACTTAACAAGGCCCTAAGCAACTTAGACACTGTCTCAAAATTTAAAAAAGGTGGGGGGGGGGGCGGCGGTGGCAAATAGCTGACTTTTCAAATAGCTTGAAGATGATAATCACTTCTTAGGATAATGAGCTTTCCTCAGTAGTGTAGAGCTGACTTACTACTAAGGTTAATTATTTGGAAGGTTTTTCTTCCGCTACACTTATTTCTTTGAAGCTTTCTATCTTTAAGGATTTTGTGAGTTTTTTATGATCTTGAATGCTGTTTACATTGGAAATAAATTAACCTACTAAAACACTCATAGTACTTTCAGATATATGATCTTATGCTATTTTAAGTAAATGATTATTAATACAAACTTGTGACCTATAGGTAAAAGTATCCTTTATTCTTTTTTATTTCATGTAGCATATAACATAGGACTTGGTACTTAATAAATGCTTAATAAATATTTGATTGGTTTTCTGAATTATAGAATTATTCTATCCGTTGGTCCTGGGAGCAGGGAGTTTTTAGTTTAAAGGAAAAGATGTGTGGTAAATTACACCCCTATTTATGATGATGCTGGCTGTGATTTAGTAGAACTGTAGCCTTTTGTCACAGTATCAAACAGAAGATTTATTTTCTGACTTTTAAATTTATATAATGACTTCTGGGGGCAAGAATATTTTAGTTAGGTTTAACTCTGCATCTAATGAATTGCCTTTATTCCTTAGTAAATAAGGATCTATTGGTTTTCCTTTATAGGTAAGGTATTTTTCTATAGCTGATTTTAAGATTTTCTTTCTCACATTCCTCCAGGACTACAGTGAAATGAATATAGTTTTTGTTGTTGTTGTTGTCATTGTTATAGTCTTAAAGCATCATTTGTTTTCACTGTGTTCAAATTTTGTAATTTCTGCTCTTTATTCCAGTGAACTATTTTAGGTTTTTCTGTCCCCTCTGTTGTTGAACCTATTTGCTGAGCTATCCCCTGCCACCCCTTATCAGGGGAGGAACAGAGACCTTCTATCTATGAGCCACACCCCCAAACATTTTTCATGTTGATACAGTGTCACATTAGGTTGTTGAAGTTTTCTTGACCTTGAGATCCTCCTGCCTCAGCCTCCAGAGCATTAGGATTATAAGTATGGGTCACTGACCTGGCTTATGTTCTCATTTGTTTCAAACATTTTCATGATTGCTTATTGAAGTGTTTTGTTATGATTGCTTTAAAACGTTTGTTAGATAATTCTAACAGCTATCTTTTTGGCTATGGCATCTCTTTTCATTCAGTCACAATCTGGTTTTGGTATGATGTGATTTCTGGTTGAAACTTGGACACTTTCAGCTTATATTGTAGGACTTTGGATCTTATTTAAATAGTCTGTTAATGAACACTATTTTGGACACTGGCATCAGGGAAAGGGGGAAGAGGTGCCATCACCGTGTATTGCTACTTTTTTAGAAGTCAGATTCCTTAGTCACCATTGATATCTGAGGTGAGGCCAAGGTGTTCCTTGTTATTAGTGTGTGTGTGTGTTGGGGGGGCAGGCAGGATTTTTAAGGCTTTCACATGGTCAGTTGTTCTTGGTGGGCCATAGTGAAAGTTCTGACTCTTCACTAGGCTTCCTCTGACATCACCCTGGTGGAAGTATTGGTGCCTCAGAGCAATTTAGTGAAGGTGGGACTCTAGATTCTCCACTTGACCTTTGCTCAGATTGGTGGGCCAGTGGCCACCTTTTTTTTTTTTCCAGTGTGCAGCTGGAGCAAAATCATTTTTGTATAATAAAAGATAACTGTCTTGAGACTGCCCTTTTCCTGAGCTTTTATTGGACCCTTTGTTTTGAGGGTGGGCAGGGAGTCATCTGATTCCATTGTCATTTTTGGTTTTTTGACACTACTTCCAAAGTTGGGAATTATGAGGTAAAAGAAAATCCAGTAAAAGTAGGTAATATGATCATGACTGTGCCATTCCTTCCTTGGGTCTCAAGCTGCATAAATGGTCATCACCTTTCATAGTTTTAGGTTTGTTTTATATGTAATGCATAAGGTTTTTAGCTGTAAAAGTAGGAGGAATAGAGAAAAATATATACATTTCATCTTCTTGGAAGCAGACATTCTCATTTAAAAAATTACTTTTGTACAAATATCTTTACAGTAGTGTACAAAATAAATTATTTTTTACTTTTTCTTCTTTTTACCAATTTATTCAGTCTTAAGTCTCTATGTTATATGTCCCTGACTTAGGATTTTTTTGATTGTATGATAGTGTGAAAGCAATATGCATTTAGTAGAAATAGTCCTTCAGATTTTGAATTTGGATCTTTTCTCAGGCTAGCTATATGCAGTATGATTCTCTTAACAATGCTGGGCAACCACAACAAGCATTAGCTCCCAGTCAGCTATGTATTCAAGAGGGATAACAACTGATACTTTATAGTGTACTGTTACTGAGCTATGATGTTTGGTAGACTAGGTGTATTGAACTTATTTTTTATTTAGCATTACTTACACTGGTCTTATTCGGATTTACACCATTTAAAGTGGAACAATATCACTAGTTGCATTTACATGTAATGAAATTGAATTTTTTTCTCTTTATTACAGATTCTGATGCTCACAGTACCACCTCAAGTGCCTCTCCAGCTCAATCTCCTTGTTATAGTAATCAGTCAGATGATGGCTCAGATACAGAAATGGCTTCTGGCTCTAACAGAACACCAGTTTTTTCCTTTTTAGATCTTACATACTGGAAAAGGTAAGTGCAACAGAAAATCTCTTTCTAATCAGCCTCCCATCTTAATTACAAGAAGCATTTCCCCACTTTTATATAACAATTTAATGGCATTTGACAAATTAGCTGCTAGCACACATGATTGGAGGTAGATTAAGCAGGAATTTAACAGAGTGTTGGAATTTTGTATGTTCTTCCTATTAAAAATTAAAGTAAAAACACATCAAGGCAACAGAATTTCCTGTAGTGGAGTAGACTATTTTGACAACTTTTATCACTAAAAAAGCACAGTTGCTAGACATAAATTTTTAGAAATCTTTAAGGCTTCTTTTGGAAGTTTTTAAAAATGTCATTAATGGGTAGGTGAGTTAATAAAGAATTCTCAGGACAAATGTTAAGTGAATGTATGACCTGCAAGTCCAAAAAGAGATAATACACTAGGAAAGGGGAAAATATTTTCAAAGAGAAAGTAGTTAAGGAATTTTTTTCTCGGATTCAGGGAACAAGTAAAAAGCAAGATAATAAAAAATTTCACCCATAGACATTGTGTAGTGAAAAACTACAGAATATGAAAGAGAAAATAGAACTGTAGGTAGTGAGAAAACACATTATTTTCAAAGGAACATGAATAAAGAAAGCAAGAAAACAGTAGATGGATGTCTTCAGTGGACCAAGAGATAATACCTCTCAAACCTAAAATTATATATAGCAAAAATATCTTTTGTGGAAAAGGGCATGAGACATTTTGACTAGGAAAAAAAATTGGGGCTTGCCAAGAAACTGACTCTCAAAGAGGCAGAAGGAAAGAGATTCCACATAGAGATTCTGAGAGGAGAGAAAGATAAAATAAAATAGTAAACATTTAGGTAAATTTAAACACTAAATAGTAGTTGTAGTAGTGAAGAAAAATATAAATGCATGATAATTATAGTATTTTAACCTGAGGTGATAGAGGTTGTAGGTAGTGTCCAGTGTTCTTTGCTTTTTGATAATAAGCAGACTGAATAACTTTTTAGATTTTGATAAATTAACTGCAATCACTAAAAGAATAAAAAGAGAATACAGAGAAGAATGGAGGGACAGGAAATTACAGCATAAGAGTAGTTTCCTATCCAAAAGCTTGCAAAACAGGAGAGAAAAGACATAGATAACAAGGTGGGACAAAAAGAATAATAATATGGTAAAATAGGGCTGGGGATACAGTTCAGTGGTATAGCTTTTACCTAGAGTGTGTGATACCCTGAGTTCAATTCTAGCTGCACTGCCCAAAGTGACAACATGATAGAAGAAACCTAAATCAATTAGTGCGTGCGTGCTGGGGTTGTAGCTCAGTGGTAGAGCACTTGCCTAGCATGTGTGAGGCACTGGGTTCGATCCTCAGCACCACATAAAAATAAGTAAAAATAAAGGTCCATTGAGAACTAATTAAAAAAAAAATTAGAGTGTGCGTGCTCTTGTGTTCTCTCCCCCCCATCTCTCTTCTCTCTATCTGTCTGTCTATCTATCTATCTATATAGTAATGGTTTCAGGTATACAATCCAAAATTGGATAATCAAAGTCCAACTATATTGTGTCACATTGATATAGGATAAAGTTTTAAAAGTTACAGAAAAAAGGTATTTAGCAAAACAAAATGATAATAAAAAGCCGGTCCCTGTATAATTGTAAGTTAAGAAGCCCATCAGACCAAGAGGAAGTATAATATAAATTAGAAAATATTTATAACTGAACAAAAACTAAACAACATCACAAACAAGATGTATGAGATGAGACTAAAAATGTAGATAGGAAAATATTTATTGCTGGCCAGGTGCAGTGGTACGTGCCTGTAATCCCAGTGTCTGAGGGGGTTGAGGCAGGAGGATCATGAGTTCAAAGCCAGCCTCAGCAAAAGCAAGGTGCTAAGCGACTCAGTGAGACCCTGTCTCTAAATAAAATACAAAATAGGGCTAGGGATGTGACTCAGTGGTCGGGTGCCCCTGAGTTAAATCTGCAGTACCAAAAAACCCAAATATTTATTGCCTTTAATGCTATAAAAGACTAAAAATGAATAATATGTATCTAACATAAAAGTTGATGAAACTTGATATAAACAAAGTAAAGAAATCCTAAAGATAAGAGTAGAAGGCTGGAGATGTAGCTCATGGATGGAGCACTTGCCTAGCACATGTGAGGTCATGGGTTTGATCCCCAGCACTGAGACTTGGATGTGGCTCAGTGGTTGAGTGCTCCTAGGTTTAATTTATAGTTGTAAATAAAAAGAGAGAGAGAGAGAGACACTTTACTCAAAAGAAGTCCTGGGCTCAGAGTGGCAAGTTCTACTAAACACTCAAATGAGTCTAATTTTGTACCAACTTTTCCAGACCATAGATATGGATAAAAGAAAGCATAGGCCTCAGACATTTTATAAAAGGCAATATAACTTTGATACCATAAATAACCAGACTACATTTATTCTTGGGATGTAAAAGAAAATCAACAAATATGATTTGCTGTAGTTTTTGATTAAGGGTAACATTTTAGTAGTACAGAGAAGGTGTTTAACTAATGCAAACATTTCTTTAAAGTTTAAAACATTTATAAAATAGACATAGAGAACTCAATTTCCTGAGTAATGGGTATATAAAAAAAGTACAGCCAACATCATACTTAGTTGCGATAAAATGAAAGCATTTTCTCTTCAGATTAGAAGTAATTCAAGGAGAGCTGAAGAAATAGCTCGTTTTGGAGGGTGTTTGCCTAGCATGCACAAGGGCTGCGAAAGTTAAAAAAACAAACAAACTAGTAGTAAATACAGAACCCTTTATGTAGAAAGTACCTAAAAAATCATACATTATTGAATAACATCTTAAATAACTAGAGCATACCACATTTGTGGATATAGTAAAATTGATTGCTATGGATATGAATCAGAGTGACAGTTAAAATCCAAACATATTTGTAGAACTTACCAAGTTAGATTTAAAATTTGTATAGAAGAACAAAGCAGAATAATAAGAAAGATGCGGGTATACTTGTCCTAAGAGAAATCAGGACATATTACATAGCCATAGGAATTGTCATCCCTGGGTAGGAAAGGATTTCTTACAGGAACGTACTAAATCCTAAAAGAAAAGATAACAAGTTTGGTTACATTATAATTATGGACTTTAAATTCATCAAATGATAGCATAAGAAAAGTATAATGAGGGCTGAGGATGTGTCTCCTAGCCTGCATGAGTCCCTACGTTCAGTTTCTTGTAGAAGGAAAAAAGGGGATATCTAACACATCTGACAAAAGATTAGTATGTTGAATATATAGACTTAAGACAAACCAACAGAAAACTGGACATAAGACGAGGTGTCACACAAATGAAATAGCTCATTAAATGAAAACATGTTAAAAATTTTCAAGGAAAAACAAGCTAAAATTGCATTTTATACTCACTATGTTGTTAAAAAATAGAGTAAGATCTCTGTATTGTCAAGTGTGGAAGAGGCATTGAAATGTTGGTTATGAGTATAAACAGTTAAAACCACACTGATGAATAAATTGGCATTTCTGAGTAAAGGTGAAGATATTCCCATTCCTGTATCCTAGCAACATCACCAGAAAACCTTTAGGATATATATCCTGGTATGTATAGCAGTGTTTGTAAGAGCAAGGAGAGTGAATAAATAAAAGTGGTATATTCACAAAGTGGAATGTTATACCTAAGTTAAAATGAAATAAAGTTCCCTAACTATATGTGAATCTTAGTTACTCAAGGTTGAGTGAAAACTTAGAGAATGCATTGTGAGATTTGTGTGTGTGTGTGTGTGTGTGTGTGTGTGTGTGTGTGTGTGTTTTGGTACTGGGGATTGAACTCATGGGTTATTTACTACTGAACTACACCCTACTTCTCTTTTGAGAGGGTCTCACTAAGTTGCTGAAGCTGACCTTGAGTTTACTATCCTTCTTCCTCAGTCTCTCAAGTCATTGGGATTATAAGCATGTGCCACCACACCTGGCATGTGTGTGTTTGTATGATGGGTTGTTGAGCAATGTGTTTAAAGATGCAAGCAGGTAGCAAAGCTATGAAATGTAAAGAAAAAGGGAAATAATTAGCTGCAAATTAAAAGAGGAGAGAATAAAGTGGAATTGGGGGTTGGACTGGAAAGGGTTATACAGGTGAATTCATTCTTATGTAATCCATGGGTATTTTTGTTTTGTTATCTTTAAAAACAATCTTTAAAAATTTTTTAATTGGTATTAGAGATTGAACCCAGAGGCACTTTAATGACTAAGCCACTTCCTAGCCATTTTAATTTTTTATTTTGAGACAGGGTCTTGCTAAGTTGCTTAGGGCCTTGCTTAGTTGCTAAGGCTGGCCTTGAGCTTGGGTTCCTCCTGCTTCAGCTTTCTGAGCACCTAGGATTACAGGCACACACCACCATACTTGGCTGATGTCCTTCTTTTAATGCCTTTATGTATACTTGATAATGCAGGTATATATTTTTATGTCTTTAGTACTTAACTGAAGAAACCACCAACTTGGTGGATGATTTTTTTCAAGAGTTAGTGATAGCTGGGCGCAATGGCGGGTCTGTAATCTCAGCAACTCAGGAGTCTGAGATTTAGTGAGGCTTTAAGCACTTAGCGAGTTTTTTTTGTGGTACTGGGGATCGAACTCAGGGCCTTGTGCTTGCAAGGCAAGCACTCTACCAGCTGAGCTATCTCCCCAGCCCGAGACCCTGTCTTAAAATAAAATATACAAAGGTTTGGGGATGTGGCTCCGTGACTGAGAAGCCCTGTGTTCAATTCCTGGTTAACCGCACCGCCCCCCCCCCCCCGCCAAAAAAAAAAAGGTTGATATTTGGAGGAAACAGTTAACAACTTTATTAATTAGCAACTTCTCTGAAACAGACTGCAATCTTTCAGAATGCTTTCTTCCTCCATACTACTTGAGAAAATGCCATTGTGGAATTTAAGGAGACATGACTATTAGGGTAACTCCAGGAGCGCTCTCACTGGGAATGTGAGAAGATTATAAAATTACAGCCATGTTGGACTGGTTATTATAATGATGAGCAGCGTTTTTTGTTTGTCTTTGGTATTCTTTTCTGCTTTATTAATAAAACTTTGTTCTCTATTTTTTTCTTTTAGACAGAAAATATGTTGTGGGATTATCTATAAAGGCCGTTTTGGAGAAGTCCTCATTGACACACATCTGTTCAAGCCTTGCTGCAGCAACAAGAAGACAGCTGCAGAGAAGCCAGAGGAGCAGGGGCCAGAGCCTCTGCCCATCTCCACTCAGGAGTGGTGACTGAGGTTTATGTAGAAGGGGAACAAAAATGATTTAAATTTTGAAAAGACCACAAAGCAACAAACTGACCTTCCTATTTTTAACTTGGATACCTGCTATTCTGCCAAAAGACATTTTCTAGAATAGTTTTGAATGGGTTATTTTTCTTCCATTCCCACAAACTCTGAAGCCAGTGTCTAGCTTACTAAAAGAAAAAAGTGTACATAATATTTAAGATGCTGAGTATTTCATAGGAAAGCTGAATGCTGCTGTAAAGTGCTCTTTAAGTCTTTTTTTTTTTTTTAATAATCCCCTTCTAATGAATGAAATTAGGGGAATTTCAGGGGACAGAGATGGGATTTGTTGTATGATAAACCATATGTAGTTTTTAGTCTTTCTATATTGAGAAGCAGTGGTTGGGGCATTTTTAAAAGATGGCTGGCTACACTTGTTTTCCCTCATGTTAGTAGATTTGTCATAACTCAATAACATGTCTTGCCCCTAGAGGTAGTTGTTAATAATTTTGAAATATTAAGGTCTCGCCAAGTTTCTGATGATTCAAACCTGTACTACTGATGATTAAGCAGGACAGACTGAGCTTTTTGGTGCAAGTACCTTGAAGGAGGAAGTAATTTCTAAATACACAGGAGCTTGACAGTGTATGTTACATCCTGTGTCACCTTCCTTCATATTAATATTTGTTAAAGATTTTAATTTATGTGAAACTTCTCAAGCAGAATCAAAGCTCCTCTTGGGGAAGTGGCAAGTACGTGGGATAGATGAGATCCTATATGAATAGTACCAAAGCATTACCACATGGTGGAAAACACACTCTTAAAAATGTTAAACTGTATGCAAGTCTTCAGGATGGCAAAACAGGTTAATGCTTCTTGGGCATGCTGCTTGGAGAGCTTGTGAGTGTGTAAATAATTGACTTTATTTGTGTTACATGCCTGGTGACTTCATTGAAATCCGCACAATTCAGTTTTAGCTCTGGATTACTTCAGTTGACCTTTGTGAAGGTTTTATCTGCATAGAGTAGGTGTTTGACTTGTTTTAACTTGTAGGGGTTTTGGGGTTTTTTTGGTCACTATTTAAAGTAAAATTTACTAAGAAAAAAAGTGTGTTCATGCTAAGGGGGTTAGTGTTGGTTTGGCTTCTTTTAGTCAGGCTTACTGAACACTGAGATTTGCTGAATGTGGAACTTTTCAATTCTAAAATACTTATTAAAAGCCTCTCACTTGAACCCAAACCAAAGTATTCTTATTGCTTATTTCCTAAAAGTTCAGAAAGAAAAATAGCACCAGTTCAAACTTTTCATACACGAGGGAGGAATATTTGCCTTCCTTATAATAACATGACTCAGTGCTTATTTTTAAAGCTGAATTTTAAAAATTAGAAACGTCACAATTAGGAGTGAGCCACTTTTTATGGGTACCCTATAGTTTTATAGTTCTTAGTCTAAACTTATTTTATATTTCTTCCTGTTGAGAAAATACCTACATGCTACAAGCCACCTTATGCACAGACTACACAGTGAGTTGGGTCGGCTCTCCCATAGCCTTTGAGGTGTATTACAAGAGTCCAGCCATTATCACCCTCCTGAGTTATTTTGAAATGGTTTTTTTTTTTTTTTTTTGTACATTTTGGCTGCAGTATTGGTGGTAGAATATACTATAATATGGATCATCTCTACTTCTGTATTTATTTATTTATTACTAGACCTCAACCACAGTCTTCTTTTTCCCCTTCCACCTTTCTTTGCCTGTAGGATGTACTGTATGTAGTCATGCACTTTGTATTAATATATTAGAAATCTACAGATCTGTTTTGTACTTTTTATACTGTTGGATACTTATAATCAAAACTTTTACTAGGTTATTGAATAAATTTAGTCTTATTAGAAAATAAAGGAACTGTTTTGTGACTTTGTGTTAAAGATCTTTGGTCAGAATAACTAATGTTTTTGGCCTTAACAGATATTCCATTTAAGCCTATAGTATTATAATAAGATATGGGCAGGGCGATGGTAGTGATCCTCTTTACTGAGAAATACAGACTTCAGACTTTCAAGTAAAGAATTTTTTAACTGACAGGTAGTTATTTAACCTAGTGTGTAATGATGTTTTAATAGTGAAAAAAGGTTCCCAGTCCTTCAAGGTCTATGATGTGATTTCATTGTCTTTGAGCATAGTAGAAAGCATCATTGAGATTTTAGAAAAACTATAAAAAGTTGGAAGGGTAGCATTTGGCATTTAGGAGTCATACCTGGGATCTCATATTCCTATCTCTGCCTGTTCTTATTATACATTTGAGTAATAACAGTTTAGAGGGGTTTTGTGTGTGGTTTTATTGTTGGGTTTATTTGTTTATTTATTTATTTTTTTTGGAGACAGAAAAAGAGACTTGGCCTCACAATACTTTTTCCTCAGTAACAACCACACCCAGCTTCTTTACAAAATTATGAGGACTCTCAAGAGGCATAATCCACATTAAAGTTTTTAAACACAGATTGTTTTATTATCTGGGGAAGACTGATCCTATAGGTCAAACTCGTATTGTTGAGATTTAATGTATGTGTTGGGGGGATTGAACCTGGGACCTCATGCATGCCAGACAAGTACTCTACCATTGAGCTCCCTGCTTCCCAACCCAATTGAAGTTTAAATTTGCTTTGAAATAATCCAGATGATTTTGCTGCCACCTAATGTAGTTTGAAGTTGTCAAGTTAACTTTGAACAGTGGGAAGGTGATAGTACCTGTATTATCAATTGCTCTGTGTGTGTGCAGTTACCACAAACTTGGTGACTTAAAGCAAAATTTGAGCTATGTGCTATGGCATCTGCCTGTATTCCCAGCAACTCAGGAGGCTGAGGCAGGAAGAGTGCAAGTTTAAGGGCAGCCTCAGCAATTTAGTGAGACCCTGTCTCAATAAAAAATAAAAAGAACTAAGGGTGTAGTTCTGTTGTAAAGCACCCCTGGGTTAAATCCCCCATAACAAACAAGTGAAACCCCAAAAAAACCAAACAACAAAATTTAACTATTTCTGTTGAGGCAGTTTAGTTGGGTTCTTTGCTCATGGTCTTACAAGGCTACAACCAGGTGTGAGCTAGGCTGCATTCTCCCTAGTGATTTGGTAATAATCTAGTCCTTACCTGGTTGCTCGCAAAATTCTTTTCCTTGCAGCTATAGGACTCACCGCCCAGACTTATTTCAGACTTACTTCATCAAGTGTCTAGAGACAGTCTACCAGCAAGATGGAGTTTTCTCAAGTCCTGTCCACATCCAAGAGTAGAGTATTAAATAAAGGAATCAACATCAAGAGGTGCGGTGTAGGGTTCATGGGGAGGTACTTAGTTTGTCTGCCACAGCATCTCATTTTTAAACTGAATCTCTTAAACTCCTGCAAGTAAAAGAAAAAATAACTCTCCCATTATGGTACTTTTTAAACATCATTTAAAAGTAAACAACAGCCCATTCACGTCATTCCTATAAAAGTAGAGGTGCAAAGGAGACCATATAACTAGAATAAAATCTGCTTTTCTGATTCCAAAGTCTTTGCTCTCCAACTGGCCGTGACCCTCTTGTTACATGTGGGAGCAGTTAGCTGGGTCTCTTCTGCTTCCCTAAGTGCTGAAGGCTGAAAATGAGGGAAGAGTTTTACCCTTGCAGAGAGGTTAACCTTTACTCTGTCTGGATTAAGTCGGTCTTTCCTTCCTTGCTTCCTTCCTCCCTCCCTCTCTCTTTTTTTTTTTTTTTTTTTTTTTTAAGAATTTTGCCTCTTCATGGAGAAAAGTTTCCTGGAAGGTTAGTGAAACAACTGGATATCCTAAAAATTAATGTAAACTGCTTATTCTGCAATGAAGAATGGAAGATACCCAGGGAACCTTTTCAGTTTTCTAACACCCCAGATTTAGCAATGTGCCCTGGCAATCATTTTTGTGTGATGTTCAGTGAACTGGGAAGGGAGGAGAAAGCCAAACTGGATCAAAGATAGATAATTTCACAGGCTCATGTTCTCAAACAAAGGGGCTGGAGGGTTCTGTCTAACAGTTTCTCAAAGCTGTGGAGTTTGGTTACTCATTATAATCATGAGAATGCTTTAGGTATCAAATTCTTTGCACCCTGGATAGAAACTACTTGTTATTGTATGACGAGAAGGGGGTCTTGGACACACTTGGTTACAAGCTTCAGCATAAAAGAGCTTAATCATTCAGTCTAGAGAAAGAAAGATTTTCAAAGCCTGCCCTTTGTCTCAGTGTCTGAAAGGGGGAAATTATTAACTGTCTGCATATGAATTTCTTGCAAGGAGGTGGGATTGTTTTATGTGTATGTTTATATTTAAATCTCTAAAATTAACAATGTCACACACCTGTAATCCTGGCAACTCTGGAGGCTTAGGGAGAAGGATCCCAAGTTCAGGCCGCTTCAGCAACTGAGTGACACCCTGTCTCAAAACAAAAAGGGCCTAGTATATGACTCAGTGATAGAGGGTCTCTTGGTTCAATCTCCAGTAATAAATCAGGTCCCTTGTAGTGTTAAAACTGGACAATTAAACTTCAATTTTTTAAATTTTATTTTAATCTTTGGTGGTTGTTTAGTTTTTGTTTTTGTTTTTTTCTTTTTTCTTTTACTTTTTGCATACTGGGAATTGAATCCAGATGCTCTACTGCTGAGTGACAGACACCCCAGTACTTCTTTTTTTATTTTGAGTCAGGGTCTTGCTAAATTGCCAGGCTTCAGTCTTTCCCGAAGCTGGAATTACAGGTGGGCCCAGGGCTATGCTTTTTTTTTTTTTTTTTTGGTTTAAATACCAAGTGTATTATTGACCTTTAGCTACTTCTAAACACTGTTCATTCTACCCTTGCTACTACAGGTTTACTCCAAAGCCCTCACTGTATTCCTCCAGGCTCTTCACAGCAGTTGATGTAATCAGTGATTTCCTTTTTGGAATAATAATAATTATTTTTGCAATGCTGGAAATTGGACCCAGGACTTTCATGCTCTGTTATCACCAGTCTTTTGTTTTTAAATTTTTATACCTTTATATTATTTGTTTTTATGTGGTACTGAGGATTGAACCCAGTGCCTCACATGTGCTAGGTGAGCACTCTACCACTGAGCCACAACCCCAGCCCTCCGCCTTCTTGAGATACTGACTGATAACCCTGACTTCCAGCTTTTCTCTTAATTCAGATACTTGTTGATTCAGGCTTCACCTTCAGCCTTCTCAGTCCATATCCATTCTAATGGTCCTAAATATCATGTAAGATTTGTCGTGAGTTCTGTCTGGAGAGCTTTATGTCTATGGGTCAAAGTGCTGGCAGAAAATTGATGACTTATTTGAAATTGAATTATTTGAGGAAAGTTTAATAAAGGAACTTCTTACAAAATGTGCACAGGGTGTAGAGGTACCCCAAGGGAGAGTACAGTTCTTAGGACCAGTAATGTTGGTGCTAGTAAAAAAGGTTGGTGCAAGGTCTAAAGGTTGAGGGAGGAAGTAGTCAATGGAACCAGGAGATGAACAGGCCGTGTAAAAAGAGAGTGAGGGCTTGGAGGAAACAGCAGGAATAAATAATAACACTTTCCATCATCAGTGCCTCCATACATTCTTCCCTCTGACCCATCTCCCCACCATCATATAACTAAGCAATGTCTACTTGTTCTTGAGGTTTTAACTCAGGCACCACTTGGCTAAACCTTCTAAAACATTCTCTCCAAAACACATACATGGGATTATATCCTAAGTGAGTTCCATGAAAGCAGGAACCATGTGTATTTTGTCATCATTATAGCTCCCAAAGTCTTTGATATCAAGCCAATGCATTTAAGAATTTTTTTAAAATATTTTTTTCAGTAATGGGATTGAAACCTGGGCCCCTTGCATGCTAGGTAGTTGTTCTGCCATAGTACTACATCTCTTAAAACATTTGTAGTAAGAGCAAAATGAGAGTATGCATCCTAGTGGGCCTATCCTATACATAATAGGTACACAGCTGTGAGTTTGTTCCATCATTGGTTCTTTCAGACTTTAGTGCTGAAGTTTAATTGGATATGCTTGGAATGAAAATTTTTATGATTACAGTGAATACAAATTCACATTAAGATCCCCACCACAAAACAAAACAAAAACCCTAAAGCATTCTTAGGTTTCAGTGCTTTAAGGAGAAAACGTATGCTGCACAAGATTATTATACTTTGGCAGCACATGAATCCCAGGATTGGGAACTTGCATAGAGAGCACAAGTGATGCCAGGTATTATTAAGCTGCACGAAAGTGCCGAAATCCAGGGGGTGGCCAAGTAGGCTCTCAGGGTGACTTTTCAAAGTTCAAACTTGACTGCTGTAACAATGTACTGTGGAATCAATTCATAAAACATGCTAAAATAGTATAGCACACCTCTGCCTCAAGGGCTAAAGCGTCAACTTTAGTTTCTTCCTCTAGTTGAAAGTCCTCGAACAACTGCAAGGGAGCACCCACCATTCACACTGTAGGTTACAGAAATGACTCCCATTCCCCCAGTTACACTAGCACCAAAGGGCATGATTCCAGGGGTGCTTATAATCCCTAGTGGACTGAGATGACTTATTAAACTCTCCTTCAGACAGATTTCAGGCCTCTGTGACCTCTTTCTTTTCCAAGTAAATCAGTGACAAGAGGTGAAGTAGTGATAAGATCAGGGTTATTTCTAAAGCATTGTTAGGGTATCAGTCTCTGAATTGCTGAAAGGAAGAAGTCTGCCCTGATAAATATAATTCTCAAATTTTTGAAGAACTAAGACCATTTCATTTATTCCCAGTGAAGTATGAATTATTGAGAAGGTGTCATTGAGAAATGCCAGGAAAAACTAAGCCCTCTGGTGCCAATTTAACCAGTTGCTCTTCTATGGAGGCTGAGTGCCTTTTCTTATATGTTACTACCTGAATGTCCACGAGGTGGAGCCAGTCACACGTAGTATGTATGGCACCTTGAGAAGGTTTTTTTTGGGTCATCCAGTTTAGCACCCTCATTTTACATATGAAGAAACTGACCTAATAGTGACATAGCTGTTCATTATAGCACTAAAACAAAATAATCCATTGCTTGTCTGTGGTCAACTAAATTATTTCAGCTCAAATATAAGCCTTAGAAACATTTTTTAAAACTTTGGCAAACTTACTTGCCTGTGTTTAATCAAGATAGTTTTAAGTAAGAACTAAGAGACAACCTTTACCTTTTTCTGCAGTTGGATTATCTATCACAAAGGAGAAAGAAAGCAAACTCCTGTCTTCAATACCATTGTCCCAGATGAGTGCTGTTGTGAGGGATGCAATCCTTGGATATCACAGATTCTGTGACCCACAATTCTAAACCTGTGGGACAGCCTGTATGTTCAGTGTATTTTTGGAGACTGGGTGGTCATACAGTTAAGGATAGAGGTCATCAAACCTCAGAACCTCCAGTTAATCAGGCTGTGAATACAGCACATTGCCCATGCCTAAAGCTATGGCTCCCGAAATGTTAAGTGCAGCATTGGCTCATTGGGGTTACAAAGTAAAAGAACTTTTTTTTTTTTAAATTTATTTTTATGTAGTACTGAGGATGGAACCCAGTGCCTCACATTGCTAGGCAAGTGCTCTACCACTGAGCTAAATAAAACTCCAGCCCATGAACTGTTACTGTTTCCTTTCTCATTCTTTTTTCTTCAATAATTTTTGCTTATTTTATAATATATGTAATATTAATATAGTGCTATGTGTGTATAATTCATATAAAGGAAAAAGATATTTAGTTAAAAAATATTCAAAGTCACTTCTCTAGAGAAGTGGAGGAGTGGTAGAGGGTTGGGAATAGTCATTTATCTTTAAGTCCAACAGATCATTTAAGTGAAATATTAGAGAAAATGGGTTTATGGACCATTTCTAGATCTGAGAGAGAAGGGGGGATAACAGTTGCCAGAACTCTCTTATATTACATGCTTATCAAATGCTTGCTTTTTCTCCCCATGTAAGTTTCCTTCCCTGAGGCTTTATTACATAGAATAGTGTGGTTTTTTTCAGAATGGGATATCTTTATCGGGGAGTAGAGTTAGTAAGCATGCCTTCTCATTGGTGAAACACCAGGTGGGACAAAAACAAAAACCTAACCCTGGCAGTTACCTGGGATTTCTCATTCCTTCCTTTGCCTCTCATTGAGTTGGGTAGCCACATTGCTAAGCCCCAAACATTTTTTTCTTAATCATGTGAAAAATCTATAGGAAAATAGTAGGAATGGTCAAAGTGATATATTCAACAAGGATAGGACTTTCCATTTGCCAGTGAAACTATTGGGGGCATTGTAATGGGCTATGACAAATAAAATTACTAGCAAGGCTTTTTAAGCAAGGCTGAGAATGGATGGGGGGAAATCAGCAATTTAGATTTAAAGTTAGCAGTTGTAAAAATGGAGTTCCACAGCTGTCCTAATATGAAAGGGAATAAAGAGTAAGGAAATCTTAGAAAGAGGTTCACATGGAGCAGAGTCAAGACTTAACATGGTGGGAAAAATCAAATTATTAGTGGATGCTCCAGATGAGGAAACTTATTCAGGAAAATGAATGTGATTCCACAGCAATGAAGCAATGTTATAATGTTATAACACCTTATAACATTGCAAGGTGTTATAAGTTCATTTTTTATTCAATCATCTATTTAATAAATACTGTGTTCCTGTTCCACATCAACCACTGAACTAGGCTTTAGGAATATTATGGTGGACCACACATTATCCCTGCTGTCAAGTGCCTTACAGTCTTGGAGAACAATACAAATGCTAAGACAGGGATAAGTACAAGGTGCTGTTAGTATATGGAAAAGATTCCAGGCCAGGTGTGGTGGCACATTCCTGTAATCCCAGCGGTTTGGGAGGCTGAGGCAGGAGGATCACACGTTATAAGCCAGCCTCACCAACTTTGTGAGGCCCTAAGCAATTCAATGAGAACCTGTCTTTAATTAAAAATAAAAAATAAGAAAAGAAAAAGAAAGATTAACTAGTGAGAAACTGATTTTAATGCCAAAACCCAAAATTCTGTAAGTTAAGCAGATATCTGAGAAACTGAAAAACAATAAGTATTTAGACAAAAGAAACAGTTTAACTGTTTCTTAACCAAAATATATATTTTTTAAACATGTGTTAGACTTTCTTGGTACACTAATTTTCAAAAGTTTCATCGAAGTACAGTATTTTTAGGTTTTTTGGTTTGTTTTGCAATGCTGGGGATCAAATTCAGGGCCTTGTACATGCTAGATAAATGTTCTACCCCTGAGCTACATACATTCCAGTATAATACATGCTGGAAGAGACATTTAAATGTACATACAGCTAAAGGGATTTTAACAATTGGGCACATCTATGTAACTTGCATTCAGTGTAAGAAACAGAAAAGTACTAGAAGCCCCTCCACCTTCTGTCCCATTTCTTCCCAGTCACTACCCTCCTCAAGGGTAACTGCTATCCCAATATTTAATAATATAAATTAATTTTGCCTGGTTTTTGTACTTCATATAAATGAAATTGTGTAGCATGTACTCATTTCTGTCTGTTTTTTGTTTTTGCTAAATCTTGTATTTGTAAGATTTATCCATATTTTTACATACAATTTTAGATAATTCCCATTAACTGTATAGCATTTTACTATGTGAATATGCCATGATTTTTTTTTTTTTAAGCATTTGGATAGTTTCAATGAACATTTCTAGTACATGTCTTCTCGGGGCTACTGTTATAGCTCAGTGGTAGAGCACTTGCCAAGTACATGTCTTCTGTTGAAAATACAGATGCATCTGGATGCTTGGGGCATGCCTGTAATCCCAGTAACTGGAGGCTGAGGCAGGAGGATTGCAAGTTCAACACCAGCCTGGGCAATTTAGGGAGACCCTATCTCAAAATAAAAAATGAGAAGGGCTGGGAATGTGGTTCAGTGGTTAAGGGCCCTTGAGTTTAATCCCTGGGCTACCCCCCAACCCCCACAAAAAAAAAAAAAAAAAAAAAGAAGAAGAAGAAAGGGAGAGGAGAGGGAGGGAGATGAGAGTGGAGAAAATGAAAGAAAGGAATGGAAACTACGGATACATTTCTATTGTGCATCTAGAGGTGGAACAGGCATAGAGTATAAATATTTTTAGTGTTATGAGATATAGGCAAATTGCTTGTGTAAGTGTTCATACCATTTTATACTCTATATGAATGAGAGCTCCAGAGTTAATTCTGGAAGAAGGAATCTGAGAAACTTAAACATAACTTGACAAAAGAAACAATTCAACCACTAAAAAGTTAAACTTCCCTGGGTGCACTTTCATATTGGCTGTTAGTATATCCTCTTCTGCGATGTTTGATAAAATTATTTCTATTAAATTATATCTTTTTTTCTTATTGATTTATAACTGTATGTGCAGTATTGGGATTGAATGTCGGGGTTCTCTACCATTGAGTTACATCTGAACTCTTTAGTTTTCAGTTTGAGACAGGCTCTCACTAAGTTGCTTAGGGCCTCACTAAATTGTTGAGGCTGACCTCAAGCTTCTCAACCTCCTGAGTTGCTGGGATTATAGGCATGCGTCAACATGCCCAACTTGCTCGATTCTTTGGCAACCTCTTCAACTGAGTTTGTAGGACTCAGTTTGCTGTTGTTGTAGATTAAATTCAGGGCTTCGTACATGCTAGGCAAGCATTAAAGGCAAGTATTAGACTACTCAGTTATACCTCTACCCCTAATTCTAAACTATGTTTGAAGAAGACATTTTAGTTATTTATTTTTTTTTTTTTCACTTTGTGAGACAACTCAGTCACTACTTGATTGGATAGGTTTCTTGTTCTTTTGACTCTCACCTCCTGCCTCATTACCCAGTACTGGGAATGCAACCCCTGAGGCACTCTACCCCTGTCCTTTTAATTTTTTTATTTTGAGATAGGGTTCACCTAAATTGCCATGGCTGGCCTTGAACTTGTGATCCTCTTGCCTCAGCCTCCTGAGTTGCTGGGACTACAGATATATGCCACTGAGCTGAATTTATTGACATTAATAATATATAGATATATTATATAACATATTAGAGGAGTTGTGCTCATGATTTTTTTTGATAATGAATTTTATTCACAATATATAGGGTGCAGTGGGCTCATGCATTAAACATGACCCTTTTTACACCAAACCAAATATCCATAGCTAATAAAGCAAACTGTTCAACTTTAAAATATATGTAGGTGAGTTCCAGGACCATGGAAAATAACCCACATGCACAGAATGCTCAAGCACCTTATATAAAATGTACTAAACTTTCATATACTCTATGCAAATCCTCCTTAATACTTTGTTTTGTTTTTTTTTTTTACATACTTCAAATCATTTCTAGATTAATTATTGTACCTAAGACAATGTGCCATATAAAAGTTGTTCATTATTTATAGGAGAATGAGAAGACAGTCAGTCGGTACAGCCACAATTCTGCCCCTCTGCCAAACATATTCATGTGATTGGATGAATCTGCAAATGAGGAATCCATGGATACAGAAGGCTGACTGTATTCTCATTTAAAGACAAGGTAACAATGTTTTTTAAACAATGAAATTGCTTGTAAAACCAACTTTCTACCCCCATTCCCTGCTTCCGAATCAGCCTTGGTCTTTTATCTTTTGCTCCAGAACTCAGTGTCCAGCTTATGTTCTTTTCCAGTAGTGATTTATGTTCTACTGCTATGTAAGCAGTCAATAGATGACTGACGTCAAAGAGGTTTCTTTCCCCCTATGACCGTATCAGCACTGACGAAATACTGGAAGGGAGAAGAGAGATCTTCAGTGGTTTCTACTGTGTAGCTCCAAGGAATGGAAGGGTAGGAGAAAAGCAGGTTATCCACATTTATAAACTGGAGGGTGGGCTGGGGCTGTGACTCAGTGGTAGAGCACTTGCCTCCCACATGTGAGGCACTGGGTTTGATCCTCAGCACCACATAAAAGTAAATAAAGATATTTTAAAAAGAAAATTGGAGGGTAAAGGGCATTTTACTTAGATGAACAAGGAATGCTAGCCACAAACGGTTTTTGCAGGTTCTCACCTACTCCTCCATGCCTTTTTTCTTGCTTTCTTTTTTTCTTAGGTGAAGATTTCACTGTGACTGTGTTGCCCAGGTTACCCTCTAATTCCTGGGTTCAAGTGGTCCTGCTGCCTGAGCCTCTCTGGTAGCTACGGCATCACATACCCAACACCATGCCATCTCTTCATGTAGAATATTTAGAAAAAGATGAAACCTGGCCCAATAATCTGACAGTTAAGGTACAAAATGAACCCTCACAATGATGGAGAATTCACAAGTAGTTTCTGAAAAACTAGTTTCTTGTTGATTTTAGTCCTTTGCTTACAAAGAATAGTTACATACACACATACTCACACATGCACACACATTTGTGCTGGCTGGCCTCAGACTTGCAATCCTCCTGCCTCAGCCTCCCAAATTACTGGAATTATAGGCATGTGCCATTGTGCCAGGTGTAAATATAAAGAACTTTTATAATTCAACAGTAAAAAGAAAATCAACTGAATTAAAACTTGGCTAAAGGATATGCATAGCTATTTCCTGAAAGAAGATATGCAATTGGCCAGTAAGCACATGAAAAGATTTTCAACTTCGTTAGTCATTAGTGAAATGCAAATCAAAGACCCAATGAGATACTGCTTCATACCTATATTGTAATAATAATAAAGGAGAATAACAAGCTTTGGCCAAGTTTTGGAGAAATTCGAACTCTCATACATTATACTGGTTGGAGTGTAAAATGGAACAGCTGCTGCTGGAACACAGTCTGGTAATTCCTCAATATGTTAAATGTGGAGTTATCATCTGACAGCCATTCTACTTCTAGGTGTATACCCAAGAGTATTGACAACATGCCCACACAAAACTTGGATAAAAAGGTTTATAACATCATTATTCCCAATAGACAAGAGTTAGAAACAATCCAAATGCCTATCAATGGATCAATGGGTAAACAAAATGTGATATAACTAGTTGGGTGCATGTGACAAACACCTGCAACCCCAGCTGCTTGGGAGGCTGCCTCAGGAGGATCATGAGTTCAAAGCCAGCTTCAGCAACTTAGTGAGGTCCTAAGTAACTTAGTGAGATCCTGTCTTTAAATAAAATACAAAAAAGGGCTGGGGATGTGGCTCAGTGGTTAAGTGTCCCTAGGTTCAATCCCCAGTATCCACTCCTGCCCCTGCAAAAAAAAAAAAAAAAAAAAAAAGTGTTATAATTTACAGTTGAATAATAATTTAGACATAGGGAATGAAAAGAAAAGAAAAAGTAAAATACAGTGGCACACATCTGTAATCCCAGTTAGTTGGTGGGAGGCTGAGGCAGGAGAATCACAAACTCCAGGCCGGTATGGGTAATTTAGTGAGAACCTGTCTCAAAAATAACATTTTAAAAAAAGGCCTGGAACTACCTCAGTGATAGAACCCTTGCCTAGCATGTATGCAGTCCTGGGTTCAATCCCCAGTCTGTCCCCCTCCTCCAAAAGCAGGAGGTGGGGGACGCAATATTCCAAAACATGTATGAATCTTTTGTGTGTGTGTGTGTGGGGGGGGTCCTGGGGATTGAACCCAGGTGTGCTTAACCACTGAGCCACATCCCCAGCCCTTTTCTTTATTTATAGACAGGGTCTCACTACATTGCTTAGGGCCTTGCTAAGTTGCTGACGCTGGCTTTGAATTTATGGTCCTCCTGCTTCAGCCTCCTGAGTCTCTGGGATTACAGGTGTCCACCACCATACCCGACCTACATGTGTGAATCTTGAAAACATTATGATGCCAAGTGAAAGAAGCCAACTGCAAAAGGCCATATATTGTATGATTCCATTTTTATGAAATGCATAGGATAGGTAAATATAGAGTCAGAAACTAGATAGGAATGAAGGAAAGGAGGAATTGGAGTGATGCTAATAGGTCTGGGGTTCCTTTTTTGGGGTGATGGAAGTGTTGTGGAATTAGATAGTGATGGTTGCACATCATATTGAATATAGTAAATAGAAAAAATGCTGAATTATACACTTGAACATAGTTAAAATGGTAAATTTTATATTTCATAAATTTTATCTCAAGTGCAAAAATCTGGTTTAAGTACAAGGATGTTCACTGTGTATTACTTATTTATTTATTTTGGTACCAGGGGCACTCGACCACTGAGCCACATCCCCACCCCTATTTTGTGTTTTATTTGGAGACAGGGTCTGACTGATTTGCTTAGCACCTTGCCTTTGCTGAGGCTGGCTTTGAACTCATGATCCTCCTGCCTCAACTTCCTGAGCCACAGGGATTACAGGCGTGTGCCACCGCGTCCATTCTGTTTTTATATTTTAAGAAGAGCAATACAGAGAGCTGGGGATATAGCTCAGTTGGTAGAGTGCTTGCCTTGCATGCACCAAGGCCCTGGGTTCAATCCCCAGCACCACACACACACACAAAACAAAAACAAAACAAAACACTGAAGAGCAATACAGTGAACAAACTGGGCTCTTGTATACACACATATACAGGAAAAATCAAAGAAAAAGAAAAAAAATTAAAGTGCTCAAAAGGGTATTTGAATAAACTGTGCTAGACTCTAATGTACAAATTTGGAGTAATGAACTTGTTAATGTGAAAAGATTTCCATGATTTTGTTTGTTTGTACAGGGATCCTTTACAACTGAACTACATCCCAGTCCTTTTTTATTTTCTTTGTTATTTTGAGAGAGGGTTTTGCTAAGCTGTGTAAGGCCTTGCTAACTTATTGAGGCTGGCCTGGAACTTGTACTCCTTCTGCCTCAGCCTCCCATGGGGATTACAGGTGTTAAACTACCATGCCTGGCTGTTCATGATATGGGGTGAAGAAAAATCACTTGCAAAGTAATATTTAAGGAATGATCCTGTTTTTTGAAGAAAAAAAAAAATACTAGAGAGTGAGAGACTACGAGGGCATATGCTAAACGTTAGATAGCCCTGGGTGATGGTTTTCCTTTTTACTTCTAGGTGTTCTCTAATTCTTCTCAATAAGCTGATTTTTTTTTTTTCCTTGCAGTGCTGCAGTGCTGGGGACAGAACCCAGGGCCCTTGTGTGCTAAGCACGCTCTACTATGGAGCTATACCCACAGCCCTAATGCTGTATGTTTTTAAAGTTATGTTAAAAACAAAACTGAAAGCCAGAAGATTGTTTTTCATGCAAAAGAAAGGTGTTTCTAGCCCTAGGTCTGAAATTTTCCTCTCACCATTCTTCTTTCCCATAACAGATAATGGTGAAAGAATTGGCTTAAATGGAGGGGTCTAAATACTCTGAAAATCTGTGCTGCCAGAACTCTTGGACTTGTCTAAAGTTGTGTTTTCCTGTCAGAAAAACATGAAAATTGAAGGCAAGGAGAAGAGTCTCTAGATCATGAGGAAATCGATTTAGAGAATATCATTAGCTGAGTGGTCCCTCTACTGCTTGGTCACTAGCACTGAATATTTCCTGTTGGCTCCTTCTACCTCCCTAGTGTAGATAGTTTAAAAAAAAAAAAAAAAAAAACTACAGAACACTAAAGAAAGAAATTCAAGAAAACCTTAGAAGATGGAAAGATCTCCCATGTTCTTGGATAGGAAGAATTAATATTGTCAAAATGGCCATACTACCGAAAGTGCTATACAGATTCAATGCAATTCCAATTAAAATCCCAATGATGTACCTTACAGAAATAGAGCAAGCAATTATGAAATTCATCTGGAAGAATAAAAAACCCAGAATAGCTAAAGCAATCCTTGGCAGAAAGAGTGAAGCAGGGGGTATCGCAATACCAGATCTTCAACTCTACTACAAAGCAATAGTAACAAAAACGGCATGGTATTGGTACCAAAATAGAAAGGTGGATCAATGGTACAGAATAGAGGACACGGACACAAACCCAAATAAATACAATTTTCTCATACTAGACAAAGGGTCCAACAATATGCAATGGAGAAAAGATAGCCTCTTCAACAAATGGTGCTGGGAGAATTGGAAGTCCATATGCAACAGAATGAAACTAAACCCATATCTCTCACCATGCACGAAACTAAACTCAAAATGGATTAAGGATCTCGGAATCAGACCAGAGACCTTGCATCTTATAGAAGAAAAAGTAGGTCCAGAGCTTCAACATGTCGGCTTAGGACCAGACTTCCTCAACAGGACTCCCATTGCACAAGAAATAAAAGCAAGAATTAATAACTGGGATAGATTCAAACTAAAAAGCTTTCTCTCAGCAAAGGAAACTATCAGCAATGCAAAGAAAGAGCCTACAGAGTGGGAGAAAATCTTTGCCAATCATACTTCAGATAGAGCGCTAATCTCCAGAATCTATAAAGAACTCAAAAAACTCTACACCAAGAATGTAAATAATCCAATCGACAAATGGGCTAAGGAAATGAATAGACACTTCACAGAAGAAGATATACAAGCATCAACAAACATATGGAAAAATGTTCAATATCTCTAGTAATAAGAGAAATGCAAATCAAAACCACCCTAAGATTCCATCTCACCCCAATCAGAATGGCAATTATCAAGATACACCAACAACAGGTGTTGGCGAGGATGTGGGGAGAAAGGTACACTCTTACATTGCTGGTGGGGCTGCAAATTAGTGCAGCCACTCTGGAAAGCAGTGTGGAGATTCCTTAGAAAACTTGGAATGGACCCAGCATTTGACCCAGCTATCCCACTCCTTGGCCTATACCCAAAGGACTTAAAATCAGCATATTACAGAGATACAGCCACATCAATGTTCATAGCTGCTCAATTCACAATAGCCAGATTGTGGAACCAACCTAGATGTCCTTCAACTGATGAATGGATAAAGAAACTGTGGTATATATATACAATGGAATATTACTCAGCCATAAAGAACGATAAAATTATGGCATTTGCAGGCAAATGGATGAAACTGGAGAATATCATGCTAAGTGAGATAAGCCAATCTCAAAAAACCAAAGGAAGAATGATATCGCTAATAAGTGGATGATGACACATAATGGGGGGTGGGAAGGGTTAGTGTTGGGGTTGGAGTTGGGTTTGGGTTTAGGGAGGGGGGCAGGAATGGAGGAAGGAAGGACTGTATAGATGGAGGGGAAGGGTGGGAGGGGGAGGGGGGAAGGGAAAAAATGGCAGAATGAATCAAACAACATTACTCTATGTAGATTTATGATTACACAAATGGTATGCCTTTACGCCATGTACAGACAGAGAAACAACATGTATCCCATTTGTTTACAATTTTATAATAAAAAAAAAAAAAAAAAAAAAAAAAAAGACCAGTATGTGGCAATAAAATTATCAGGATAGCACCTGGAAGCTACTGTAATCGAATTTTTTTTTCTTTTTTTAATATTTTTTAGATGTCAATAGACCTTTATTTTATTCATTTATATTTCATTTATTTATTTATATGTGGTGCTGAGAATCGAACCCAGTGCCTCATGCATGCCAGGAGAGCGCTCTACCCCTGAGCCACAACCCCAGTCCCTGTAATTGAATCTTTGAGCCTTTTCCTGTAATTCCACCTTTCAGATGTTTCCAACTATGTTGTAAACTCTTCATCCACATTCAAACTTAGCACCTTTTACTGCAGTCCAGAAATTTAAATGTTAAAAATAACAACTCCTGGGGCTGGGGTTGTGGCTCAGTGGTAGAGTGCTCACCTAGCACGTGTGAGGCACTGGGTTCCATCCTCAGCACCACATAAAGATGAATAAATAAAATAAATGCATTGTGTCCATCTACAACTAAAAAATATTAAAAAAATAACTCCTCCCCAGAACCACAAAAAACAGCAACAACAACAACAAAACAACAACAACAATAATAACAAAAACAACTCCTTAGGATTAGGAAGAAATGAAAAATAAAGCTAAGCATTTCTGGAAACTGGAATATATTCTTGTGCATCATTTTGCTTTTTTAGAATGAAAATTTTTACATGATAGGGCTTTTTTTGTTTGTTTGTTTTTGGTATACTTAGCAAGTTGAAAAACAATATAAAACCAGCATTTTAAAGCGACTTTCTAGTCAGGTGCATGAAAGTTAAACACTTGTAAAGAGTCTAAATTATGGAATTATTTTTACTATCAACCACAGAGAAAATGATACATTTATTAGCTCTTTACTATGTGACTTCGGGAAATTTATATAACCTTGGTGCCTTGTTTTTCCTAACTTTTTTGTGTGTGTGGTGTGGGATCAAACCTGGTCTCTCACTCATGTGAGGCAAGTGCTCTGTCATTGAACTACATCCCCCAGCCTCAGACTTTCTTTCTTTCTTTTTTTTTTTTTTTTTTTTTTTTTTTTGTTGGGGGAGGAGGCACCAGGGATGCGCCATTGTGCCTGGCAGATTTTCTTTCCTAAAGATAGGAATCATAGGGCTGGGGAGATAGCTCAGTCGGTAGAGTGCTTGCCTTGCAAGCACAAGGCCCTGAGTTCGATCCCCAATATATATATATATATATATATATATATATATATATATATATATATATATATATATGAATCATAAGACCTAACCTACTGTGGCAGCCATGGAGATCCACCATTCAGCAACCCCATCAAGGAAGGATTTGCTGTCAGTTCTAAGGAGTGCAGTGAGCTGCTTCTGGCATTCAGATGTTAGGACTCTTAGGATCTGTCTCCTCTTTGAGGTAAGACCACCCTCTTCTAGGGCAGCCCCCATGTAGTGGCTGACCTCAGAGGGGTACAGGTATGGGCACTCTAGCCCAGGATGTGCCTCCCCTCTTGGGTTCAGCTTTGGGGGTATTCTCAGGTTGGCCAGCACTTTGTCAGATCTGCACTGTGATCTGAAGCTGTCCCCTGCCCAATCCTGCCTTTTCCATCTTTTCTCTTCCACATGCATTGTCGACCAACAAACACCTTGCATTCCCAACTCCATCTGCTTCCAGAGGATCCAACTAACTGACACACTCAGATTTGTTATATGCTAAGAAGGTGATCGTACATGAAAAATGCTCGATAGTGCCTGGCACATAGACATCCCCCAATGAATGTTTAATATCTCAAACTCATGGCCTCTAGGGATCTTCCTGCCTCAGCCTCCCAGGTAAATTACAAGTGCGTACCACTGCACCGGCTGGACTAGCCAATTTAACACATAAAACTACTCGTCACAAAGTTCCTCAGGTTTCTTTCTTGCTGTAGGTCAGTGATTATTAACAGCCATTTATGCTTTCTGCTGGTTCATTGATTCATTGATTCATTCATTTATTCAACTATTTCTTGGCTGGGCATGGTAGTGCATACCTATAATCTTAGAAATTTGGGAGACTGAAGCAGGAGGATTGGAAGTTTGAGGTCAGCCTCAGCAACTTATTGAGGAATTTAGAGAGGCCTGTCTCAAAATAAAAAATAAAAAGGGATGGGGATGTGACTCAGTGGTAATGCACTTGGGTTCAATCTGTGGTGAAAAAAAAAAAAGAACTATTTCTTGAGCAACAGTACATGCCACTCTGTTAGATGTGTTGATATATAATCTAAGATTCACATAATTGAATGATATTTTTCAGTTGGGACCCTATTGTATATACATGCCTTTTTTTATGTGGGTGGTGATATTGGGTATTTAACCTAAAGGCAATTTACCATTGAGCTATATCCCCAGTTCTTTTTATTTTTTTATTTCGAGACAGGGTCTTGCTAAGTTGCTTAGGCCCTTACTGAGTTGCTGAGGGCTGACCTTGAATTTGTAATCCTCCTGCCTTAACCTCCTGAGCCTCTGGGATTACAGGCATGCACTACTGCACCCAGCTCGACTGAATATTTTTAAGGTTATTGCATTATTTCTTTTTTACTTATTTTCCCCCAGGAGATACACAGAAAAATTAATTTTCATGGTTTTCATAAATCTCCTTGCATAGTTCTTTGTCAAGTAAATACAAATATTTACTATTTTTAAAAAATAGTTTTAGTTGTAGATGGACACAATGCCTTTATTTCATTTATTTATTTTTTTGTGGTGCTGAGGATGGAACCTAGTGCATCACACATGCAAGGCAAGTGCTCCACCACTGAGCCACAAGCCCAACTCAATATTTACTATTAAAAACAGCATTTTAACTAAAGGTTTGGGCTTGATGGTTATTGAGATTAAAGAGAAATATCAGCCTTGTTTAGCATTTTATTTCCAAAAGCAGCAAGAGAGGATAAAACCAATTACATAAATGTCTTTGCATCATGTCTGCCAATGTCCCAGCATTCACTGCAAGTCACAAGGCCAGTCTGGGTCCAACAGTGAGGAAGTAGAATAAACATCTTTTTTTTTTTTTTTTTTTTTAAGATATACATGACAGTAGAGTATATTTTGACGTATTGTACATACATGGAGTATAAAATATTCTAATTAGGGTCCTATTGTTTTGGTTGTACATGATGCAGAGTTTTACTGGTCATGTATTCATATATGAATATAGGAAAGTTATGTCTGATTCATCCTACTGTCTTTCCTATTCTCATCCCTCTCCTATTCCCCCATTGTGTGTTACTATCCACATATCAAAGAAAACATTTGACCTTTGTTTTTTTGTATTGGTTTATTTCACTTAACATGATAGTCTCCAGATCCATTCATTTACTGGCAAAAATCATAAAGGCATTCTTTTTTATGGTTGAGTAATATTCTGTTATGTAATATACCACATTTCTTTATCTGTTCATCTGTTGAAGGGCACCTAGGTTGGTTCCATAGCTTGGCTATTGTGATTTGAACTGCTATAAACATCGATGTGATTGTGTCACTATAGTATGCTGATTTTAAGTCCTCAGGTATAAACTGAGGAGTGGGTCAAATGGTGGTTCCATTCCAAGTTTTCTGAGGAATCTCCATGCTGCTTTCTAGAGTGGTTGTACCAATTTGCCGTCCCACCAGCAATGTATGAGTGTAAATTTTTCCCCACATCCTTACCAACATTTATTGTTACATGTATTCATGATAATTGCCATTCTGACTGCAGCGAGATGAAATCTCAATGTAGTCTTAATTTGCATTTCTCTAATTGCTAGAGATGTTGAACATTTTTTCATATATTTGCTGACCATTCAGAATATACATCTTGATGGAAGTGGCTGCAAAGAATTTGTGGCTGCTTATGTTTTGTTGTCTACTACAGTGGTTTGAAAGTACTGTGAAAGTACTTTGGTTTGAAAATAGGAAAGTGTGTTTGCAGCTAATCAGAGGATTACAACAATGAATCCCAACTGGACATAGTCTAGCTGGGGCTATGTATCAGGTCACTATGATACCTAGACCTTTTTTTTATTTTTGAGGTACGGGGCATTGAACTCAGGGACACTTGACCACTGAGCCACATCCCCAGCCCTCTTTTGTATTTTATTTAGAGACAGGTTTTCACTGAGTTGCTCAGCACCTCACTTTTGCTGAGGCTGGTTTTGAACTCATGATCCTCCTGCCTCAACCTCCTGAGTTGCTGGGATTTCCAGTGTGTGCCATTGTGCCTGACTTGATACCTGGACATTTTGTAACATGAAGGTGAAAGTTGGCAGTTACATAGTTAAATAAGACAAACTAGGTAATTCAAGTATTAAAAAAAAATTTCTTTGAAGCCTGAATTATTGGTTTTCCCATGGCATCAACCAAACACCTTGTCTACTGTGCCCTTTGTTTTGATAGGGCTTTTAAAATTTCTGCCTCTTTCCTTTTATCTCTGTATTTATAACCATACCCTCAATCCTTGGACAAATACCCAAATTTTCTCCTTTTTTCTGCATTATACACCTTCTAAAACATTGTATTGTCATTTAGATTCAGAAATAGACAATCTATTCTATTTTTTGCCTAGCATAAAAAGCAATACCTTTTAATGTTTTCTTAAGTAAAGTTGAAGATACATAATAGCCATTATGATAGTTATGTCTTCCCCCTTCCAACCCCCATGTGAGAATTACTTAGTTTTAGCAATACCATCCTTGCCTTAAAAATTTGGCAAGGAATAATGAAAATATACCCTTCAACAAAGTTCCGCTGAGGACAACTGAGTAGCTAAGGTACTTAGCTAGGCAAATTCAATTACAAACCTTCTAATTCAACTGTGCACTAGCTTTCAGGTCTTGCAATGTGACCCTCTTAACCTCAAAGGATGAATGCACCTTGAAAGAGCGAGCACATTACTTATTTCCCATCAGCAGGCTTAAGCTCTGTATTTTCATGGCTTGTGTAATAAAGCTTTGAAAAGAACAGAGTTAAAGTGATAATCATCAGACAGAATAGGAAAATATTTAATGCAAACATATTTCAATTCTCTTAAATAAATTCTGTCCTGGGGATACACACAAACAATTGGTTGTTTTCCTCAGTGAATATTGTACAGTCATCTGCCCTGGAAGAATTTGGTTCCATTCAGTTAAAATTAACAAAGGGCATTTTTCAAACATCTCAAGATGGATATAAATAGCTAGGTAGGTTGATAATTTCAGAAGTACTCTTTGTTTTATCAAATGAATAACTGTGAATGTGCTTTGTAAATTCTACAAAGTATGCTCAAAATATGCTATCGTTTATTTCACTTGTGTACATAAAACACACAGACTAATACATTATATCTTCCCCATAATAATCTTTTTTTTTTTTTTTTTCAGTGCTGGGGATTTGAACCCTGGGTCTTGTGCTTGTGAGGCAAGCACTCTACCAACTGAGCTATATCCCCAACCCCCCATAATAATTTTGCAAGGTATTGCACTGAAAAATGAAATAATTTTGGTAATGCTTTTCCAAGATCAGTGAGTTTTTCTTTCTTTTCTACTTTCTCTTTATCTCACCAGTAGAATATAGGCACAGTGTCCCAGTGATTTTTTAATTCCTTAAAAGGATTATTTCTGATTGTCTATGTAATATGTATCCATTTTAAGAAGTTAAGCAAAAGAAGAAATATATAAAAAGTAAAGCAAGCAATGATTCATAATCCTATCACTCAGTGGTAGTAGTCAGTAAATAATATTTTAATATGTTTTCTTCTCATCTTTTTCCTACACACATAAATATGTATATAGAAATATGAAGATGATAGATATTTTATATAATACCATATTTAAGAGACAATATAGATAGTGGTTAGCATTGTTAGATCATTTAGATTTGAATTCTGGATCCTCTACTTTCTAATTGTGGAAATCTGGGCCATTTGCTTATCTCTGTAATTCAGTTTCCTTGGGTATAATATATTCTATTAGTGGCCTATTCTGTAGGGTTATTGTGATGATTAAGTTTATTCATACATACAAAGCACTTAGAACAGTCTCTAAGGGCTGGAGATGTAGTTCAATGGTAGAGTACATGTTTAACATGCATGAGACCCTATATAACTCAAAAGACAAATAAACAAAAAATCCAGAATTTTTTTGTGCTGGGGATTGAACCTAGGGGCACTTTGTCACTGGGCTACATCTCCAGCCCTTTTTATATTTTGAGACTAGAGTCTCTCTAAGTTGCCCAGGCTGGCATCAAACTTGCAATTCTCCTGCCTCAACCAATAAGTCACTCATATTACAGGCAGGTGCCACTGTGCCCAGCCTATAATGAACATACATGTACATATACACAGGGTCCATATATATATATATATAGGACCTATATATATATATATATATATATATATATATATATATGTCATATATATATATATATATATATATATATATATATATACACCTATATATATATATATATATAGGGTCTTGCTAAATTTCTGAGGCTGCTCTTGTTATCTTTTTGCCTTAGCATTCCAGTAGTTGAGATTAGAGGCATGCACCTTCTTGCCTGCTTTATAATGAATATATATATGTATATATATATATTTTTTTTGTACCAGGGATTGGACTCAGGGGCATGTAACCACTGAGCTGCATCCTCACCTTACTAAGTTGCTCAGGCTGGCTTTGAACTTGCCATCCTCCTGCCTCCTGCCTCAGCCTCCTGAGCCTCAGGGATTACAGATGTGCATCACCACGAAGGGCCTGAATATCTTTTTATTTGTGGTGCTGGGGATTGAACCCAGGGCCTTGTGCTCAGCTGAGTTTTATCCTCAGCACTGAATATCTTAATATGTAATTTTTTTTTTGCATTTAAGTTCATTTGATTAAATTAGGTTTCTACGTATAGACTCTGGTAGCCTCTAATATAGCCTGTCTTCTGGATTCCTTCCTTTGTGTGTCTTCCCAATATCCATATTCACAAAACTTTTTTGTGTGACCAGTAGTATATTGCAAAAATGGTAAGTTCAAGGCAACTTAGTGAGACCCTCAACTTAAATAAAACCTCATGAAGAACCCTGAGCAAAACCAACTAGTTCAACTGCTCCCAGATTCCCAACCTGCAGAAACTACATAAGATAATAAATGTTAATGTCCTTTAATCTGCCAAATCCTGGGGTTCTTTTTTTTATTTTATTTTTTATTTTTGGGTGCTGGGGATCAAACCCAGGGCCTTGTGCTTACAAGGCAAGCACTCTTACCAACTGAGCTATCTCCCCAGCCCCATCCTGGGGTTCTTGATATGTAACAACAGTTTAGTAAAATATAAACAAGTGGGTTAAAATGTAGACTATGTAAACATACTTGATAGTGTTAAATGACTTTCCTGAAATGTTAGACTGATTAACTCCCATCAAAGGCATGTGAGAGTGCTTGTATTATTATGCCCTCATCACCACTGAGTATTCATTTTGTAGTCTTCATAATTTCACAAAAAAGTAGAGTATTTTATCATTTAAAAATTTTGTGGGCTGGGGTTATAGCTCAGTTGGTAAAGTGCTTGCCTTGCAAACACAGGGCCCTGGGTTCGATCCCCAGCACCGAAAAAAAAAAATTTTTTTTTTGCTTATGTTTCTAGCAATGTTAATTTTTTCATGTTTCTTTTTCATTTGTATTTCCTCTTATGGGAAACCTGTTTATAATTCACTCAATTTCCTATTGTATAGTGCTAGTGATTTGTAAAAGCTCTTTATATATAAAACACATTAAGAATTTATCATGTTTGTTATAAATATTATAATAGACAAAAATAATATTTAAAATTTTTATGCAAATAAAGATACATTTGTGTTTAAGCTTATATCCTTTCCTAGTCAAAGAGAAGACTGTTCATAATTATAGATTTTACCTTTGTTTTGCATTCAAATCTTTAATTCAGTTTTACAGCATTATTTATGCAATAAATAGAAGTTTCCCTCTTTCCTTGTGATTGGAAATTATTATAAATATTCAGTTGTTTTTAAAATTTAGTGAGTGTTTCTGCAGTATTTGCCTGAAAAGTTCTTCTTGTGTTGATGTCACTCTACTTTAATGATTATGGTTTTATAAAGTTGTTTCACTGTTTTTTGTTTTTTTGTTTTTGGTGCTGGGGATTGAACCCGGGGGCACTTTACCACTGAACCACATCCCAACCCTTTTTATTTTTATTTTGATACAGGGTCTCACTAAGTTGCTTCGGACCTTGCCAAGTTGCTGAGGCTGGCCTCAAATTTGGCAATTCTCCTACCTCAGCCTCCCGAGCTGCTGGGATTATGGGCGTGTGCCACTGTACTCAGCTTTTAAAATGTTTTAATACCTGGAAGGACTAATTAGGAGAATGACATTAAGAAGTGTAACCTAAGGGCTTGTCAAAGTCACTGAGCTTTCCAGAATGCAATCAGAGGCTGTTTAAAATGTTTAGAGTTGAGTGGTTCTTCATATAAGAATATGAGAAGGCAAATTTCATCAAGATCAGAGGTCTATGGAACTGGCCAGAAAAAATATTTTAACATTCTAATAGCCAAAGAAATTAAAAATCCAATCAAGTGTTCAAGCAGTCTGAATGAGAATAGCTTCTATGAGTAAATGGAAGAAAGAGGGAATTATTTGATTTGAACTCAAGGATAAATGAGTTCTGCTGCATAAACCAAGTTTAACCATTAAATTAGTTTGTATATTTTTGTCAAGCTATGGAAAGTTTAAAATAGGAAAGTAAAGCTGTCAACCTGGAAAGCTTCCGTAGACATTCCTTTGATAACTTAAAAAGTTTTTCTTTGTTCATAATTTTTAGGTTTTCAATTTCTGGAGTTGACCTTGGTCATTATAATTTTTTTATTAGTCATCTCTTTTATTGAGATTTGTATTTTTCATGTATTTATTTATTTATCTATTTATTTTAGTACTGGGGATTGAGTCCAGGGGTGCTCTGCCACTGAGCTACATCCCCAGTCCTTTCTATTTTTTTCTGGGACAGTGTCTCACTAATTTGCCCAGTCTGACCTTGAATTTGTGATCTGCCTATCTCAACTCCCAAGCAGTTGGAATTAAAGGCACAAGCCACCAACCCAGCTTAACCATGCCTTTTTAAATTTCATTTTTCTTTTAGTATCTGCATTTACAATTGTATGCGTGATATAGGTATTTTTTGTGTATGTATTTATAGTACTGGGAGAATGTATGAGAAGAAAAGTTCCTCAGAGATATAGTTTGGCACCTGGTACAACTGGTTTTGACCATCTAGGTTTTATGATATTTAACATGGAATGAAAGGGTCAAAGTGGAAGTCTGAAGAAAAGGAACATTTTTTACATCTGCTAATTTGTGCATTAGAAATGGCTATTTCATTTGCCTCAAACACAACATAAGCAGTACATGTGGATGTCTGTGAAAGGTACAGATGAAGGTTACAGAACAAAATCTGTAAGGAGGAAAGGGCTGGGTGATCATCACCAACCTGGAGGAAAGCCTGCAGGCCTCCACGGCTGTCATTCTGGGCCCACGACTTATTGCTGGCCGGGGCTTTGCCTCTGGATCTAGCGTCTCCAACTGTGTGGGCTCCAGGTGAGTGACAGGAAGACTGGTCCTTTTGTTTGAGGCACAGAGGAGAGCATCGCTGGGTGCTCTGCTTGCTTTCTTCTATGGCCACACCACAGTGTGAGGACTGGGGGAGATTACTGAAGTAAGCAGCAGCTAGCAGAGCAGACAGCGTACCTCTAACCTTTAGCAATTTGTTCTTTATATCCTTGCTCGGAGCCCCACCTTGATCCCAGTGAACCCTGATCAGTTTCTACCTTTTAGCCTAAAGGGGAGAAGGAGGAGGTGAACAGAAAAAAGATCCCCACATTCACAGAGGGATGGAATAGTTTTCTCCACAAGCTAGAAAGCATCTGCTTTCTTTAAGACCCCAAGAAAGCTCATCCTCTCCTGGTGCCCTGCCCGTGTACCTGCTCTGGTTTTGTGCCCCCCTGGGTCCTGGCCAAAGCACCCAGATTGTGGGTCACAGACTCGTAATCCCTGGCAAAGAGCAATGAATGGGAGCAAGGCCATCTATGGCTCTGGATCTTTTATTGTGGAGAAACCCTCGTGTGAAAGCTCTGATAGGTGCAATAAGCGCATAAGGACAGATGCCGACCTCACTGGATGCAGACTGGGCCTGGGCATGTTTTCCAGATAGGAAAATGACCATCAGTTACAGAGGGGATTTTGGTTTTATAGGGTACAATGAGGATGATGTAATCGTGTGCGTGCAGTTTTGACCGGCAGGGGCTAGTTGTACAGGTTAAAACTTTAATTTAGTAGTATAGTTGTAAAAGTTTGAAACTCTTTGTCTGGGGAGATAAGAGGCCAGACCTGGAGGGATAAGTACTCAAATCTTGCCCATTGGTATTTGTTGTGCCTCCATTTAGGACTACTTAGCCGTGGGGGAAGGTCAGATTCTTAGGGCCCAGCATTCAGTATCCGACCCTTTCCACCAGAGCTGCTGGAGGCTGATCCTTGGCTGGCTTCCCCTCCTTCCTCTGGAGCCGAACCACTCTCCATTTTTCTTTGGGGGCTATCTTGCAGGAATATTATTTTCCATAACCCTCCAATAGGTACATATTCTCTGATCCTAGTTCTTGTCATTTAGGTTTGATGGTCTCTAAGGCTCCTTTCTGATCCAGAATCCTTTGCTTGAATTTTAGGATCTGGCCTAGGAACACGGTCTAGGCTTATGCCATTCCTACCTCTCTGGCATTGTCTCCCTCATCACCAAGATGGCTGGTACGTGAGAAGGCTTTCTGCTTGTGAGGCACTGCCTTGAGCACTTTACAGCACTGAAGCCTTGTAAGGATCTTACTCTGTCCCCATTTTACATAAGAGGATGGGGACACTGGCAGAGGTTATAAAAGTTCTCCAGACCCTGGTCCACTAGCTCTAGTGTCAAGGGCCTTTTTACCTTTTTTTCTTTTTTTTTTGGTACTGGGGATTGAACCCAACGGCGCTTATCCACTGAGCCACATCCTCAGCCCTCTTTTTTGTATTTTAATTTTGAGACAGGGTCTCACTGAGTTGCTCAGAGCCTCACTAAATTGCCAAGGGTGGCTTTGTACTTCCAATTCTCCTGCTTCAGCCTCTTGAGCCACTCAAGGCACGCACCCTCATGCCTGGCTGCTTTTTACTTTGTACCATGTTGCAACTGAGACTTCTTCTTTTTAAATCTGTTTTTTTTGTTGTTTTCTTTTTTGTTTGTTTTTGGTGGTGCTGGGGATTGAACTCAGGGCCTTGTGCTTGCTAGGCAAGCACTCTACCAATTGAGTCATATCCCCAGGGCCCCCTTAAATCTGTTTTATTTTACAGACTGCATTGTACACAAATGGGGTACAACTTTTCATTTCTATGGCTGAACACAATGCAGATTCACACCCATTCATGTAATCATACATATACATAGGGTAATACTGTCTGTTTCATTCTACTATCTTTTTGTCCTCCACCCACTTCCACCCCATTTTCCTCTACACCCATCCAAAGTTCCTTCATTCTTCTCTTCCCCCTGCCACCCGCCTCGTTATATATTGTCATGCACTTATCAGAGAAAACATTTGGCCTTTGGTTTTTTGGGCTTGGCCTGTTTCACTTAGCATGATATTTTCCAACTTCATCCATTTACCAGCAAATGCCATAATTTTATTCTTCTTTATGGCTGAGTAATATTCCATTGTGTATATATACCACAGTTTCTTTATCCATTCATCTGTTGAAGGACATCTAGGTTGGTTCCATAATCTAGCTATTGTGAACTGAGCTGCTATGAACATTGATGTGGCTGTATCTCTGTAGTATGCTGATTTTAAGTCCTTTGGGTATAAACCGAGGAGTGGGATAGCTGGGTCAAATGGTGGGTCCATTCCAGACTTCTTATTTCTTGCTTTTGTCTCATTATTTTGTCCCAGTCTTTATCAATTCAAGAAAATAAACTGAGGACTGGGAGTGTCGCTCAGTGATAGAGCACTTGCTAGCAAGCATAGGGCCCTGAGTTCAGTTCCCAGCATTGGGACAAGAGGGTGTGTGGAAACCAAACTGAGTAAGGGTAGAAAACTTACAAATTTAGAAGTCAATGAAGATATGAAGATGTGGGGGGGGGGGGAGAGGAAGAGGTATAATCCTGTTTAGAATAATTCCAAAAAACAGCAATAATACTAAGTTCCACATGGCAAAATTTGGGAATTAGCTCTTTCCCTTCACAAGGTCCTTTTTTTTTTTTTTTTTTTTTTGTGGTGCTGGGGATTGAACCCAGAGTCTTGTGCTTGCAAGGCAAGCACTCTACCAGCTGAGCTACACCCCTAGCCCACAAGGTCCTTTTTAAAGATGAGGCCACAGTCAGGTGTCATGGTGCACTATAGTTCCAGCTACTTGGGAGTCAGAGATCACTTGGCTCAGCAGTTTGAGGCTTACCTAGGCAACATAGCCAGATCCTATGTCAAGAAAATAAAAGTGGAGTGGATAGGAGGAGACTTTAACACTCTGGACAGTACTAAATCATTAGCATAACTCATGTTCAAATATGGCATTGATAATGTCTTCTTGCCAGGTGCAGTGGGACACACCTGTAATCTCTGTGGCTTGGGAGGCTGAGTCAGGAGGACGGTGAGTTCAAAGTCAGCCTCAATAATAGTGAGGCTCTAACCAACTCAGTGAGACCCTGTCTCTAAATAAAATACAAAAAAGAGCTAGGATGTGATTTGGTGGTTAAGTGATCCTGGGTTCAGTCTCTGGTACCAAAATAAATAAATAAATAGTAAATAAATAGTCAATTCCTTATAGTTCACCATGTTGTAGCTCCATGCATTACAAAAGCATTTTTTAAAATTTATTTTTATTGTAAACAAATGAGATACATATTGTTTCTGTTTGTACATGGAGTAATGGCATACCATTTACGTAATCGTACATCTACATAGGGTAATGGTGTTTGATTCATTCTGTTATTTTTTCCTCCCCCCCACCCCTTCCACCCCTCTTTTCCCTCTATGCAGTCCCTCCTTCCTCCATTCTTGCCCCCCACCCCCTATTATGTGTCATCATTTGCTTATCAGCGAGATCATTTGTCCTTTGGTTTTTTGAGATTGGCTTATCTCACTTAGCATGATATTCTCTAATTTCATCCATTTGCCTGCAAATACCATAATTTTATTATTCTTTATGGCTGAGTAATATTCCATTGTGTATATATACCACAGTTTCTTTATCCATTCATCAATTGAAGGACATCTAGGTTGGTTCCACAATCTGGCTATTGTGAATTGAGCAGCTATGAACATTGATGTGACTGTATTTCTGTAGTATGCTGATTTTAAGTCCTTTGGGTATAGACCGAGGAGGGGATAGCTGGGTCAAATGCTGGGTCCATTCCAAGTTTTCTAAGGAATCTCCACACTGCTTTCCAGAGTGGCTGCACTAATTTGCAGTCCCACCAGCAATGTATGAGTGTACCTTTCTCCCCACATCCTCTTCAACACCTATTGTTGCTTGTATTCTTGATAATCGCCATTCTAATTGGGGTGAGATGGAATCTTAGGGTAGTTTTGATTTGCATTTCTCTTATTACTAGAGATGTTGAACATTTTTTCATATGTTCATATGTTTGTTGATTGCTTGTAGATCTTCTTCTGTGAAGTGTCTGTTCATATCCTTAGCCCATTTCTTGATTGGGTTATTTGTATTCTTGCTGTAGAGTTTTTTGAGTTCTTTATATATTCTGGAAATTAGTGTGCTTTATCTGAAGTATGATTGGCAAAGATTTTCTCCCACTCTGTAGGCTCTCTTTGCATTGCTGATAGTTTCCTTTGCTGAAAGAAAGCTATTTAGTTTGAATCTGTCCCAGTTATTGATTCTTGCTTTTGTTTCTTGTGCTATGGGAATCCTGTTAAGGAAGTCTGATCCTAAGCCAATATGTTGAAGATTTGGACCTACATTTTCTTCTATAAGATGTAGGGTCTCTGGTCTGATTTCAAGGTCCTTGATCCATTGTGAGTTGATTTTTGTGCAGGGTGAGAGATAGCGGTTTAGTTTCATTCTGTTGCATATGAATTTCCAGTTTTCCTAGCACCATTTGTTGAAGAGGCTATTTTTTCTCCATTGCATATTTTTGGCCCCTTTGTCTAGTATGAGAAAATTGTATTTATTTGGGTTTGTGTCCATGTCCTCTATTCTGTACCATTGATCTACCTGTCTATTTTGGTACCAATACCATGCCATTTTTGTTACTATTGTTTTGTAGTATAGTTGAAGTTCGGATATTGCAATACCCCCTGTTTCATTCTTTCTGCTAAGGATTGCTTTAGCTATTCTGGGTTTCTTATTCTTCCAGGTGAATTTCATGATTGCTTGCTCTATTTCTGTAAGGTACATCATTGGGATTTTAAGTGGAATTGCATTGAATCTGTATAGCACTTTTGGTAGTATGGCCATTCGGACAATATTAATTCTACCTATCCAAGAACATGGGAGATCTTTCCATTTTCTAAGGTCTTCCTCAATTTCTTTCTTCACTGTTTTGTAGTTTTCATTGTAGAGATCTTTTACCTCTTTGGTTAGATTGATTCCCAAGTATTTTATTTATTTTTTTTTTTTGAGGCTATTCCTCATTTCCCTTTCAGATGTTTCATCGCTTGTGTACAAAAAAGGTTTAGATTTATGTGTGTTGATTTTATAGCCTGCTATTTTGCTGAATTCATTGATGAGGTCTAGAAGTTTTCTGGAGGAGTTTTTTGGATCCTCTAAATATAGAATCATGTCATCAGCAAATAGTGACAGCTTAAGTTCCTCTTTTCCTATTTGTATCCCTTTAATTTCTTTAGTCTGCCTAATTGCTCTGGTTAGAGTTTCAAGGACAATGTTGAATAGAAGTGGTGAAAGAGGACATCCCTGTCTTGTTCCAGTTTTTAAAGGGAATGCTTTCAGTTTTTCTCCATTAAGAATGATGTTGGCCATGGGTTTAGCATAAATAGCCTTTACAATGTTCAGGTATGTTCCTGCTATTCCTATTTTTTCTAGTGTTTTGAGCATGAAGGGGTGTTGTATTTTGTCGAACGCTTTTTCTGCATCAATTGAAATAACCATATGATCTTATCCTTAAGTCTACTGACATGATGGATTACGTTTACTGATTTACGGTTGTTAAACCATTACAAAAGCATTTTTAATGCTCTCAACTAATACACTTCTGTTGCCTGTATAAATTATGCTTTTACAATTCATATTCCAAACTTGATTTTTTTATAAATCACAAAAGGTTAGAATTGGAGGGGAACTTATAGATCATAGAGTTTGTGTCTTTCTTTTTAAGTATGCAAAGAGATATTGTATTGGAACATATTAGAGTTGTTGCCAAAAGCTCGGTCCTTGTCTCTGATGCCAATTCAATAACGAGGACACAGTTTTGAGAAAAAGGAAAAAGAAGGTTTATTGCTTTGCTAGCAAAAGAGAAACACAGGGGACTCCTGTCCCAGAGGCTGTGATTCTGCCCAACAGGAGGAACAGGGATTTTAAAGGAGCTCTACAAAGGCTACATTCCAGGTGTGTCCTTAATTTGGGAGTTATTCACTTCCTAGATCCTCTGGCAGATTTCTCCTTTCTTGTTCTCTGCCCCCAGGTTAGAGAGCGGGAGAGGGAGAAGAGAAAAAGGAAAACTTGTCCCTTTTAAAAATAAGCCTCAGAGCTATATTCAAAAGGTGAAGTTGACCACTGTTACAGAGTTACTGCACAAATATTTCAAATATTGCAAAATATAAAAAGTAAAGAACATATTTAAGTTCACTCTCGAAGTTTGGTTAAGTTCTAATTGGATATTTTTTAATTGAAAGTATCTCAGAGTTTAAAAAATATGTCCAATGACCAAACAGATTTAGGCACACAATTATTATACACATTTGATATTTATTTGGGCTTGGAAATTGAGGTTATGTGAAAAGTATTTATTTGTAACTGGCGCCATCTACTGAAAGTAGTTTAAAATTATGTGATTCATTTAGGAATCTCCTTTGAACTGGAAAATTTTTTTGAGAGCAGTTTTCAATTTTTTTTTTCTTTTTGCGGGGGTAGTACTGGGAACTGAACCCAGGAGAACTCTACCACTGAACTACATTTTCAGTTCTTTTTAATTCTTATTTTGAGACATAGCTTACTAAGTTTCTCAGGCTAACCTCTAATTTGCAATCCTCCTGCCTCTGTCAACTGAGTAGCTGAGATTACAGGTGTCTGTCAAAATGCCCAGCACTTTTCCAGTTTTCAGAACTATAAATTCTTGCGGTTGGGCATGGTGGTGCACAACTGTAATTCCAGCAACTCTGGAGGCTGAGACAAGAGGATCACAAGTACAAGTCCAACCTCAGCAATTTAGTGAGGCTCTCAGCAATTTAGGGAGACCCCTATCTCAAAATAAAATAATTAAAAAGGGCTGGGGATGTAGCTCAGTGGTAAAGCAGCCTTGGGTTCAATCCCCAGTACCAAACACAAATAAAAGCTAACAAACTAAAACTTCTTGGCTGGGCATGGTGGTGCATGCCTGTAATTCCAGCAGCTTGGGAGGCTGAGGCAGGAGGATCATGAGTTAAAAGCCAGTCTCAGCAAAAGCGAAGTACTAAGCAACTCAGTTAGAGGCTGTCTCTAAATAAAATACAAAATAGGGGTGGGGATGTGGCTCAGTGGTTGAGTGCCCCTGAGTTCAATCCCTGGTAACCACCACTCCCCAAAAAAGTCTTGAATTTTATTCATATTGAGTCCAAGATTATAGGCTAAATGTTTCTTTTGTTGTTGTTGTTGTTATTATAAGATCTATTATAGAAATTAATTTATGATGAATGTGTCTCAACACCACAATTGTAGCTTTTTGGAGAAATATGATTGAACTCTAAAGATAAATCTTGGAAGGCTAGGGTTATAGCTCAGAGGTGGAACACTTGCCTAGCATGTGCAAAGCCCTGGGTTGAATCCCCAGTATTGAAAACACACATACGCACGCGCACACGCGCACACAAGCACATACACACACGCAATAAATCTTGGTAGAAAAGTAAGACACTGTAAAATGTGAGTGTGGGACATAACAGAAAGACTGCGATGTCCCAGCACCGTGGTTCACACCAGTGATTCTGGTGACAGGGGAGCCTAAGGCAAGAGGATTGCAAGTTCCAGGCCAACCTGTGCAATTTAGCAAGACTCTGTTTCAAAATAAAAAGGGCTGGGGATGTAGCTCAGCAATAAAGTATCCCTGGGTTCAATCCCTAGTACCAAGAAAGAAAGAAAGAAAGAGAAAGAAAGAAAGAGAAAGGAAGAAAGAAAGAGAAAGAAAGAAAGAGAAAGGAAGAAAGAAAGAAAGAAAGAAAGAAAGAAAGAAAGAAAGAAAGAAAGAAAGAAAGAAAGAAAAAGAAAAACAGTGATGGAGACTGCTACAGAATACAAACTGAAAAGAATAACATATTAACAGTTCACAAGTTGCTTACACTTATATTTTCTTTTGCTCTTTTAGGTATCTTTTGAGGTAGCTGTTATTTCCTTTTTTGCAGAGCAGGAAAGAGTCTCGGAAAGTAAGGCATGTACCCCTGTTGCGAGTACTACAGATGCTATGTTGTGCCATTCCGATGCCCCTCCGGGATGGAGGTGCCTTCTATTCCTCCAGCAGCTGAGGGAGTTGCTGGATGATGCCTCTCAGTTGTGCTGCTTCCCTGGCGTTTTCCTTAGTCAGACACTTCACCCAGATTATGCTCCCTACTGGGCACAGTGCGTATTTAATGACTGGTACACATGGCATACAAATACTTGTCCACCTTGCTTCAATTAGGGATATCCCAGAAGGGTCATTCCAGCTCTAGAGTTCCCCATGGGATCTGCTGAGACCTCTGTGTGTCAAATAAATTGTAGTTCAACTTTTCTTTTTGCCAAATCCTTTCTTTACCCCTTGCAGGTACTATTCTGCCATTATTTCCCCATAACTTTCGCTCAGAAATCCCTGTGATGGTGCATGCCTGTAATCCTAGCAGCTTGGGAAATTGAGGCAGGAGGATTGTGAGTTCAAAGCCAGCCTAAAATGGCATCAACCCACCATTTTAGGTCAGAAGACATTTTACCTATGCGGTTCCTAAATTTTGATCCTGAGGCAATGCCCCTTAGTTTCCCTTAAAATGTAGAGATCAATCCCCACACAGCCCATGATGCCACCCCTAAGCATGCATTAAAATTCCTATTGCAGGCTATAAAAGTGCTCTGTAAGAACCCACACGATGCTGCTCTCCCCAGAGGGACAGCCTTGTCCGTTGGCCTGTGTGCTACTGACAATAAATCTCTTGTGTGAGATTCTGGTGTGTGGCGTGGTGCTTGGACTCTGTTTGGACTTTGCATGTGTCCTTTCACTCAGCAACTTAGGGAAGCACCAAGCAGCTCAGCAAGACCCTGTCTCTAAATAAAATATAAAAAAGGGCTGGGGTTATGGCTCAGTGGTTAAGTACCTCTGGGTTCAATTTCTGGTACAAACAAAAAATAACACCACACACACACACACACACACACACAAATCCCAGTGTCTCAGAGTTTGTTTCCCAGTGGGCCCAACTTATGCTAGTTGATGTTAGATGGCTTCCTAGGGACCATCTCTAAAATGAGATTTTTGTTGCTGGCTGGCTATAAATAAGCAGTTTATCACGTATAGGAGGTAGAGCAGTAATAGCTCAAGGCATTAAGTTGCAGTGCAATTGTTAAACCTTTTACAGGTAATAAACTAGGATGAGATACTAGTGAAAGGGAATGCATTGGCAAGTGTAATATCTCAGGGAGTTGAGAGTCTCAGAAGAAATCAAATAAATACAAAGAATTTTGGAGTTAGCTATTGCTTGGGGTCCATCTGCTTTGGAGAAGGACAATGAAAGCCTAAGGATGATTATTCACCAATGTAAAAGGAAATGAGAAGCTTTATATACAGTCTCCTTGGCCGAATATAAATAGATTCCCACTTCCTATAGCCTGGGTGCAATAACACAGAGAACTTATCAATTTAGGAATAACAAAAATAAAAAGAATATTGAATCTCCACTCCCACCAGTTCTGTGATATCCAGGTCAGGATGCTGAATTGGAAAGAGTAGGACCCTGAGACTTTGAATGGGGACAGCTGGGACCACACACTAATAAATCTTGAATGATCAGGTTTACAGGATACTCTGGGCCTGCAGAAGTGACCCTCTCCTCCCTGTGAAAAGTTAGTGTCCCCTCTTTATTTAAAGATCAGTCAGAGGATCCTCTACCTTGCAAGAAAACCCATGTCCTGCTCAAGATCCATGGTTACCTGTCCTGTTGGTCATCATACGGATAAATAGGGTCAAGTTACAGAAGTGTGAGGCCTGCTAAGGGAGAGAAAGGACTATACCTTGAAGTAGTTGCAGGCCTTGGTCAACATGTACTGTGAGAGATTGTAAGTATATCTGTTGCACTGAATCTTAAGGATCCTGATTCAAGGGGGATAGAATATAAAATTGGAGAAGGGATAATTTATTTACGAGAGCATTCTTTCATGGTACAGGGCTTATACCTTAGCAAGGATCCCAGGAGGTGGTGCTAATACACTGCAAGATTGCCTCTTAGAAGCTTGAAAAAACTGGTTCATATTAAGTGAACTAGAACTGGAAGAGCTGTCATGCAAATGGTGAAAGAAGGAATCAAAATGTCCAGAGAAGTGGGCATGCTAAGCCGGATATAATACAAGGGCCAGAAACCCCAGCACTGACGTTGTTGCATGGGAGGACCCAGAGGATATTCCATTTGCCCTCGTGGTAAGGCGTGGTCTGGTGAGAAGGACACTGAATCACAGAAGCTCTAAATTTGCTTCCAAACTCTGCAGGTCAGGCTTGATGGTAGGAGATGCTGTTACAGAACTGGGTCCACTGCCAGCAATGCAGATGATTGGGTCCTGACATAATAGAAGCTAGGTAGTAGAGCAACCCTTAGAAAGGCAGGTGCAATTATTATAAAAAGCAGCTGAAAGCATGTTGGTTGTAAGCACAATGAGAGGACATCAGCATTAGGATCACCCTACAATGACTCAGTGAGGATGGAATTCCACTGGGTGAGATCTTTCTTTTTATTTTGAATTTTAGCCCTTCATTTCTGTTTTCTGGTTTTGTTATTTTTCAAATGTGCCTTGATGGGAGGTCTTTTCCACCTGGGATTCCAAGAGTAATCAAGTTCCTGTGCTCTAAATTATCTATTACATGGAATTCATTCTCTCCACCCCATGCGTTTAGAGCAGTTCCATCCATTCTGGATCCTAGATTTACCATTCTTGTGGGAAGTGAAAGTCAGTTACTCACATCACGTGTTGATTTTGGGTTCAGATGAGGAATCAATTCAGTTGGGGAACCTCACCTGGGAAAAGCTGCAAACTATTTCCATACTTCACTTTTTATTTAAAATTTTTTTTTAGGACTGGGGTGATAGCTCAGTCGGTAGAGTGCTTGCCTTGCGTGCACAAGGCCCTGGGTTTGATCCCCAGCAACGCAAAAAAAAAAAAAAAAAAAAAAAAAAAAAAAAAATTTAGTTTTAGATGAACACGTACCTTTATTTTATTTATTTATTTTTATATGGTGCTGAGGATGGAACCCAGTGCCTCACATGTGCTAGGCAAGCGCTCTACCACTGCACTACAATCCCAGCCTCCATCCTTCACCTTTTTGGTGTGGTATTGGGGATTAAACTAGGAGCACTTTATAAGTAAGCTACCTTCCCAGTTCTTTTCAGGTCCTTGCTAACTTGCTGAGGCTGGTCACAAACTTCCGATCCTCTTGTCTCAGACTCCCTAGTTGCTGGGATTACAGGTGTGTACCACCACACCCAACTTCTTTCGTCTTTTTGAAGGATGAAAATTCAATTTTTTTCTTCTGTGGTGTCAATTTACCCCTAAATCTCCTTAGGGTTTTTCTTTTTCTTCCCCCTCCCTCATTTTCATATGCCATATGCCTTCTGTTCCCTAACTCTTAAATAGAATTGGTTTCATCTCTGTTCTCTCATCCTTTTGGCAAAATTCTCCTTCCTTCAGGATCATAAGAGCCCACTTCTCTTTATGAAGACTTACCCTGAGGGCAACATCTCAAGGGAGCCCCCTTTTCATCCTCTTTCCTAGGTTGGCCTTTTTCTTTAGGGGGTACTGGGTATTGAACCCAGACCCCTGCTTTTGCTAGGCAAGTGTTCTACTTCTGATCTACAACCCCAGACCTCCTGTTTTTTGCTTTCAGAGCACAAATTATTTTGTAATATTAATATAAAGATATAAATAACCTAGTTAATTATGTAAATATAAATTTTATGTAATTATTTTATTAGTAGTGTGTATGAATATCACACCTCAGCTTAGGTATCCAACAGGTTCAACTTTAAAATTTTTTCTACAACAGCTGGGAGTGGGGGGTGCATGCCTGTAATCCTAGGAGCTCAAGAGGCTGAGGCGGGAGGATTACAAATTCAATGCCAACCTCAGCAACTTAGTGAGGCCCTAAGTAACTTAGTGAGATCCTGTCTCAAAATAAAAAATAAAAAGGGCTGTGGATGTGGTTCTGGGGTTACAATCGCTGGTACCAAAAAAAAAAAAAAAAAAAAAAAAAAAAAAAATCTACAAGAGAAATTTTCTGATTTGAAGTCATTCAGCCCAGGTATAATAAACAAAACTTAACCTCAGTCTAGGATTCCTCCTGCCACCTCTGGGGTTGAGTTTAGGTAGTTTTACATAGTTTCCCTGTAGGGATTACTTGTGTGGCTTCATGGGTCGCTGATTCTCAGCCTCCTTTGCTGGCTTTCCTTCCAGACCCCTACGTTGGAGTGTCCCAGGGCTCAGGCCGGGGTCCTCTTCCCCTTCTACACTCCCTCTCTCTGGATTATCCCCTGAAGATCTTGGAAGCTAATTGTTTTATTTAATTTGTCCCCAACCTCCAAAACAAAGGTCTCCCCATGACTCTGGATGAGTATATCCATTTGCCCATTTGACATTTCCACCTGGATAACTAATTTCATCTTAGACTTATATGATCAAAAGAGAAATTGAGATTTCTATCCTAGACTTGTCTCTCCCTTCTTCCCCTGTAGCTCAACCAGAACACCTACGGGTCATCGTTGGAGGCTGTATTTTGCCCATCCAATTATTTGGCAAATTCTACTGGCCCTGCTTCCAAAATCTATCCCCAGAACACCCACTTCTCTTTATTACCAGTGCTTTCAACCTAGTCTAAATTACTATCATCTCTCACTTAGAATACTATTTCCTTTACTTATCTCTCTGCTTTACTTCTGTCTTCTTTTAAATCTTTTTTTTTTAGTTGTAGATGGACACAATACCTTTATTTTATTTATTTCTATGTGGTGCCGAAGTTCGAACCCAGTGCTTTATATGTACGAGGCAAGCGCTCTACCACTTGAGCCACAACCCAGCCCCTACTCCTGTCTTATAATTGTTATTCAACACAGCAGCCAAAGGGTTTTACTAGGACTAAGACTCAGACCAAAATGGTGAGATTATGTCATAACTCTGCTTAACCCTCTGTTTCCTGTTAACACTGCAAATAAAACCCAAGCTTCTTATCATGGCCTCCAAGACCCTAAGTGATCTGGCCCCTTGCTTTCCTCTCTATATCGTTCTCCCTCTTGCTAGCAGTTTCAGCCATGCAGATTTTCCTCTTTTTTGTCTTTATTTTATTTTAGGTGCTGGGGATTGAACCCAGGAATACTTTAGCTATACTCTACTACAGCTTTTTTTTTTTTTTTTTAACATTGTTTTAAGATGTTGATAGACCTTTATTTTTAATTCATTTATTTATATGTGGTGCTGAGAATCAAACCCAGTGCCTCACACATGCTAGGCAAGCGCTATACCATTGAGCCTCAACCCCAGCCCTGTTTTTATGTTTTGAGGTAGGGTCTCACTAAGTTGCCCAGGCTGGCCTCAAGTTTGTAATCCTCCAACCTCAGCTTCCCAAGTCATCTCTTTCACGTAATAATAAGCCAAGCTTACTTTTACCTTAGAACTCTTTGAACCTTCTATTCCTTAAATACTCTTTCTCAGATATTCATGAAGCTGGTCTATTTAGAGAAGGAATAATTGAGAAAAGGAGAAGAATTAAAGATGATTTTCTTTTAGGGTTTTGGTTTGATCAACTTGAACGATGGTCTCCTTTACTGAGATGTGAGTACTAGGGAAGGAGATATGAAATTTGAGATGTATATTTACCATCTGACATTTATAGAATGCCTTCGTATTATGTTAGTTATCTATTGCTGCATAACAAAGGATCCCCAAACTTAGTGACTTTAAACAACTTTTATTATCTCATAGTTTCATAGTCAGGAATCTGACTGAAACTTGACTGAGTCCTCTAGCTCTAGAATTCTTACAAGGCTACCACTGTCTTAGGACTCAATCGGGAAGGACAGGCTTCCAAGTGGGCTTAGGTGGTCGCTAATAAGATTAAATTGTTGGACTGAGGCTTCATTTCCTCACAGACTGTTTAGTCAAAAGCCTCCCTCAGTTCCTCACCACATGGGCCTCTCCATAGAGCTGCCCACAACACTGGAGGTGACACCATCAGGAAGTGCCAGAGAGTGCTGGCGAGGTGGACATCGCAGTCTTTTATAACCTAGTCACCGAAAAGTCATTTAATCTGTATTGTTCAGAGTTCACCAGAGAAATGAAACCAGTAGAATTTCTATGTCTATATGTCTATATCGATACATAAATATATTTGTTATAAGGGGTGGGTTTATGGATATACCATCTAAAACAGAAAGTGAATTTGTCCTTCCTCTGCCTCTTTATTGTGTCTGGACCTTCTATGGATTGGATGATACCCACTTCCATTGGTGAGACCATCTTCTTCTATGTCTATATTTGCAAATGCGAATCTCTTCTGGAAACACCCTTATAGAGACACCCAGAAGTAATGTTTTACCAGCTGTCTGGAAATCTCTTAACCTGGTTAAGTTGACATAAAAATTACCTCACCCCAGGTATGGTGGCCCACGCCTGTAATCCCAGAAATTTGCGAGGCCAAAACAGGAAGATTGCAAGTTTGAGGTCAACCTGGGTGACTTAGTAAGATCCTGCCTCAAAAAAATAAAAAGGACTGGGGTTTCACTGGATGGTAGAGTACTCCTGGGTTCAATCCCTAGTAGTTAAAAAAAAAACCATTATGCCAACACTTTTGCCATTTTCTCAATGTAAAAAGGAAATCATTAGGTTCAGCCCATACTCAAGGGGAAGGGATTACATAAAGACTGAACACCAAGATTTGGGGATCATTGGGAGTTATGTCATAAGCTGCCTACTAACAGGTAGGTCAGAACTTTTTTTTTTTTCTTTTTCTTTTTTGGTACCAGGGATTGAAACCAGGGTCACTTAACCACTGAGCCACATCCCCAGCCCTTTTTTATATTTTATTTAAAGACAGGGTCTTGCTGAGTTGCTTAATGCCTCACTGAGTTGCTTAGTGCCTCGCTGAGTTGCTGAGGCTGGGTTTATACTTTCAATCCTCTGCCTCAGTTTCCTGAGTCCCTGGGATTACAGGTATGCACCACCGTGCCTGGTGGTAAGAACTATTCTCAGTGCTTTTACATGTCTTCATTCCCTTAATCCTTGCAACATACTTTAAGATATGCTATTGCTGTTTCCATTTCACAAGTGAGCTATCAAGAGGTAACTGGGTGAGGACCAATAAATAAAGTCAGTGGTGTACAGAACTTTGAACCCAGGCTGCCCTGTTTTGGCATCTGTGTTCTCGGTGAGTTGGCTGTATTGACTGAAGTGCTATCGAGTAAAAGCTGATTGATTCCTGGACTTCTTAGGAGAGTACTGAACTGACAAAAGGCTTGCTAATCCTAGAAGAAGACTCCTAGTTGATTTCAAGTTTGTTTCTCTCTAGCAGCCACATTCCTCCAGCACCAAGGAGGTGTTTTCCTGATACTCATTTATTCCTTCCTTTTTTCCTTCTTTAAATAAGTACTGACTGCCAACTATGTATTGGGGAAAGTATTAAAACCTGGGGAATATATTTTTAGTTCTCTAGTTATAAAAAAATGAAATACAGTTTGAGAAATTTTTGAACAATTTATTCAAATCATCTATGTAACTTTCATCTATTTCAACTTAAACTCTTCTTCCTATTATAAATGTACCACTATCAAGTGTTGTGATATTACTGGAAAATAAGTAATTTGTAAAGCAGCTGTGCACATTTTAACCAGGCTTACTACTTTGGCTTTCTCTATTATCTACTTAGCAATCAAAGCAACTCCTTAATTTGACATATGATGTTGAAAATCATTTTATAATATTTCCCATTAAGTTAATTCTCACATTGCTTTTGTATTATTTGTCATCACATGTAGAATAACCAGATTCTGTTTTACATTTCATTAGTGAATACAGGTCGTGTTTTTCCATTTGGGTCATTAATAACTCACTATTATTTAATTTCAGAAATATTGAGTTCAACACTCAATCTACAAATTAAACAGTAATCAACTTCTCTAAATGAACCACAATTCAGAGTTAAGCTCCCAAGCTACTTTTCCTTCATTTGTATAAATCTGTAACAAGCCAAAGGTTGATGGTTCATTTTAGCTATATAGATTTGGCAGAATTTAGAAGTTTATTAGGAAGACTCTCCCAGAACCAAGATAGGAAATTATAAAAATGAAGAAATGATGATATTACACAGTTTAGACTCATGTTATCTGATACATAACTTACCACTGAAGTGGCAAACTTGCTTCTTAATAAATTACTTCTAAAAATTAAGAACAACATTGTTCTGCTATTAGTCTACTAAATAATTAGTCAGCTGGGCATGGTAGTGCACACCTGTAACTCAGGAGATTCAGGTAGGAGAGTTGCCCATAAGTTTGAGGCCAGCCCCAGCTACTTAGCAAGAACTTTGGCAATTTAGTAAGAACCTGTATCAAAATCAAAAATGAAAAGGACTGGGGATGTAGCTCAGTGGTAGATCAATTGGTCCAATTTCTAGTACTGGGGGGGAAATTAGACAATTACAAAGAGAAATATGTTGTAGAAAGTAATACTCCTTAGAAAAATCTACCCTCCTTAATTTTGATAAGCATATGAGCCACCAATTTGGTTATATTGCTAGGAAATTCTGATAAAAGACAAGTACTAGTTTCTAAAGGATAAATAGGACAGAATCTCACGATAGCTCCACTTTTTTTTTTAATTAAAGTTTTCATGTTGTTGCCACAGAAATACTGATGATTTATATAGTTGTGCCAGAACTTTTTTATTCACCTATTAGAATTGTGAGAACTTCCTTTCCAAAAGTGTTCATTTTTATGAGACTAAGAGACCAATATAGAAACTCTCCAAAGAATATATCATTAATTAAATAAAAAAATTAGTATACAAGAGGGTTCACATTTAACTGCTAAAAATGCCCTTGGTCTAAATCAGTCCATTAGTCAAGGCTTTCTTAAATACCAAGTGCTTTTAGCATACTTCTGGGTCCGGGTCTTCTGGGACTGTGGAAATCCACACCTGCTGAACGCCTAGCTGTCATGGAGAGGTTTATCAGGTAAACCAATAAACAGATTCCACAGTGGAGGGTGGAGGGACAGGGGAATTTCTGGGGATTCTAATTGAGCTCTACTATGAGGCTTTCAGGATTTTTTTTTTTTTTTTTTTTTTTTTTTAACTTCACAGGTGATTCTGGTGGTTAGTCAGAACTGGGAACCATGCCTGTAGTGGTTCTCAAAGTCAGGTCCCTGGACCTGTCCTACATTCTTAGAATCACCTGGGAACTTGTTAGATATGCAAATTCCCAATCCTACTAAATAAGTCATACATGTGAAGGGAATCATAATGTTTCAGCAAGCTATCCAAGGAATTCTGATGCTTGATAGAGAATCATTTTAGATTTTTATACTACTGAATCCCTTGGCCTTTTCATCAGACTGAGATGGATGTCCAAGTTGTCCTTTCTTTGCTGCAGAGCTAAGGGAATAGGACTCGGGTACCTAGCTGGCCAGTTTCCCTTTGGGGGTTCTCTTGCCCTTAACATGTCTGAAGAAGCAGGGAGGGAAAATAACATTTTAACTTCCTACTTGCTGCTTGGGACTACAAGAAGACATGTAGAGAGATCTCTGCTTCCAAGGAACACAGGAAGAGACCAATAAATAATGACCAATGTGGGGAGGTGTCAGAGGTTCTGGGATCTTAAAAAGCTTTTCTGTCCTGGTCCCTTGGTCTTTTACCTTCAACTTTACTCCTAAATATAGAGCTTACGCCCTCCACACTTTCTCATATCACCTTTAGCAAAACCATATGACTGTTTGTACCAACTCAAAGCCTAAAAATAAAATAAAGTCAAGCAGCAGATGTCCTTTTCAACACAAGTTTTATTTTTACTTTTTAATGGAAATTACTCTAAAGCAAAATTTTCTCACTACATTCTGGAATTTTATTGATGGATCATCCAGTGTTATAATGAACATTAACTGTTACATTCTACAAGCAACAATGTCATGAAACACTGAATGCTGAAGACGTGTTTGCCCATTAAATGATCGCAGAGGTCTAGGATTTAGTCCTCGTATTTCTTTTTCTTTCTTTTTTTTTTTTGCAATGCTGGGTATGGAATCCAGGCCCTCATACATGCTAAGCAAGTGCTCTACCACTGAGCTACATCCCTAGTCCTCATAATTTTATTTTCGTCTGTCCTCTTACCCTCAGCAAGGATGCCCAAATATTTTTTTCAGCTTTTTTGTTTGTTTGTTTGTTTTTAATTTGGGAGGCTGGGAAACCAGAAAATAGTTTGTTAGAATTATGTTCAAAATGACTACAATAGCCAGGTGTGGTGATACATGCCTGAGGCAGAAGGATTGTCAAGTTGGAGACCTTTTCTCAAAAATTTTAAAAAGGGGGTGGCTTGGGGTGGGGACATAGTTTCAGTGGCAGAGAAACCCTGGGTTCAATCTCCAGTATTGCAAAAGAAAATTAAAGATAAACAAATAAAAGTTTGGTAAATAACTGACAGAACTAAGGTTCAAACCCAAAAATATGAGTCTGAGAACTTTTGCTTATAACCACTGGATTTTATTTTCAATTTTTTAAAATATTTTATTTTTTAGTTGTAGATGAACACACTGCCTTTATTTTATTTATTTATTTTTATGTGGTACCAAGGATGGAACCCAGTGCCTCATATGTGGGAAGCAAGTGCTCCACCACTGAGCCACAGCCCCAGCCCACCAGTGAATTTTAAATAAGAACACCTCAGTTTTTGCTTGGTGTATTACCTGATTATTCATAGGGTCCCAATGCATTCTCAGAAGTCCCATTTGAATAAGTCCTATGGTTACCTTAGCCCTAGGTAAATACACAACCATGCTCAAAAATAAGAAGAAAATTCTCAGGGGACCAAGACACTGTGGTGATTTTCTGAGATTGAATACATGTAAAATCAGATGGCAGAGGGAACTGGGAACCCAGCACATCACTGAGGTAAGAATGAACATGATCACAACAGGTCTGTGGCCAAGTGGGATCCAGGCCTGGAGTATGTCAAAGCTAAGATGGGGTCCAGGAACAACCAGAGTGGGGAATTGTGGGTTACTATAATAATTAGTAACAATTGCAACAATGGTCACAATACATCTCCTGTCAAGGGAGATGAAAGATGTTTTACTAACAACCCTTGACTCTTTTTTTTGGTGGTACTGGGGATCGAACTCAGGGCCTCGTGCTTGCAAGGCAAGCACTCTACCAGCTGAGCTATCTCCCCAGCCCAACCCTTGACTCTTGATTGGCCTCGTGACTTTCTTTGACTGAAAGGAAGTGATAGAAGTGATACCGTCACTGATAGCATGTGAGTTTTGAATACTGCCACCAGATGAACAAGCCTAGTCTAGTCTGGCAGAAAATAAGAACAAGTGGAGGAGAACCAAGGTACCCCGACTAACAGCTGGTCATCTGCCAGATATGCAAGCAAGGCTGCCTAGGATCAGTCAGCCTTCTACAGACCAGCCAACTAACTGTACCTCCAGCTCTTACTGTAAATGTATGAACAAGACCACAGAAGGCTGCCCAGCTGAGCCCATTTCAAACTGCTGACACACAGCACAGAATTGGGAACTGAATATCTGATGGTTATCTTAAGCCACTGAGAGCTGGGATAGTTTGGGATACAGCAAAAACTAATAAGTCAGGAAACCCTTACAAATATTTACAACTTCCATCCTTCAAAAGTCTAGGCAGTCAGGCATGATGGCACATGCCTGTAATTCCATTGACTTGGGAGGCTGAGGTAGGAGGATTGATTCCAAGTGTGAGCAACTTGCCAGCCTCAGCAACTTGGTGAGGCCCTAAGCAACTTAGTGAGACTCTGTCTCAAAATAAAAGTATAAAAAGTGTTGGGGATGTGATTCAGTGGTAAAGCACTTCTGGGTTCAATCCCTGGTACCAAAATAAAAAAAAAAAAAAAATAAAATGCATACCTTCTCCCAGTTGGTAAACAATTAATCCTACAATTCATTAAGTTCCCTATAAAATATTTTCCTGTATCTGCTAGAATCAGTTTTGTAACTGTAAATGTGATTTCTGTTGAGGGAGATTCATTCTCTCTTCTTTAGAATGAAGAGAATAGAGTTGAACCCATAGAGTCATAAAACAAAACAAGCAAAACCCATTTGGCAGCTGGTCCTACTCATTGTTCAGAATGTATACAGCCAACAATACAGAATCAGAGGTGGAAGGAATATAATTGCTTCTGGATGCAGATGCTTAGGTTTCTTTCATCTCAGGAGCATATGCATTTGAAATAATGAGTGAATGTTGAATGAATTTTGTATTGGGTTTAGTCTTGCCACAGGGCTCACTAGAGCAAGTAGTCTAGAATCTTTTGTTTAGGACACAATAAATTTGCCCTCTGCACCTTCCCTTACCTCCCCACTTGGTACCTTCCATATGACAGTAATGGTGGTGGCTGCTGCAGTCACTTCCAACAAAGCAAGGAGCTGTCTTTATTTAGGGTTTTGCGGAGTATGGAGTTGGTGGACTTTCAGAGGTGGGCATGGATTAGTTGGTGTCACTATGGAAACTTGGTTGTTCAGATGAGAATGCTGTGGATTGGCTGGCTTTCAAAAGCATAGGACTGTTTCTGGCTGATTTTCAGAAGTGTGTTCACTTAGGCAAGTTGCCATTGATTCATTAAACTGAGGCAAGCTGTCATGGATCCATTAAGCCAGTTTAGAACTGGTTCTGGTGGTTACTTGTTGCCATAACTACAGAGCATTCAATCTTTTCCTAAGGAGTGTGGGAACTATTTACAGGTCTTTGCCTTCAAGAAATCAGTCTCTGTGGGTGACAGACATGCAAGCTCAACATAACAGAGAGGTTGAAAGGACAGGTGTCTTGCTGACCACGGAAGACTGGATGCTGGCATTTACTTCTGCTCCTTCCTGAATCTCTACCCAGGTGATGTGAAAGAGATTAAGAAAGGTATGAGGAAGAAAATTTGAGGGGAGACAACAGGAGAGGGGCAAAAAAGACAACTGAAAGATGCCAAATTTTGGAAGCCCCCAAACCAGTTAGCTATTGCTAACTGATCTAATCCGAAACCACATTGCCTGCAGAGGGAAACCAAGAAGAAAAACCCTTCCTTAGAATCCTGGGAAACTTGAGGAGTTTGTGGTACCAGTCATCTTGGAAGGCAAGGGGAGCTGTGGGGCTGAAAACAGAGGGTGGGTTGAAAGTCTGTAAATGTGGCAGTTTAGACCCTTACATCCCTTTCCACACCACAGATAACCAAATATCTAACCCAGCAGGAAATGGAAGGGTATTAAAAGGTAGTGGCCTCTGTAAGGAATTTCCACGGAACCACGCCGGACACGGGAAATCACATAAGAGAGTTTATTAAGCAAATGGTGTCTCCCTGCAGGGTAAGAGAGAAAATGAGAAGAAAAGAGAAAGGAAAAGAAAGGGCATGTGCTAGAGAGAGTGGAAAGCCAGGAGGATAGAGAAAAGTGTGTAGGACAGACAGAAGAATGGAAAAAAGATGGCTGGGAAGCTACAGTAAAACACTTGAATTCTGCCGAGCTAACAGGGGACCAATATGGGAGAAGGATACTTGCAAGCTGACTGATGAACCAACAGCTAGCCAGGATGTTCACAGATTGGCAAGTGGTTGGGAGGCGGGCAAAATGGCTGTACCTGGTGGGTGCGGGAGCAGCTTTATACATTATAGCCTCAAGCATAACTGAAAGGCAGGGAGCCCTGCAGATCACAGGAGGACTAAGCAGAAATCAATATATCATTTCAAAGTAATATTCTAAAGTCTCCTTCCCTAAATTGGCCTCTAGAATGCTGGCATCCAGGTTGACACTCACCAAGGTTAGGAGTTGAAGGGAGAATTTCTCCCTGGGAAAAATGACCACTTGGGTTTTTTTTCTTTTTGTACTGGGGATTGAACCTAGGAACTACATCCCCATCCCATTTTTGTATTTTATTTAGAGACAGAGTCTCACCAAGTTGCTTAGGGCCTCGCTAAGTTGCTGAGGCTGGCTTTGAACTCAAAATCCTCCTGCCTCAGCCTCCTGAGCTGCTGGGATGACAGGTATGCGCCACTGTGCCTGGCTCGCCTGGGTTTTGCTGGAGATACTGACACATTTCTGAGGAGGTTCCCTCTAGAGAATGGTGGGGCCCCTGCCCAATAATTCTGTAGTAAAGTCTACAACTCAGTCCACTGCACTTTCCCACAAAGGTCTTCTTGTTAGATACAAATGAATAGATAAGAATCAACAAGGAAAGTCGCAGTATGAAAAAATAAAGACAAAACAAGCGAAATAGAGTTTGTAGCCTGGCATGGTGGCACATGCCTATAATCTCAGTGACTCTGGAGGCTGAGGTGGGAGAATCTAAATTTCAAGGCCAGCCTCAGCAATTTAGCGAGGTCTAAGCAATTAAATGAGGCCCTAAGCAATTTAACAAGAACATGCTCCAAAATAAAAAGGATTGGGGATGTAGGTTAGTGGTAAAGCACTCCTGAACTCAATCCTGAGTTGCAAAAATAAATAAGTAAGGAAAAGTATTGCATTCATGAAGAGTGAGGATTTTAAAAGAAATTTTTTTTAGTTGTATATGGACATAATACCTTTATTTTATTTATTTATTTTTATGTGGTGCTGAGGATCAAACCCAGTGCCTCACACATGATAGGCAGCACTCTACCACTGAGCCACAACCCTAGCCCAAGAGTGAGATTTTTTAAAAAGCCATGTTTTGAGGATTCGAAGATCTCTTGAAAATAAAATTCATAGTAGAAATGAAAAAATTAAAAGTGAAATTTAAAAAATCAAAAGATGTCACATAGTTGTATAACTTTGAGGATGTTATTCAATCTCTCTGCATCTTATTTTCTTTTCTATAAAATGGGGAAAATGGTAGAAAGTAACTTAAAGTGTTGTCATGAGTATTTCATACATGTAATGTGCATATTGTTATACCTACATTATTTTTTCACTTGTTATCCTACCATTTATATCAGAACAGATACCAGTTTCTTGCTTAGTTTTAGCATATAAATAAAATTGTTTGAATAATTGCTATTTATTGAAAAATTTACTCTAACCCGGGCACAGTGGCATAAACCTATAATCCTAACTACTTGGGAAGCTAAAGCAGGAGGATCCCAAGTTTGAGACTATCCTGGGCAACCTAGCAAGATCCTGTCTAAAAATACACTTAAAAGGGCTGGGGTTGTAGCTCAGGGGTGGAGTGCTCCTGAGTTCAATCCCCTAGTCCTGCAAAAAATAAATTAATTAATTAATAATTAAATAAAAAAGAAAAATAGAACAAAAAGCAAAAACAACCAATTAAACCATAAATCACAATTTTTAAGAACAAGAGAACATGGGCTAGAGTTGTAGCTCAGTGGTAGAGCACTTACCCTAGCACATGTGAGGCACTGGATTTAATCCTTAGCACCACATTAAAAAAAAATAAAGTTTAAGAAAAAGAGAGAAATGGGAAATTCATTAAACCTATTGTCAGCTCTTTTGATCTCTGTGCTCATAAGAGTGGCAGTTTGGGAGACGGACTCCATTTCATTTTTCAAAAATTAGGTACTCAGCATCTATTCCCACATGTCAGGTACTGTAACTAGGTGCTGGTATTTTGTGCTTTCATCATTGTCTTTAGGAAATATAAAAATGTGGGACTCTAAATAAAAGGTGAGGAAATCTCTCTCAGAAAGCAGACAAAAGACAAAGAGATGGGAAATAGGGAAGCAAAGATAAGAAAACTAGAAAATCAACCCAGGAGAAGCGACATCTGCATAACAGAAGCTTGGGGAGGGGGAAGGAAATCATCCAACAAATGATTTTTTTTTTTTTTTTTTTTTTTTTTTGGGTGCTGGGGATTGAACCCAGGGCCTTGTGCTTGCAAGACAAGCACTCTACCGACTGAGCTATCTCCCCAGCCCCACAAATGATTTTTAATAATAATAATATAAAAAAAAACTTTCAGAATTAAGTTTCTGGCTAAAGAGATCCAGTGAGTTTACCAAGGCACCTCATCTTGATATTTTAGAACCTTTCAGGTTTAAAAAAAGTATTGTAAAAGTTTCCAGGTTGAAAACAGGGTCACATGTAAAAAATTCAGAATCATAACAGCATTGGGTTCTCGACAGTGACACTGTAAGCAGAATAATATCTTCAAAATTCTGAGAGAAAATAATATCTTCAAAATTTCCAATCTGGAAATATAAACTAGGTGCTCCATAAATTCCATGTGAGGATGGAGAAAAGATTGAGAAAAGTTTTTTTTTCCTGTGGTACTGGTGATTGAACCCAGTGGTGCTCTACCACTGAACTACATTCCCAGAACTCTTTTTTTTTTTTTTTTTTTGCGGTGCTGGGGATTGAACCCAGTGCCAACTGAGCTATATCCCCAGCCTAATTCCCAGAACTTTTTATTTTGAGATAGAGTCTTGCTAAACTGCTGAGGCTGGCCTGGAACTTGTGATCCTTCTGCCTCAGCCTCCCAAATATCTGGGATTTCAGGCATGCACCATTACACCCAGGTGAGAATGGAGAAAGTTTTAAAATCTAATATTTTACCCCTGATGTTCCTTTTTCAGAAAACTATAGGGAAGTAGAGAAAGGAGATTAGGGTTGGGGGTGTGGCTAAGTAGAGCACTTACTTCACATGCATGAAGCCTTGGGTTCAATCCCCAGCACCACTTGCCACCCCCTAAAGTGGGGGGTGGGGGAAGAGAAAGTGTGTGTGTGTGTGTGTGTGTGTGTGTGTGTGTGTGTGTGAGAGAGAGAGAGAGAGAGAGAGAGAGAAAGAGAAATGGAAGATCCAGAAAATAGGAAATTCATTTCAAAAGAGGCAAAGGGAACTCCCAGCACAACAGCAAAGGTGGATGTCTGATTCAGTTGACACAGCAGTACAGATTGAGCAGGTTAGAAAGTTTTGGGAGAGAAATTACCAGGAAAATAAAGTTCCTATAGTACTTGAAAGACTTAAGTGTAATAAGATATAGACAAGAGTTTAGGGATGAAAGGATGATTGACAAGTGATATTTCCAAAGAGAAAATGGAACATACAGATTTCTCTGCCTAGACAACTAAGCCTAGGCAATTTTTTTCCCACATTTTTACTGGTGTATTATAGTTGTGCATAATGGTGGGATCTGTTGTTATACATTAGTTCATGCACGCAACATATATAACAATATAACAATATAATTTGACCCATTTGGCTCCCCAGCACTCCCCTCCTTTCACCCACAGGTCCCTTTCCTCTATTCTACCGATCCCCCCTTGCTTTTCATGAGGTCCCCACCCCAACCCCAACACACATACCTTTCTTTTCCATTTTCTTCTCTAGCTTCCACATATGAAAGAATACATACAATCTTTGACTTTCTGAGTTTGGCTTATTTTGCTTAACATAATGTTCTCAAGTTCCATCCATTTTCTTGCAAATGACACCATTTCATTCTTCTTTATGACTGAAAAAAAGTCCAGTGTGTATGTATACTACATTTTCTTTATCTATTTATCTGTTGATTGACACCTAGGCTGGTTCCATGGTTTAGCTATTGTGAATTGTGCTGCTATGAACATGGGTATGCATGTATCACTGTAGTATGATGACTTGAATTCTTCAGGATAAATACTGAGGAGTGTTATAGCTAGGTCATATGGTGGTTCCATGCCTAGTCTTTTAAGGAACCTCCATACTGATTTCTATAGTGGTTGTTCCAATTTACAATTACATTAACAGTATGAAACTGCTCCTTTTTCTCCATATCCTCTCCAGCCTTTATTATTGTTTGTATTCTTGATAACTACTTAGACAATTTTTAAAAAATAAGGCAGACACATCCTTCTTTTTTTTATTTAAAAGTTACGTGTACTACAAGGTTGGACAGAAAATTTCTGAGAAGAAATTAGTTTTCTTAATGAAACAAAAAAAAAAATTTTTTTTTTTTTTTGGGTGCTGGGGATTGAACCCAGGGCCTTGTGCTTACAAGGCAAGCACTCTACCAACTGAGCTATCTCCCCAGCCCCCAAAATATTCTTTTTAAACAAAATAATTTCAAGCATATTTAGTTAAAGAATGATAGGGAGTGATAACATTATTTTGAATGAAAAACAAACATAGCCCTGTTAAAGATGTTACCTTAAGAATAATATGTAATCTTTATACTTTGTTGTTCTATAGTTATGACAATATATAAGCATTTCCTTGGAGTAGATAATGGCATTCTACCAGTTCCGGAATATATGAATTGTATCAAGTATTTTTTTTTTTTTTAAGCAGGAAGCACTGTTGTTTATATTTATTCATGGTTCTGTGGTTTGAACTGAGGGCTTCATGCATGCCAGGCAGATACTCTACCACTGAGCCACATTCCCAGCCCTATTTTGTATTTTATTTAGGGACAGGGTTTCAGTGAGTTGCTTAGCCTCTTGCTGTTGCTGAGGCTGGCTTTGATCCTTCTGCCTCAGTCTCCTGAGCTGCTGAGATTACAGGCTTGTGTCACCATGCCCAGTTCTCATGTAGTTTTTGATTTAATGCACACATAAATAAGAAAACTGATCGAAGAAAAACTCATTATTCAAATGGAAATGGAAAGGAATGAGGGAATAGAGGTACTCAACATGCTTTTCTCAACCTTGCAGGAAAGGATTGCACTACTCAAAAATACTTTTATTATGTGTTAAACCTGTTGATTGGAAGACTATTTTTAGTATTATTTCCTTTAGATGCTTAGGCAATTTTTAATTCCAGAACAAACACAAAGATGTAGTAGAAGCATCATTTTACTGACGTACACTACATGTCTACTGTTATGGCTCAGCGGTGCCTGGCATATAGGAAAAGTTTAACAAATTTAGCCATGCATGAAGTGTTAAGTGATATAATATAGAAAGTTGCATAAGACGGCTTCTGAAAACTGAACTTAACTCTATAAAGAGCAGACAGGAGGGCTGGGGTTGTGGCTCAGTGGTAGGGCGCTTGCCTAGCATGTGTGAGGCACTAGGTTCAATTCTCAGCACTACATATAAAATAAATGAATAAATAAAGGTCTATCAACATCTAAAAAATATTTTTTTAAAAACAGCAGGCAGGAAGGACTCCATAGTGACTGAAAGTCATCACTGGCTGGAGATGAATGAATAGAGTTTGACAGGTGACAGGTGGGAAGGACATTCCAGTGGGAAAAGGTATACACTGCAATATAGAGGTCTGACAGTCCATTTATGTGTTAGCAGGAAAATGTGAGCTAAGGATTTATAACCTGCTAAATCAGCTTTTGAGAATAAAGACTATATATACATTGTTATGAGATTTGAAAACCCAGGGATATTTCTCCTATGAATTCTTCCTTTGGAACAAACATTAGCTTCAGATAATCAAGTGACTACAGAGACTAAGACATAAAGACACTTGGCTTTGATCATTAAGAGTTCTAATGTCACAAAGAGAAAGAGAATTATACATGGTGTACTTCTTAATGAAAGAGTGGCTAAGTCTAATCATGAAAGAAACCTATGATGGGTGAAGACTAATTTAGAGAAAATTTGGAAGCACCCAAATGCCCAGTATCAACCAGAGGGAAGGAAAAGTAGAGGTCAAAGATAACAGACTCCTGGTGCAGGTCATCTTCCAGTATGTGATCCAATACTTCTTAGCTTTAGGCTGGTGGTACTCTGATATCTTCTGGATCTCTGAATCACACAATTTTTTTTGCTTTAATTCTGCTCTCAGATGCAGAGGATGGAATTAATCATACAGCTCAATTCCTAGCACATTATCATAATTAGTCTGTGCAAGGTTCTTCTCCTGTTTTATTGACTCCCTATTAACCCCATTTCCCACTTGAATCTCCTTTCCCTCTTAAAGGCAAGTATTCTAATCTATCTAATGTAGCTTTATTTGCCTGGTTCTTACAAAAATAGGAAACTTTGTGTGCATATGTATTTTTGTTTGCAAAATGTGTGCATCATACACATCTTAATCTTGGGCATTATGCTTTAAGTCTAGCCATGGTGCAGCATGCACATATGATCGGTTGCTTCTAATTGTTGCACAGTCCTCCATGCGTGCAGCCACCAATTTCACTGATCTACTCTCCCAGTGATGGACACCCATGCTATCTCCCACTCATAACATCATAAATATTGTTACAATGAACATTTTGCATATGTCCCTTATAGATCTGAGGCTATTTTAATACTGGCAAGAACTTAAATATCTCCCAGTGCTTATTCAGTGATAACAACGTATTTATTGAATGTTACTTATAGGCACTGTTTGAGGTTCTAGGTATATAATAACTCATATTACAGAGTAGGGAAACAAATAAATAAAACTTTACATGTAGTAAAAAAATCATATGAAGAGAAATAAAACATAATATGTTACTGTCATAATGACTACTTTAGGTAGATAAGAAAAATATAAGAGCTAAAACCTTGAATGACAAGAAAAAGTTGAAATGAAGAGTTAGGTTAAGAGCCTCCTAGGCAGAGGGTGTGGGTAGACACTTAGAAAGGAATAACTTTGACATATGGGGAGAGTAGCAGGAAAGCCAGGGTAAGTAGGCTGTAGGTGAGGAGTGTGGTTTAAGGCAACAGTATTAGTTACCTATGGCTAGGTAACAATATTACCACAAACATAGCATCTTAAAACAACTTATTAGTGCATTCTGTGGATCAGGAATTCTGGCACAGCTTAGCTGGGTTCTCTGTAAAGCTGCAATTGAAGTGTTGACCAGGGTAGGGGGTCTCATCTGAAGCTCACTGAGGATCTGCTTCCAAGCTTGAGTAGTTGTGGGAGAACTCAGACCCTTGTGGTTGTTGGATTGAGGGGCTCAAACTCTTGTTGGCTGTTAGCTGGAGGCTGCTCTCAGCTCTGTGTATGTGGGTATTCCCAACCTGGTTGCTTGCTTCCTCAAAGACAGCAAAGGAAAGAGTCTCCAAGCAAGATGGGTTACTGTCTTATATAATGTTATCATGGAAGTGACATCCCATCATCTTTGCTGTATTCTGTGGTCAAAAACATATTCAGATCCCACCCACTGGTCAGGGAACACATAAGAAATGAATATCTAGAGGCAGGGATCATGGGGGTCCACCTTAGAGTCTGTCAACTACAATAATGCCAGAGAGGCTGTTGGGGAGAGGGCTGACTGAAGGCTTATATGATGAACACCATCTGTTTTTGGTGGTGTTGGGGGACAGATACTGGAGATTTAACTCAGGGCTTCCTGCCTGCTAAGCACGTGTTCTACCATTGAGCTACATCCTCAGCTCCCAACATTTTAGGCAGTGTGGATTTTTTTTTCTCCTAGATAGGGTAGAAAACCATTATGACTCTTGAGCAGGGGATTCTATATGATTTACATTTCTTAAATATCTCTCTGCTTCAGTGCCTATGAGAAATTATAGTGGCACCAACAGGGAAGTAAGAAATCCAGAGGAGTCATTGCTATATCCTGCATAGAAGATAGTAGTATGGCTTTGGTGATAGTGTATATATAGAAAAGTGAATAGAATTACTATCAACTTGATGTATTATGGAACTGTTCACAGACAAATTAAGTTATTTGCCCAAGTTCACAAACTATCATGGGAAGAGCCAGAAGTAGAACTCTGCCTGAGTCTTAGCCTAGTTCTCTTTCTGTATGTGATTATAGATGCCATGTTTCATTTCTTGCCCTCTACCTCTCGCCTCCAAATTTTGCTTTACACAAACGAAAGCACACGTTGCTTGGAAGGAGAATCAGTGTTGCTGTAACTCTAAAAGATGTTTTTGGGATTGATAACATTAATAATGGTAGTGGTAGGTAGCACTAGCAAAAGCAATTGTCTTAGAGAGAAGATGCTCACTCCAGCACCAGCAAGAAGGCTTAGAATTTATTCTCATATGTAGTAAGTTCTGCAATGTCTCTAGGTACACATTTATAGACGTCTGGGTTGCCCAATGATGCAAAGCATGAGAAAGGAGACTGTACTGTCTTGTCAATTTGCCCTCCTCTGAGATGTGGGGTTTTAGTTTAGGAGCCCTTTGTGTGGTGTCTTACTTTATTTCCTTAGGCTGTCTAAATGGTCAAGAAGTTTCCATGGGATGTGTTCCTCCCTGGCTCCTTACTAGTCTTCTAGTGTAGACATTAGCATAAGAGTGGAAACTGCTTTTGTAAGAATAACTACCAGCCAGGTGTGCGATGGCACAGACCTATAATCCAAGTGACTTGGGAGGCTGAGGCAGAAGGATCGCCAAATTTGAGGTCAGCCTGGGCAATATAGTGAGACTCCATCTCAAAACAAAATAAAAAGGGCTAGGAAGACAGCTCAATGGTAAAACACCCCTGGGTTTAATCCCTAGAACTCTGGTGGGGTGGGGGCAGGGAGAGAAAAAAGAAAGAAAGAAAAAAAAAAGAATAACTACCATTTAGAATCACATGCTAGACAATGTGCTAAGTACTTTACGTCTGTTAGCTCGATTAATCACCAAAACATCCCTGTGAATTATTATCTTATTTTAGAGGTAATAAAACTAAAGTTCTAAGAAATCAACTTATACTTAACTTGTGCACTTACCAATCTGTCTGAAGGGGAATCTCTTTCCTAGAAAAACTGTTTGTATCAATGAAAACATTTAAGTGAATTTTATTTAAGTGCAGTTCCATTTTTTCTTATTCCCCACTGTGTTGTACTTACTAGTTGTTAGGCATTTTGAGAAAAATGTGAAGGTTCTTAAAGTCTACATAGTTTAAAAAATATGAAATGAAAACCAACATACTGTTTATTTTCTTTTCTTTTCCATGATCTAAAAATCATCTCACTGTCAACCTATAGGAGCAATATGCATTCTCTAAGTCTTCGGCTGAGGATTAAGGGAAATATTTTTTAAATAGGTAACTCATTGAATTTGTTTTGGCAGAAATATCTGCTTTAAAGCTTTAATTATGCTGTATGGTTTTAAAGAGTCTATTTCCAGTAGCCTAAAGAATATCAGCATTATGATGAGTGTAAAACGAATACAGGGACATTTAGATCAAATAACAAGAAGGAGTTCAGTTACTGGTGGAAAGGTAGAACCTGCTGTCTACTTTTACTTGATATTAATTACAAACAAAAAGAATTCGAGGTAGGTACTTCAAACTGGGCAGCAGGGAGAGGACACTGGAAAGGGAAGTAGGGAAGTGCCACAGAAAATGTAAGGTAGCTCATGACAGGGACATTATGAAAGCAGCTGCACTGGTCATTCTCTTCCAAAGGACTTTTATTTCAAATGAACTTAATGGTGAAACACTATTAATGCATTAATTCTAGTAATAAAAAATAGTATAAACCAAACTATAATATGTAATTATAATTTTATGAAAAAAACCCACAAAAATATTAATCTTAAAAACATGATTATGGAAACCTTTTTCCTACCTGAGGTCTGTATTGCTTGGGTCTTTACTTTCATGAAAAAAATTTCTCCTCAAATCTTGAAGAGATATTCTGTCAATCTGAAATTATGTGAAAATACAATATTTTAAATAAACTTATGTTAACTATTTCCCCAAGAATCTCTATCTTCCTTTGTCCCCCCCTTCTCCTTTGACCCTACCCCAGTCTTACAGAACCACTGAGAAGCAGACTTCTATCACCTGTAACAAAATGTCCAAGATAATTTCTCACACCTCCATTTGTATGCTACCAGCTTTCACATCCTCTGGTGAATTAATCTTTTCAGTGTCAACATGAAACTACATTAATTGTAAGTGACTGCAGCATGCCCTGCAGGAATGGTACCTGTGCCAGACAATGCATATTTAACATTTCATATTTTCAATGGATCTAAAGTTTGGTTGTTTTTGCCAAAATGAAACCATCTCTTTTGTCCCGACCCGCGGGACATCAACGCGGACGGCAAACCTAAGAGAGAAGGAATGAAGGGACAAGAGACACAGGGAGTGACAGCAAGACAGGAATTCTGATCAAGCTGCAAATTTTTATTGTTCTCACGGGTATTTATGCTGAGGGAATGAGGGGTATGACGAGGTGCAGCCTGGTTGGTTGTGTTCTTCTGCTGGGTTCCTGATAGGGTGCAAATTCACGCTGGCGGGAAGGTGAAGTTCGCGCCGGCGGGAAAGTGTAGTCCCGGAAGAGAAGCCGTGGGCGCCATAGGCGCCATACTGTCAGAATTATCAGCCAGGAGGGGGGGGAGGGGCGCTGCTGCTTATTGTAAAGGTCAGAATGTTCTCAGAATGAGAACTTCTTGGTCCCTGACACTCTTTAATATTTTTGTCTATTTTATTGATTTGGTTGTTATTGCCATTTATACCTATAGCTTTTATTGAATTCCCACCCAGTTCCAGGAGGACAGGGGCCATATTGTCTCACTCACCATTAGATCCCTATCACCTGACAGTTAAGCAGGCGTCCAGTGAATATCTGTAGAGGGACCTGAATGTATTCTTCCCTTATGGATTTGAAACAGTACTTTTTATCATATTTCAAATATTGTAATTCCTCGCTAAGCTTGGAGGTGGAGGTCTACAAACACTGTCTTCCAGTGGGCAAGACATATTAAGGTATTATAGAAAATAGGGAACAGGGTAAGGAGAAATAAACCAAATCATTGACAAATAAAAGTTTTGGGGCAGTTCTTTTCAAAACAAGCCAGATTTGTTGGCTTTAAGGATCTCCTCTGGCAGGAAATTGTTTATTTTACTTTTTATTTTTTGGTGGTGCTAGCAATTGAACCCAGGGCCTCACACAAGTGAGGCAGGCACTCCACCACTGAGCTACATTCCCAGCCCCCAGAAAGCTTTTTTCTAAATTATCTTTTCCATTTTCCAGAAGACATGGCTATAACATGATTGTGTATTCTCCCATAAATGTTATGCTATGTGTACACAGACTGTATTGTACTGGACTTGATGCTTAATTATTTTTACTTCTGCATTTTCTTGATTCATTTTTGCAAGGTATGTTGGGAAATAAATGATTTATTTCATTTAATGGATTACTTGAAATCTCTAGTGAAATCTTTACAATTCAAGGGATAGTTTTGTCTGGTTTGGAAAGATCAGTTTTAGGTTTTATTATTAGTTCAAGCTACATACAACAGGTATAATGCAAGCTCCAGCTTTGTGCCAACTCCTTGATTCAAACCTGTGCCCTTAGCTTTTCTTTTCAGTACTGGGAGGAACTCAGGGCCTTGAGTGGGCTAGACAAACACTCTACCACTGAGCTACACCCTTAGTCTCCACAATATTTCTAATCGTGTTCACTCTTTTTGTGTGTGGTCAAGGGTGGAGGCATAACCTTCCTTCTCTCCTCAGCAGTTTGTTCTTTCTCCTGTTATAAACAGTCAAATGAAAACTGTCCTATTTGTCTGACCTTCAAGGTTGCTACATGAGATTCAGAGATTTAAAGCTAAAATGTAACATTAAGGTACATTATATCACCAGGAACTGAAAGAACACAGACAATAAAGGGCAAAATACTGTATCAAGAAAAGCTAACACAAAACATTTTTTGTGAGGGATCTGTCAGACTTAAAACTGGAGCCTTATTTTCTTGATTATGCTTCTGATGTTTCTGTTCTTCTCCTGTTAGCCTCAATTTTTATCACAGCCTTAGTACAAGACCTAAAGCAATTCCATTTGGTAAAAACAGCTGGACACGTGTTGGGGACAAGTTATTA